>NC_044277.2:146506318-147106318 GCF_004027225.2 Strigops habroptila | reverse complement strand
ACTTCTAATTTTTGCCTAGTTTCTGGGTAAATAGCTACCTTATTTTTTTCAGATGGAGTGTCCATTTGTTAGCCTATGATAAAACCAAACCAATTCTGCTGGCAGTTGGTCAAGACAGTGGAAGGAGAGAATAGCAGATGCTTGCCACTCGGGCTTGAAGGGCAGGGGCTACAGTACAGAAAATCTCTAGGAAGTACTTTTATGTATATAGGAATAAGAATTATTCCTGTTTCAGCAGGAGACTGACAAAAGAATGAACAATTTTCTGCTCCTTCAGTTTCTATGTGACAGCATATAAAGAGTGTTCTTCTCAGGACAGGGTACCAACAAGGTTTTCCTCACTGTGCGTTGTCTCAGACCAATTTGTATGAATTCCTGCAGGATACAGCCATCAAATCCTGTATGGCTGCGTAGTGAATTACAGCATATATCCACTTAAATCGTTGGTATAACAATATATTTGGAGTTTAATCGGGAATGACATGAATGTAGATGAGCTGTCAAATTGGCTGGATCAGTTGCATGAGAATCAAGTAAACTCTCTTTAAAGAAAGGGGCTAATTAATGAAAAATAGTCATTCTTACTGCATTTGCAGCACCTGCAGTAACAACGTGAAGCTGATATTTGAATTCCGTAAAACCCCAGTGAATGACTAACTAGGTCTAGGAGCACACGAACTAAGGATGCTTAATTGCCCAGGTTGAACATGGAAGTGGTAGCATTCTTTATTTACAGGGTGAAAATTCCAGATGTGCTCACTTAAGAAAACCTAGCTTTCAGCTAAGTCTGACTCCTGGAGTGTTTTTTACTGTTGAGAAGCCCAACAAAAAAAGAAAGAAGTAATCCTAAACTGCATATGAGCTAATTCATGCACTAGACCTGCCCATCAAGCAGAAGCAGGACAGTTTGTCTATAAGTTGAAGGAGGCATGGCTTTGGGCTATGGAGGGAAAGTAGTAAGCTACAGTATGTGAAATGAAGGATGGGAGATGTATCGGTAAATCTTCCAAGTTTTATGGAAGTTACTGCCAGAGCTGCTTTGGCTTTAAATGTCAAACACAAGCACAGATGAATTGGTAACTATGTGTTTTAACTGCAAGCACAGAAAAGACAAACAGGTGAGGACATATAATCTGTATATTCTTGGCAATAATGTATTAAGATAAGCCATAGGACACTAAAATTGAACATTGCCTATTGCTCAAATGCTTACCCAAACTCTGACAACCATTTAGTAAGTGGTATGAGTGAAAAGCCAAAATATGGAACCAAAATGTGATTTAAAAGCAAATACAAAGCTCTTTCCTATTAGGTTTTCCCCCATAGCCCTGTATATTAGCATATTGGTAGCATCCTTAAGTTAACTACTTTTCTTAAATTTGCATCTGTGCTATTTGCAGAGTTGGTAGCACCACTTGGGTTCCTTGATGCAGCATTTATATTCTACAACTGTTCATGTAAATACTGGTTTTCAAGGCAGCATTATGAATATTTCACGTGCTTTTGAAATAGTAGCAAGGCATTTTTCCCTCAGGAAGGAGATATTTATTGTTAGCATGCTGCTTATCTAAAATGTTTGTTTCAAAAATATTTCAATTACATTTTCCTTCCCTTGGCAAGCTTGCTTCTATTGTAATATTCTGTTCTTATAAACTTGTGGAAATAATTGCACAATGTCATCTTAATCTTGGTTGGTTTAGTGTTATACCCTCTGAATCAGGAACCCTCAAAAGACAGACTGAAAGCTCATCCTGCTACAGAGTGTAGCTCACGCAGTGGGTGGAATTGCTGATATTACTGCAGCTTTAGCAGCCTCTTACTTGAAACAATGTGCAAGTCAAACATTTAACATTCATTTTATTTCTGGAGAAAGTATCAGGCAGGTATTCCCTATTTCAAATGGAAAAGTATCAATAAAACCTGTACTCGTAGATCACAAGCTTTGAAATATACTGTGGAGGTAGCTTCAAGGTATTTTCATCGACTAACTTTACCCAGGGCATTTAAAATCACAACTGAGGGAAGCTGTTTCCCCAGTGCTGTTGCTGTATTCACGTTCAGCCTGGAGCCTGGAGTCTGGTTGCCGGAAGGTAAATCCTGGTTTCTGGTGGGCCAATGCAATAGTTGAATTTCAGACAATATTTTTAACTTTTTATCTTTGTCTAGACATTATCCCTGATACGTACGTGATTTTCTTTGGCTGATTATTCAGCCTTGAGGAGATTTTTAATCTGCAAGGCCTGTACTATCCCCTGTATATAAAACAAAACAACACCAGTATACTGTGGGTATGTTGTAGCCCTGAAAAGTACATAACCTGTCAAATTATACTGCGCATAGTGGGGACTGTTCATGTCAGAGTCAGATATTTAATTGACAGGCACAGATATCTTTCCTCTAATGCACATCTGCTAACTAGGGATTAGGTAAACAAGCACAAAAGGAGGTGCTTCCTAATACTGATAGGGCAGTTCCTTAGTCAACTCAACTCTCCAGCACTTTGCCTTCATAGCAGACAAGCAAAAGAAAAATGTGTATTGCCATGCCTTACATGAACTGTGCCATATATTACTTTATGAGTATCCAGAAAACTAAGGAGTTCAGGACAGTAATCACAGGGAAATACTACGCTGGAGTTACAGTAAAGAAGGGATGTATTTTTCTGATAGTAGGATGTATTTCTCAAACCTGACCTGGATGACAAACTGGGACTTGGTATTGCTGACTCTTGAGAAAGAGACCTACTTTGTTTCTGCACTGTTAAGTAATTTAGGTCTTTGTGGGAGACTAAAGATACTGTGGAAGAAATTTTGACAGAATTATGCTCATATTCAAGTATTTATTTAGTTTAGCCCTCAAAAATATTTGTAATTGAAAATGGTATTTGCAGTTAACTGAGGAGGTTTCAATCGCTTAGTAGAGTAAATTTCAAAAGAGTTATTAGAAGGTTATGTTAAGAAAAAACAGAAATAAAATGAAACTGTAGAAAAGAAACTATTCTACAGATGTCCACCTTTGGCTGCTTATGTCCCAGATGTCTATTCTGTTTAATTCCCATGTAATTATACAGCATATGGACGTCATTACTCCACTGTTTGAATTTTGTGGTGAATTTTCCAGTACTGAGAATACAGTGGCTGAAGTTACCCAGGAGAGGCATTCCCATTGCTACTTAATTAAGGGAGGGAAAACCAAAAAAAGAAGAACTGGCTAAGAAAGTGTGTGTATTTTCTTGAGGTTTAAAACTGAATAGGGAAGATTGGGTCCTAGAACTGCTGCTGTGGTAGCTTTTACTTGCCTGAACTGGAGTAAAGGAGAAACCTGGTATTTTTCACAGGGCAAAATTAAGAACATCCCTGTTAGGAATAGAGATTCATGCTCTAAAACTAGTCACATACTTTCTTTTAAATTTTCAAGAGGTGGTTGCTGGAGGGTTCAGAAGGAAGAGGGAATTTCTCCATGCTAACAGGAAGACACAGTTCCAGTGTAGACAGAGAGAAAGCTTTGACTCCACGAGGTGTCTATCGATGGAGTGTGGTTCTGGAGGAAAAACACGTCCAGTTGAGCTCTCTCTGTACTTGAGTGGCAATCCAGTGAGGTTTCCCCTGGGTCAGTACGGGGCCGCTGGAAAATGTTAATGTGTCCCGTGGCCCATATTTTCCAGCTTTGAGTTAAACTATTCAAGATACGAGGCTTGAATAATTTCTTCATGATGTATCTCCCCTAAGGAAATTATACCTCAGTTAAAAGGGCCTAAATACATCTTGCTCTCCAGGACTAAAAATGTGTTTCTTCAAGAATCTATTGGGAGCATGGTAGTATTTCTGAGATCCTTGAAGTGTCTATTTACATTTAAGGTCAAAAAGCCTTTGTAAGACTTAGCAAACAACCTGCTTTTACAGAGTGTTGAAGTGAACTTTTACAAACAAGTGGGAAGGGAGGGCAGGAGTGGGAGAAAATCTTTTCATCTCTACAGGGCACCAGGTATTACCACTGCAGTGTTACTTGTATGGAATCAATCTTTTCCAATGAGTGTTTTGACTGCCTGCGGCAGTGCACCTCTGCTCCCTGAATTTAATAGTCTGGATCTTGGTTCTAAAGCTCATTCACTACCAAGGGAAAGAAGTTATTAATTTCAGGTTATTTACTGGACTAATTTAAATATTAACGATCACACTGTCTTGCCCAGTTTTATTCTAAAAAGGGAGCATATGTGTTTGCTGTGGTGCATGTTTGACAAACAGGCTGTTGTAAAACATTAAGATGTGAGTAGGCTGTGCAGCATCTATTTGTTCTCAGGTACCTTGCTGCAATGTGGAATCAACCATCTTATGGTTATCTCTTCTAATTCCTGTGTAGTCCCTCCTTTTGCAGAGCACATTTGCTAAACACCCGGACATTGGCCACAAGGAGCTGTACTCAGACACACGAAATTCTGCCCAAGTCCTATGCCTGTAAACAGTGGGATTTTTGTTGTGTTCTCTGAAGAGTGTTTCAGTGTCCTGAAGGCAATTACGAAGATAACTGAAAACATCTGACTTCATAGTATGCATGACATTGTTTTGCAACCATGCAAATCTTATCTGTAGGCTGGGGACGATCTGTGGAATTTCCTTTTGCTTTCTTGGAATAAGAAATATTAAGGATTTTGTTAAGGTCACACTCCAGGATTAAAACTTTATCCTTACTCCCTGTTCTTCTAGCCTGGAGTTTTCAACAAGACATCAACAGAGCATTTTGGATACCCAATTCATATATAGCAAGCCTGAGTCTGGAGATGAATACTCAATATATTCTGAAATTAGAACAAACTTTTAGGTACTGCAAACCGGTTAGATGTCCAAAATGGCCATTTGAAGTTTGAGGGAAACAAGTCTCGGTTTCCATCTTTCTCCTTTAAAAAAGAATAGATTCTGTTCTCCGCATCTAGAAATGTATTCTGCTTTCCTTATTCCTGGAAGCAACGCTGTTTATATGGTATTCCCATAACATTTTTTCAGTGTTTCAGGTTTAGTTATGGAAAAGGCAAGAGAGTGATGTGACTGCCTCGTTGCTTGGTGGACCCCCGCATGGCACTCAGCTACTGACTGTCAGGACGTGCCTTGGGCAGAACACCCAGGGAGCAGGGTTAGGTTTTATGGCACTTCTGCCAACGCACTGACTTTATCATTCCTGCAGTATTTGGAGATCTGAAATGAAGAAGTCAGACAATTGGCTAAATCAGACAGCAAAGAGGGGAGGATTAAGAAAAGACAGGACAGAATCTTAGCACAAATACGGGCAACGAACTCTTTGCTGCTGTAGTTCAGTGTGAGTAATGACATTGCAACCGATGGTTAGTGCTTATTTAACACCTGCAAATGATAAAAATTTGGAAACAATTTTTATGAGTCCTTGCAAGGCATTTGAATGGTCTTATTTTACGTGTCAGGGTGAAATAAATAGTTAAATCGTACATTAGAGACTATGCAACAGGAGCCTGAGGCTGATACCCTGGAATCTCTTCTCATACGTGGTCCAGTTGACCTTGTTAACAGCACATGAACATACAGTTCTAAGATGATATTTGTAAATTATACTATTAGCATCACGTTTTCCTGAATAACTGCAGACATTTTAAATAAGGGGAAGCACATATAAATTGACGTTTTAATCAGGAAGATATATAGTAGAGCAAATACAGTGTTACCTAAATGGCTATAGAGACAACTGGTTACAAAAATAACAAATATCAGATGGTTTGCATACACTCTGCTAATCTGAAAAAGTATGGAATAAAAGATTTGCCTGTGGCCGTTCTGTAATTCAGTGGTTTATATGATAATGAACTTATTCAGTAGGTTATGTTTGTGCAAATATTCCGCGATAGGAATTACAAGACACAAATATGAGCAAGCGGTAGAATCATCAAAATGCTGTAAAGTCTAAGAGATGGGATTTTTCTTCTCCAATTGTTTTTTAAATACTTTTTGCAATTAGTGCAACAAGCCATTGATTTGGGGTTATTTGTCTTTTTCTCTGCAGTCTTTTTTTATTCAGATTTGCAATGAATCTGCTGCTTGCTCTTGGACGGCATGCAGTGATAGCAAGTTCATTCCAACAGCTCTCAAGCCATGTAAGAATAGCCACACAAAACATAAACCCAGTGTGCCTCTCAGTGCTTTGCTTTTCATTGCTAATGGAGAGCATTCAATATTTAGTAAACAATTTATAGTGTTCTGCATGTGTCCTTGACACAACACTTCTGATACAGGAATTGTAAACACAAACAGCATCATGTATGTGTACAAATCCAGTCTTTGTCACAGAGGTTGAAGCTATACCAGTCAAAAGAATGACAGAGAATGAACAGCTCTGCTATAAGGATAGTGATGTTACTTGACCACCCACCTTCTGATTGGAAGTGCCAGCATCCAGAAAATAATAAAATGAATATTTAACTTGCCAACTGCAAAATTTATTCTTTTATTCTCTAGAGAATTTGCTGCTGTATGGCCTATTTTGGGGAATGATTTAAAATCCTGAGGGAAATTGAAACAGCAGATACCATATACCACATGAGCATGCATGCAGTAAAATGGAATACAGTGTGCCAGTTTTTAAGCACTTCATGTGATTTAACTGCATGTGACAGAAGTACTTTATTGGTCTCAAAGACTCAAATGATACATTCACAGAGTATATATCTGTAGTTCAGTACGTAAGAATTTCTCCATTTAGCTTCAAAACCTGTTTCATTCCTGTTTTGTACTTGACAACAATGAGAACGAAAGGACTAAATACCCCGTCCTATGTACTCCTTGATTCCTGTGCTAAAATTGCAAAAAGATAATATCTAGTACCAGTTTTAATAATGATCTTTCTGCTGGCAGCATCTGCCCATTAGGAAATAGGATGAAATGATCTAATGTTGGACAAACTAATAGTTACTAAGTAGCGATGATTTGCCATCTGCGTTTAAGGACGAGTTTGATGGTAAGCTACTGGTAGAAAGCTATACACCCTTTTACCAAACTCCTGAGCTATCTGTTTATTTTAGTATTTTAACTTGTTTGCATGCAGAGTGAGTATGTCTGATATTATGAAGTATGAGTAGCTCACAGATACCTTCTTTTACATATGTTTACCTTGTAAACAAGGTAATTAGAATAATACTGCATGGAGAAGGTAAGAGTATATATATTTTCCAGAGCCATACTAATGAGAATTATCTTGCTGAATCCTATGTAGCTGTGGAAAGTCAGAGCATTATATATGCCCTATTCAGGGGTTGTAATTTCTTTCTTAAAAATATCTTTGCAATTATGTTGTCTACAAGGTAACACAAAACTTAAGTAAGCAAAAAACCCTTCTGTCTCTGAGTTCATTATAGCCCATGTAATATGTAGTCTATTCATGCTATTATTTACCAACTAATGACAGGGCTGTAAGCAGGCTTTGCTCTTAGAAGCTCAGTTTTTGTGCTTGCATAAATCCTGACAACCTAGATTTTTCATGTCTGTTTTATTATGAATGGATGAGCCATTTACTGGTTTCTTTCCTAGAGGGGACTGCCCATTTCCTAAGCTCTGAACAAGGCTGTTGTGATCAATGTTCTCTTGTTACCCAATTTTTTCAATCTGTTCCATGTATCTTCTCCTGGAAAATCTCCCCAAAATTTTAGCAGACTTTCATGTGCTTGAAACTCTACATTTTACTTGCTGCCAAGATAACCAAGCAGATGTGCTTGTTTCAAAGTATGATTGTGGATGATCTTAGATAGACAGCAAAGATTCCTATTATATGTCCTACAAAACAATGCTGTGTGATCATAGAATCATGGAATGGTTGTGGTTGGAACGGACCATAAAGCTTATGCAGTTCCAGTTTAAGGAATTTAAGACAGTAACATGCTCAAGAAGCGCTCTTACACGATGTGGAAGGTCCCCAGTTTAAGAGACAGATTAGTGTCAGTGTAGGACTATAGACATTCCCCATTTAAAAATAAGTAAAATAATCGATTTTGATGTGGTTTATTTTATTTGTTTATTTCTAATAAACAGGAGATAGATCCTAGAAATTTCATGAAGTTCTCTTCCAGGTGCTTTTGAATCACAGTGTCAGTGTAGTTTCTGCTAGGGAAAAGTAGATGTTTCAGAGTGATTTGAGGACAGAATTGTGCTATTGGTTTCTTTTCATGGCGAGTTTCACTGCTGAAAGACCCAAGAAACACGTCCCTCCTTATAAAATTTGAACTAATAATGCTGAGTGTGGTGGTGGTGTGATATCTCTCCAAATTCATGTAGCAGTTCACATCACATGATGAACAGTAAGAAAATACTTCAAAATTCTGATACGCAGTGTTTTTTATTTTATCATCAAATATAATGTAATTGAGATTTGCCAAATTAGAGCTGCTATAGCAATTTCTATTTGAACACGAATTAAATTTAAAGGTGTAAGGCAACATAGGAAGTGGGTGTTAATTGTGACATTAATATTAAACTTTCTTTTGACAACATTGCTGTTATAAATTCTCTCAAAAGCCCATAAAGGTTAAACAACAAGTAAATTCAGGGGGTCAAAGATTCAGTAGCTTTGTCAACTTCATTTTTTATGTATGTATAGTGAAAGTTTAACAAATTGTTTATTCTTCTGAGTAAATCTGTTTGGCAGGCAGATAGTAAGATGTCTCTTATACTTCTATTTCCCCTTAACCATGAAAAGCAGGAAGGCATCAAACAATTGCCAGAAGCAAAAACTTGAAAGAAGACCTTGATGCATCTGACTCATTAAGTTGAAACTTCAGCATCTGCATCCACTTTGTTAGCTTGCAGAAATGTTTAATCAAGAATTAGAAAGGCTGCTGATAACTTGTGTTTGTTGTTTAGTTGCTTTTTATGGAGACATCATTCCAAATGAGATGCATTTCTCGTGTCTCTGATAATGAGCAGATTAACCACTTGCTTTCTAACTGCAGGTGTCATGCGTGACTGTGGCATGACAATATCTAGGAATGTCTGTAAATATATAAACATACAAAGTACCTGTCTATGCAGTTGCATTAACCAGGCACAAGGAAACAAGGTTATTAAGAGGATAACTTCTGCTTATCTTATGATTTTTCTGAATAAAAACAGGAGTGCTAGATCATTTTGTGCAAGCTAGGTTTGGAGTACCTACAATAGAATCTGTCATCATGAAAGGATGTTCATGAAACAGAGCTGGTAGGCTCAGGAGAGGCCTTATAACAGTCTACGAGGGTCTAAAGGGGACCTACAAGAAATCTGAAGAGGGACTTTTGACAAGGGCATGCAGTGACAGGACAAGGGGGAATGGCTTTAACCTGACAGAGGGGAGATTTAGATTAGACATTAGAATCATAGAATCATAGAATCATAGAATCGTAAGGGTTGGAAAGGACCTTAAGATCATCTAGTTCCAACCCCCCTGCCATGGGCAGGGACGCCTCACACTAAACCGTGTTGCCCAAGGCTCTGTCCAACCTGGCCTTGAACACCGCCAGGGATGGAGCATCCACAACCTCCCTGGGCAACCCATTCCAGTGCTTCACCACCCTCACTGTAAAGAACTTCTTCCTTATATCTAATCTAAACTTCCCTTGTTTAAGTTTGAACCCATTACCCCTTGTCCTACCACTACAGTCCCTAAGGAAGAGTCCCTCCCCAGCATCCTTATAGGCCCCCTTCAGATACTGGAAGCTGCTTCTAAATTCTTCTGTCCAGAGAATTTATTCATCTTTTCTATAATTCTTTAGATAATATAACATAGCATATTTTGAAAATGGAATATCAAGCTGGAGAGACTAGTTTTGGTAGGAACTTAATTAAGCTTGTGCAGTAATTGGAGAGTGCTCCTAAAACAGTGTGCTTTGCAGAGGGATTAGCTTCTGCTTATTCTGTACTGGGTTTTACCCCAACCTCCTGCTTGCTAGACTTTATTAAAAGATGCTGAAAACTAATTAAATCCATCCTTATATAAATTACCTATGTACAGTATTGTAATAGCTTTCATAAAGATATGATTTAATTGCATGTGGGAGAATATTGGGCATCACCAACGTCTTTTATCCTACTCAGTTTTTTTCTATATATTGAATGAGCCTAAAAGGGGGCCACAACATGCTGAAATCAGTCCATGCTGATATTTACCTTTCTTTGCATTTGGAAACCTCTAGGTGTCAAATGCCATAAAAAATAGTATAAATAGTAGAACAACTCTAAATAGCCTTCTGTTTACAGTCATTTTTTTATTTATTTGTGCCTGATAGCACTTACCAACACTGAAATGTCAACAAGAATATGTGTTGCTTTGTTGCCTCCCACCCTGTTTACCAGTCGCATCTTGCTTCCGTCTTTAAAAGCAGAAACAGGGATACAGGGCCTGAGTCTTCCCCACATACATGTTCATCTGGAATCATTCAGTAGAGAAATGTTACCTAGAAATCTGAGACTTGTGTGGAAAATCAAAATCTACCATCCCCACTAGAGCGCAAACACTCTCACCTAGTGCTAGATAACTGAATATTGGTAGTTTTAGTTCAGCTGAACCATGCTTTTGAGAGTGGATGTCCTTCACAAAACAGGAGAGAAGGAGATTGTGTTCCTTTCATGTTGCTTATTCAGTGATTTGAATATTCAAGTGGAATTCTGTAGCAAACATTTAACATCCATCTTTGGCTGCTTCAGGAATAAGCTCAAGGCTCTTCCCCAGTGTATATTAAGAGATATCTTAGGAGACAGATGAGTCTTCCACAGAGTCTGCACATATGAATTTCTTAGAAACTGTCTTGCTGTCATTGTTGCATTTAAAGAAAAGTAATTCAGCATTTCTTCAAGGAGGATTGGGATGGATTTCTCCCAGTGTGGGGTGATTTAAATTGCAAGACTATTGGAAAACAAAAACAAACCCCCACCTTTCATTCCTCTCCCTCTCTCCTGTCCCATCTCCTAAAATACCCTGACTCATAGGGATTTAGGAACTTACAAGTTTCTTGTCTGCTTCAGGTTTGCAATGTAAAGTCATCTTTGCAGAGATACGCAGAATATCTATCCATAAATGTTGAATCAGTCTAAAATGGAAATGTTGTGAAGTTTTATGTTTTGATTTTTGTTCTTGTTTTTGTTTTTTTTTTCCATTTATGATGACAAAACTATTTGTCCTGTATTTTACAAATACCCATCCAAAACTAGTCTGAGCTTTTGAAATAGCCCAGTAATTGGCAGAAGGTTATTCCACAGGCAAAGAATGAGATGTTGGTAAGTGTAATGTTTGCAGGATTAATGATTAAAAATGGATGTGGCAATCCTAACGAGGAAAGGTGACCTAAAATCCTTGTTACCTGAAACATCCAGGTCAGTCATCCCCGCAGGAAAGTGCATTTAGAGTTCCCTCAGATGGAGATCTGGAATCATAGAGTTTAGGCTGGAGGATTTCTCCTTGGGAGAAATTCTCCATTACACTGAGTTTATAAATGAGGTTGTCTTTTATTTTTGTTGAACCATCAGTCCAAGCAGTTGTATTTCACTTTAGCTCCAGTAAATTATCAGTAATTAAAGCGGTTGCATCGATACCTTTGTGACTAGAGTTTGAAGAGCCTGACATTCCAGAACCTGGCAGAAGAGACATCATCTGATCTTTTATTAAACAGCTGCTGCTGGGAATTATGCACTTTTACCTGTGTTAGCTGGCAAGATGTCCTTGACAGCAGGACTATTGCAGATTTGATTCAACAATAAATTATAGTCAATTAACCAGTAGCAATTAGTACCTCACAAGCTTTTCCTAGTGATAGTGGGAAAGGAAGTAATAGTTGTGCTTTATGGTTTCCTTGACTTGTTTTGGCAAAGTTGTCTTCCCACCAACCCATAAAAGAGAAGAAAATAATTCCAAACCCTTCCTGCTCATTACTCAGCTTTTACTTTTAACCAGATGATTTATATCTGTCTTGTTCAAAGTGCAAGACTGGGGGGGGGGGAAAGATCAAGTTATTTTATGACCCAGAACAGTAGGAGCGTGTGACTTATATGTCCCAGTTTCTCATCTTTAAGCTGCATATAGTAACTATTTATTTCAAATGGAGTTCAAGAGACTTGGTTTTGTTAGCATGTGTAAAATACTGAAAAATTCTCTGACAATATGAAAGTATTATTAATAATTTCCACGTCACTGAAATCCCTTGGGCTTGATGCATTCAGCATCAAGTAATTACTCTGTATAGTAAGGATCAGGCCATGAAAAACCATACATATTTTGTCTGGGTTCCTTCCAACTTTTCATCACCAGCAGAGTATTCCTGTCCCATGAGAATCCATACATCTGCTAATAGATGCTACTGATGTTCATGAGCAGGACAGTTTGTTGTGTCCTGTATGTTACCTACATATATGCCACTCTGGTCTCTAGATACTGGAAGCAGACAAAATAAAGACAGAAAACTTTCTGAAGCAAAGTTTCAGAACTCTGGTTTTAAAAATAAATAAATCTAAGAAATAATACTAATAAAAAAAGCAAACAAATAAAACCCCCTCCAGAAACTATTGTAACTCAGATGATCTCACCACTGTGGGAAATCAGTAATGCTGATTTTAGCTGTGCCATCAGCTTCCACGCTGAGTCTTCTGTGTGTCATGTAACGTAGCCGTATGCAAGTGCTCTTGGTACCTGCGTGCAGTGTTGCAGGGAAATAGCCCAGGTTCTTAGTGATGCCTGAGTAGGGATGAAATCGGAAGCAAGCCCTGGAAATGCTCATTGATAGATGGACATTAACACTCGCAGGCGTACATCCACTGAATGCACAATTAGGATGTTTATGGAATATATACCTGTGTATTTGCCACCGCTTTCTGAACCTATGGGATTTTAGGACAGGTGCTACACGTACTGCAGCAGCTGGTTGGAGAGCTGTTACCTATTTCTTCAGTGAAGGCAAAGCCAGCTGAATACCACAGATATGCCGAGCCTGCCGCACTAAATCCTACTGTGTATAGCACAAATAGAGCAGCAAAGGAGAGGAGTTTGTATGCCTTCTGGCAGGAAATGAGGTCTGCGATCATCAAAATGTTGGGACAGAAGGAGGATATCACTGAAAATATTTGATCATGTCAGCAGTAAGATGAACAGATCAAAATAAAAAATATAGCCCCTTTAATCAGGTCAGCACTAGGCGCTGCTAAAGTGGGCCTCAAAATAAGAGAGATTGTGGTGGTGGATATTGAAACAAAAGAGGGGAAGAATCTGCTGTCTTTCGATCTCCAGTACAGGTATAGAATAACACATGATTTCTCCATCTTTCTGTCAACTTTATTTCAAGATAAAAACAGACAACCAGGATGCCCAGTGCAACCTAACCGGAGTAACTCCAAATATTGCACTGAGAATTAGGATCTCAATCTCTCTATCTTTCTATGTGCCACTTAGAAATTAAAAGGAAGCTTTCGAGAATACACCTTCTTTTGATGTTGTAAATTGCAATGAGATAAAAGTTTATATCATTGGGAAAAAAAATTGCTAAAATGGAAAGATTTATTAATAATATTTATTATATTGATTTTTATATTTATGATTTATTCATCATAAATTATCTTCTTCCTTTAAACATGATGAACTGTCTAAAGAAATAGGTTTGTCTTAAGAGATTTGTGTCTAATTAGCAGAACAGGAAGTGGTAATATAATACAGCCAGACAGTAGAAGTAAAAGCTGTTTAGCAGCATGGTGTTCAGGTAGCAGGCAGTCAAACTTGTAGATACAGCTTCAATTTAGATCTATGAAATACCCTGGAATGCAATATTTTGCATCATTTTGCATCATTTAATAATCCTTCTCTTGGGAATTGAACATCTTTCAAAAACATCACAGAAAACAGGCTAAATGTCTCCGAATGATGACGATAAACTGTCTATATAGTGTGTAAAACTAATGCAGAAAGTTTTATAACAAATAGGAAACCAGCCGAATAGCAGTATCCTTTCAGTAGCTGTTTCTGTAGGATTTATGTATATGGTTTAAAAATACGTCTTTCAAAGGTGTTCACCCATACATTTCAAATAGCCCTTCAAAGTTGACAATCTTTCCTTCAAACTGAAAAGCTTGCGATGAATAGAAGGTAATAATCTGGTTTATTTTAACAGCTAGCTGTGAGGGGTTCCAGCTAACCAGCAGTAGCTACAACGTAAGCTGTATGAATACCACAGTTGTATGGGCATGAGCTGTGATATCGCTGCAGGATTTCCTTGCCTTTGATGGGGTCTGAAGTTCACTACACATGTTTTCTGACCCGGGCTGTGGCTGTTAAAGGAAGCCTGCTCAGCTGCTGTCCAACAGCCAGGTAGAAAATCTAGTTTTTAATATGCCATCTCCTATATTCATTAAGGTGGATTTTTTGTCTTCTTTTTCTTTACAGGGCAGGAAATAGTTTTCCCCAATCCTCCTAGTTATTTCTGCATTAGTGGAAGCACGCTTGAGAATTTTTCTTTGCTCTCAGCCTGTACTCAGCTCACTTACCTGTCTGTTGTTCATCTTTTCTTCTAGCTACTTTTTTAACTTAAATTTCTAGATGCCTTGAAGTGCACAGTCATGAGCATACCTGTGATGATTACAGCTTGCATTATGTCTGAAAACTTACTTCCTAGACAGAGCTATGATTATATAGCGTTAACATGTACAGGCCTCAGTGGAAATCACTGCCTATTTATGATGTGCTCTGGAGTGCACAGTAACACACTGTGCTTGCCTTCAAACATTTAACTGATGCCTGTGATCTTAAAAAAGATGCAACTTGCATAATTAGAGAATTGATTTCGAAGGACTGCTTGTGGTAGAAAGAATTAAGTAAACAATGAATTCTTTATGTCCAGGTTTAAAAGAAATATATACATGGGAAGGGAGAAGGGAATAAAGAGAAAAAAAACCACAACAATTATAGACATCTAAAGCTTGTGTAAAACATATTCACAATGAAAGCTCTGCTGATGGATATAGGAAGGGCATGTAGATAGATACTCTGCTAGTAGCTATACTAAGGAGACTTGTTATAGGAGCTCAAGTTGAATTTTGTGTGTTTGGAAGACAGTTACTAAATATTGGCAATGAAGTCATGTTGTCTAATCCCTATTGAGTTTTTGGCACATAATGCATTTCTTGGGGAATGAATGTTTGCCAGATACTCACAACCAGTCTAAATGGAGGACATTGTGCAGATTAGGAGGATGGCCCACAGCTCTAGGATAGTGAAGAGAGGTTTCCATTCCCCCTCTTGAACTGGCTGAGATGAGGTTATCCAGGAAATACACTTATAAGTAGAACTTGCTCTGTACCAAAAAGGAATCTCCTGTGGAAGCCTACAAGAAAAAAGTGGTTTATGTGCAAGGTGACCAATGACGTGAACTCCAATCTTACTGGGTTTTAATTTGTGACTTTAAGCTGATGACAAATAATAACAATTACTGCTGAAAAAGCCTCAGTGAAGACAAAATGTGCTTTACGTTTTACTGCACAGTATGGCCATTTTTAAGGAATGTAGGTATGAGTGTACGGAGAGAGAAAATGGTTAAAACATTCATTGTACTGATGCCTTAGGTGGAGTTTAATTTAACAACGCCTGCATATTTAGAAGATTCTGAATACCGATTTGCTTAGCAATTTAAAAACCTAACAAGAAATATGTTTCTATTCACATCCTTTTTCCGTACTGATATGCAAACATCTGTCCACCTTTCAAGTTGTCCATGTGGATATGTGCCCATGTCCTTTTTATAAGTGTTTTGCAGTTTCAAGCCAAAGCTTATCAATAAACAGCAGCTCTACCTGTATGTGTAAGTATTTGTTGAAGAGGTTATCTAAAATAACTAACATGTTTTGAATGGTAAGTTTTCTTACATAAAGAAAGATAGAGGAGTTTATAAGTCTTCATGAAAATCACTGTGAATGGTGTACAGCCTTTGGAAGCTTTTCTTTTGTGACCATATGGATTCTTAAGCAGACTAGCAGAGTGTATTAGGAGTTACTCTAAGAAATTCCCATCTAATAAAAATTGAGCTAAGCTGCATAGCGTATAATAACTAAATCCCAGTATAATACAATATTCAGTTTCAGTAAATTTGCATGAGTACTCAAAATGTGTTGAATTGAAAATTCCACATTAAAAAATTTATTACTAACGCATTGAATTAGAATGAAATACTTACGTGAGTCCCCATGTGTGCATGCGTGTATGTGTATACAGGCTTAAAAATTCCCTTAGAAGGAAAACATTGAAAACAGGAGTCATGTTGATTTAAAAAAGTGTTTTTCAGCTTTGTTTTTCACATTCCTTAAACTTCAAATTGTGTAAAGAAACTTTTTTAGAAATCAAAATATTGACTTTGAAAATGAATTGAAATGCTTCTTCATCTTGATTAGTATCCTGAATGCTTTGCTGAAACTGAAGCACTATTCCCTTCCAACATTAGTACCTGAAGTGGCACTTAACAATGAAAAACATTCAGACAGCCAAACTGGGCTAATCGTACATTTGGCCAGGTTAGTTGAAGAAATGTAATGGTGAATGAAGAATATATTCATCAGTCAGAGTTCCTGCAGGTATGAGTAGCATCTCAATATAATGTGCCAAATCAGGTTTGAGGTGTTTTAATCTGTATTCTCTATAGCACAATCCCCTGTGGTGTTGCATATAGTTGATTCAAAAATGCTATCCTAGCATACCTGAGGATAAGCTGCAGCTGACCTGATGTGGATTATTGGATGAAGCTGCCAAATGCATCTCACATTTAGCTGGCACTTGGATACCTTCATTTGAGGGGAAAAAAACAAATCTAGCATCTGGCCTGCATAAACAGACACCTGCCCTTGTAAATGACTATGGGTCCGTGAATTTTGGAATAATAGGAAAAAAACACGGAAACTCTGGGAGCTGAAGAGGGCTTCATTAAATTTCTCCCTTGACTGCAGTAGGAGAATGTCATGAGATAGGAGAATGTGGTGTGTCCATTTCGGTTGGAGGGTCTGGTGCAAGAGCTGAATATGATCTCAGGTTCTGAATGTAATAGCAGATGGGGCTGATTTAGATCTGATGTCTTAGTACATGTTTATTTATGGTCTGGACTCAAACTGTTACCATGCTTGGCAAAATAATGCAATTGCAGTTACTAGATTGGAGGCCCATAGAATAAACACGGCTGGGAAGAATATCATTATCTAGAAATAAAGCTGTTAATTTTGCTTTTAGTTTGCCAGTGAGGGATTGATGCTGCATGGGATATTAACTTGCTGATGGGCAGTGATTTAATACAGTACCACAAGTTTATTACATCTGATAATATTAAGTATCTTGAATAAGTTGAATGTACAAGATAATACTTAGGAAGGAATGGGTGTGATTGTTCCTGCAAAATGCCAGATTCAAGATAACTACGGGCCTTTCACCTGTGTTAACTAATGTCTTATAATGTTTCTACATCAATCCTTTCTTATATTGTCACGTAAATTAAAGATGAAAAGAGACTAAACCAAGAAAGACGTAGCAGCAATAGAACGGATTTCATGGAAGGTGCCAGGATGGTAAATGACAGAGACATAGTTTTGTGGGAAGAGAGATTGGACTAAATGGTTATCATATTTTGAAAGAGAAGACAAGTAGAAGGCATACGAGATGCAAAATAATGGAATATGCTGACAAGATAAATGGTGGCTCCTATTTACTACTTATCACATAAGAACAAGGAAATAATCATGGAAATTGAAAGGCAATGCATTTTAAAACTGAGGAAAGGAACTAATCATCCAACATATGAGATTTATGGAGCTTACTGTCCCAAGATACCATAGAAACTAAAAGCCCAGCAGATTTTTTTAAATCTATTGAACGAGTGGAAATGTGGTATTAAATGAAAGAAAAGGAGCTGTTGGCAGAATTTCTCTTTTCAGTTGCAGTTCAGCAATGAGGTTCTCCCATATTATTCAGAACCATTCAATATTAGCCACCTTTCAACGCTGAATAAAACCTATAAACTCACAGCTTACCTAAGTAAACCCCAAAATACCACTTGTAAAAATCCATCTCTTGGTTTTTTGCTTTTTGGTGGTTTTTTTTTTTTTCTCTTCAACAAGCAAATATCTAGAAAAAGGCTGAGCTCTATTCCATTAACTTCCATAAAAGTGAACAATCTTACTCATGACTGGTATCTACAGGTGTCTTGCTTAGGGGAAAGAGTTGCTGGTGCTCTGTCTAGGAAACAGCCACACGTGTTCCCAGTGACTAAGTAATCCCTGAGGATAACAATTCTGACCTGACGATGAAGAAAGAAATACCATAAGTATATGTTGGTACAGTTAAATTGTCCAGGGTATGTGGAGTTAAAAAGACACGTGTATTTTTCAGGTATTTTGGAGCAAGTGTGCTCTGCATTATCAAGTGATCTTACTCCTTGTACTGGCTGAGCTGGGTATATACAGAATTCGTAATTCATCTCTGCCACAAGGACAGCAGGTAGTTTTCCCCAATTACAACCTACGTGGCTAAGATATTAAGAAGCACTTCAAAGCTGCTTATGTTTGTTTTGTTGCCTTGTTACATTTTCGGTTTGTTTTGCTTGCTTTTAGCAATGTCAGGGCAGGTTGAGTCAACCAAGTGAAACTTAATTTGATCTGCTGAAGTAATAATGCAAGCCTATAGGCCTAAGTAGAATCAATTATCTGTCAAAACATGGTGCATTGTTAACAGTATTAATGGTAGGTGGTCAGCAGGCTCTCCTGTGCACATGTGTCTGGCCGTGTGTCCCAGGCAGCATCGGTATCAACAAGCTAAAGGGGTCTAGGTCAGGGCTTGTGGTTGCCCATAATATTTAATCACTAGCAAGGTCATAGGCACAGGCCATTTAGCACTTGCTAACAGGCAGACTGTATGCCACCAAAGTATTCTGAAGAGTAGGGTACTGAGGGTGTGCAGGCACCAGCTGTGCTGAGCAGTGGCCTCAATGAAAGAGAACAGCCCTGGTGAATTTGTTTTCCTATTATAGGCACAGTCCCAACTTCTCAGTGCTGCAAAGTAATATAGTCAGGATATTACTCTCTCTGCACTGAGAGAGTAATGTGGGTATTTTGAATTGTCCTTGGGTAAGAGAGAACTGAGTTTAGTAGGAAAGAATATGTAGGTCCAGTGACTAAGATGATGATGGACTGAAGTGGCAGGTGATGCCAAGTTCCATTTACAGGCTGTGCCACATACAGGGATTCTGTTTTGCCAAGGTCAAACTCTTTATCTTATGCAGTATCTATAAAACGAACCTGCTGATTACTTAAATCTTAGAGGAGTGACAAGGACTGATACATACAAATATCTGAAATGGTGATGACAATGATAAAACCCACTATTTTCGTCTTTTCAGAAACTTTTTTTTTTAGTTACACAGCAGTAGACTTCGTAGGCTGTTACATGCATGCATTGCCAAAACACCTACGTCTAAGAGTAAATATAAATGCATTGTGACTTATTTGCCCATGCTTTCTCCCACAGAATTGTTTCTGTTTAATAATAATTGGTGGGTGGGAGAAAAATCTTATTACAGTACTTCCCCATTGAAATTGCTTGCGAGATACTGAGGAGGAGAAGGCTGTAACATGAGCTGTTCAGAGGTCATCCGTCGAAGTAGTGTAGCATGAATCTAGTTTATTTTCTTTGTTGTCTGTTTCTGTACCATTTAAGTCACAGTGGAGTTAATCTATTAGGCCTTTGGGCTTGTCTTCTTTTCTAAAATCACTAGGATATTTAAAAGGCTGACTCACAAGGGAAGGAGCAGAGGTGTGGAATGTTCCTCCTCTACAGTATTCCTTCATCCATTTTCAATATGCCTTTCAGTTGACCTATATGCTTCCTAATTTTCAAACAATTTCAGTAGCACACATTATTTTGCTTTCGTGGATCTTTTTAGAAACTCTCTGCGGGGAGTTGTTCTGCACCTATATCCTTTCGTAAGGAAAAAAAAACCACTCTCCATATCTTCACCCATCACATTCGCCACAAATTATTACCTAGGAAGATGATCCCATTATATCACAGTCACAAAGGTCATTGTAAAAGCTTTATCTGTGTAAAAGAAATGCAGTTGTCCTGAACGTTGTGTAACTGGAGATCAGAGATCTCTTGAGTTCTTGAGTTCCCTTCTGGGGAAGAAAAGAAAGAAGGAAAGAAAAAGTGGTGCTATTGGAACTAACAAGGAGAAAATATCAAAAGCAATCACTGCAGTGAGATTTCTTAACAGTGTAAAAGGTAATACTATGTATGGCTCTAAGGATAGTAGGCTAAAGCACATTCATTTGAATTTGTTACTCTAAGAACCTCTTTAGTACAGATAAAATGGAATAACCTTGGGATCTGAATGCTGTAAAAACTGAGGAGACTTCATACTTCCTAGAGAGTGCTACTTTTCCTTTACATTGTGGACATGTATAGTTGCTCCTGTCAAAAAGGTATAAAAAGAAAAATTTATGTAGTATTCTATTATATACAAAATTGTGTATCCACTGCTTATATGTACAGATGCTGTATATATATAATGAACAAAAGGGTGCAGATTTAAATCTGTGAAAGAGTCCAAGAAATCAGTTAAGTGCAACTTGGACAGATGAGGAGATTTTGTCAGTATAAATGTAAGTAGGCGTTGTGGGATATACTACGTGGTTTACTGAAGGAAGAGGTGGTGTGTCAATGGAGTAACTTTGCTGTCTCATTTTGAAATTTTTTGGGGGAGGAGGTGTGATTGCTTTCAAATGTACTAATTGCTGCATTATATTAAGTACAGTAACACTGTCTTAAATAAGGAAAAATGAATTGAGGTACAGATATTCTGGGCATATATGGTTGCTTTGTAGATCTTTGATTACTTTTTCAAAATTGTAGAAAAAAACCCCAGTTTTTGTCTAGAAATTACCTCATTGTTTGGATGTTCTGTAAGTAGGAGAATTTCCAGTACAAGGCTAAAATAACTGAATAGATGTCTCAAGCTAAATTTGTGGTTCTAAGTACACATGCAAATACAGGTATGAAACAGATTGAGGTCTTGAACAGTGGTTAAGAAGATTGAGTGTACTATTTCTGTAAATTTTTTTATCCTTTAGAATAGGACACCCCTCTGATGACCAAACTGTAACCTCTGGAACTTTGAACACTCAGATTCCATAAAACAGTTTAATGTTTCCAGCGATAAACTTTAGGTAAAGACCTTGTTTTCAAGCCTGATCATGTTGAAACACGAAGAAGACATCATCTGATGTCAGACAACCTCTCAGGATTCACAGCTCCAATGCCAACTAGATTTTCCTATACTCCTGTTAAGTTATCACAGAATCACAGACTGGTTTGGGTTGGAAGGGGCCTCTGGACATCATTCAGTCCAACCCGCTGCCAAGGCAGGGCCACACAGAGCAGGTCACACAGGAATGCGTCCATGCGGGTTTTGAATGTCTCCAGAGAGGGAGACGCCACAACCCCCCTGGGCAGCCTGTTCCAGTGCTCTGACACCCTTAATGTAAAGAAGTTCTTCCTCATGTTGAGGTGAAACTTCTTGTGTTTTAGTTTATGGCCATTGCTCCTCATCCTGTCACTGGGCACCACTGAAAAGAATCTGGCACCATGTTCCCGGCACCCACCTGTGAGATATTTATGTGCATTAATGAGATCCGCTCTCAGTCTTCTCTTCTCCAGACTAAATGATGACAAAGGGGTGAGGGAGAGATGATATTTATGGTGCAGCTGAGCTGTTACGCAGTGTTTAGAATCAGAATCACAGCAGCATAAAAAGTGTGAATCCATATAACATGGGAGGCTCCTCTGTGACTTCAAGATTTAAAAGGAAAGACAAGGAGTTGTAGGTTAGAAGAACTCTATCTCCACATGTACATATTGAGGAAGAAGTGCAATGGGTTTGGTTGGTTCTCGTAAAAGAAAAGCTTTATTTGTATGTACCTGGGAAGCATAAAAAGACTAAAAAGCATAAAAAGCAGTTCAGCTTCCCTCACTCAGGAAACCTAAGGCTGCAGTGTGTATTACTGAAGTTTAGCATTGAGCACCAGGTATGGAGTTTTGCATGTTCCTGGCATCGTTGAAGATATCAAGCACATCTGTAGGCATGAGGAAAGCTACTTTGCATATTCCAGTGTTATAAACAACCACAGCTGTTTGGCTTTGTTAATATATTGCCAGTAGAAAATAGGTCGATATATATTTGCTCTTTGTTCCCTGAGCCAGCTGTCAGACTAATGGATATGCAAATATCATGGTGGCTGGTCATCATAGGCTTGCTTTCCAAATAATTTATTGCTAAAACAAGTTCAGGTGAAAATAGCTTGAAATGGTGAAATATTATGCCCTACTTTAAATTAGGATCTGGTGGATTATGTGTCTTTTATGTGGACTATGGCAGTTTTTATTCCAGTCTGTGAGGTAAGCTGCTTTTTCAGACAGGTCTAAAATGAACATGGAATGTCATGGGAATGGTGTGGCTAGACAATGTGATTTATGGCAGGACAGAAATGTAGTTCAAATATCTCTTCATCTTACTTCCCAACACTGTGGGCTTATGACTTCAGTTTACAACCACGTTTTTTTCTTTCCTGTAATATCTGATGTTTTCAATGGTTGTGGTATTTCACAAAGAACGTATTTGTGATCTGTCTTCGGGACTCTGTCACTAACTCTTGTTTTTGGCCAATTCATGCTAAGCTGCTGAACTTGGCCCAGGGGTTTAATGGGAGTTGTTCCCCTGTACACATCCTTGTTGTGTGATCTCTTACATACCTTACTCTCTAAGAATATTAAAATTATGACAGTGCTTTTGTGAGAGCATGCTGAGACTTGAGGTTTAAAGGTAGGGGAAAAAAGATGTATTCTATGGGTTATCTTGATTCCATATGTGTAAAGTGTATAAAACATAGTAATTTAGATATAGGAAAGGATTACACAAATTCTAAACTGAGATACCATAAATAAATACATGCCTTGGCTTTTCCTCATCTTTACGAAACCTTCGTCTTCAGAGTAGAAACAGGCTTAGGTGAAAGTCAGGGACAGTTACAGTTGTTCATCTTGAAAAATTGATCTTTTTTGAGCAACAGAAGGCTTAAGGAGAAATATTTGGCTAGGTAAAGACTGTTTCTTTCCCATCCAAGCTCACTTAAAAATAACTCAGCTGCTATTATACTACCTATTTAAAAATAACTTAAAAATTCATTAGGTAGAATAAAATATTTATTGTGTATTGTAGATTGAAAGTAGAATTTTTTAGCATCTGGCTATTAATCCATAGTGCTTTTTTCATTCTAAAGCCATAAATGCAGCAGCATAAAAATTGGAAGCATGTAGAAGAGAAAACAATATACACACATGGCAAAAAAATGCAAAGCCTAAATGTTTCTCAGTTTCTCCCACAGCTCTAGGGAAAACACTTCCCAAAGAAGTTTCAGTTCCTCAGCTTTTCATTAGCAAATTATCCACTAATAAATAGATTCTTATTTATTTACATACTTTTTAATCACTGTAAGATACATCAAGGCTTGTGGCAATGCGCGATAACACACACCACATGTTGAAAGCACAGGGCTTCACCTTCTTTCTGACAACACTCACAAAGCATATGTTATCTCTCGCTAACACTTGCCGTGTTGTCTCCCAGTGCCTCACTGAATCGCACAATCAACTGCACATCACATGTGACAGCCCCTTGGGCTTCAGCCAGTCCTTCTCGACAACTGGCGCTAGCTGTGAGGCAGCAGTCTATTAACTGAATAACCCAACGTTGTGTTACAGGAATCCTTCAGGAATGAAGGAGAATTGCGAGCAAGTGCTAGTAAATGCAAATATGCAATATTAAAGGTTGTGACTAAAACAAACCAATGAAATCTGTAAAATAGGAAGCTAAGGCTAGGGATTCATCTTTCCCGTGCCTTGTGTGCAGAGTGGGTAGGGCTATTGATAGAAATGTCACATTACTGTCTCCTGGGATTGCTGAGAAGCTGAGAAGCGAGGGCTCTCCAGGCTGCAGATACAGTTTTTCTTTCTGTAGGCTTCAGGCATACAGCTACCTCCCTTCTGGCTAGCCTGCAGGCCTCATCTGGAGTCCTCCATGCCTCCCTCTTGAGTATGGTCATGGTGAGGATGCCCTACTTCTTTTAGCTTAAAATATTGGAAGAACAGCAGAGAAAAAGAAGAGAATGATACCGGTTGGTTGTGAGGGACATTTAGACAGCAGGCACGTAATAGCTCTGAGAGAGGACAAATCAGATAGATAGAAGCCTCTATTAAACCTTTTTGGCATATGAAAATAAGCAAAATGTATGATTCATTCATAACGATTTTGTTCATACATGACCTGTTTTCATAAATGTTTTGTAACTCAGGAAGTATCCCAAGCCCCGAAAGAGGAGAGTAGTGGCGAAGCTTTTCTCCTTCAGAAATTAAATGGAACAGGTCTTGTAGCACTTTTCTTTTTTAACGAGATTTCAGAATTGCAGTTATTAAACAGAGCTAAAAATAAACGAAAGAGGAAAGCCCCCAGCTGGGCAAAGCTGAATCAGTTTAGTCAAACCCAGTGCAGAACTCCTCTGGTTTCAGTTTACATCTGATTTAAACACCCAAAATTTCTGTTGCAATTCATATTGGACAATTGCCATCCCCAATTAAATCTGGACTAACACAACAAATACACTGTTCCAAACTAGCTTAAATGTGGGTATAAAACTGACACACAAGAACAAATTCTTAATGCAAATGTGGATTTGAACACAGAACCATTTCTAGTGGCTGTAGAGAGCTGAAGCTGTGCAGTCACTGGCAAAACCTAGTGGGAGCAGTGAGTCTCAGTCCCATGTGGTTTTCTCTTTATTCTGTTTCTCTGTGAAGCACTCCATGTGAGGCATGCAACATTAATCCTGATGTAAGACTCCTGCAACCAGTGACTGAAAATCTCACAGGTATTCTATAAGCTTAGAGAGGGACGCATGAAAAGCAGTGGGAAATCTCTGCATCTGCAATCCTGAAACACCTAGTACCAAACCAATTCTGCAATGGTCAAAACACCAAAACAATCTGGCTAGAAACACACATGAAAGGGAGAGTTTTGTTTCAGTATCCCATCTGGAATAGGCAAAGAAGACGAGTGTAAATTATTTTCCTTAACACTCAATTCCACAAATCCAGTAGTATAAGAAAAATTTTATATATGTATGTAATTGTTTTGAAGTTGAAACAAACTTACATGTATTGCTTCTGTAGGAGCAGGGTCATAAGATTGTATGGGAGAGAGACTTGTTTTATCCTTTTCTTTAGGCTAAAACATATGAAGATTTTTCCCAAAGTTTATTTTGTGCTACACAGCTGGGAACTGGTTTGAGTGCTGAAACATCAGTCCATGGCACCATAGCACTGGGCTTTTTGGTCTGTATGGATGGGGCTGACGAAGAAGGCATGGGACTCATGGTAGACCCACATGTTTCTAGAGAGCCAGCTGAAGCCAAAAAGTGTCTGAAATAGTGCAGGACACAGTCTCTGGGTAACTGAATTCCCAAATTCAATCTTGACAGAGATGGTCACATACACAGAACTACCTAAAAGAAGATGAATGTTCAGTCTTGCTCTTATTTTTAAATATCTCATCAAAATGAATTTTCTTAGATTTTTGAAATGTGTAGTATTGTCACAAAGATTATATAATTTACCTTAAGAACCTTAAGATCTATACCTTTGCCACTACAACTAGTCTTCCAGTACCTAAAGGGGGCCTATGAGAAATATGGAGAAGGACTTTTTACAAAGGCCTGTAGTCACAGGACAAGGGGGAATGGCTTTAACCTGACAGAAGAGAGATTTAGATTCGACATTAGGCAGAAGTTTTTCCCTGTGAGGGTGCTGAGGCGCTGGCACAGGGTGCCCAGAGAAGCTGTGGCTGCCCCATCCCTGGCAGTGTTCAAGGCCAGGTTGGACACAGGGGCTTGGAGCAACCTGCTCTAGTGGAAGGTGTCCCTGCCCGTGGCAGGGGGTTGGGACTGGATGAGCTTTAAGGTCCCTTCCAACCCAAACCAGTCTGGGATTCTAAGATGAATGCAGTTTTAGAAATTTTAACTATTTGCTACTTCACTGTGCGCTCACAGTTATTTTGTGTGTCAGGTTTTCATCCATGGCAATTTACCTGTTTCCTGCTAAAACCAACACCAAGAGTGTGTACAGATATTGAAAGCTATTGCTATTTTATCTTAGTTTAGTTCAGTTGCACGTATTCAAATAAAAATTTCCTTGTAAAAACAGATTTCCAACAACAGATTACTAAGGAGGTTTTTCATCTGGGAAGCCTGAAGCAAATGTTTGAGCTAAAAGGTCCATCTTGAATTTACCAAACATAGTTTTGCTTTCAGATATGGAAACAAAGCTATCTTCATAATAAGAAGAAAATCAAAGAGAAAATATGAGCAGAGGCTGGAAGAGAACCTGGTCTCTGTAAAATGACCTTATCAGATCTTTTCTACATTCGTCAAAGTATCATTATTATTATCTCTAGTTGTCAACATTGCCTGCTCTTCAATCAGATCAGTCACCTTCTGTACAAACAAGGTTGTTTATCACATTGCCATTTTATTTCTGAAGGACTGTTGTATACAGTTTTCCTAGGAAGTATAACTACCACTGATATTGAAAACATGAGGTTTAAATGTATTCCCTGGAGGTGAGCTCATTTTCACACTTGGAAGAGCCACTGTATTTAGGCCAATGTAACCACCTTCCTGGACAATTAACTTTCTTGTCTAGACTACCTGGGTAGCAACATTCATGGAAGGAAGAAATAAGATAAGTCTTAACCACTTCTGCAAGCATTAAGTTGGCATCAGATTAAATGATCAGAACATAATTTAGGACATGAGTGACCCCTTTTGTGATGGTAACCTCCTTTATATAAGCTTTTAAGTGACAGGAAAAACAAATGAACCACTCAGATGGGTGTAATGGCCCTTGTAAAGAAGAAAGTGAGCCCAGCATCCTGAGACCTCGTAGCCGTTTGCTCAGAGATACCCGAACATCCTTGGGGCAGCCAGCTCTGAGACAGAAGAAAGTGGAGGCTTCATTAGAGTTTATGTCATTTGCATTTATTACCTGGCCTACTGGAGATGGGGATTTGTGATGATGGGCTGCTAAATCTTTGAAAATCTGTCATCTTCCCCCTTCTACCTGAAAGGAAAGACTGTCTCACAGCATTTCCCCACTCTGTCTCCTGGGTGAAAGATCTGTTGGACTACTGTTGAAGTTGCAAGTGGAAAAGGCGGAAGAAGGAATGGCAGGGATTGCAAGGGGAAGGCTCTTCCTCTTTCAGAGGACTTTTCAGAGCTGGACATCTTTCTGACATCCAGCTGAAAAGAGGGTGGAGTTGCCCAGCAACTCATTTTAACTGATCCCTCTTCCACAATAGATGAAGCATTCAGTTAAGCATCAAGATTCTACTAGTTTCTTTGATTTCCTCATCTGTTCTCTCACTTGTAGCATGCAAACCATGTACTTAGGTACACTGAACTTACCAGTTGTATATTTAATCATATGACAGGGACGATTGTAACATTTGTTGTTTTAGGAGCAGTCTGGCCTAGCATACAGAGGTCTATTGGGCCTGCTTCCAGAAGGAACAGGATTATGAAATGATGGACATTATTCCCACAAGATAACAACAGGATTTTAGAATCGGGAAGATCTGGGTTGGAAAGGACCTCTGGAGTTCACATAGTCCAGACTCCAGCTCAACTCAGGAACAACTTCAAAGTTAGAGTATTTTGTTCAGGGTTGCTTGTCCAGCTGAGGTTTGAAAACCTCCAAAGATGGAGTTTCCACAAGCTTTCTGAGCAACTTGTTCCAGGTTGGCAGCTCTCTCATCATTGCTATTTCTTTCCTATTTCCAAGCAGAATTTCCCCTGCTGTAACTTCTGTTACTACTAATTCTTTCTTTGTACACCTCTGAGAAACATCTGCTTCTGTCTTCTCTTAACCACTCTTTAGGTAGTTGAAGTCTGCAGTTAGATCTCTCCCTCAGCCTTCTCCAGGCTAAACAAAACCAGTTAATTCTCTTTGTCACTGTTCAACTACCATATGCTCCAGCCCTTAACCATTTTACTTACTGCTCCACTGGACTCTACAGTTTGTTGATGTGATAAGAGACCTGAAATTGGATAAAGGGTTCCAGATGCAGCCTTGCAAATGCCATAAAGGTAAATAATAACTCTTAATCACACAACTTACTATGTTTTGCTATTGCAGCCCAGTATGTGATTAGTCTTTATCACCTACAAGGTCACATTGCTGACCCACATTCAGCCTAGGACTCTCCAGATCATCTTCTGCATAGCTGCTACCCAGCTAACCAGTCTACAGTCTATACCAAGTACTGAATTTATTCTATCACACACAGGTTTGCAAAAGTTTGCTTTTACACTGGTCAGACTTCATGCTGTTCATGCTAGCCCATTTATCCATTTTACTGGGATCACTCTGAATGGCAGCCCAAACCAAGCTTAAGAACCGCTCCCCTCCATTTGGTGTCATTCACAAATTTGTTGAGGTTCTAAGTTACGCATTGTCCAGGTCACTGATCAAGGTGTAAAATATCCTTGGGCACTATTGAATACTGAAGAATAATAAATATAACCAGATTTTTAACCACTGTCAATCATGTCCATGCTCATTGCAGGGGGCTTGGATGGATGACCTTTAAAGGTCCTTCCAACACAAACTAGTCTATGGTTCTATGATTCTTTGAGCTCAGTGGCCGAGTCAGTGGTACTACCCACTCTGTAACCCATCCAAACAGTACATACCACTTCAGTTTGGCTACTGGAATACTGCAGGAGATTGTGTTGAAAGCTTTGCTGAAGTCAAGGTAAACTATATCCATGGCTCTCCCCTGTCATTTGAAGAGCCAGTAATTTGAAGGCATCTGGTGTTTGAAGATCTTGATATTGATCACGGTTGGATTTTTAACTCTGGGGTAGCAGGAGAGTATAATTAACTCTTTGGTTTGGCTGAGAAGAATGCCATATTGTTGAGATTGTCCCAGAATTCCCCTGTTCAAGCTGCATTTGTATGTATCTAGTATTTTAAAGTCTGGAACTTAAAACTTACCCATGTCCATTTCCTTGGTCACCTGCATAATTAAATGGAGCAAGAGTGTGCTAGAAAATAGGGGTTGGCACAAGCCCAATCACACCGTCTCACCATGAGAATTTCAGAAGAGTTTCAGGGGTTTTAGAAAAAAAGTACATCTCTCTTTTTCAGCTAACTCTGTGATGCTTCTCCTGAAGAGTACTTGAAACTGCAGTTATTGCACTCTGAATACTTTTAATTTATGCTGCTATTAAAGATTGAAGTGTCAAAAGACATTCTGGAAGGGGCACAGGAGAACAAAAAAGGGATTAAAGAGTTGTGGCCCTACAAGAACGTGATGGAGAAAAGTATTTCATTTTATTAAAAAAGATACGCAACAAGGAGGCTTTCAAGTGTTCCTCCTCATCAAAGGAAAGTCAAAAGCTTTTAACACATTTGAATGACACAGAAGATGTTTTTTTCCTGATTTAAAATCCTCGAGAGTGCTGAGAGGGTCCTTACAATTGGGACCTATTTTCCTTTCCTTTCCACACCATCTTGAAGTTATTTTGCTTGGTTTTGCCCTCTGCAATTATTATTATTTTTGTCAGATATTTATGTTACTGTGCTATATAAGAAGTGCTTGGGCTTGTGAAAAATACGTCAAATTGTTTAATGGAGCAAAAGCTATTCTGCCATTTTAAAAATGCCATGAATATGCCATGCTCAGTGTTCCATCTACAGAGTGAATTGCAATTAAGGACAAAATCTATTTAACTGTGTCGTTATTTTAAAGTTGTGCATATACACTCTGATGAACATGCAGAGTCAGTAACTCCATAGTTTACGAGAACATTCTAGAGAGGTTGTGATGACCTATTATGTGGATTCACTGTACTGTGCAGTTATACTTTGGCTGTCCGGCCTACTTTACACTGGGCTTATTTTCCAGCCCTTCTATCTATACAGGGCACCTGGCAGCTCACCTCCTGTTTGCCAAACCCAGAACCTGAAAATCAGGAAGATCCCTTTTCATTTCAGAGCTTCATTCTATAAAATAATTTCATGCTCGTTTTGGCTTCCCTTGTTCTTAAAGAAGTCATAGAATCATTTTAGACTTTTAATAATTTTCTATTTGCTTGTTTCCCTGGAAGTGGCTAACAGGCTAAAACTCCCACAGCATGCTGTGCTTGCGAGTTACTTCATAAAGTTCTCGAGCCTTCCAGAAATCAGCACTCTAATAGGATTTAGAGTTGGGTGCCTATTTCTTCTCTTTACTCTTGAAGTGGTGATACCAGGATGTCTATTGGAATGAGTTCAGGCACACAATGACACCAGCTGCTGGCTGGAACAATACAATCCTTAAAAAGACATTCAGCTGCTTTTCCAAAATTCAAACAGCCTTTGGAAGGATGTCCTCTTCAGAAAAAATGGAGATGTTTTCAGTAACAGAGGTACAACAATAGAGATTTCATGACCAGTCATAAGCTTTTTGGTTCAAAACATAGTAGATATATAGAATATGGATGAATGGCATAAATCTCCACAAGCCAAGTCCTTTGTATTGTTTTTTGTTATCATAACACACTGAAATAATCTGCTTTTAAATTTAAGATATCTTACAGAGTGCGTGGAGCTGCAGCAAAATAAAAACAAAGTTTAAAAATTCTGGACCTAATATTAATGGTCTCCCGAGTTCCTCAGCATTCGGAGCTGTTTATATTGTGAGAAACAGAGCTGCTTTGCTGAATTTGGAGTTGTGGACTTCAGCAAAACAATGGTCATCACATGGTTTTATTACTAATGCACAAACTAATTTCCAGATGCAGGGCTGTCCATGAAGTGATGCCTTAAGCAGATACTCAGTACAAATTCTGCAAAGGTGTAGTCAGTGTGGCAATGACCAAAACAATGCACAAGGATGGACGAACACGAGTATATCATCTCTACATTTTTACACGCTATATTCCCCTTTACTTCAAGGGATTTTGAGTAATCATCTGCCCTTTCTTATAGGGAGGAATGGCAACAGTGAGCACATTTGTTATCTAAAACTTCAAAATGATTTGCTGGACTAAATGTAGCTCATTTTTAGGGTTATTTGTAAAATAGGACATCTCTCAGCAGAACTGTCGATAACAGGCACTGTTTCGTGTATGAGAATTGCCTTCCAATGGTTTCCTCCAGATTGGTATTTTATATACATCACTTTGTACCTAATGTGCTCTCTCTGTGTGCAGCATGCTACTGTAGTGCATGCTTACTATTAGAGAGGTGTGATCATTTCCACTCTCTCTACAGAGTCACCTTGAATTGGTAACTTTATTTTCAAGCTCACTACTTCTATACTGTACCTCAGCCCCCCAGCCGTGCGTGTGTTCTCATTCCGGTGGCACCAGCGTGTTTCAGTAAACTGCAACCTTTGTTCTTAGGCAATGTAGAGAATGCAGAGATTAAACATTGAAAACTTAACTAATTTTCAAGTGTTTTATCTACTTTCACAGTGGGAGGGAGTTTTTGACCTTGAAATATAATTGTGCAAATTCACGTCTATTAAGATCCCTCCCCGCCTTCCCAATAATTTGGTAAGTAAAGAGCATAAATAAAGCGTGTAATGTCAGTGTTATGAAAGTTTAATCATTGATCATTACAGTAGAACAAAGTAATTTAATAATTGCTCTGTGAAGTACCATTAGTGCATGTTAACTAACTGCTTTTGGGTGCTAGGCATGCGAGGAAATGTATAGTATCTTTCCAGAGCACAACAGTCACTCTCTTTACTGCAAATGGTGTGACTCCAAAGAAGGTAGCTCTGCCCCAGTCTAATGCAGAGGTGCCAGCTCAGTCAAGGAGAAGCAAGAGGTTTGGCTTCCTGGACAGCGGGACTTTGGTTAGCCTTTCAACTAACCTACCAGCACGTACAGAATAGAAGCTCCTTGTGTTCTGGGTTTGTGTAATGCAATTCTCAGCACAAAGAATATTTCTTTCCTGCCTCTGATGTATTGTGATACCCCCTCTCATACTATGCAGTGTTAGATTATAGACAGTGTGCTGTCCGTTCCTTTGATCAGGCAGTAGTCTAGCAGTCACCTGAAGCATCCCCAGAAGCGTATGTGGTGCTGCAGATGTAACTCGGGGGGAGGTCTTTATTAATAATGTAGTTGGCTGCCCTTTCCTGAGAAAGTGCAGAGCTAATAAAGAGAAACTGAAGGAGACATTCTTCTGCACGATTCTGAAAGAAGAGATTTAGGTATATCTAATGCAGGGTTTAATTCCAGAGTTTTCTGCATCTTGCCTGTAAACAAACCTGTTGCTCAGATCCTTATCCTACATTGTTTTTTTCTTTTCACCTATTATTTGAACCCCCTGATTTGGAATGTATTAAGTTTGCATCTGAATCTGATCTTCAGCTGTGCAGAGATCAGTCTACAGACTCAGGATCTAAGATCTTAGCTGTTTAGTTTCGGCTTCTATTGAAATGTACTGACCAATTGCATGCAATGGACAAAGAAAGATGGTGAATGAAATACTTGCATAGGTTATATCCTGTTAATTTCTATCCATAAAGAAAACTGAGTAAACAAGACCACGCTGCAGAGACTAGGGAGCAAAAGTGATATATATGCTAATACCACTCTGAAAAGCAAAAACCAGACTCATGGCAGACAAAAGCAGAAACCCCTGTACTGTGGTATATAAAAAATGTTCATTTCTCTTCCCCTTGATTCTTTTTTTTTCAGTGAGATTATTTGTCAATCTCACTCATGAAACAATCCCATATAAGGCCCCTGCTGGAATTTCAGAACAAGCACATTTTTCTGTAAAAGAAAGAATAGGATGGATAGGAGGGATGAATATCTCTGGATACAGGATCTGTCTCCCCTGCTATTCATTTCTCCCAAAGAAACCCTTCCAGCAGAAAAATGTTGAACGAGGATATTTCTTGGAGAAAAACACATGGCCACATGTTCTACTTGGAAGAGAAGTGAATGACTCTGCTTTCTTGAGTGAAGTCTACATAATTAATAAACTGCCCTACAGACACATTTGAAAATCAGTAGTAAAAATGTATGTGCCTCTGAGTGGTTAACACATTCATATCCAAAGAATGATGTCTGGAGCGGTAACAGGAAAATATTTTAAAGGATGATAAAAATAATATATGGACTATGTATTTTGCTTATTACTGGCTATGAAGTTGAGATTCAGAGGGCTACTCTATAATATCGTTATACTGAATATTCATAATGAGGATGTTGGCAAAATGTGCCTAACCATCTTCTTAACTCTTCAAACATTGAGTAAGCAGCAATAGTTAAGTGATAGGCTACAAGAGAAAGAAATTTTAAGGTCTGAATATGCACTAATATTGACATTTATATTATCTTGATGTTTTGAGCAATTTACTGGTCCCACCATTAAAATCATAATAAAAATAATGAATACAGTAAATTCCTGGCAATTTGTTCCTTAAAAGTGAAGCCCAGGGTAAGACTAAAGAGCACATCAACACAGTGTCAGCAGCAAGTCAGAGTAACTAACAGGAGTTTCAAACTGGCATTAAAATGTCTCATACAATCATGTGAGTTTTGTGAGTGGCAGGTAAAACTCACAAGCCTTTGGTTGAAGTCACTGTCTCTGTGAACAAAATAAAAAGAGCAACAGGAAATCCGGAGCAGATCTATACAACCAGAAAGTTTCTCAGCACAGAATGGTTGCACAGGTAGTGACTTTTAAGTGCTTTCTTCTAAGAAATGATAAAATCAGGACAATTCATCATTGAACAATATATGAAAGGCTAGAAAAAGATCTCCCATGTAACCTTCCCATTGTATGGCATAGAATAAACAAAGGACAACGTAACAGAGATACTTGGAATCTGAAAAAGACAGCGGGGAAAAAATCATCCACTTCTGACATGGCTGCTGAAGTGCATGGGCTTCGGTGGACCTCTGCAGCAGGTGGTTGTTGTACACCTATGAAAGGATAAAAAGTGCTCCTTAAATTCTACAAAGTTGGAACTGGTGAGCTGGCATTTGCCTTACACAGGCCTAAGTGTCAGGTGGCTTTGTAGTGATCTGGACTTAGCAGATGAAAGGTAAGAATGATTCACTGGAGGGCAAGAAAATATTTCTATTTGATTTCTGTGATTTGTCAGACTTTAGAAACAAAAAGCCTACTGGAAGATCTCCCAGTAATTTGCTAACTGACCGTTAGATTTGTTTTGTTTCAAAAGACAAGAGTTTTCTTTGTTTCTGAAATGGATGTTTAATGGCTTGGAAACTGCCCACAAGAGTTCTTGATCAACAAAAGTTTGTGTGTCTGATGGCTTATTTTTACCCCTTCAGTGTTTAGTTTTGGTTTTTTTTTCTGGAATACACATTAAATCAGTATTGCCATACTGATTCCAGCCTCCACATTAAACTAGGATTTGGTAACTTCAGTAAAAATGTTGTGCTTCTGGTTTTGTTAGGTTCTTTTTAAGAAACAGATCGCAAAACAGTGTCTGTATATTGCACAGTTTTAGGATGTTCCTAGCAACTTAGCTTTATTATCCTTCATAAGCAGTGAATTTATAAGGAATAGGAGAGTCCATACACTATGGTGCAATGATTTTTAGTCAGGCAAGTGTAAAGAGTAATAATGGGAGTTACCAGCCATTACGTTTTGGGGTAAGGGATTCTTCGGTTCAATTTTTATTCTGGACAATTAATTCTACTATGAATTGTCCCTGTGTGTAATGTAATCAATGATAACTGTGCAGCAGATAAAATTATTATTGATCTTTGTGGATTTCTTGGCTTTCGATTAATGGTTAATTGCAGCTTTCTACTGTATGGATTTTTTTTTAATACATAGATCAGGCAGCAGCAGGAGCGGTTCGGTTTGGGGTGAAGAGACTTTATGAGAACACTCTTGGTTTTGGTCACAGCTGGCATCTTTATGGGCCAGTGTGGATGCAGCTTCAATGAGAATGTGTGCTTTAATAGCCTAAACAGTAAAGACAAACAATGCTGTAAATGTCATCTAGAATTATAACTGTCCAAATGTCCTAAAAGGAGGACTACATCCTGAATTGCCTGTGTTTTGCAACTTTATGCCAACCTCCTATCTCCCCTTCACACACCCTTTATTATTCCAGTTACTGGGGGAAGAAAATAATACCAAGAGAGAAATATAGGATGGGAAGCAGTATCAACTACAGGAAGTCAATTGCAGAATCTTTGTTTATTCTTCCTCGCTTCCCGTTTGCATCAGTACTGCTCGTATCCTTTCTTAAATGTGCTTCTAGGTACTGATGGTAAATGGATCAGCCACTCAAAAAGGATGGGGCAGTCACATAAGGGTCAGATCACTGGGTTGTTTTTTTCATTTCCCCAGATTAAACAGTGAACAGGGGTTTTGAAGTGCATCGCACCAGGTAGCAATTACCTCTAGGTGTCATTTCTTGCAGTAGGGTTTATTCTTTGAATTGCCTGGAATTTAATTTTGACAAGCACTGATGTGCAGACATTGTTAAAATCCTCAACACGGCCGTTTCAAAGCGATTAGAGGCTCTGCTACTCTTTCATTGGCGCCAACACAGCACTTTCAAAAACTCTGTGATGTTCAAAACATTTGACAATTGCTTATATATTTATATAGGTTTGAACTCATGCAAATTTCAAAGTGGGATATGAGGCATGCAAAGTTATTCCTATTCTTGAGGAAAATCCTGTCTACCTCTCAAATGATAGCTTTCCCCTGTCTCAGGAGAGGCTCATTAACAGACTGCATCTCCCGTAGTCTTACTTTTTGGGCTGTGAGTCATTCCAGCTCTGCTATGCTGTGTCCTCCCCTCCCTTGTGTACAAAATGGGCATGCACTGTTAGTTTTACTGCAAAGTAATTTCTGCTCCCTCCAAAACCTCTTAAATTGAGCTTTAGAAGTTTGAAACATAGCTTTGAAGCATGCTAAGCTTCAAGAGTCCTACAGTCTGTCAGGGCTTCCTGGCTGCAATCTGGAATATGCAGTTTTACTATAGCAAGCATTTCATCATGGATTTTTTTGTATAATATGTGCACAACCTACAGTTAATAGTGTGGAAATGTTTTATCGCAACTTCCTCTTTTAAGTAGATGTGTTTCTAAATTATTTTGCCTAAAGCAACTGTTATGCCTCCTGTAACTCATTCAGCATTAAATCCCACTTTCATTTAGACTGCAAACAGTATGAAGTATATAAAAAGAATCTCATCTTGCTTAGTGTTTCCTTATCCTACCTTTGCCAGACCTTTTGGTGAGGAGTACCTTGTGTTTATCCAGTCATATTAGATGATTGAAACTCCATATTTTACAATAATGAGCAAATAGAAGAGTTAATAACATTGTAAACTGACAACACTGTATTGAAATTCAATAACAGACGGGCAGAGAATTGAAAGAAAAAAGTACTTAAATTACTTAGAAACCAGAAAACCCTCTTTCTCCTTCAGCTAACTGTGATCTTCTAACTTTGAGCAGGCAGAGAAGCAGACTGTGCAATTATTATGCCTCTGATTGCATCCTATTAAACAAAACTCCCCTTTGAGCATCCTTCATCACGGTATATTTTTCTTGGTGTAACATTTTACTCTTGGAGCCAGTTTTAACTCTGAAATCTACTAATCTCCAGACAGTTTTAATCCTTTCCACCCAAAATGTAATCTACTTACTCCTCTAAAAGAAGGCTGAACGCAACTCCAAATAATGCGTGGGTTTACTTAGAGATACAAACATCTGCCTGTCATTTCTCGTACTTGAAAGGCTAACTGTGAACTCCTCATTTCAGCAAAGGAGAAACTCTCCTTTCTCCCTGTTGGTTCACTGAAATTTTCTGAGTGAAATATGTTTTACTGTGGATAATCTGGCATGTTGTATAGTGTTCTATATGCTAATACATACATAGTTTCTACAGAGAAACTCTATGCAGGTGGAACTTTTCAGTGGCTCTTGATCTAGTGGGAATGACCATTTTGACATGAAGTGAGCTTGGAATGAACAGCCTGCCGCTTCCTTTTCCTAAATGTACTGTGAGTGAGACAAATACACAGCCCTGCTCCTCCTGAAGTGTGTTGAACTGCAGTGACTGTGCACAAATGCATGAGAAAAGATCTTACACTGTAAAACTGCAAGGACTGGAAGGAGATCTTTATTTCTTTGTTAAAAACTCTAATAATCATTTGAAAGTTCAGAAAAGTATTGAGGCAGTTGCAGTACATTTTGACAGTGATCTGATGCACCACTTTCCTTTCAAGCTGCCATTTTAGTTTGGGTATTTTTGAAGAAAAAATACCAAATACCAATACCAAATGCATTTAGGAAGGAGCAGGAAGCTTACCATTCTGCCCAAGACTGCTGGAGTGGGAACAATAAATTAGTTGGGTCACAAATCAGATACAAGTTTTTTTACATATCCTCTAACTTCTGTTATCTATGCAGGGTGATGATTACTTGATTGGCAACTCTTTATCCCTCCATATCAGTCTTTTAGCACCCAGAAGTCATGTATTTAGTTAAATGATGAATCTGCATGGTTCCTTGATTCAAGATATGAATTACCTCATGGAAACAAAGCCCCCAAAAGATGAATTTAGATATACACTTACAGACATGGAGATATTAGTTTCTACAGTTATAATAGTCCTTTGTAAGTCAACAAAAGACGTGCAACTTCTTATTTATTGGGTAACTGTTTTGGTCTGGTTCTCTATATCAGATAACTGAATTTCTATTTTTATGAATGTTATAGAAAAAACTGTACCATCACACAAGGGAACAAAAGAGACTGACTTCAAGGTAGTATTTGCAAAGGAAATTGGGTTGGTGGCAAAGTGGTTATGAGTCAGAGACTGTGGGGTAAGCGGCTTTTCATTGGAATTCCACTCTATTAAATAGTCTTTTAAGTAAAAAGAAGTGATTTTTTTTAGATATGTAAAATACAGAAGCTAATTCTGTAATATTTAACTTGGATCTTACTTTCGGTGCTCTAAAAAACCAATGTATTGCTATTTGAGCTGTGTGTATTTGTAAACTAGAAACTGGAGTTAATGGCTGAAGAATGATGAATGTGTTTTCAGCAAGGAGGAACAAATATAGGTTCAGTCTTTCAGAACAGAGAGGGTCAAGGATGTGTACCAATAGATTGTGATTTGCTTTGTCTACTCATTGTATTTTGGATTGAGTTCCATTCATCAGAACAGCAGCAGCCATGTTAAGATACACTCTGTTCAGCAATTTTGCAGTGAGTCTTTCTTCCTGCAGAGTAATTTTGTTTCCATGTCCCTAAAGCATTTTAGATAATTTAGACTGTACTAAACACGACAATATCACCAACCGTAGCTTGAAAACCCAACCCTCAATTGCGTATTATACACTGAGATAGAGTGGCTTGCAGATCGTGATGGGCAAGTTTTGCCTTCTCAAGCAGGTATGTATGGGTTTCGGTTGTTCCTGGGGATGAAGACATCAGAGTCTTTGAAGTGACAGATAATATGGTAAGTGCACTTCAAAAGAAAAATGTGACAAAATGCCCTGTAAGGGTATAATTGTTATAGGAGAGCCCACCTGTAAATGGTAATTGTTGTGCAGAAGATTTGTTTAGGAGCTTGATACTGGAATTTGAAAAAAGGTAGAGGATTACAGCTATGCATTAAATGTTGAGCTACATTTTCATATACAGAATAATCATATTGTGGTATGACTGTATAAGTATACCCTATCTAAATCCTGATTCAAGCAGTCTATAAATTTGAAAATTCAAATTTCAATCCTAAATATCTGGAGTACTGCTCAGTCCTACCGCTTTTCTGCCTTTATTTCAGGTTACCAGTCATGTTTGATTGATTAAAACTTGTCTGTAAACTTTGATGGAAATGAACAACAATCAGGCAGGCAAACATCCCCTTTCATTTTAGTCAATCGCTTTTAAATCATAGTATCTCATTTTATGTTTTTGTTCCCCATCATTTATTGTTGAAGTTCTTAGTGTTTTCTTACATCATGCAGAACTGTTCCTTACAGGAATGAACTGACTTAGTGGAATTTATGCTCTGTTGATCTCTTCAAATTATTCTGACATTTTCAATGCGATATGAAATTACCATATTATTCTCCTTTAATTTAAAGGGTTACAGTCAGTTCAAACAATAATCTTTGTGCTGCACCAATATTAGCTATATTGTGGATGAGGCCACAAATAAATTCCAGGTAAATCTCTCTTTCCCTTATTATAGATATAGGTGCCTCTTTAAATACTGCCAGAGAATTTTTTATCAGTTCTTTTTGTTGCTTGGAATAATTTTTTATATTAAGTGAATTACTTTTAGACTTAATTTGGTGGGATTGTTTAAGAGTTAAAAGCTACCTTTCTTTCATTCTTACCCACCCACAGTGTTGTACCCTATCTCATCATCTGCCCTATACTCCTCCTATTCATCCCCTTCTCCCTATCCAAATAGAAGTTATTCAGCTTCTCTCATCTGTCCTTTTTGTTCCCCTATAACCAAATATATTCTGCTGTGTCTCCTATTTAAAAATGCATTTGTGAGGTGCCTTTATCACATCACCTCATTTTCTCCCTTCAAATACTTTTCCTAACTTTGCTTCCCATTACGCTTACTAACAACCGCACGGCATTAAGGCTGCTCTGCACTGCTGTGCTGACCTATTTGCTTGTTGTTCTGTTCGACAGTGTTTGCTGCTTGTCTCTTGCTGAGTTCACAGTGTGGAGGGTCTTGAAATAGAAAAGATGGAACTATTTCTTTATTTAGAGTTTATAGAGCAAGTAGCATATTAGAGCTCTCAGATGCTGAGTCATATAGGGGATTTAAATTAATCTACACTCCACTGGATTTGATCAGTGTTGTAAAATCACAATTCATGACCAGAGAATATCAGGCAAAATGTATTTATTGTAGAAATCAGACAGACATCTAAATGCTGGAGTTCCTTTTTCTTTTTTCCTTTTTTTAAGTAAGTTTAGGAATTTCCCCAAAATAATAAGTAAAAATGCCCTTTTATATAGTCCTCTACTTAAAATTATTATATTTGCAGGGCAGTAAATCCACCTTCCAGTCAGAACTGTAGAAAATATTTGCATCTTGATGTCTGAATTTCCCCCAAACATGGGGGGAGAGGAGAAGGAAAAAAGGGGGAGTAAACGAAAGAGGAATCAGTACAAATCTCCTCCTAGGCTTTGGATATATGTTCAGCTTTATTTTTGTTTAGCACTTCCGGTTTGTCTGTGCAGAAATGCAGAGAGCATAATGTCACACATTTTTTATTTGATATTTTCCGTGTCTTAAGATGCACAAAAAGCTCTTCCTACATCAAGACTTGCTGTTTTTCCCCTATATGCACAGTTCTGCAGTGTTCATAACTGAGGTAATGCTGATTTCACTCAGTATTATTGTCTCTTCCTGTTCTGCTGCATGTGATTTCCTAACTCATTTGTTTCAGCTTTATGTTCTTGTGACTCAGTTGACTTCCCAAGATTCCCAATTCCATCCACGCTAGCAGCATCCCTGCATGGAGAAATATGACTATATTTTAAAAATACTTCAGTAATGAAATCTTTGATTTTATCAAGGAGTTCTCTGTAAGTCAGAGTGATTTTTAATTACAAAACATTTTATTTGGAAAATTAACTTAATCATCAACCTTTTTTCTTAGCTATTGGAAATGTACGTGTCAGAAAAGATGCTTATCCTGATTGGATGCCATTAAACTCCTCCTTCTAGTAAAGTCTCCACGCTTACTGCTTTTCACTGAAGAATATCTAAACAGAAAAGTGAAGAGGTGATGCAAGTGTACCATGTCGCTTTTACAAAGCTAATCAAAACCAGCTTTTTCATTCCTTTTGAAGTTTATTTTTTAATTCTTATAAAGTAGGCCTTCAAATTATTAATGTTTATGCAGATTTCTAAAGCTTCATCAAAGGTCCTTACAGCATAATGCAATTAAGTTTCAGTTGATTAGGCAATTATAAATAAATCAGAATTTTTTCTGTGTGAACAATGCACTCAGATAAACTGGTTTGTGGAACTAATGTGATAGAAGGAATGCTGCGGGAGGGTTGCCACATTTATTATGTAAACTTAGAAAATCCTCAGAATTTGTAACTTTTAACATTCTCTGCCTGGCTTCTGTCGATTCTTTGATAGGGAAAAAAAGGTAAGATGTATATTATTGTCCATTTTTTTTTCTCTTTAAGTCAATTATTCACTCTAAGTCATGGCTGGGAGACATTTGCATGTTTAATTCAAGTCTAGTTTTGGAAAAACTCTGTGCTTTGTACTTTTCAAACATTTTAATTAAACCAATGGCATTTATGAATATGAAACAAGGAATAAATGTGCTTTATTTTTTCAAGAGATTACTGATGAGTGATAATATTCTAAATTGGAACAGTTTTACAGTTCCCTTAAAGCTTTGAATTTTAATGTAGAACAATGCTTTCCTAACTTTGAAGTAGATACTGAAGTAAATAATAAACCCCTTTTACTTGCGGTGCTATCATTTCCAATAGAGACTGATGTGTATGAAGAACATACAACCTAAAATAAGAGACAGAATATGTTGACCATATGCTTATCCTCTTTAATATGTTTTACAAGATGTGCATTTATTTGAAATCCTTTTAATCATTTAACATCAGCTGTTGCATCCTGAGAGGAGCATATCTGACCAGGCATTCTAAAAAGGAAGAATGCATCTTCATATCTAGATTTGATGATAGGAGATATTATGTGACCAAGTTTTGTTCATGAAGCTTAAAATGTTTTCCTGATAGACATACAGATTTAAAAACCGCACTGATTATTGCCTTATTCTTGTGTCTTCTTGCTGTCCATCCTGCCTTTGTGACTTCAGTAAACTTTTTCCCCACATACTGTAAGCAAAATGAAGATGGTGGGATCACTTAAATGAAGCATATACTTAAGTATTTCACAAGATTTCAGCCACAGGCTTTTGTCTTCTGGAATCCCATCTGGCTGAAAACCAGCCATGTTTGTCTGAAGAGTTAGATCTTTTGCTGTGAATGGGAATATGACATTTATAATGGAACTTGATTTTAATAGGATCGCCGCTATTTGTTTTTTTCTAATATGTCAGATGTCAACTTATTTTGACTTCAACAAGGAATTTATCCTGACCAAACAGAGGTTTACCTTTTAGCTTGGGTTTAGAAGGAAGTGAAGGTAAGGTGGTCCGGCTCCTTGTCTGTCTGCTGCTAATATCTTTTAGATCTGCTGAGCAACTTAAACCCAGTTTGAAAATTCAAAGATAAATAAATCTTTGTGAGTTTTGTTATAAACCATGGCTATATATAGGACATGAACATACGAATATACATTTGTTCACATCCAAGAATTTGTTGTTGTACACATTCTTCTTTATCACATCCTTGCCAATTTGCTCAAAAGCAACATTATACAGACTTGATGTAGTGTAAATGCACATATTTCTTTACGTATGTAAATGCACATCCTTCTTCCTGGAAAGAGAAGAAAGAGAAGTTCACTCTCTGTTTCATAGAAAATACCACATTTTCTCCCCTGTTTAAGAAGTGGAATGAAATATATTTGTCTGGAAATTATATACTGTTTTAATTTTTTTTTTCCTTTTGCCAACATTAAGGTATTAAACTAAGACTTTAAAACTTTTGAATTTGAAAGCTGTTCATAAAATACAACTTTAAATTTTAAAATGCTTATTAGAAATATTTAATTCCAAAAGTATTGCAACAGTGCTTCATTTTATGTAAACTCTTTTTTCTTTTGCACCGAATGATAAATATAGCCACATTTTAATGGTCTATATTGCTTTTTAATGAATGGTATTTTTTGATGGAAAGGACATCAATTGGCAAAACTTTTGAGCAACTCCTCTATACATATAAGTTCCTCTCCTACTGACAACCATGTAAGAGATCATTTCTTAGGGATAGATACACAGAGGAAAATGAAGAATCCAGGCAGGAGCACTGATATTTTGCTTTTGATTATTTCATCAAAAAATTGGAATGCACTGCTCATTGTTTATGACAAATCACATTCTTTTTCTTACTCCAGGTCATACAAATTTAATTACCTAAATATTCTTTCATTGATTTAATATGTTTTCCTATTGGCAAAGGGTTCAGCAGTATATTTTCCAGCCCATTTCATAGTTCAATTCTAGATAAGACTAGTGGCAGGATTTCATTCCTCTTCTCAGCTGCAGAATTGATCGTGCAATCTAAAATGTTTCTTAATGGTCATTTAAAGTGCAGTTTGTTTCTTTATAGCTCTTTAAGCACAGTTTGAGTAGTATTGTTATTCTTTTATTGTACAACGATAGGCAACCAAAGTGAACTAAGAATATACAGCATGAAGGGTTCAGGCTTGACCAGTGGTCTGATCTGATCTTTTATCTGTCTTGCTAACAGTAGTTACGGGTGATACTTACATTTATACATACATATCTCTCTAATGGGCCTATGAGCTATTTTTCTGGTTTCCAAAGAATTGTGAGTAGTGTTTATCCAGTTTCTCACATGCAGAGACACCCACTTTCATATCTATATACTGTTCTTGTTTCTGGTTGCCAACATGTTAGATTATGGTGGATAACTTAGTGGGAGCTTAAAAGTCTTATGGAAGTCTTAGTGGAAGAAAAAAATACAGTTTTCAGCCCTATTTCTGAGAAATTCTTTCATTGCAAAGAAGAGTCTTGCAGCATGACATCCTGGCAAGGTAATGTAACTTGTTTGTTTCATTTATTCTCCAAAGTAAACAAATCTCATGTATCATCAGTGCCATCAAATCTATTCCTGCAACGCTTTATGCCTTTTTGTAAATTAACAGCTCCTGAAAATGTAGTAATTTTCACAGAGAATAAGAAAGATCATTTGACAACTGGTATAAATGATGATCTTGTCATGTGTTAAAGGTGCAATGCAATATTTTTGTTTGGAAATGGAGGGTCCTGCTCAAAGTATTACTTTACTCAAACATAATTGCACATACACAGACTCAAGCCTCTATTTAACAAATTGCTTTATCTGGTTATATACTTACTAGTGGACTCTCTTTCTGATTTATATTATTGGCAGTAATCCCCATACATATAGGTCAGTGTGATCCAACCAAGAGTCCAGTGTGTCCTGTGGGTCGCTCCCATTCTAGCCACTGGAAACACATAACTGGTATTCAGGCAGAAAATGTTTCTTCCTGTGTTTGCAAGGAACACAGAACTGGGGCCTGCCTCTGGGACCACATGGAAAAATGGGATATACTTCAAGGAAATATATGTTTGACGCATGATGGTGCAATCTGCTCTCATAGTTCGGGAGAAGGGAAAGGGAAAGGAATATTACAAGATTAACATATAACTCCTGCAGTTGCTGAGGCCGGGCAGAATCACACTAGGTAATACCATGGACCTCCCAAAGATGACACAGCAACAACATGAAACAAAAAATGGCAACATGAAAAGTCATCTTCTTAACTTTGTGTGGTGTTATTAACAAATAACTCCTTAAGTTACTATTTTTACATGTATTAATTTATTACTATTTTAAAGTTTCCTAACTGATTTTTTTAATCCCCTCTTGATTGCTCTTACCTAAAAACTGCAAAAGTTGTCACAAGGCTGCATGGTAGAAGGAGGTGCCAAGGGAGGATATAGGGCTATAGGGCTCTTAACTCTAATTTGGATGCACTCTACATGCTAAGAAGCCTCTTGTCTCCTCAGCAAGTAAGATTAGTGTGGATCAGCCTACATACTGCTGCCAATAGACTCCTAATTTACAATCAGATTATGTGTCTACTTTGACACTGCAATCAGGGCTTCTCCCCTACTCTTCTTTCTAAAAGTAATTTTTATGTTCTTCACTAGGGGAGTAACCTGCACCCGTGTTGAAAGTGCACTGCTCTAAATTGTGTCTCGGTGTGTGACTTCAGCCTTAGTTCCATTAAATATTCAAATGGTTTTGGTACACCAGTGGAGACCTCAAGTGCGTAATGCAAGACAAATCTTCATCATGCACTGAATCACTAATGCATTCTACATATTTTTGCCGAGTTTGACGATAGTACATTTTATCATTTGTTTAAAATTGACTATGTTTAACATGTTTCTTCAATGCTGGCTCATCTTCACTAAACCTGAGAGCAAACAATTGAACAGTGATTCATGCAGGATTTGATGGAAAAGGAAAAGAAATGGAACGGGATGGGAAAGGTCCTCCATGATTAAATCTGCAATAGATTGTTATACTGGTTTCACCATGTGATATTCTGGCATCATGATTTATGGCAACCCTCCTCCCCCACAGCTATAATTATAGAAAGTACACTCTTAATGGGTGCTGTAAATTTCAGATTAAGAAGCCTTTCCAAGTTTTCCCCTTTCAGTAGCAGTAGGGCATCCACAAAACCATCAGTTTTAATCTATACTAGTATTTTTAGCAAACATGTCCAGAACTGAACACAGTGAAAATCAAATCCTGAGGAAATAAAAATCAATATAGGCCTATTGATACGATAATGTTAGCGTGGTAAGAATGTAAGTGTTCTGTTAAGCCAATTATTAGGGCTTTCTTGCACACTTCTAATTTTTTGCTGAGTTGGAGAGATACCTTTCTGAATGCATTCAGGTAAATCCATCTGTAAATAGAAATGGATTTAGCTATGTTTCAGTAAAGATGATTAAATGCTTTTCTTGGGCTTGCCTTATTAAAGAATGATGGATAACATTCTTCATCCTGTTCTCCCAACTGCTTGATCTGCTTCTGGTCTACTCTCCAGTTTGAAGAAAAGGAAAGAGAGTTTCTACAACAAGGTTCTTTGGTAGTGTCTCCAAAAGAAAGCTTTGCACAGCTTCATAGGCTAGCTTGCAGGGATTATAGGAAAAATAATTGTATCTAGAAGATCTGCTCACAACACTTGTCTTCCACTGGTAATCTTGCTTAAAGAAATGTCTGCAAATGTTCAGTTGTATTTGAACAGTTTAAAAAAAACCCCAAAAAAAACCCTGATTTTTTTTTTCTTCTATCAGTAGTAATAATATCACAGTATTCAAAATTATGGTCAATTCAGGTTGTAGAAATGAATCTATTACAGTGTTAGCCCTAATGACAGTACAGAAGGTTTTATAACGTACTACCACATTTGTATCACAGTAGACTTACTTCATAGCTGGTAGAAACATTTTGCTATCAGTAGAAGGCTGTACAGGCCACACACTGAACCAGTGTCTAATAAATATTTCAATAGCATGCAACAAGTGAAGTTATGTTGACAACTCCTTGCATAAATGCAGTGAGTAAAGGGATTAATTGCTCTTCTCTAATTATCATCAGTGTAGTAGGAGTTTGAAGCAACTTTCTGTCTTCTGTCTCCCTCTGGTTTTGCTTGGACTGAATATGCCTTGAAAAAAATGGTGATATGGATGCAGTTTTGTGACATCTTTATCAGAATTTCACCTGCTCAGAGCAACCTCAAGAAAACCATATTCTATTAGACTCTTGAAAGATTCCTTGATAAAAGTTTCAGCTCACCTTTTTGAAATTAGAAGTAAGTCTGGACCTGCCACTACTTGGCCCATATATTTTCAGTGTTTTCAGGGTAAAAGTGTAGAATAAGAAGGATAGTTACAGTACACTTACACTGCAGCTGCAAAATACTGTGTTGGTAGGGTAAATGAACCCTAACTGAACTGTGTGTTGTCATAATTAGGTTGCTGCTACTACTGGTACTTGAATTTGCTGTTTTAAAACTAGCTCAGTTACTTGTATGACCAAATAATTTCTGTGAATGTATAACAAAGACACATTCAGTCCTAGAGTTTTCCCACAATACTTGTGGTTGCTTTATGTGAGTCGGGGGGGGAGGGAGGATGGGGGTGGGAAAGCTTCATAGTATTTTACCTAGCGTATTTTATCTTCAATGTTTTGAAAAGATTTAGAGCTAGGGTTTCCTTTAAGGTTTTGGCTTAAAATACAGCTGATCTAAATTGCTCTTGGTTGACTGGTAGTGTTAGAAGAAAAGACAATTTATCGTGAAGGATGTTGTCTGCCTTTGAGAATGGCAAATGTCTGCTTTCCTTGGTAGAAACGATAGGAGAGCAAAATAGAGAGATTTTGCTCTGGAGTGATTGATGAACTAATTGCTGAATAAACACTGGTTAGTTTGATACAGGTTTTTGTTTTGAGAATCAATTGTTTGGATAGAGTAATTGGAGTAAAACTTTAAAGATGTGACAAACTTTCTACCAGCTAATATTAAATCAGAAGCATTTCTTTTTAATATTTAATAGTACTTAAAATACAGTCTCAGATGAAAGCTAAAAAAATCCAGCAATTATGTCAATGACATTGCTTAAATAAAGCTTGCAAATTTACTTTTATAATCTTTCCTTATATTACAATGAAAACACTGAGTACTTCAAATCATGACAGTTCTGTCTTCATGCAAGCCAGGAAATATCTTGAAGTTACTGGGAGGTTTTTAAGAAGTAAAGTCTTTTGTTCATACTAGTCTGGAGATCTATTCTTTAAAGTGATAGTTTCTGGAGTAGAGAGGGAGATGAGGAGACAGAAATGCTTCATGCTATTTTGGCTTCATAGGATTTAATTTTTAAAAGGATTTAAATCAAAGGATTTGAGTCAAAGGATTTAATTATTTACATTGGATGAGTAGCTATACTAACAGAATACTATTGTATAAATCTGATTTGGACTGGCTTATATAATGGCATCTTTATTTCCAGTTGCAGGCAGTGGCAAAATGATCTTTGATCACTACCATGCAGTGTATTCAGCAGTAGAGTTGTAATGCCTGTATTTATTTAAAGTCTAATAACAGTCATTTCAGTCACAAACTGATGGGTTTTTAAATGTTTAAAATTCGAGTTATGAAACAAAATCTCCTGTAATACGCTGCACCTGTTCTTTAACAGTGTCTGCAGCAGCAAAATGTCCCCTTCAGATTTACTGGTAAAATCTGAAAAAGAAAATATGTGAAAAATGGTCTTCTCTTTGAAGATACGTAAAATAAGAAAATGTAATACTCCAGAGGCTTGAGAGGAAGAGCTGGAATTATAAAATAGAGGCTCATGAATTAACATGTTCTGACTCCCTCTTCAATGTCTGAAATTTATCTGATTGGGATGAATTTGTGTCAGGAATGTTTGCTCACAGATCACGGAATGAAAGATAAATGCACAAAACCCACCCAAAGAACAAGGTTGCCGATTTCCTGACATCCCAAACTACTTTGCTCCATGCAAATACGTCTGTATTTGTTTATTTGAATGGGAAACAAGTATAAGCTACTACTTTCTGAAAGAGGCAAAAGGGATGGAAAGTAACTGTAATTAAATTCCACATGGTGGGTGACAGGCAATGGCATAGGGATTGCTGTGGCACGGAAGGTCAGTGAAGTACTTGGACACAAGCTTGGAAACAGTGCAGCTTAGGAGGAGTCCCGCCTAGTTCGCGGTTTACTGCAGGTTGAACTGTTAGTTTTATTTGTGTAGAATTTGCCTTTCAGCCACCGTGGGGAGCATGCTATGTGGAAAAGCCTCCATAGACCATTCTCAAGGCTCTGGCCAGCTCAGGGTTGTGTCTCAGCTGCATCTTTCTCCTCCGACTGATGAGTCATGCAATACTTCTGTTGCAGACTGCGCTTGCAGTGGAGTAGGAAGGATTAAGCCAGGTAAAGCTCACTTCTTTATTCCAGAGGAAGCACGAGTTTCTTCAGGGAGAAAAAACAGTAATAATCAAAACCTAGTAATTCAGCAGTGTAATAAACCAACAGTTAGAGCTGTGGTGAATATTTATGGAATTACTTTTTCATTCGTTTTTGGGTCCTTGTCACTCTTTAACGTAAAAAATGATTTAACGGTTTTCTGGTAGTGAGGGTTTCTGCAAAGAAAATGCTTTAAGAGACAGAGGAGATTGACCCACTGCTCCAAATTGGAGAAGCCTGACTCCAAAAGCTCTGTAATTATGGCATGTATGTATTATTAATTTCTGGCTCACATTCATTCTTGGCAAATACAAGGTATGATCTTGTCTTTGAAAAGACTGTGTTAAATGAGGCTTCCTAATCTTATCAGAGGAAAAGAAATACCACTTCCTCCAGCTGAGCAATAAAATTCAAAATTTATTATCAAAAGATTTTGTTTCAAACAGAACAAAATCTTCCAAAAATGGAAGAGCTGTTTCAAAATGCTTTCTACTGTCCGGATCATAATATTTCCTTGTTATGCACACAAGCTCTATGCAGATGTTGGGAAACGGATTAAAGTAACCAAATATAAAATAAATAATGATGTAAAAATAACAGAATCTTAATTTTTGATGACTGTTGAAATCACTGAATGTTGAAATCAGTGAATATTGAAATCAGTGTCAAAAACGTGTTGCTTTCAGAATTTTCTCAATAGAATTTTAATCAAAATTCAAAACATAATGAAAATCTGGGATGAAAATATGAAAACATTCTAATGAAAATACTTGAACAATCTTGATTCCTCTCTGAAAAAAACCCTGATTGTTTGAACACATTTACTGGGAAAAACAAAGTGTAATTTCCTTCCACTGGAGACAGATGTGCTTCATTTACTGTTAAAGAAAAACACCTTCCATGTAGATGTATCAATGGTTTTTATGTCGTTACAGTTTTATTCATCTTCACTTTCTCTGATCTTCCAGCTGAGAACTGAGCATGGCTTTCTTTGAAGCTTTTTAGTAATTTCCTGTGATCAGAGTGCAAATAAGACAAATATCTTCCCACAATGGAGTATCATGCCAGAGGTACAAAGAGAGACATTGAACCTAATTGGCAGGAATCATTCTCATCTGTTGAGCAGTATTTCTTTGACAGAAAACGTAACTTTGACTCTCATTTATTCAAGACTTTGTTTAATTTGGTTTGGTTTAGTAGTGGATGTGTCATAGATGTGAAAAAAAACCCCAACGAACCCAAACCAAACCAAGCCACCACTTCTTCACCTTTAATGATACAGCAACACCCTCCAGCACAGTGGTGTTCTTCAGTTCCCTTGTGCATAGCTTCCTACATATCCGTAGTAGGGAAAGGCAGCTGGAAGAAATAAGGTGTAGAAAAGGGGATAAGCAGAGAGGAAAACAAGAGGAGGAAACTGTAACTGCAAGTTTCTCAGCCTAAAGTGTGTACTGTTCTGCTTTTATAGCCCTAAAAATCTGTAAGGCTGCATGGGATGTTTATGGTTTGGACAAAGAAGCTTTTAATAGAGGACTGATTGTGAAACCTCCTCGAAGAGCTGCGCTGTGTTTGCTCCCCAGCGCGGGCTCGGCGCAGGCCGCAGCTCCCTCCGGAGTTCTCCACTCGCTCCCTCCGGCGGGGACCCTCCGGCGAAGCGCTGCGGGGGGCGGCGGGAGCCCCTCCTGCCGCTCTGCCCTCGGGGCCGGCCGGGCCGTTCCTCACCCTTGTCCCCTCAGCGCTCCCCGCCGGGCAGCGCCCGCCCTTCCTCAGCCGAGGGCGCTGGGCACGAGGCGCCCGCCCGCGGCTGAGGGGCTGCGCTGGGCCCGCCGGGGGGCCGCTGGGGCCGGCGGGAACCGGCTGGGGCCGGCTGGAGCCGGACAGAGGCAGGAAGGCAGGCGTCGCCTCGGCTCGCCTCATTTCACTTCAGAGACCACGGACCCCGCAGGCAGCTGTAGCCGTGACAACTTTAAATTTAATCATAAGGTACCAAGCTTTTATTCATTTACTTGTTTAATTTTATCCTCAGTAGGATGCTGGCACACATGCTGGGGCATTAGGAAGCTCTAGGAAGTTAGAACAGTTTTCTGATGATTCTTGCAAAGAACACCCTGCCCGAATCTGCAAAAAGGGATTATTTGACTGTGGAGCATTTCTTTGAAAAGTTTTTGGTTTTCATTTTCCTGTGATGTTCACCTTTTCGTCTGTATTTCGACACCAAATCACAGTAAGAATATTAAACCATCATAGAGATAACTGACAAAATGAAAGAATTACTTTGAAGGAAAACGCTTACAGGGCATGAGGTGAAACTTAGGCTGTTTTTCAGCAGCCTGCCAGCCCAGAGCGCGTGGTGGACAGCAGGGAGTTTTTAAGGTAAGAAATGAGGAAATTTGGATCATGAAATAATTGCGTTGAGAGGGAGCGAATGAAGGACAAAAGCAATTGCGTCTTTTACAGTGGTGTGAGCCAAGAGGTGACGTATTTTGTCCCAGGTTTTGTGTATCTTTCTGTGTCTATTTAATATGTTAAATATGTAAATATATTTAGATATAAATAATGCAAATATAATGTTAAACGTCATTCTTTTGAAGTGTGGTGTTTACACTTTGTCTAGTGCCAGGGGATTTTGCTGGCTGATGCCATCAGGTTCTCTGTGTCTGTGACCCTAACGCGCCCGTGAGGAGGCTGGCTTACATTTGGTTCTGTAGCTTGATGAGATTTGATTTTCTGGGGCCCTGTTTTCAACTGTGCAACTGTGCAACTGTGAGAAAGGGAAACTTAAATGTAATGCTGTAATTGGAAAAAAAGATGGCAGAACAGCGTTATGGTAGAAGTGTGTAGGATGGGCTTCTGGTCAAAACATGGATGTTCGCGGAATCCTGCTGGTTGTATGTGTAAATGTGTGTAATATTCATGCTTCAAGACTAAAATCTCTCTCAAGAGATAGTTCATATTAGAGTAACCTGGCAAGTATGTCAGAATGCGTCTTCAAGTTAAACCAATATAATCTCAAATTGGGACAAATGAACCCTTTTAGCAGTGATGCGCTTCCTTTTGGAAACAGAAAGCATGCTTAGAAGACAGAGATTACCCAAATAAAGTAATTAAAATATATGACTAACTGAATACACATCATGGTTTTCAAAAATGTATATAGTTCTGAGTACAAACTGTGGAGGAGATGGCCCAAGTGTAAAACAACAATATCCAGGCAGAGCTTGCAATTGCTAATAGTTGTTTTTCCCCACCCAGGAAGGAGGCTTAGTCAATAATTAAAATAAGCACTCCATATTTGACTTCAGATAAAAAAGCCCTAAAGTAATCTGGGTTGTTGTTTTTTTTTTTTTTTTCCACGTGGCTTTGCTTTAGCATTCAAATTTAAGCACAAATGGAAGCATAAACATGCTGTCTTTGAGAGCAGCTTTCACCAGTAAGGCACTTAACATGCAAATCTGGAACATAAATTTAGCTTACAAATGGCATGGCACAAAAATTACTGTTACATCTCCTTCTGTAGCCAGAAAGAATGTGGAAAAGATAACTAGTTTCAGAAATAACTATAATTCAAGGAGAAACTGGCACAAGTTATTATAGTCTGATGACAGAAGCTTGCACCTTAAACTGGTGCATAGCATTGCTAACTAGTGCAGGCATAATTTTTATTGCTTTGAAGATAGACATGATTGAAGCTGGATGGTAGGTAAATTTAGTAAGACACATGGAATTTCCCATGAGAAAGTGCAAGCGTGGATCTGGAGGAGGTGATAGTAGGAGTTTATAAACTTGATTTGACAAATTTTCCACTCCTTTTGCTAATGACTTGAGCCTCCTCTTTTGTAGAAAGCCTTATTAGTTCAGAATTCTCCCCTTGTTTGTGGTGGAGTACCATTTTACACCACATTACTGCAAGGGATGCCGTTATTTGCATAAGCTGTAATGGCAGTGGCAGGATGGGCCCTGTGTTTTAAGTGCTTAATGTTATGTGCAGTCCACTTCTGTCACTAGGAAGTGAGTAATTCACAGAGACTTGCAGAGGATTTCTGTATGCAGTGCTATCAGAGCGCCAGACTTTTACCTTGTGCGTGTGTGTGTTGTGCACAGCAGTAACTTTCTAGCTATAGGCTGGTTTAAAGGAGATTAGTAGTAGACACTTGTTTTAAAAATATGTAACACTCTGTTACTAATTCCCTGTTAGCTCTTTAATTTTCTAGAAGCAAAGACTGGGAATTTGAAGTTACTCTTCCAACTCGGTGGAATGAGTTTGGTTATTCACGTTTTGAGCTTATGTACAAGGAAAAAGAAATAGCTGCTGTGGACTTGAATGAATTCTGTGTCTTGTTTTTTCTTGCTTTGGGAAGAAAATGAATTTAAACTCTCCAAATTACTTGGAAATTAGTATTATTGTGATAATTTCAGTATATTGGGAACACACAGTTCAGTGTATTGTGAACACGTTTTTCTAAACCTTCCATTAGTAAGCATCTTCTGATCAAGGAAGAAGATAGGTAATATTTTGATAAATACTTAATATTAAATAATTGAAGTAGTTAATTATTTGGAGTTACATCCCTGTATTTACTCTCTACAGCATAGATCTTAAGTTCCAAAGATCTGCTGGATAAAGCTATTGTTCTTTTGAAATAAGGCCACAAGGAGTTGGTCTAAAGCATTCTTTAAAGGTAATGGACTGACCTGCAGCAGAGCTATTTTAGATTCAGTCACTCCGATTCTTCAGCAGAACTTCTCTTCGTCCTCTGCTTTTAGCAGCTCCTGGTTTGTGCTCTAGCCTTGGTTCTGTTTTTTAGACTTGAAGCTAGTTTCTGCGCTGGAACTCAGTGAATTACACTTCAGCCTGGTGTAAGAAAGCATGCTAGTGATTATGTTTCTCCTCTATTTCTAATGGCAAGTGTTTTTTTACGTGCCACTGCTGTTAATGAATTTTCTATGGTCTTTTCCTTCAGAAAAGTGTACAAGTGCAGATACAGCAGTCTGGGCTAACAGCCTTGATAGGCAGAGGCTCAAACATGAAATCCTGCCTGTGACTTTTACTGCAAGTATTGTATGAAGACTTAAACAGACAAGAACTTTTTAAAACTTGTATCATTAGTTAGTGTTAAAAATGGATTTGTTGAGAACTGAACACTCTAATAAGTTCTCTCTCTTAAATGTTGCTCTTCAGAGGCCCAGTGGATTCTGTGTTCTCTAAGTGAAAGAATAATTTCTCCCCATCTCACTTTGTATTACGGGGGCACATCTCACGCTCGGAAAGAACAACTTTGTAGCAATAATGTATCATTCCTTCTGAGAATACTTGCAAAAAGAATAATACTGTGCAGTTTAATGATTTGCCTCTGTAGTTTGATAGTTTTGTTGTCTCTCCACCCCCACCCCCACCCCCCCCCCCGAGGAAGTAGCAATGTTTAGCTGTCATTTTGGTTATCCCTTCTTCCACTTAGGAAACTGCTAGACAAGCTCAGCTTCTGGATTATCTCTACTGTCTATTGAATGACACAAGGGTAGAGGGAAGAAAAAAGACATTCTGGTTTTTCCACTTCCACTTTTTTATCGTTATGCATTCTTAACTCTCTGATTGACTCCTTGGTTGTCTTGGATTAACATAAGAAATGGTTTTCAGAACTCACAATGAACATAACGTATTTCATATGGTGACTTCATTATTCATCTTTGTTCTAATAACATCAAATGTACTTGGGGTTTTTCCCCTTTTCTCCTTGTTACTGTCTGTTTAGAACACAATCATTTTTCCCCGTAGGACAGTCACTGTGCGTTGTCTTTGCCTGATATTGTCTTCACTTCAACTTGCATTGATGCAAAGATTTATTTTTTTATATGCTTGTATGAAGGACATCATATAAACATAAACTGTGTTGAATTACATAATAAAAAGCCTATTAGTCTGAATACCTTCTTTCAAGGTTGCCATAATGTGTCCATTAGAGAAAGAGGCAAGTTGAGTACCATGTTAAGTGTGATCATTTAAAATGTAATATACCGGAATTGGTTTCTTTCTGCATGTGTAATGGGGTATTCTGAACTTTGTATGAAGGTCATTTCTGCAGAATACCAATAGCCGATGCTCCTGCTGTAAGCCAGCCTAATAAAGCATAACTTATGTTGGCTTTAACCGAACTTGATGACTAATTTGCTTAAAGAATACTCCTACAGCTGCTAAACTTCATTACTTATGAAAATATAGTAATTTCTCTGCCTTTTGGTATGCCTTCTGTTCTTCTATAGCTACCTGGTCCTCTATTGCTTTTTAATTGCAAGGTGGTGGAGATGGAAACTCAGCTAAAATAGCACTGAATCCCATCCTGCCTCTGTAACACTATGTGGTATGTAGAGACTTTGAGCTACCTAAGGCTAGCTGAGTGGCAGTGGTGCTATTTTTCTGTCTACCTAAAGCAGGGAAGACAATGCTTTTCCCACTGGAAAGCAAGCCACCACGATTGCCTACATCAGCAGCAAATAGAATTAAGCTAAATACTTACCAAGTTATAGCCTGGTTTCCTAAGGAAGTAAGGCATAGACGGACATTTGGTCTAGCCAGCAGGAAGTTAGCAGGCTAAGTATATTAATCTGTCAAAACCCAAGCTTTGTTGCTGTCTTTTCTGCACAGAGCAACTTGTTTACTGTGAGTACATAATAAGTACATCAAAACCAGGCCTCCAGCCTATTTTAGGCAGTACTCCTACACATAATGAAATCACACGGAGCAATGCAATTCTGTGTATTCTAAAAGACAAGCATAATACCAAAAATAATAGAGCAATCTTTTTTAAACTCGGAGTCAAGAATAGGTGTCTTTAATGATGTTCTGCACTTCTTTGCTTTTCATCTGAGGTGTTAGAAGTACTTGGTGTAATTTAATGTTACACTCTACTACGGGTGAGAAAACTGAGACTTGAGACATCCCTGGCAAATCAAATAAGTAGGCTTCTTGCTTTGCACTTTCCAAAGCACACTGTCTCCTTGTATAATTTGTAACTCTTGATTATTTTCTATGTATTTCTTACTCAGCAATAAAGTCGCTGTCCTTAACATATGTATTTGCAGTTCTAAAACTGGTTGAGGTGTTTGGAACTGAAAGCATGCTACAGTGTAATTCTCATCTCATACTCCTCAGCTTTTGTGTGGAGCAAGATATAGGAGAGATGACTCTGCAGAATGTTAAGATTAATGTGATTTTTTTCGTTGTGTATTATGAGGCTTGCCCTCTATGAAGTGGTCTTCCTAGATTCAAGTACTTCTGTGAATATACATATTTACACAGATTCTGAGAATTTTAAATCAGAAAATTTGTATGAAATCAATCCTCTACCTTTTTTTCTTGAAAACTGTTAATTTACGTAACTTCTAGCTTTGTAGCAGTCTGCATGACAGACACAGTTCTCCAAATAATTTATTCCAGCTGCCTAAAGGATCATCAAATATTTTCTGGGTTTTACGTGTCAAAGCATTTTTTACTGTAGCCTAAGTAATTCTGCAAGCATCTTTTTTTCTCAGATTTTCATGTATCTGCGGGTAAAGTATGTATCTGTAGAACAAACTTTTTTAAATGCATGATTGAAAATGGAAAAATAGGTAAAATCCACAATTTTTGTGTATGGTTTTAAATCCTAGAGAATCAAACAAAAGTAATTCTACTGTTCTGAACTGAAGATTTAATTCTGAACCTCCCTGAAGAAAAAAGAGAGGTGATGGCTAAATGGCAGGAAGGGGAGGAGGATTCTTTATTGGAGCAGGTAGAAGAGCTAGTGGACGATCTGGGATGTTCCCTACATCATGAAAGTAATCTAAACTGTTATGACTGGTATAAATGAAATGATACCAACACTTCTTCTCAAGCATTGTATTACTGAAAGCAGTTGTGGCTTGTGGCTGCTACCAGCTGTTCCCAAATGAAACTGTATTGTATTCTGTGTATGAAAACTTGGTGGATGTGAACTCCAACAAAGGTACCTCCTGCAGATTTGGATAACAGCCCGATGTTTGAGGTGAACACCTCCATATGAATTCCCAGGAAATCTTGAAGTATCTATCCTGTAAGGAATGTGTATTCATCTCTCTCTTGATACTAGCAAGTCACCTTAGGCATCATGATGACTGTGTGACCATAAAGATTTTCCCATCTGTTTTCTGCAGGATTTTGTTGTTCTGATATTACTTAAGAGTCTAAAATTTAACAAAAACACCCGAATTTGGATTTCTTTTTCCCATTTGCAGTCCCTTCTAAATGTGTGGCGCTGTGAAGCTTCTCTCGTGCTTGTGTATCTGATTCCAGTTCAAAACTGCTGTAAACATCTTGCACACATGATCAGTTTTGCTGCTAAGCTGTCTATATGACAAGGAAACAAAACCTGAAGGTGATTCAAAGCTTCTTTTGTAGCCCTTTAAGAAACCTGCATCCTGTTTTGTAAGCAGCGCCAGCCCTCTATTGTAATTGCTTTCATTCCTGCTGCTACCTTTTGGGCAGCACTTGGCACTGACCGTGATAAATCAGTCCAGTAACCAAGACTTGTCTGAGGAATCCTGGTGTGGAATACTGAGAGCTTCATGATCACCACACTAGCCGCCAGAAAAAGAAGAAAGCCAAACTAATAATTCAGGAGAGCAGAAGAACATTTGGGAACTCTTGCCTGGCTCCTGCTCATTATGCATTGAGTCTCCCTAGAGCAGTTCTGTTCAGTGGGAAACTTAAAAGCTGGAAAGAGGCTGTGCTTATGCTGACTGATCTGAACACCTGCTGCCCCTGGATGCTGTCAGGAGACTGTAATTTCACATTTTAAAAAACCTACCCAAAGCCCCAGTATATCCATTTTTTGAAACAGTATGACAAGTCCTTCTTTTTTTTTTTTAATTATTACTTTATTTTAAGCATTTCCCCTCCGGACAGAGTAAACATTTTACAGGTTTTATTTGCATTGGAAGTTTTTATGTAGCTAAGCAATTGGGTTTGGTTTTAGAAGGAAAATAGTTTTGGCATTTGTTTAGCATTTATATGCCCAATGTGATCTGTCTTTTTAAATAGTAAATTTATGAAGTTACGAGGACAAACTGATGTGTTCCTGGCTCCTGCTAAAGGTGGTGAAGGTTGATTAGAAACAAATTTCTGCCCAGATGTTGATGGCTCTGCCTGTTGTTGTACCTCTTTGCTAGCCTCTGTGAACCAGCAGCAGAAAGGAGAGGAAGCTGGAGCTGTACCTGCTGGGTAGCACATTGGACTTCCTGAGATGGAGAGACTTGCTGGTGGTTTATTCACAGAATTGTGAGAAAGTGGCTGACAATGTGACGTTGTTTAAATGTATGAGGTTAATCTTGTCTTTTCCAACAAAACACGTCTGGCTCTTTATTTGTGCAGTCCCACCTAACTGGCAGGTAGAAGATACTTGATAATTATGAATGATATCTAATTGTGAACATAGCGTATTACTCTAGTCATTTTGTGAAACTTGAAAGTGACACGAGTTTTTTGATTACCAGTTTAGGAAAAATGAGGTTTTCTTGCACTGAATAGCTTATACATGAAGTGAATTAAGAAATCCATTATAATCTCCTACATTTTGTTGCCTCTTAATAATGTTTACTGAGCGTATTATTGATAGTTATAGAATGGCTAATAGACATTTTAGATTGTTCTTCTTCCTGCAGTACAAATAAAAGTCTGGTAAGTTAACAATCACCAAAACATCCATCCAAAATGATTTATAAATATTAAGAGCAGGAAACTATCATTTTAACTCAATCTGATCTTATGCATAACACAGGGCATAAAATTTTCGTCTGAAAATTGCTACATTAAATCTGTAATTGGGGGAAAATAGAGGCTATTCTTCACATAAATACTTAATTCTTCTACTAGAAAAAAGAACTGTGGAAAAGGATCAGTTGCTACTCTTGCTGTTTTGCTCTGAATTCCTTTCAGCTGCCGACTCATTCTGCACCTCTTGCTACTGGCTTAAATCATTCTCTGCTTTCATCAATATTTTTTTCCATGTGGAATTACATGTAAAGTTTTATCAAAACTATCGTGCTGATACTGGCATTTTAACTCAATAGCTGACTATTTAGTCTGTGGGTATGCTTATGTTACTAGTAATGCATTTCATGAATGAAAAATCTTTAGGCAGCAGTGTCCAAAGAGAAGGTGGATTTTGCAAGGAGTTTTTATGACTTTTCTTATTAAACCTACAAAGTTGAATATATGCTTTTTATATCTGTCATGATTTTTCTTTCTTGTCAAGCCACAGATTTGTCTAGCAGTAGATCCAAACAGAGCAATCAGTATTGTGACACTCACTGTGGCTATGCTGAGTTTTTATTTAGTTCTGTATTTTGTGGATTTTATATTTTTTATTTCCTACTTTTTATGATGCTTTTATGTCTTTGACTTCAAAAGCAGTATGTGAAGTACAGTGTCCTGAAGCATAGGTAGCCTGCATGTTCCTTCATGTGCCGGTCTCCCAGGCCCTTATGATTTCTCATTTTTTGTTGCATTTCCTACAAAGATACTTTCTGCTGTCTCTTGTGTATCAGTGCCCTGACATTGAGCATGTGAGGAATAGTTGTCTTTCATGTCCTTTCCCTTGATCTATGGGGCAACATGCATCACCAAAGAGGTACACCGATAATATTGTGTTAATACTTTTCGTGTTTTTAGAGCTCTTCAGGTGAAACTTGCTGTGGATGTTTCATAAACATTGTTGTAAATGCTCTGTAACAGCTCTTCCTCCTTCCTTTTCCTCTCCTTGAATTTAAAGAGTGAGGAAAAATTCACTAAGTATTTGTGAAAATGCCTGCTTTCACTGTGATCTTTCCTGAATGTTTAAAGTCTGCAATTGGATTTATAGAACTAGGGAAGGCAACTCTACTGAGAAGCATGCAACATATGAACGATACCAGAAAGTCTCTTTATGAATTATGACATTTGACATTGATATTTGCCAGGTGACAGAACGAAATATTGGGAAAAACATAAATATGGAAAAGGATATGAGGCCATCATTTATCCAGTTGTTTTTTGTAGGGTTTTTTTTTAATCAACTTTAAAATGAAATACGGAAGTTATTTGAAGTAGTATCTGTTAGTAATACTGTTTATCAGAGATGAGGGAGTTCTGCTTGGCATAGCACATGCACAAGACACATGCTCATAGAAAATCCTCTCTAATTTATGAGATTAAAAGTTTACTAAAATGAATTTTCAGTCTGTATCAATCATTTATCAGCACATCAGTTAATTCAGATTTTTGTCATGCTTTCATAACACAACATGTAACTTACAGCTTTCAAAATACTTAGAAATTCAATTCATCTTCACTTATAAGTCAGTTTGGTCTTTAACCTAACCTAACCTAACCTTAAAGTCTATCTCTTTTAAATGCTAATGCAAAGCTTCATCCAAACTTAAAAGAAGTAAAATAAGGCTTTTATTTCACTAATTTATTGGGCCTTTTATTGTGGTTTCTTTTGCAAGGCACACAAGCCAACAAAGAGCTAAGGTGCTTGTGTGTTTGTATGTATTGTCTGATACCCAAGATGAAGAGTGAATGGGAGAAAAGGGGCAGAATGGGAGATAAGCAATGTCTCTGCCATCCACACCTTTTCTGAAAGGCAATTTACAGGCACTTTTCTTGCTTGGTGATGAAAAAAGAGTTGTCAGACAAGGTAACTTTCTACCACCATCATTCCAGGGAAGCAAGAAGTGTCAACCTGACACTGTTTATCAGGCTTGCTCAAATGCTTTGGATGCAGTCACACCAGGAAGTTTGGAAATGTTTTTTTTCCTAAGTAAGTTACCCAGGACAGTGCAGCTCTTCATTAACCAAGCTAAGTAAGAATCTGCTTTATTTTGGGCAAAATTGTTTGATGCTTATCTCCTCAACATATAAAAGCAAATTAGAAATATTTCTTTTTTTCTTACATTCTTACATTCTTACAAGATTTTATACACTGTTAATCATCCTTACTTAACATAGAAATAAACAGAAACACACAAAGGTGTAAAAACCAGATTTGCAAAAAGCCGGATGGAATTCTGAGCATCCCTGCTTTTTGATTAGTGGAATGAGTTTTTTGCATCCTATATTGTACTTTTTTTTTTTTTTTTGGATTATTGCAATGTATTGTAATGGATCATGGGAAGCAACAGAGAAGTGGTTGCAATGGGAGACAGTGGGTAAGAGAAAATAGTAGCTTTTTGGGTCCTTTATTGAGAGCCCAAGAAAGCCTTTTTTTACTGAATTGGGGATTAGAAATAAGTTGTAAACACTAGGATGTTTGTACCAGGAGAATTTAGGAAAAATATGTGATGAGGCAGTCAAGGGAGTAATGTAAACTACAGGTTGCAGGGGTTATGGCATGTCAATAGGGAACTTACATAGGTCAGGATCCCTATTTCAAAGATTGCTCGGAAGTGTATGAGCTAGGTATACTGTTAATTCACTATTTATTTACATGCTGCTGCTTCTTGCAAATACTTTCAATAAATAATATTTGGTCTAAACTCTAAAAGATGGTTGCTGGGGTACCATTGGCGTTTTTCAGAAAAGAATAGAATTACGTTCCAGTCTGCCAAGGAAAATTTGGTTGATAAGTGAAAAAAACTATAAAGGGTCTTGTTTCTGAGAGTCCTGTGACTGCATCCTAAGCTACACAACAGCTTGTAGCTGGGAATGCTGGATATATGGCTGGTGGAAGAACTTCACCTGGAAAACTTTGCACAGAATTAAGCTGTGGAGTTTCCTTGCTGTTATATTTGATATTCCATTTAAACCCAAAGTAGTTCATTAAAGTTCTTCGTATGATGGTGCTAGTACAGTAGCAGAGCTGATAGTCAATGGAATAGACATTTAGGTTAAAAATATTAATTTCTTTACTGCAATCTTGGGGGGGGTGGTTTGTCAGCTTTTAGCGTAATGTATCTTCAGTCAAGTTACTTTTTGTGATCTCTGTTACTGGTGTTGAAACTTAGGACTTCAGGATATATAACACAGAAGAACTCTGAAACACCTATTGCATTGTATGTATTAAAATTGCGAAATCTGAATTCTGGCATGGTAGCTTGCTAAGATTAAGTCCAAATGAAGTCAGAGGGACTGTTTCAGAAAGATGATATTAATTGTAGTCAGAACTGTATAGTGAATGACCTGCTTGTATGCACCTCCTGCCTTTATACCAATTGCTTATATCTCCTACGGAAGTGCTGAGAATGCTAAGAGTCTAACCTTCCTCTTTATCATTCTTAAAATTCCTGTGATTATGCTTATTTATTTATCAAGGAAGACAGAGCAGGATGACAGCTTTCATCCTGTTCTCAGATTCTGAACCCAGGTTCAGAAAGCTGTTTCTTCATTTTATTATTAAGTTAGATGTATCCTTGCAGTGAGAATGGGAGGAAAGTAGAATTCTCCAACCTGAAGTCCAAATCAGCTGGAAATTTTGGGTGGGAGGAAGAAGAGGAGGTTATGTCAAGTGAGACTATAAGGGATATAATGATCAAAAACCAGTCTTGTATCAGCACCATTTTAACTAGAGACAAGAGCAATGTCATTGCTTGCACGGATGCAGTATTGCAGTGCAGGCATAGAATAGAAGCATAAGCTCTGATCTGTGACTGTTTAATAGCTCTCAGCAGCTCCTATTCCGGTAGATTTAACTTTTCAAACGTGAGAAATACTCATGGAAATAATAAACTATATCACTGTTGAGCAAGGAGGAAAAAATAAAGGATTAGAAGTGGAGGATAAAGTAGTAATGCTGCTATGTGAAGTTGCCCAGTGTGTTTATTTTAGTAAAATCTCTGTTACCATGAAATGAGGAAAATAGATTGGACTGTTTCATTGTGCTTCTTCCTATCATCATACCAACATTTTGTACAAGGAAAGGGTGGTGCTCCGAGTAGATGTGGTGATTGAGAAGTTGCTGTGCTCAGCGTTGGCAGTAGGAATCCTGTTAAGCACTTAGGAGTGTTTAAATTTGCACTGATAGGGATGCATCTGGCATTTCATTGGATCACTGAGCTTGACACAGTCAGTTTTGAAAACACTGTTGAGGTTTGGCTGGGGAAGGTGCAGGGAAATTCGGGAAAGCAGCAGAGAAATAGTGCAAAGTAGAGAAGTTGCAAGTATCACTGCTCTGCATTAAACCAGATTTCTCTTTATTTCACTTAAAGTCAGCATTGCAAATAGGACATATGTTTAAAGAACTTAAGTCAAATTGTTAAATTAGTTTTCAAATGTGCTGAACAGCAAGGATACAGGAGGTCAGAAATAGGCCTGTAAACCTCCTGAGCTCACTTCAGGGTTGGATTCTATGAACCACCACATGCTGGCTCCTGTCCACATCTATGCAATTCACCCACAGTGAGAACAGCAATGTGAAGAAGTCTTTCAGATAGTTTCTGTAGCTTCAGAGATCTTCCTAGCTGTGGTGCGGATCTGTCTGAAATGTCTAATGGATGTACATGCACCTGCCCAAGAAAATAAACCTCATTATCCATGTCTTTGGGTACTGTATTCACCCTGGGTGCTGATAAAACTGGCTGGAATATGTGAAATCTCACCTCTTCCCATTTGCCAATTCCAGGACCTTCCCCCCTCAAACCAAAAAAGCCAATCAGTAAAATTTTAGCTTTAGGGCTATTTCATGACCAGGCTGAATAGGCTGTAATATTTCTCTTAGTTGATTATATTTGGTGTCTTGGCTTATACCAAAAGCAATGTTGAAAGAAGAAGCTTCAATGTTTATAGATTTGACCTGAAGTGGCAGAGTTTTGGTTTTTTTGGTATTGGGAATGGGGAAGCAGGGGTGGCATTTGGGATTGTTTTGGGTTTTTTGGTTGGTCGTTTTCCTCGCAGGAGTGTATTGAATGGGGTTTTCCTTTGTGACTGAAGGCTTCTAGTTTGAGTTAAATTATTTCTGCTTATGTTTGGAGACTGTTGTGTTCTGTAGTTAGTTACACTTTGTTAGGTTGTTTGGCTTTGCATTGTTTTTTTTCTCTTCCCCTCTTGATTCATTCTTTTCATGTAAATGCCAACCTGCAAACAATTAGTAGCATAGTACCAGTGAACAGAGACTGTCGTTTAGCTCAGTGACTAGAAAGTTCTGTTTCTGAGGCATGAGCATCTACATCCTCTGCTGCTTCTTGTTTTGGTTGCCAGAGTGCACCTGGAGTGCAGGACAGTGACAATACACAGTGGTAGGTACCCTTTTCTCTGTTACAGTGCCATCTCCTAAGACTGCAGCCCGTGTAAGTGCTGTGAAAAATAGGTAAATAAAAATTACACCTGCTTCAAGACTTGCTAGAGCTTGACTTTTTGCTCTTTCTGATAGCAGGTGGAAAAATCTGACAACTTCTTCACAGGAGTTTTAATGATTTTGCTGTAGAGGGGAGAAATAGTTTTCAGCAGTCAGTGGGGGTGTTTATTTAAAATATCCCGAACTGTCACTTATTCAGCCACATAACAAGGTTGTTGAGGATGAATTGACAGAGCTGTGAATCAAGATTTCCTGCCCACCTGCTTTCCTCCCTTGTCAGCCTTGTCAAATTTCTCTTGCTGAAATCAAGGAATGTTAAGTTCTTTTAAAGGAGTGCTCCATTCTCTGTGAGCACAGTTCCTTTTTCTCCCTGCCTTATAAATATTTAAAAAGTGTTAATCTTGTTTGTTACCTGACTGATAAGCACTGGGCAAGAAATCTGTCAATGCAATTTCATTACTGAACTTAGATCAGAGCTTTTTGAACATTGTTACAGTTACTGGGTAGAATTCTAAAAAAAACCCAATTGACTTTGGAACAGCTTCACCATTTGCACCCTTTAGTAACACTAGTATTAATACTTACAGAACTTGGAGAACATGCAATTAAAATTTACTCTTCTTTTGTGATATATTCCAGTAGCAGTTATTTATATTGCAGAGTGATGCATGAAATATAACTCCAATACTTCATGCCATCGTTTTGGGTGTTGTCATACTCTGAGAAATGGAGTGCAGATTCTGTCAGCTTTACTTAACCCTGTAAATAGGATGTTTAACATGAGTGCAATTACGAAGAGGATCAGTATGTAGTCCCTGCAGTACTCTGGCATTTGTATGATTGCTGCCATTGTTGTGATTGATTTTGTGTTTTACGTTATTTTACTTTTTCCCCAGTGAGGTGTTCATTTCAGCAGCTAGATAAGTCATTGGCCCATGATATCTTAATGCAGTCTCACCTTCCTCTGCCCACCTTCTTTCCTCTTCCTTCTCTGTTCAAGGAATGCATGGGGAATGCAAGAAGAAATTGAACAGTCAGAAAACAGTTTTGGAACCACTGCCAAATGTTTAAGTTTGTGAATCCTTCAAGACTTAACACAGATTTTCTCTGTGGAGACTACACTGTTTAATGAGTTAGGTTGGTCTCTGATACCCAGAAGCGGGAGGTATCATATCAGGCTAAAATTACCTTTAGACATGTGGGTTTTTTCCATATCAGTAAGACAGCTTGCAGTTTCTAATCTTAAGAATTTAGAGTTTATCAGTCATCATGGGCTTGGTATGTAAATTTATGAATATTTAAAAAATAATTAATGAACTGCACTGAACTGTTTAATTTTGCACTTAACAGAATCCACCATCTCTCCTGGAAACATAGTACATTGACACTGAAATACAGTAGTTCACCATTCTAAGTAGTCTAAAGAATTACATGGATACCATGCCAGATTGACATTCGCAGTCTTTACTGCATTTGGTTTAATACTTTTATCCTTTTAAACTTTGTAATAATAGTCAGTTTGACTGGAAAAATTTGGACCGCAGATGTGCATGTCTACAGCTCAAATGGTATGGCTTCCTTCCAGCCATGGCCTGCTTTCTTTAGCCTGAAAAAAAACGAACGAGGGAAACTTTTAACGCTTGCACTGCAGCAGGAGTTGCATACTGACTGCAGGATCAATGGTTTAGATTGGCAGTGATCCACTGTAGTGACAGAAGGTGTCTGTAGTAAAATCCAGTCTGTGAAACTAAACCAGATGGTATGGATATATGTATAATCATCCATTAGTGATTGAGGGTGCCGTCCCTCTTAAAATATTGCAGAGCCAACCCTTGCAATCACATTTACAGTCTATTGTGGTGGTGCTAGTCACTTGTCAAGCCTTGTGCTTTAGCTGCTCGTGAGCAAGACATATTTTGTATAACATAATCCTGGGAAATAAGTGTCGCTTGCTGCTCTAACAGCAGCTGCTATTTTTGCTGTCTTCTTCTGACAACAACAGCAACTTCCCAAGGGCAGGCTGATGGCTAAATCTGAAGAAAAAGAGAAGTATAGGCTTCCAAAAAGAGAATATTTTCATGTTTTAGCATAAAACACTGCACATATCAGACCCACACTCGTGATCTCTGCTTGCCTTCACATTACTTCTACTCATTTGGCTACAGGCCTTGAAAGGTAATTGGTGATAAGAAATGTTATTCAGGACAGATAGAAATGTTAATGATTATGTCTGTTACACCTGAGATTATGTAATAGCCTATGTCTTACAAGGGCTAATTATATAATTAGACTGTGTGATATGGATTAAATAGAGCAATCATAAAGCCCAGGCTAAAGGAAGGATCTTTGACGTATACATTTTGATAGAAGTTGTCTTGGGTGCTGTTTGAGCATTTAAAGTAGCAAAGAAGTAGAAATGCAGGAGGCTTTTTCAGTGTCTCTTCTGTCAATATATTTTTTCAATGTTTCATCCTGCCTACTCTCCTAGATGCCCTATTCATCTATTTTTAGATTTCCTTTGACATACTGACAATAATTGGCTCAAACAGGACCCAACTTTTGTGACAAAGGCAAACAAAATATTCCTAATTCTGAATGAAAATGTTTGCCTACACAGAAGTGTTATGCTGAAGAACACGTACAACTGCCGTGAATTTAGTAATATAAGTTCTTAGATTGCTACAATAGCTTTTAAACTGCTGACTGCTAAAAGCTAGGGAGGAGAAAAACTGCATTATAGCCACCTGTTCTGTCCTTTTCCCTAAGCTTCACCTTCAGTGTGCTGTCAGAGACTGGATATTGGACTGTGTCTGTCCATCTTTTGTCTGAACCATAGCAACCATTCTTTTCATTCTTTATCACTGCAGGTCTTTCAAATAAATAAGCATCATGTAGAGTAGTGGAAATAGCATTTTTAATGTCACCAAGTTTAGTAAAAATATATTTTTATCATCTCCCAGAACAATATAATAGATACTGTTTTATTAGGTATAATTAATGGATGATAGAGTCCGGACTTGCTAAAGTATTTTAGAAAACCTCATCATGATCGTTTTGTTGACTTTTATATTTTTTTTAAGTGTAAATTAGGAATAACTCTTGTTCATCCATGGTGTTAACCCTGCAAAGCTTTCTTAGGAAAAGCAGGTAAAATGACTACATGTGTACCTGATCACATCTACTATATAGCATGCAGTGGCAATGACTCTTTAGGCCCTCTAGGGTTAGGGTGAATCCATCCTAAAATGAAATTTTCCTATGCAAAAGCTCTACTGCACTGAAATTTTATGTAGAGCGAATAAAAGAGATTTTAATTCCTTTTCCTGCTGCTTCATTTTCTCCGAAGGCTATGCCTGCTGCTAAATCCCTTTTAAGTCTCAGAATTAGATCAGAGTAAACTCTAGGGCTTTTTTGTGTTTACCAGTAACTTCACGTTACATGGAAGTAGTCACTGGATTCCCAGTAGGTGTCTTGGTGGCTTCACCTAAGTGAACCAGTAAGAGAATGGCAGGAATCCTAGTCCATTCTGATCCCTTACTGTGAATTTCCTCACACTCTGAAGTCAGAAACTGCTGTGAATAAGATCCTGATGCTTCTTTTGGTTTCAGTTATTTCATAAAATGGAAGAGGAGCATGAAATTTTCAGTGTTTGAAAGAAAATTCTTTTATCTTGCCTTTGAAACTGTTACAGTACAGGCAGAATGCTAGAATATTTTTTGTTGCCCATTAAGGTTTTAAAATTTAATGTTACTGTCTGTATGGCAAAAAGTTAAGTAAAACCTTTTAAACAAGTGCTTCAGATTTGCCTATGGAAAACAGTTGCTGTCCTGAAAATAAGGGTAGCATTTTAGAACTGCAGGCATCTGATGTTCTAAGATACCAGCAAAAACCAAAATTAATCCAATAATATGCAGTTCCTTAAAGAGGGAAGATGTAATGGATCTTGCTGAATTAATTGATTTTACATGTAAATGTAATCCTTTTCTAAAGACAGATTTGTTCCTAAGAATACAATTTGAAGTAATGAGGTTGCTTAAATCTGATGGTGCTTCTACCTCATGTTTGAAAGCTTTAAAGATGAAAGAGAAATTCATGATAATTTTGCAGTCAAGTTTAAATAATTCATTTGCTTGCTTACTATTCAGAGCATACTAATAAAGTGAAATATCTATCACAGTGAAGATTTCACAGTCAAGAATGTTAAATGTGGCTAGGAAATGTAACTTACTGAGCTGATTTTTTTATTCTCTCATGCAGATGCTATTGTTGGTGTTGTGGATACCGCGTTGGTGTCTAGTTTTTTAAAGTGTGCAGTGCATTCACAGTCTTTACTCATTTGCTATGCAAACAGACAGAAGGTGTAAGATGTTTGATGTGAATTGAAGAGGTATAGATGAAGAACTATAGACCAGAGCAGGAATTTTTCAGTAGTTCCATTACTGCACATGTAAGAAAGCTCCGTGCATCTCAAAGCTTATAAACATTACAGTCCTGTCTAGCCAAAGGAACTGTATGTTGGATGTCATATTGGGATCAGTAACAGAACTTGCGTGGTCTTCATGAGGGACAAGATTATCCTTCATAAAGCCACATGAGTTTTATGTAAGAGGGAATGTTTCTATGGAAAATAATGCAGTACAGGATAAATATCCTAAATTTAATTAATTCTTCTTCTCTCTTTATTGCTGGTGGTTTGGTTGGTTTTATTTTGGTTTGGTTTGTTTTTTCTCCTTAAAGAGACTTTATTGTACTAGGATGTCAAACCTCTCACCTGAAAGAGGTATTGGAAGGGCTAGCACACTGTAGATGTAGCTTCTATACCTAGTGATATGCCAAAACCACCAAAAAATATAGGTGCTATGATAATATTTTCATGAAGTGGAAACATAAGCATAAAGTATGTTTGGTGATATATCATCACAGATTCCATTTTAAACACTTGAATATGACACTTCCTCCCATTTTGATAGAAGTTGTGACACTGCACGGTTGAGTTATTTTAGTCAGAACATGGATGAAAATGTTGGTACCATTTAATAACTTCTTAGCCTTGAGGAAAACGTAGTGGGAGTGTGATAATGAAAATGTTAAGTCTGATTTGTTCAGAAGTGACACTGTGATTGGCAAGATGAATGACTGGTTGCTTTGCTAGATGAGGGTTTTCTTATGAAAAGCTGCTTAGGATGGCAAGTTGGTGCCTGTCATATACAAGGGCACTTCCATATTTTAGATACTGTTTACCTTAGTAACAAAAAGGGTTCTTGCTGAGCAGGAGAGAGTTTATTAGACAAAAATGAAGAGCAAGAAGAGTTAATTTTCTGCAGCAAGATACATGCACTACCATTGCTTCAGACAGTTGTGGTGAAGTGAGAACATCTTGTACTGGAAGGAAAAGACACGATTTCAAAGGAAATATCAGGAAGTAGGGATGCATTGGACAAAATTGAAAATACCTTAGAAATCAGTCCCTAAAGCAACTTTTGCAAGGGCAGTTGGGATCATCCTGTGAACGGATCAGTCTGTTTGTAGATGTGTGGATTTGTAGATCTTCTGGATTATGATCTTCCCTGACAACAAAGAATTTTTGCAAGTCCTTGATTGCTTCCTCAGGAAACTAATGCACGCATGTATTGCCACCGCATCCTGATTGTAATCAGTTTGATATTGTGTTAATTACAGTGTAGTGGACAACTTTGTTTTAGTATCCGAGATATTATAATGATACTTGATAAAAACAGTAGTAATACAGTTGGCTGCTAATGGTCTTAATGCATTCCAGATGATGGCGTTGGGATTGTAAAATGGTTTCCAACCAAAACACTACCATACGCAGTACAGTATGACGGTCATTTCCACCAATGTTTGTGCTCACAGTGTCTGTCTCTAAGCTCACCCATTATTCATAGAGTCGAAAGCTAAAGTTCACAGTACCCGTTAGGGGATTTAATGAATGTTATTTTCAACATGATATCGGTCCTAAATTCATAATGTAAGAATATGGTAGAAATATTTCATGTTCTTAATAATTATGATGAGAATAAATCCATAGCTTTATCACCAATTTTATTTTTCTTGAGCTCCTGGAATAAATGGGTGCATTTCAAATTATTTCTAGAAGCCTTCTTAATACTATATTTTTAATGGTTATTATTGATTTCCATTCGTTAATTGGAATTGTGAGATCTTGCAATTCCACAGCATGTGAACACTAGCAATTCTTGCACGCTCTTGAGGGTTAGGAAAAATGGCGGCTCTTTGCATTGGCATAAGAAAATGTTGCGAGGTTGTGGATAGCAGGATCCAATTTCGATGGCATAATTTTCAGTGACTTCAGAGCTAGTCTTCCGTCTTCAGTACTTGTAGGAATATTTAGGAATTGCAAGATCTATGTAAAAGTATTAAACTTTTTTCTTCATATTTTTTTCTTTTTAATGTATGGTGGCTAAACATGAGAAGTGTAAGTTTACAAAATAAATTTGAAAAATTAATGCTTCATGAAAGCCCATTTCATAGATTAACTTCTAATTGTTTAGATGAAACAGTGCTTATTTAAGTTTGAATACAATGGTAGCAAATATTCCTGTGATTACTGCAAATTAAAGTTGTTTTTTGTTATGGAAATAATAGAACACATGCTAGGTTATGTATTCAACTCACGTATGGGTACATTTGGAATTACCATATTTGATGGAAAGCTGAATGCCCATGGTCACTCTCAATCATTATTCTTTTGTTGGTTATAGTAATTTTACATTTCCAGTAATTAGTCGTAGTTTGTGCAACGACTTGATCATGTGTGAATCAGTACAAGTTAGTCACTTAAGTGAGTGGCCTAAACAGTGAAAAGAGTTATAGCTTTTTCCGGAAAGTGACAGGTTTAACCCATGCGTGGACTGGTAGAGTTGTTCTTAGCCTCTGTAGACTCAGGTGCATGGTTTGTGAACTAACGAAGCAGATGAGTGACTCCGAAATACTTGGAGTTAAATATTCAGTTGTTTTTAATGCAGATTCAGTTGATATTATGGGATGTTTAGCTCTAAGTTTTTCCATAATGGTAGAAGTAAGAGAAAATTAATTTGTTTTTCTGAAAACATTTTAGAATCAAATTATCTGGTGAAAGGTGTTAGAGAAGTACGAATTCCCATTATCAAAATGTCTGCACGCATCTGTGTTTCAGAGTTTAAGCCTTTTCAGATGTTAGTGTCAAAGGGGAAAAAAACACAACCAACCAATTTCATCCGATGCGGCCAGTACGGAAATGAGAATGTGCTGGCTTACAAAGTTCTATCTCACAAGATACAAATTTGAGATGTGAATAAATTATGCCATTTTTGGCATAAATCAAGGCCAGGTGGTTTTAGGTATGGAGAAATTTTGCCTGGGAAGGCCATCAGAAAGAACTGTTAAAAATTACAGCCAACATTTGGGCAGTTGATTCTACATAACAGTGTACTGTACTGCAGGGAAAAGTGAAACAAGCTTTTAGCCTGATCCTCATTGTCCCTGATCAAGATCTGCCTGATTGACGTATTGGAGTCAGCACGGAAGCACAGCATGTGCTGCTCTCTCAGTCAGCCAACACGTGTGCTTTACCTGAATGATTACCCATGGCAGGATCGCATAGCCTGCTGCTGATGGCTGGGCAGTGATGGACGTGCTGCCTGATCAGAGAGTACTTTTTACACTCATGAGGACTCTGCAGTATTACAGTCAGTGTCACTGCTTGCCAGGCAAAACCAGTGTCAAAGTACAGCACTCGGAACAGTCACTGCTGTGCTGTGTGCTTGGTCGCTGTTGTGACTACTGTATGGTGCTGTCTCAGTTAGCCTAACTCGAAACCACCTTTTAGTTTATGGTATTCATTAACAGTTGTTACCTCTACAATTTACTAGTTCTGGGTTAGGTTGAAAAGGCCGATCTTCTGATACATTTGTTTGATTATAATTATATTTACAGTTCCAAGTGCTGTGTCATTTGTGATAGCCTGTCTGAAGATTAGATTATGCTGTTCTGTTTCATACCAACTACATAATAGTTTCTGTTCAGGAGTTCAAGTTGTCCCATTAATAGCAAGAAGCTCACTTTCAAAGTAACATGAATGAAGGATGATAAGTTGGATCTGAGAGATTAGTTCAGATGTTTTCACTGAGTAAGTTAACAAGAAGTCATTAGAGAGTGTTTGAGAAGAAAACAAATGTGGAAGGTAAAATGAGACAAATTGTCTGAATTTCTGAAACAGCAACTCTCAAGAACCTCTTTTGATTGTACCTTCCTGAAACGATTTGGTAAGATGTGACATGACTACTCATTATTTAAAGAACATACCTTTACATTCATAAATAAAAACTGCAGTGTGAAAGACACATCAGTAAAGGAATGCATTCACTGAAAAGGAGGAATACTTTGTAAATAATGGGGTTTAACTTTTTTTTTTCCCCAAGATAAAGCACATGCACACAAGGTTGTCTTGTGTAACATGCATGGGAGAACACATGAATAAGTGTGTCTGAAATTAAACATTCATGCCTAATATGATGTGATTATGCTTCTGCAGTTTGGCAAGCAAGCTGAGTTGAAACAAATCTCTCTGGTGACCACAAAAAGAATTGATTACTCAAGATTCTAGCTGAATAGAATGTTGTTCTGCTTGGCAAAATATTGCACAGTAGGGAAATTAAATGTAGGCAGTGAAGATGTTATTTTTCAGTGGAGATGCTGTAAAGATCTTTGTCCTCATGCTGACCATAACTGTTAGTACAAAGCTCTAGTGATCACCTGGGATCTGAAAGGCTGCACTGGTGTGGCACTGAACCTGTTCTAATAAGTCCTGGCTTTCCATGAGCTAGCTTGCACTTACTGCGCTTCCCACTGCTTTTGTTTTATGACAGACATGCATGTTACTGCTAGAGATACCTCAGCATGATGGTTTGGACATAGCCTTTATCTTTTTTCCCAGACCTCTGAAGTTAGTTTGAGAAGAAGGAAAACTATATACCTGGTGTATTTTAAGAATTAAATCTTGTCAGCACATTCAGAACTGTGGGATTTTGTTTAAAACTTAAATGTAGTCAAAAAGGTATTGTTCAACTCCGTGATATCTGAAGCTGTCGTTTACCATTTAATAAAGCTACTGTTGAGACATTACTATGGAGAAGAATGTTAAAGACAGCTTTTGGTATGAATGTATTTAAATAATGTTGAAGAAAGTTTTTATCTATTAATCCATTGTTTTGTTTGATGATGAAAGTAGTGAATGTATTAATGGAATAAAAAAAGCTAATATCTTTCTTTGAAGGTGATGAAAGCATAATTATAGCTAGGGAGTTAAAGCCTGAATAAAACTGGTGGTTTGGAAAAGTAATAAAGAGTCTTTATTTTTATATCTAAACATTTACACTAATACCTGTTTTTGATGGTGTTAAGAATAAATAAAAGTAATTTCACTTAATGCACTTGTGCTAAAATTAAAGTATTTGGATTTTTTTTCCCCCCAGCAATATAGCAGGATGTGTTTTGGCTTTCTACTTTTCTTTCTTTTTTTAAAGTCACAATTATTGGGAAAGTTATAAGAAATTGTTGAACATGAATGAAAAACAGTGTTTTTTCAAGAGAGGATTTTAATTTGGGATATTCCTTCTCTTTCACAAAAGGGTGCAGTTCATTATTCTTTTACAGAATCTTGTGGTTCAGAAGATTAAAATTTCAGACCAGCATGGTTATCACTGGTAATCAGAACTATTTGTGGTGGCCATTCAGAGCTCTCTATGCAAAATTGTGGTAGTAAAGATGTGAGAACTTCTCTTACACAGCTAGTGTTTGCTCCTTTTTCCCAAAGCTGTGTTACTCCTGTCATAGAAGATGCTTCTATTTCTCCTGGACATGAGAGGTGGTTGGTGCTATTGACTGCTTCTCTACAACATACCTTCTCGCCCCCCCCACCCCCCAGTTACCTAATGAGTCACTGTATATATAAAGAAATGGGACAAGGAAGTCTCCTGGCCTATTTTACTTAAATACAGTTAGCTGCTGAAAAGAGATGTGCTTACTGTGTAGTTTTTTGGGGTAGGAAATCCATTTTAACCACAATTGCTTTGTTAAGCGGTATTTGATTGATGCCTCTTTAGCCACTTCACAGTGCTGTTGTCACTCCCTGGCTAAGGTTTTGGGATTTCCAAGGGTTTATTGTGTACTGTTTAGCACTGTGCTGAGCTGTGCATTGCGCACTAATGCGTCCTATGTCGTTCTTTATTCTGGGGCATGTTGAGCTTTGCAGAATGCGTCTGAGGATGGAGAGGAAATTTTGAAGCAGGACCCTATCAAAGGCAGCACTGGTTTATAGGATTGCCACAAAGAATGAGGAAGTATACTTAAGCTGCTCACTTCACTTTACCAGAGAAAAGAAGTTACGCATCTGATTTATTTGTAAGGGGAAATTCATATGGGAACACAAAGGGGAATAACATGAATAGCCTCGGCTGCGTGTATCTGTTTCTCTGTTGTTTTCGAGATTTGATTAGAAGCTTTAATTGAAGCCTTCTGTCTTTCTGTTGGTTGTCAAGCGCGAAGACGCTGGTGTACTGTGTGACTGGATACTCCATGTAAAAAGAAGCAGGGGTCTTTAACCTGCCATTACATCAAGGTGTTGTGAAAAATGAATACCAAATCAAAGCTAAAGCCATCAGTACAATGCCACTGGCAAAGAAACTTCATGTTGCTTACTCTGTTCTGCAACTGCACAGAGTCAGAGTCAATTACACATGATTACTCATCCACACTCTCTCTGTAGAGTGTTTACAATCTGGTCGGGTGACTTTGAGGATAGAAGGAAGAGTAGGAGGAAGGACTGAACAATTTGATTGTTTTGCTTAAAGCTAAGTTCAGTAGCAAGAATGTGTATTCAGAATGACAGCAGGGATAAATATATAATTGTAATTCCAGCTGTGAGATACCTGACTAGCACATTTCAGTTTTTAGGGCCAGTAGCTTTCACTGACTTGAAGTATCTCATTTGTTGGGGTAGCTGGTGTTAGTTTAGTTAATTTGGGTTTCAGATTTTGTCCTTAGCTGATATTGATATTATGTGCATTGTTTTTCTTCTTCATAGCAGTGCTTAATGAATGCTTTTGGATTAATTCCCTTTCTAAATAATAAATCTTGGTAGGTCTACTTCCTGTTATAGAGGGTGACATGTCGTTTCTCTAATACTAGTTCACATTAGTCTACCTTTTACATGAGATACTGTCTACCTGTGCTTAAAATCTGTTCCTTTTCTCAGATCTAGGTAGTTTTATGTTACTGAAAGCATCGCTGATGCCCATAATTTTATATCTTATGCAATTTTTTACAGTAGCTTTGGTTTGGCAGCTTTTAGTTGTCTGTAATCTCTGGCATTTTCATATTCACATTTTTAATATGTTGGTAATCACAGAACATCCTTATAATGCTGTACACTGGACTGGAGCTTGGTGTTATGCTTTCAATGCTTTACTCTGTGACCTTATGCATACCCTTTAATCTTTTGTATTTCTGATCCCCATCTGTAAAAAACCAAAGAAACCAGCCCTGATTATTTTCTTCAACTTTTCCTTCTTGGGTTTGTGTTTTTTGAGGTTTTTTTGAGCATATAAGACCTTGTACTTAGTGACCACCTCCTTACAGGTGGCTTCAGTGAATCTAATGAATCTAAATAGATCATAGAATAGGTAGGGTTGGAAAGGACCTGAAGATCATCCAGTTCCAACTCCCTGCCATGGGCAGTGACACCTCGCACTGAACCATGTCACCCAAGGCTCTGTCCAGCCTGACCTTGAACACTGCCAGGCATGGAGCATTCACAACTTCCTTGGGCAGCCTGTGCCAGCACCTCACCACCATCACAGGGAAGAACTTCTTCCGTATATCTAATCTGAACTTTCCCTGTTTCAGTTTAAACCCATTCCCCCTTGTCCTGTCGCTTCAGTCCCTAATGAAGAGACCCTCTCCAGCATCCTTATATGAATGAGGCTGTGTAGTGTTAGATTTAAGATTGATGGTACTCTTTCTAGTATCTGATCTGTGTCATATGAAACTCTTAATTTAATTTCTTTTCACTGTGTGTCGTCTTCATAGCTGGAAACGTTCTGGGTATTTAATAAGATAACTTTTAGTATTTGGTCTGCTTTACTTCTATCCATCAGCTGGTCTCGGTTATAAAGTTTAATTTAATTTATATCAATATTAAAAAAATTTATCTTTGCACTCAAATTTATGCAATGAAAGTTTGACAAAAAAAAAAGAAACAAAACAACAGTGGCCCACCACTGAATCACTCCTGTGAGTTCTGCATGAATGCATACCTCTCCAGCTACTTCTCCCTGTGGTATTAATAGCCATTTATTTCCTTCAGGTTTAGAAAGTGGTTTTATCTGTGGATGTAGATTTGTTCGTTATCTTTTCTTCTCTTTTTTCATTCAGTCTCAGTTTACCTGCAACAAGAAAAGTACTGATTAAGAATGAGTGTTTGGTTAAAGTAGCATTGCTTCATGTCAAGAAGTTTCTAAAATGTGAATCGTGGTCTTCATTTTGAGACATGACAAAGATCTGATGCTTATTATCATGCTGGTTAGATTTGCTCTCTCCTTTCAGCTTACTTAAGAGGTCAGAAAATGCATATGGTGCTAATCCAAATTATACTTTCCAAGCAAAGAATATTTTTTTCCCCCCAGTATTTTCCTATTTCGTATTACCATCTCTGAGCCCCAGTCTTTACCTTAGAAAATGGGCAGCTGGCTTTGGACACATTCATAGTATTTAAAACATTAGCGCTGTAGTTAGTACTAATGAGTTGTTAACTAGATTTCCTCCTTTCGCAGTTAGAGTGAGAGGTAATAGTGGTTAATACTGACAGACAAAGTCAGGAATGTGGACAATATTGGATTGTATGAAACCACTCGAGAGCCTCCTATGAGGTGCTGAACTCCCAGCTTTACTTGGAGATTCCATAGGCTCAGCATATTTCAGGACAGGGAGCTCTGTAAATTCCCTCATTTTATGAGGAAGAAGGATTCTAAGGAAATTGGAAAATCTGTTTTCTTACTCCTTGATAGTATTAGGCAGAGAGAAAAATATGCCTGGCATTACATTAGTTTATTCTTTTATAGTGCTTTTGCAGTGCTGCCTTTAAATAGCATGAAAGTAAATTATTTGAACTAATCTTACAAACTGTTTTGCTGAGTATAGAATCTCATCTGTTTGGGTTTTTTGCTAAGCATCACGTATGTTATGCAATATTGTGTGATATATAGCATAGATATGCCCGATACCAGCTGATGGAAGTTTTGGTTAGATCTGGGCAGCTGGAAAGGTAAGCTGCCCATTTTAAGGTAAATTTCTTAGATCTTTTTATCTGCTGGTGTAATAAAAACCTGGGAAGGAAAACTGCTAGTTTTCACCTATAATTTTTGTTTGCTGCTCTCAGCTGCATTAGTATTCAGAATCAACATTAACCATAAAGTATTTTAAGACTTTTCAGACAATCAAACCCATTATTTTACTGAAAGAAGACACTGAAGTGTTAAGTTAGCATTGTAAAATAAGATGTGTAATTGCTGTCATCATTGCCTGCTTCAGAGTTTCAAAAGAACATGTCTTTGGTACTGGAACGCAATTTCTCAGAATTGTTGAAAAATGAAAGGATAGAATTTGGTTTTCCCAAAAGACTGTGAAGGGCAAGTGTCCAAAATACATTGGGCTAGAAAAAATATGTAGATAGTAACATGACCCAGCAATTGTAGAAAAGTGGTTTTGTTTTTTTGTTTACATGTCTGCATTTATAGGCTGTGTTTGGATCCTTTGGATAGAATGAACTGCAGTGCACTCGCGTGAACATCTAGGAGCCTCTTTTGTGGGTCAGGGTTGAAGGTCTGCTGTCAGAGTCAGCTCAAGGATAAAAGCAGAAAGAGCATTGCCAGCAGGTAGAACAGATCTTTCTGCTCAGCACTGATGATACTGCATCTGGGATAATGTATCTAGGGCTAGGTTGCCCAGTGCAAGAAAGTCATGGGTCTACTGGAGCAAGTTCAGCGAAGGGCCACTGAAGTGGTTACGAACTGGAGTGTATTTCAGATGAGGAGAGGCTGAGAGAGCTGAGGCTGTTCACCCTGAATCTGCGGTGGGATCTTACTGACATGTATAAATACCTGATGGGCAGGTGCAAAGAAGACTCTTCTTAGTGGTATGCAGTGAAAGACCAAGAGAGCACAAACTGAAATGTTGGAAATTGTGTTTAAACACAAGGAAAAACTGTTCTTACTGTGTGGGTTATCAAACAGTGGCACAGGTTGCCCAGGGAGGTTTTGGAGTTTCTACCCTTGGAGATCTTCAAAACCTAAATTGCCCCAGCCTGGGGTAACCTCTCCCAGTTGATCCTGCTTTGAGCAAGTGTATTAGGGTAGAATATCTCCAGAGGCCCCTTCCAGCCTCAGGTATTCTCTGGTTCTGTGATTCAATGAGTACATGTGATCTGGCATCAAAGAGCATGGTCCAGGTAAAATTGGGCAAAAGATGTTGTTTGAATCAGCAAATAAAGTAGTTGCTTTTTCTTCTACTGAAATGCAGGCAAGGAACTGTAGATGATTTTTGGAGTTGCATCAGGAGGATATTTGACAGAGGAAGCAAAAAGGTGAACTCCATTCCTCTTGTTCCAATGACAGCAATGGCAGTTAAATAAAATGAACATTCATATAATGGTTTAAACTAATCAGTGTGTTGAGTAACACCTTCTAACTCAACTAACCAAAATAGAGCTCACTGGAGTCTCCAGTTTTTACATGACGGAAGGTTGCTCTTCCAAATGAGATGGATTTTTAATTAGAAATACTGTCTTTTTTGAGTGGTATAATTTGTCACAATATGATCTCATATTTCATAACTCCAAAAGCTGCCTAATTCTAATTTTTTCCACTTTAAAGGAAAAAAGCTGAAGGTCCAAGAAAATGTGTGCTAAGAAGTCACTGACATGACGGATTTCAATGTCTCTTAAGTAATTAGTAAAGTCATGCTTGTCTCTTTCATTAAAAGCACCATTAGACAGCCAGATGCAAAAGATGACTGTGGTAAATGGTTTTTCAGGTACTACTTGATAATGTTAAATGTGGTTGTCATTTCAATTGATCACTATGCATCTTTTCCTAAATATCCATCCATCTACTTGAGCTGCCTGCTCAATAAATTGCATGTGGAAATCATTAGGATAATTTAAAGAAAAGAATGCCCCTGGTTTAACTAGCTGCAGAATGTTTTCTTTGTGGGGTTTTTTTCATTCTCTCCTGAGATTACTGAAAAAAATCTATACTACAGACATTTCTCTCTCCTTTGTTTCAGGTTTCTTTGTGAAAATAAAGTATACAATTGTCCTGGGTTCAGCTACAGCAGTCATTTTTTCTCCTCCTTTAGTAGGTGGTACAGTGCTGTGTTTTTGACTTTCAGCCTGAGAACAACGCTGATAACACCGATGTTTTTAGTTGTTGCTAAGTAATGTTTACTCTGACCAAGGACTTTCTCAGTCTCATGCTCTGCCAGGGAGGAGGGGAGCCAGGCGGAAGCAGATCCAGGACACCTGACCCAAAGGCCAAAGGGGCGGTATTCCATGCCGTGGCACATCATGCCCAGTCTAGAAACTGGGGGGAGTTACCTGGAAGGCCCAGATCACTTCTCGGGTCGGGCTGGGTATCGGTGGGTGGTGAGCAATTGTATCCTCTCCCCTTGTTACTTCCCTTATCATTATTATCATTGGTGGTAGCAGTAGTGGTTTTGTATTATACCTTAGTTATTGGACTGTTCTTATCTCAGCCCGTGGGAGTTACATTCTTTTGATTCTCCTCCCCATCCCTCCGGGAGCGGGGAGAGGAAGAAGGGAGGGAGTGAGCAAGCGGCTGCGTGGTTCCGAGTTACCAGCTGGGCTTAAACCACAACAACAATCAAGGTGCTGAATAAAAAATTGTAGATCTCTGCAAAGGGCCATCCATTGCCTGCAGCCTCTGTGCTCGCTTGCCTTTGGTTTTAGTGAGAGAATTACACCAGAAGGCTGATGGGGGCACTGATTCCTGTGCTGGCACAAGGCTGAACTAAAGCACACCTTCCTTTCTGTAAGTGGACACACTTTGCCGTTTGGAAGCCCATAGGATTTGAGTTATTCTTCAAATCCTTTTGTTGTTATGAATTTTACCCTGTACAGAAGCTAGAGCAGGAAATGGACTAAATAAAGGATTTTCTTAAGTAGACTTCTTGAAAAAAGATTGGTTAGTCACTTACCTTTTTCAGTGTTGCCACTATGTGAGAGAGGTGATGTGCTGATAAAGAATACAGAATGCATCATTATGGCTGTTATGGAGTAGTTAAGTAATACCAGCAGGGGTGGAGCAAGAGGAAGGGAGAAGACAGCGCGGCACAGTGACATTCCCAGCCAGGTGAGCAGATTCACTGACAGGCATCCACTAAGTTTAATGTGCACATTGCTTGTATAGTACTAATGGCATTGTCATATTGTCCCTAATGCACTTTACAGATTCTGTAGGTAAGATATTTGTAAATAGCCTAGAGTAAGTACCTCACAGTGCATCCTACACAGAGTGGGTTTGCAGACTCTAAGGTGATGTATTCTACTTATCTTGTCTGCATGACAAAAAAGACTTCACTCTCTCTTTAACGACTCTGAATTAATTTCTGCATTTTCTTTTAAGTAAAACTTGCTTGTGGTAGAGATGGTTGGGGGCTGCGGTTCCTTTAGTTTCCAGCTGTGTTAAAGGACTCTGTCTCAACTCTTAGTTACTACTTATGCTGGTTTGGTTGGGCTCAGAAACTGTAGACTGCCTTTGGTCCCATTCTTTAACATTAAAGGACAGACAGTTCTCTCCTGGATGTACCTGTCATTGTGCTCAGGAATTTTCCATTGTTCTCTTTCAGAACGTGCTTTCTTTCTCACTTTTTTCATTTACTGTTGGCTTTTCATTTGACAGCCTTTTTTGTTTTATCTAACGGTGTTTAAGCAGGTAAATAGGAGATTCTTTGAATAGCATATTTTATTAAAACAAAGCAACCTAATTAACTCATTCTCCAGTTATGTGCTCCAGTAATCCTTTAATGCAGACTCCTTACAAATGGCATTATTACAGATAGGAGGAACTAGCATAAATCAGAAATGTCAAATGCTGTTTCAAGGAGACTTTTCTTCCCCAGATTTAAAGGAGTCAGTATTCTAAATGTTCATGGTACATCTTATTTATTTCTTTATTTCGTTACCTAGGAGCTGTTATTCAAGGGGGCCTTTAAAATGTAGAGAAAGCAGAAGTAGTAACTTCAATTTGTGTAACTGGTTTGAGTAAAGTAAGCACTGAAACATTTGCCACAAACATAAAGTCCCCTTATATGATCTTTTATAAAACATTTTTCTAAATATTTAGCATTAGTTCTGCACACGTGCCTTTGAAGCACCAGAGTTATGAATTACATTCTTGGAGTCCAGAAAGCTAAGTACAGTGGTCCCCAGGGATGATCAAATGGGGAAGATACTTATTCTGGCCTAAGATATCCTACAATAAGTTATATGAAAAAGAAAAAGAATAGATTAATAAAGGTGAGTAATACTAACTTCTTCCATGAATATTAGATTCCCCTTGAGTGTACTAGAGATTTTTCAGTGCCTCCAGAACTGCTCAGACACTGCACGGGTGTGTGCCTAGAGCTGAAAGCTAGTTGCTTAAATACATAAGAGACAGAAAGCCGAATTTAAGGGGGAAGAATGAGACATTTGGGACTACAAGTCTGGACCAAATAGAGGAGGAAAACTGTGGCTGGCTAGAGAAGGTGATGTAGAGAGCTGACTATTTAATGAAGAAGAATTGGTGAAGAGCAAGCTAGTAATAAGCTATATTTGGGACTAACGTTAAAGATAAGGGGCAGCTGTTTAGAAGCTGGCTGGCAAAGCAGGTAGCAGAGGATGTGCAGGCTGCCTGCTGAGAGACCCTGCGTGATGGATTCAGTTAAATTAGGAGTAGGAAGGGAAGGGCAGAATGGTGGTGAATGTGCAGAAAAGTTGTATCCACTAGAGTTCGCTTTCTGAGCTCTGAATGGACCATGAGACTTCAGAATCTTGCCAGTCCTCTGTTGTCAGGAAACCTCCACAGGCAGTCTTTGAGTCTGTGATCCCTCTGCTATATTTTCAGTAGATGGTGTAGCGAAAATAGCTGTGTCCTTTTTGCCGGATTTCTGTTTGTCAAGATAGAAACATTCCCTGTCACCATGTGCATTTCAGTGGAATTTTGGAAGCATGGAAGTCCTTTAGGCTCATTGTCCTTTATTCTTTCTGGCTTCCCCAAGCTTCTCTTTGGCAAGTCAACTAGTTGATGAATGTGCTGCATTCATAATGTGGATATTCCCACCTAGTCACTGAATGGTAGCTTCCCAAGCCTCAAACAATTCACCTGGCTGGCTGCGTCATAATAGTGCCCCTGATTTTTGAATGCTACTTACAAAGATAATTTGAAACAAGGCTGTAATTTGGGCACAATTCCTGTGAACTTGAATTGGGTGGAAAATCTTGCAAATCTGAAATGTATCGTTCTTCGTGGCTTTGGTTGGTTTGGTTGTTTTGTTATGATTTTTTTCTGAACAATTCAAAGGAACTATTCCACAAAGTGGAGCTACTGTTATTCTATGATAGAGTAAGAGGGGGCTGTTGTCAGACAAATTCTGTCTTTTTTGAAAGTCATTATGTAGTAGACAGGATAGTGGATTAGTACTGGATCTAATTATTGCCCTAAGGATTTTGTTCTTGACTTTATGCTCCTTTGTAACACGAGGTAGTTACTCAAGCTGTAATTCTCACACGCAGTTAATAAAAGCACTTCTCATTTTTCAGAGTAACAGCTTGAAATTTCTTTAGAAATATCTTCCAAAATGCTGAGCACTTATAACTGAAGCCAATGGGAATGCTGGTTTGAATGGTTGAAGTACCATATAGCAATCACCTTCTGAAAAGTCATTTGCTAGAGTTATCAAGCTGGGTGTGAAAATTAATAGGATTTTTTTTCCATAGTCTGCCTATGCCTCAGTCAACTATCTGTAAAATGGAGCGATACCATCTTTCATTTTGCTGGCCATTTTAAAGATTGATTAAGTTTTGTGGAGCAGTCCTCTGTTCCAAAAGTGCCATAGAAAGTTCGAGACAAATGAACAGATTTGACAGATTCACCAGAGGTTTTAACAGTTTGCAGCAAATATTGACCAGCTGATCATTAGTAACTTTTCATTTATCACATGTACTTAATGACACAGGATTTCTGGGGGTGGGGAAGTCATTTAGATACTGCATAATGTATATACACTGGTGAGGTGAATTGATGGTTCAGTACCCTAACAAGGATGGGATTTGACTGTACAGCTTTAAAACCACATTCTTTTAAAGTTCTTTTGGCTTTATAAAGTCTAAACCTGTATTCAGAATGCAGCTGTAAAAGCAAGTACTGTTTTAGGAGGAGTAAATTGTAGCCTTATTGAAGTTGATGGAAATATTTCCATCATCTGTGATCTTTTCCTCTAACTTTTCACTCACCTGTGATGAATGAAATAATACATGAATATGTGCATGAGTAGCTTGAATGTCAGTTTAGAAATGGAACGGCTTGTTGCTTTATTCCTCCACTGAAACGTCATCCTCTGCCTGTGCTCTGCGGCACTCAGGTTGCAGTAGTTCTCGGAATGAAATCTTTCTGTCTGATCGTGATGTCCTTTCAGAATTCCTAATGTTGCTCATTATTGCCCTCCCCAGGAACGTGTGTAATGACAGGTAGCTCTCCAGCAATGCTCCTGCCAAAAACACCAAATGAATGACATTGGTGTTGTATCTGATTTACTGCATCTGGCACCTAGGCATGTTACTATTAGTGTGATTAGAACAGTGGTAAAAATTCTCTTACTGGACACTCATCAGATTGCTGTGATTATCCAGCAGGGGTATGTGTTTTACATTTTGTCTGGCATATTAGACTTGGAAATAAGTTGTCTCCAACTTATTCCCCCCCCCCCCAAAAAAAAAGAATAAATTCCCCTTTTTTTTTTTATAATGAAGAATGAAACCAATATAATTGATATGGATTCAGAGGAGATGTGAATAAATACTGAAATGAGCATTTGAACATGTGTTCTTCCCTAGGTGATTTACATGGGATGTGTAGTGTCACTTGTGTGTCTCACAGGTCATCTTGTTTCTCAGGAATACATTAGAGGTGCATCTGAAGCATCCTAAAGCAGAGTAACACTAATTACTTAAGCAAAGCCTACCATATCTCTAGGCAAATAATGCTGCTCTCAGTACTGAACATGGAAGGTTGCTATACATTTCATCTTACAAACTTGAATGTTCTTCCTTATGTCACATGCTTTCTTTGAGGGGAAAACTATCTCAAGGTCACTATACGAAATACACTGTATTTCTTTACTTGTTTTGTCTTCAGTTTCTTTCCTTTTTGTGTCATTTCTTTCAAACTCTGCATCTCACTTTGTTCAGTGATGCTTGACATCATCTTAAATTGAGATGTTGCCAAATAAAATTTCTGGCTTTTCTTCCTTGTCTTTTATGTAACTCTGTCAAAAATGCACAGTTATTCTCTGTTTTCTACCCTCTCTCTTAAAATTCTGCCATTTACCCAAACTGTAGGAAGAATGATATTATTTCCAAATCAGATAATATATTAAAATGATGAAATAATTGTTGCTGTCTAGTACTGGGGGGCAATCTGTTGTGTTGGTAAATAATTTGTACTGAAAAACCCTATATGGGTATCATACAGGTGATAGAAACTGATGATGAAAGCAAATAAATATGGAAAGAAAGCATTGTCTGCTGGTGTGGAACAGTATCTCATTGTTACCTGTTCAGATTTCCATCTGCAGAAAATATTTGTTAACTTGCATCTCTTCAGCTGTATCTACCAGGCAAGCTGTGTTATCACTGTTGGTGGAACAGTGAGCTTTTAAGATAGTAGTTTTCACTGAGAAAATTGAAATAGGTTATAAAAATGTATGTTCTGTTACCTGATTGCTTAATGGTGCTTTGCATTTTGAAGCAGAAAGTGGGATGGTCTGGTTTCTCTGCTGTACCTTTATTCTGGCCACGTAGCAATTTCAGCCTTGTTTTGTTCTGATGTTCATAGTTCAACAACACGAACTGATTGTGGACAAACTTATTATTAGTTTTATATAAAGGGGAACTGTAAACCTGCATTTTTTTATAAGAGTAAATCATAGACCGATCCATAGGTCATTGCTGCAGTTTTGAAACAGTTCTTCATAATCTGATGCTTCATAGAATGCTTCTGAAAACTTAAGAAGTTGCTAACTGCGCTTCAGTAGGTAATAACACATGGCGTGCAATTCACTGATCAAGACAATTGCCGCAAATTACACTCCGAGGCTGGTTTTAATCCAGAAAATTCAACTTTAATCAATGATATTACTATAATTTTATATCAAGGCTAATAAGACCAGGACCTGGCATTTTCATAAGCAAACTACTAAGTCACAAATTCATCCTTGATTTTAGCGGTAATAGTCTTGTAGTGATATTCAGTACTGACTGCGGGACTGCAGAGGTGTCCTTGACACTGTAAGAGGTGAAGGTGATGTCTGCTCAGTCCCCCACCTTCCTCCTCAGGTGAATTTGTCCCTTACAGTTCTGTTATATATAGCTCCTGTTCCTGTTGCTTTCTGGTGATTCAGATTTGTGCATTACCTTAAAATATTAGACATAGACGTGCTGGAGCAGGTCCAGAGGAGGGCCATGAAGACGGTAAGAGGGCTGGAGCACCTCTCCTACGAGGAAAGGCTGAAAGAGTTGGGATTGTTCAGACTGGGGAACAGAAGGTTTGGAGGAGACCTTACCGTGGCCTTTCAATACTTTAAATAGGGCTTTTAGGAAACATGGGATTTTTTTTTTTAGTAGGGTCTGTAGCAATAGCACAGGGGTAATGGTTATGAAGTAGAAGAATGAAGATTTAGACTAGATAAAAAGAAGAAATTTTTTTATGGTGGGGGTGCTGAGGCGCTGGCACAGGGTGCCCAGAGAAGCTGTGGCTGCCCCATCCCTGGCAGTGTTCAAGGCCAGGTTGGACACAGGGGCTTGGAGCAACCTGCTCTAGTGGAAGGTGTCTCTACCCATGGCAGGGAGTTGAACCTAAACGACCTTTAAAGGTCCCTTCCAACTCAGACTAGTCTATGATTCTGTTATTCTGGGAGATGCTCCTATCAGTTGTGTTCTCAGAGTCAGCCCCAGATTGTGCCATAGGAGCATGTTGCTAGCATTTTCCTAGGTATCCAGAATGGCGTTGATATTTTTGTTGTCTTTGGAGGTGGTGGTGGTTTCAACTGTATGTAGTCGGATGCCAAATGTAAGGTCATTTGCTACTCTGAGCTGGGAGAATGTAGAGTCCCAAGTACCTCTTTGCAAAGAGTCAGTCCCTTGTGGTCCCAGGCTGCCCTTACATGTTGAACCCACTGTAGTGCAAGTTAACAAGTCTACTGAACTGGCAAATGAAGCAGGAAGAGGAATCCTAATGTGCAGCCCAGAGCTGATTTCTATACGCACTTGATTGTGTGTGGTAATGAAAGCTGTTGTGCTCTTCTTAAGGTCAGCAGCCAGGTCCTCTTTATTATCCAGAATTAGTGTGAGGGCAGAAGAGTTCAGCCATTTTTCCAGTATTTTCCATTTGGAAAAGTAGCTCCAGTTGTCTCTCAGCACATTGGAGTCCAATGGCTGGCCAGATAACTCATTCCCAATAGCTACTTGTGGCTACTTGTGTCAGGTAACTACTGCACACGTGCGTTACTGATTTGACTACCCATGAGCTTGTGCTGGAAGTCTGATGAGTACCAGAGATGGATTGTTTTGGTCATTGGGGCAGGAAATACTTGAAGGATGTCATCTATCAAAACCTCTTTGCAGGCTGCCTAGACACAGAATGCTGAGTTTGTGTTATGTATGTCTGAATCTCTGTTAATTAGAGGACTTAAGAAAATTGAGCTAAGCAAACAGGTCTAGGAAATCAGGGACCTAGACAACACAATCTGCCTGCCTTAATTTGGCCTTAAAAGTCTCGGAATTGCCTGCAAACAATAGTCTATCCCTGTGGTAGTGCTAATTAATCTCAGTGTGAATTGAACAAAAGGGACTGAAGTGTGCCTGAAAACCCTGCAACATGGAGAGATGACAAAGTTTACAGGTCTTGGCCCAGGGTCATGCTTTCCTAGCCCACGTATGGGCAACAGCATGAAACATGAGGCGATTTATCTGCTACCATTACATTTAAGCCTAAAAATACTATAGCAGCATTGAAAAGCTATGCAGAAGTCTTAAACATTGAGGTTTTTTCTTCTTGTTTTTCAGGCTGCTGAGAGTGTCCCTGCTGATAGTTTGATAGATTGGATGTGTTCTGTAACTTTCCTTAGCAGGTTATTCTACCCCTCTCCAGGCCCATTCTTCCCTCCCTTGATTTTTGTCAGATTTACATCTGTTTCTTTAGCAAGCTACTATAAAAATGTATTAACAACGTATGCTTCAGAACACTGAGCAGAACTCAAAATGACTGAACTATTTCGAATAGGGTAAACAACTCTGGACTTTCAGATTCACTAGAATCCTTTTTTATTTCCTCTTCGGGGAATCCTTGTCTTTGAATTGTTTATGCTGTGCTTTGCCTAAGGATGTGTTTGCATACTAAGGGCTTGGATTTGAGTGGATGACTAGCCCTATGTGTTTGTGTTTTCTCTCCATTTTCATGACTATAGCAGGGGAAAAAAAGTGCAGGTACAGTTTTAGCTGAGTAATTTGGCATACTTTCGCATTGAGATTTAGTTCTACTGCATAGTTTAGGGTAATGCAACTCAAGTAGATGGCAGAAAATCGGAACTGAGAATGATAGGAAGAAAAAGGAACTTCAAGAAGATGATCTCTTTTGCAGCTGTGCAACAGTCAATAACTACACATTAGTTACAGTGCGAGTGACAGACAAAGCAACCTCAGGTGTACTCTAAAAAGGAACTGGAAAAAAAAGCTGCATATTAGTCATTGCAACTGTCGTCTTCGTATAATAGACTCAAAGTGTGTTTCCAGACTGTGGTGATTATTTTTTTTCTTTTTCTGTCAACACTGTGATGCTCAGGATTACGTGGCAGTAAGAACAAAAAGCTGTGTGAAACATCCAGTGACTTAGGAGAGTGCTTTTCCTTGCTGAACTTCAGACTTCTTATAAAGTTCTTTCACACCTTAAATCGTTATTGAATTGGCATATGAAATAAAATCTCTATTTATCAAGGCTTCTTCAGAAGGGCTTGAGTTTTGTTGCTTTTGTGTTGCCCTTCTGCACGTGAGTGATGACAAAGGGACGTGCTGCAAACACAGGTAAAAGAAATCAGGTTTGGCCATCTATTCTCTCTCAATGACCTTGAGTTCAGCATGGCAAGAATTTGAGGGAACAGTCGGAAATCTGAGCTTTTATTTCCAAGGATAAAAATAGGTAAGAGAGAAGAGTGACAGGCTTTCTCAGGCTTTCTCATAATTTGTCCAAAGTGTCTCTTTTTGGCAAGGCATTGTTTCCTCTCTGCCTGAGCTGCTAGTGCTTGTCTTTCATCGCTGAAAGCAAAGTCCTGCATTAATCACCTTTGAAACACAAAGTTAAGTCTGAAACTCATAAAGAAGGTTAGTTGCTTATAAAGTGATTTATTTAATGGAGAAATAAAGGAGGATGTGTCTATCTGATTCTCCTTATTCTATACAGATCTATACAGATTTGAAATTAATTTCACTTTCTAAAAGTTGGGTGTTTGGATTGTTCTGGGTTTTTTTTCTCCAGCCCTGCAAAAAGCAGCTGAATTATTTCATTTTCTTTGTTCGGGAAATGTGGTTATACATTCCAGTTTAATGTAATTTCTCAACTGCAGTTGTAGCACACGGTTCATATTCAGTTCTACTGAAGTAATGAATAGTTAAAAGACATTTAGGCTACTGTTCTCCAAAACAAAACCTGGGCTGTCAAATTATAAAACAAAGTTTTCACTTGCGTTTAATCAAGATAAAATATTCATAGTTGTTTTTCTCAGTCGAGAGAGTGGTTTTGGAACACTTAACTGCACAGTAACAATACAATTCAAGATTTGCAGCTTTTGATATTTTCAGACATACTTTCAAGAACATCATGGAATCACAGCCTGGTTTGGGTTAGAAGGGGCCTTAAGGCTCATCCAGTTCCAACCGCCTGCCACGGGCAGGGACACCTTCCACTAGAGCAGGTTGCTCCAAGCCCCTGTGTCCAACCCAGCCTTGAACACTGCCAGGGATGGGGCAGCCACAGCTTCTCTGGGCACCCTGTGCCATCGCCTCAGCACCCTCACAGGGATGAATTTCCTCCTGATGCCTAATCTCAGTCTCCCGTCTGTCAGTTTAAAGCTATTCCCCCTTATCCTGTCACTTCCTGCCCTTCTGAATGAAGTGACATCAATAAAGAATTTGAATTTGTTCAGTTGTACCGCACACCTGACTTCTGCAGTGAAGTAAACTGAACTCTCGTTTGTAACTCTTCTCCTTCAAAATCTGTACGAAATAATTGGTTTTATGAATAGCAAAGTTCAGAGTGGGTTTTGTGTATTATAATTGTATCCTCTCTACTTCTAGGAGAATTATGAGAGAGAAACACTGAGTGTCCAGTGAAGTCTTCACATATTCTCTGTCACAGTTTCCAGTTCTGCGTCACTTTACTGTGTGACGTTTTATAACCTAAGGTCTTATTTCTCCCTGGTCTTACTCTGCTTTATTTGTCTTTGTCAGTGTTGACATTTGCAAGTAGAATTGTGGACCAGGAGTGGATTTGTAGAGCAAATAGGTAAGCTCTCAGGACGTAGTATTTGTGTTTGTTCTGGGAGTTGCACTTTGGGTTAGCTCTGGCTTGATCCCATGGACCAGTCCCAGTTACAGAACAGGATGCTTTAGGTATATGAGAGCACCTTCCAGTGCTGGTTCAGCCAAAAGAGATCCTGTTCATGCTTCCTGAGAGGCTTCACAGTCTGATCCACATCATGCAAAGGGGTGAAGATAAAGAGATTGGCTGCAAAAGCACACTTCTGATCAATAGTCAAATTATAATGTAGATGTGCTGTTTTTCTTGTTTAAAAGCTCAAAGTTACAGAAGCAAGTTGACAAACATTTACATACCCAGTTTGTAGCACACAACTAACAACTGACAGAAGCTCAGTGCAGTTCTTTTGCTTGATTTGATTTTTCAATTTAATTTGTCAGGGAAAAGTTTTATTTGTTGTCTGCAAGATTTTCAGCATATATTTATGACTGCGTTTGCAGGAGGGACAAACTGAAACAAATAGTTTGTGCAGATTTTCCCCAGTGTCTTAACGAAGCTCTGACCAAAAAGTACTTTTACAGCTGTCACTGTTAAAAATGGAAATTTATCAGGAATAGTCCCTCACAAAATCCTGAGAGCTGAATTTACTTTCAGATTTAAAAATGAGGAAACGTCTCCATGTTGTATTTCAGCTTCAAGGCTATGTTGGTGATTCAAGATTGCATGTTATTCGGAGATCATTGGGAGCCAGTTTGTTCTGCATGATCAACCTCAGACCTGTGAATACTATGACAGCTTAGGTCTAGTTGTCAGGTAGTAGGCAGTGACTCTTTCTAGATCATCTTATGTCATGCCATAAACCACTGGTTACGTGAGACTCTCCTAAGGAAAAGGACAGATTGCTCTTATTGCTCTTTGGAAGGTTGGAAAAGGGATCTGCAGGTTTTGTTTGTCTTGTGGTGACACCTTATCACAACGTTTTTCATTCTCATGGATTGGTGTTATCCAGCAGGATTGTAATTTATGTTGGTTTTAATTTGTGTATAACTGTAAAGCTGTGTTGCCTGTTAGAGCTGGTAAACAGTGTAAGCATTTCTGTATTACACTTTCAACACATTATTATGATGTTGCTTTGCAATTTAGCAGCATTAAGGATCAGAGTTTGACTCCGTGGTTTATGTGCTTTATTATTTTTATGTCACTTTTACCACCAGTCCGTTGAATTGGAATGAGTGAGGATTGAGAATACATCCAGTCCTACTTTGTAGCAAACTGTTGAAATTATTGCTCAATTAATTTGTTGCCCACTATAAGATTTTACTGTATCAGCTATGTTGTGTCTACTGATTATATGTTTAATAGTTTTGGTAGACCACATTGACATTCTCAGAGGAAAACGATGTGAGCAGCCTGGAGCAAATGCACCATATTTTTCCGGCTAAGTGCAAACCCACAGTTTCTATGTTCCAGCAACTCAATTACTCCTTTACTATCATCATGGGTGGTTTGGCAGGTGGTGGGGGTTGTGAGGGGGTGTGTGTGTCTGTCTGTGTCTGTAGGTGGAGGGATTGTATTTGTACCAATATCCAGGTGCAGCAACATCATCTAGGTCTTACTAACTCCAGTATGAAAGGCACATGGGCTTCTTTCTAGCTTTTCCCTTCTGATACCTTTAAATAAAAATTTGCCTAGTGCTAACAGCTGTCTCCTCAACTGATAATAGGAGCTGGAAACATATAGTGCTAACCTTAATTACATGCTTCAGGCTCTCATCTTTTGCATCAGCTCTGTCAAATGCAGACTGTATTTTGTCTGAGATAGGAATGTTTAATCAGATTGATGTGAACCAAGTCACGCTGAGGAATTTGCTCTGCTGAGGAACTGGCTGTACTGAGGTTTGTTTTGAATGTGTTGGAAAACTCGCATGCAACTTGCCTATCATGCAACTGGAACTAGATAAATGATCTCCATGTTTCTGCAGGGGTTGGAGTGGTGTGCTTAGGTCTAAGCAAAATGATAAGGCTCATGATAGTTGATGGTTATTTTCAGTTAATAAGCTTAAACCACTTCCCTTACTAATTTTCCTTCCTCTGCACTCAACCTTCTTGAAAAAAACCCAATGCTGCTAAGCTTACTTTGTAGCTATAAACAATACATTATATGCTTATATTAAAAATCACCCTTTCTTTTATGTTGCATTTTTGAAACAGCTGTAAGATTTGAGGGTGAAATGGGAATAAGGAAATAAATCAGTTTTATTCTCTGAAAAGGTAAGGAGCATACACAGATCTTATGTTTCTATATAATTCTGTAGATTCAGGTTAGGAATAATAACATTTCAGACCATGACGTGGCCTAGTAGACCAGCTGAAAGTGGGAGACAAGCACAACTTAGAAGAAGGGATTTAGAGAATGTAAGGGATAGTCAAATAGTCCTCTGCTGTCACAGAGAAGTACTCAGAAGAAATCTTATGTTTTAAGCAATTTGCACTAAGAAACTGGTTGTGCTGCTGCCTTCCTTCTGTCCCCTAGAAAGGCTGTATCAGAGCCTTAGATCTTCCAATACCTAAAGGGGGCCTACAGGAAAGCGAGAGAGGGACTTTTTAGAAGGGCATGTAGTGACAGGACAAGGCGGAATGGCTTTAACCTGACAGAGGGGAGATTGAGGTGAGCTCTTCGGAAGAAATTCTTGCCTGTGAGGGTGCTGAGGCACTGGCACAGGGTGCCCAGAGAAGCTGTGGCTGCCCCGTCCCTGGCAGTGTTCAAGGCCAGGCTGGACACAGGGGCTTGGAGCAACCTGCTCTAGTGGAAGGTGTCCCTGCCCGTGGCAGGGGGCTGGAACTGGATGAGCCTTAAGGTCCCTTCTAACCCAAACCAGTCTGGGATTCTATGATTAGCAACTGTCTTGAGGTTTTTAGGCTCAGTTTACTCATGCCCGCTTAGAAGCTTGTGGTGTTATGTCAGTATTTGTCACCTAGTTTCTTTCCCTTCTTTAGGATTATCTAGCCAGGTAGTTTAGTTATTCTTCAAAAGTACATTTCCAAACTTGTCTTGGGTAAGCAACCCAATTTTCTTCCCCTCTCTTGTTTTATGGTATTGGCAGTTTGTTTCTCTGGTCATCTTTGGGGTTTGTCTCCACATTTATTCTAGTGGTGGAATTCTGATTTTTCTAGTTTTTTAATGTGGGTAATTGACATCAGATGACATGTTTCAGATTAAGTCTCTCCCATACAAGGGGTGTTGCACAAAGGCTCTAATAGCTGTCCCCTTCTATCAAAACACTTCTCCTGATGCATCTTAAAATTTAATTTGCCTTTTTCACAGCTGCATCATGCCGGTGATTTATAGTCAACCTGTGATCAATAAATACAGCCAGGCCTTTCTATCATTTTTAGCTGATGTACTCTCATCCTATATCATGGGCTCATGTTAATAGCCGCTTGCCCTTGTTCTATTACACTTCATTCCATTTCAATTACAAACCTCAAAGCCACCTAATTTTTCCTGGATAATATTCTGTTTCTCCTTTGTATTGATGTCTCCCAGCTTCACAGCATCATCCATTTTCATCATAGCAAATCTCCTTTTTGTGCTAAAGCCATTTGATAGAATGTAAGATTTACCCATGAGAAATTCTGCTTTCCTGCATGCTAATACGTAGGTTTGCTTACACATCATTCTTTAGTCAGTTTCTTACTTGTGTAAGCCTTCAGCAATCTGGTATGTTTAATTTGTAATTGAAGTATTCAGTGATGTTAATTTAGTATATATGGTTAAACAGCAAGAGAGAGGCAAGTAAATAAGTGCATAGGGGGACTAGAGACTAGGAAACTGCCAGAAGTTTTCTAGGTTGCAACAAACTCAGTACAGCTGCTTTAGTTCCTATGAAATACCTCCTTATTTCTGTTTTTGCTAAGGCTACTTCTGTTTGCCTCCGTATTTTTTGGCAGTTTTGTTTTTGCCAGAGGATGCTTATGTTTTACAGCAGGTTCTGTGGAATGCTGGCAAGGGGGCTGTCCCCAGCCAGCAGCCAGACACTCACACAGACGCTTGTTTGCTCCCTTCTTCTGTGGGACAGGGAGAAAAGAGGAAGATGGCAAGGTGGGTCATGGATTGAGATAACATCAGTTTAGTAGGTGCAGCAAAACTTGCCCACGCAAGCAAAGCAAAAAGGCGCATGTATTCACTACGTGCCATTGACAGGCAGATGTTCAGCCTCCTCCTGGGAAGCCAGGCATCAGCATGTGTAACACAAATGCCATAACTGTAAACATCCCCCCTTCCTACTCCTCACCCTTGAGGTTTTATTGATGAATACAGAGGTATGGGGACATCCTTGTGGTCAGCTGGGGTTAGGTGTCCTGGCTTCTTGCCCACCCACAGCCTACTTACTGGAGGGACAGAGTGGGAAAACGAGGAGACCTTGATGCCATTCAGGCTCTGCTTGTCAATACACAAAACCACTGGTGCGTTATGTGCGCTGCTCTAGTCACAAATCCAAAACAAAGCACCACACAGGCTGCTATGAAGAAAATTAACTCCAGCAAATACATGCACATGGAAAAATAATATAAAATTATGTAGTTGGATTTTTTTTTTCTTAGAAATTTGCCAAACTAAGTAGTATACCATAAAAGACAAACACCAATTTAAGCTGCGTGGGAAGGGGAGATGCTGATCTTTAGGAAAGCTTAGACGTGATACTCATTTCAGTTTCTTAGTGAATACAATTCAGTTTACAGACTGTCACATCATAGCATCATAGAATCACAGAATGGTTTGGGTTGGAAGAGACCTTAAAGCTCACCCAGTCCCAACTCCCTGCCACAGGCAGGGACACCTTCCACTAGAGCAGGTTGCTCCAAGCCCCTGTGTCCAACCTGGCCTTGAACACTGCCAGGGATGGGGCAGCCACAGCTTCTCTGGGCACCCTGTGCCAGAGCCTCAGCACCCTCACAGGAAAGAATTTCTGCCTAAGAGCTCATCTCAATCTCCTCTCTGTCAGGTTAAAGCCATTCCGCCTTGTCCTGTCACTACGGGCCCTTGTCCAAAGTCCCTCTCCAGGTTTCTTGTAGCCCCTTTAGGCACTGGGAGCTGCTCTAAGGTCTCCCCTTAAGGAGCCTTCTCTTCTCCAGGCTGAACCATCCCAGCTCTCTCAGCCTGGCTCCAGAGCAGAGCTGCTCCAGCCCTCACAGCATCTCCGTGGCCTCCTCTGGACTCACTCCAACAGCTCCACATCCCTCTTGTGTTGTTGCCTCCAGAGCTGGACACACGACTGCAGGGGGGGTCTTGAACAGAGCGGAACAGAGGGGGAGAATCCCCTCCCTTGACCTGCTGGTCAGGCTCCTTTTAATGCAGCTGAGCACAGGGTTTTGACATGCATGTTTGAGTATATACAGTTTTTCTTCTCTGACTTAGCTGTTTCTCATTTCACCAAGAAGTTGTAGACCTCTGCTGTGCTTTACTTGACTAGCAGTGTAAACAGGATTTTTTTTCTTTGAGTATATTTATGATACTAATGAGAGGCATAACCTCATACTGTTTCCAGTTATATCTCAGAATTCACCTAACATCTCAGCTGTTCCTGACAGTTTCCCAACAAGATCTTCCGAACTACTAGAGATTAAAATCAGTTTGTAGTCAGCCATTGCAAGAACTGATGGAGGTTCTAAGCTGAAGGGGATGCTCAGAGCAACCCAAGAAGAGCATCTTGTGATAAAATTACAATCTCAGGTGGCGAGTCTGTTGTAAAGCCATAAATCTGTAAGAAAGGGTCGGCTGCTTTGGGTTGCGAGTTACAAACACTTTCAGACTGAGGGCATGCAGAACTGCTGCCCCAGAAGTAATTAATTGGTATCATTTTGGGCTAAGTGGCAGTGGAGAGCTGGCTCTACTGTTTTGACTTATTTTTAAACCATAGGGGGAACTGACCTTCCTGCTGAGCAACTGGAGTTGATGTGACATGGCTATAAACTATGGAAATTTGTTTTTCCACTTAGGTATTGCGAGCTTGCACTTACCAGTCTCTTTGAGGTACAGTGTGAGGAGGAGAGCTCAGAAAGTATTTCACTTCAACCTGGGCAATGTCCTTAGCCAACATTTTCTCCACTTTTTTCAACATACTTTGTCACCCCTAGAAAAGTAATTAATTTACATACCTAAAAATTATTCCAGATGATGAACTTCAGCCTTTTTGAAAATCTTAACACGTATTTAATTCCATAAGAAAACCAAGGACATGGATTTCTGCAAAGGTTTTGAGCTTTATTCATCCTTAAAATAGAAAACAATTTAATGATTTAGCTTGTCTCTCTAATATATATCATGTATTGTTTAAAAATATTTTCTAATGTCTTGTTTCTAACAATTAGCTAGTGTTGGGTGTATCTAAAACGGGGTTCAGGAGCTAGCAAGGCTCATTTCTGTGGTGTACTGAAGGCAAAGGATAATGAGAGTCGATGTTTGAAAATGCACAAGGTGCCCCAAGTTGATGCTGGAGTTATAATGTCAGATGTTTAGTCTGTTTAAACTTTTCCCCTTGTTGAGATAGATACATTGAGATGTTTGTAACAGTTACAGTGTGATACAGCAGTACAGTGCTAAAGCTCTCTTTGCCATTAAACTGTAGAGAAGGGGATATCACCATTTTAATTCTTTGTTTTCTTCTAAGGGCTTTGATATTCCAAAGGCACCCAATCCTCAACTGTTAGAAATCAGTGAATTTTAATTTCATGTGTTAGGCTTTACCAGCGTGAAGAAGATTTGTTTCCTGTTCCTTAGTAGTTCGGTCATCTTTAGCATAAGCTGTTGCATGTTCTGTTAATTTTAAGCATAAGATTTGGAGAGCTACACATTATTATATAGTGAATATTATTGAGCTACATGTTAGCTATGTGGTAGTACAGCAGGCTATTTAAACCGATTAGTTGGCAGTTTGTAGTTTGCTTTTGCCTGAAAGGACAGCTAGAGGTTGGTGCTGGCTTGGGAGACTTTGAGCTACCATTCTTGCTCATACCACTAAGGGTTTGGGAAGCGTCTGGTACAGGTGCCTGCAAGCAGACTAATAATAGGGAACACTTCTGCTTATTGCTCATGATCCCAACCCACTAAATACAGTAGGAGCTCTCCTGTGGTTAAATATATCAAACATCAGAGCTGAGATACTTCTTCCTTTCAGATAGTCCCTGGAGAGTGCATGTAGCATTAGGATAGGCAAAGCATTCTGTCCAAAATAGAGGGAAATAACCGTGAATCCAAAGGGAATGTCTGGTTTAGAAAACATGGGGATTTTTTTTTTTCCCTCAGCATTTAACTTTTCTACAGGAATGATTCTTGGATTAATTTCCAGCTGTGCTCTGAAACTTGAGCCTGAGGTCTGGATGCTACCCTTTCCCAAATCATGCAGTCGGAAAAGAGCGAAAGTAGATAGTGCTCTGTTGCGTCTTCCTGTTTCCCCAAATGAGAGTTCATCATTTTGACCAGAATTCTTCTGCTGGGGTTACTCTTGACACAGAGCACCAAGCTGGAAAGCAGAGATAACGTGTGTCACTGCTGCGGTTTGACAGATACTCTGATTCCAACCTCTGCCCCTCCCTTTCCTTTCTGTGTTGCACAGGTGGTGAAATCCTATTAGGACTGATTTAGTGAGTGGCAGAACAGGTTCATAATTCTCAGCTTCATTCCATTTTGCAGCTTAAACAAGATTTTGAAGCATAAAATAAATTCTAATCTTTCCAAGGAAAGATGCTAATCTGAAGCTGGCTGTTGGCTCAGTATTGGGTTCCTGCTGGCCTTGATAACAGCTCATGGTTTGTGGAAATTTAGCATGGATTGAGATGTCAGCTTGCAACTCACACTCCAGGCTTCCTTGACTAATGGGAAGTGAACAGGGGTACATAGGTGATTGGGGCTCAGCACCAGAACGTTTAGCTATGCAGTTCATGAAGTTCTCAGCTTTTGCATGTGATCCCTCTTTGTTACCCACTGGGTTTCTGGGAATAGAAGTGGGTGTTCAGCGAGGTCTTAAGTTCTCCACCGTTTTCTGTAATGCGCTTATTTCCACCCCACAGTCCTAACAAATGCTTGGATTTCACACTTTCAAGCACAGTAGAGAAACAATTTGCTATTTGATGCACAAACAACACTGGCATATAAAATACCCCAGAGCACTAAAGTACATAGAACTTTAATTTCAGTGATACAAGGTATCGGTGTCAGAAGGTTAGTTTAATTCTCATACAGAAATTAGCAAAACCTGGATTACGTTCGCGATCTATTTAGGATTGAAAAAAGTCTAGGAATGTTAAGTGTAGAATGCAAAAATATTTTTGTATTTTACAGTGATTTGGGAAAAAACGTTGCAGTTAAGTTTTTATATTAGACCTATCAATTTTTTGTTCATTATGTATGAAATACATACCCAGTCAGGTTCTGTAGTCAGAGGCACTGGTGGTAAATGTACACTATTTTCCCTGGAGATGCTGAAATTACTTCAGTTTAATTTTTTTTTTTGTTAGGTCGGGAATGTTGACAGCACTTTTTTGTGGTTGCAGATTTGAATGAAGTACACTGTTTTCAGAGTAAGTTTGGGAAGAAGCTGTCATCAAGACAGGCAGTTCTCTGAATGTTGATAAGACGCATGATTGACACCCCTGTAATTTTGTTTGTTCTAAGCTTCTGTTTGTGCTTGGAACTTGGCTGTTTAAAATGAAATGGCAGGAGCTGTTCACAGTGCTTTTGGACTCAATTTGCAGTTACTCGTGAAATTTAAGAGGCTGGAAGACAACAGAGTCCAGCTTCTTTATTAATGTCATTACCTTAAATGCTTCCTCTCTCTCCCTCTGTCTTTTCTTTAAAGATTGAAGGGCTTGTTCTCTTATTTAAAATCACTTCTCATCCTAAACAGAAAAGTCAGCGAGGACTTCCATTGCTTAAAATGCTGCTCAGAGCTAGCTTAATTCTTTCTGTCTGAGGAATACATCTACTTTTTCATTCATTTACATTATAGCACCAACCACATGGATGAGAGACAAATACGTGCCGTAAGATCTGCCAGTAGCGCTGCTGGATCGGAGTTCATTTGGAGTGATGCTGGCCCTGTGAATCATAATCTCTGCTCAGCCGAGTGGGAGAACTGACTTTGTCTGCAGCAGGCTCATAGATCAATTTAAAGAGGAAGGAGAGTTGCCACAGAACCATAGTTCCAATCAGCAGCACCACTTCACAAAAAAGTAATCCTCTGGCATTAATTTCATGTCACGGGTAGTGATGGGTTACATTTGCCAAGCAGGATGTGCTCAGCTGAACTGCAGTCTCTTGGAAGCGCGATGTGATATGTCTCTTTCTTTCTTTCTTTCTTTTTTTAAAGAATGCTGCGTGTTGAAAGTGTCATTCTGTGATTACTTGCTGTAAATTAAGATAACTATTCTCAGAAGTGCAGACATTGATCTTGGCTTCTAAAACCCTCAGACTATGCAATTCTAAAGCAGTCTGTTCCTGTAGTTATCTATAAATCCAGTTTGTATGTGAAGCAACTTCTCCATGTTCTGCTCAGAAAGTATGAGCCAAAGTCCAGTCTTTCACAGGCCCAATCCTTATTGAGCATGTAAGGATGTGCTCAATTAGGCATGTGCAGAAGTACTTTGTGTAAGCATAATCTAAGCCGGTTACATTGGCATTGGTTTAATTCTCATTTTGAGCACACAGCATTTATTTGCATTTCTCCTCAATATCCTGTATGGGCATGGAATGAATTTTAGTGCAGTCTCATTTTACAAAGGCGAGCCAGAGATAAGGGCGGTAATTGTTCTACTCATGAGTATATGAATAGCTGCCATCAGCACTGAGGCTCAGGAGCCCTGTCCTTCACGCCGTTACTGAGCCAGTTCACCCCTCTTGCTTGTGGCATTCGGATATCCTGATGACTGAATGCAGACAGAAAGTTGTAATGCACTGAGCTGGTGATTGGATTTCCTTCTTGCAGGAGGGAAAATGGTCCTTTTGGGTCCAAAGCGAGGTGGAATGGTAACTGTGAGGGAAGCACTACAGTCAGCTTTTGAAGAAAGTTTTGTGTCATTCACCAGGATTATTTTTTTCTCCCTGTGAATAAAGAAATAATATTTAGGGATGGTTTGTTAAGAAAGTATTCCTTGTCTGCAGAAATATTTTCCCTTGTTCCGGTTCAAGTGTCAGGCAGCATTTATGGGGAAAACATTTTCATCTTTTATAAAAGGAAATAAAGATTATGGTGTCCTCATATTACTTTTATTTTACATTGCATTGGAGAATGACATTTAGGTGACTGCTGAAAATAAATATGTTATTCTAAGCTCCTCAAAAATCCCCCAGTATTTGAAGTTACTTGATGAAAAATGTCCTCTGTATTTTGCATGGAACGCATATTAAGAGATGGAAGCAGTGTGCATACTGACACATCATCTGGCTCCATTTCATTAGAGTTGTTTCCTAATGCGTGAAAAATAAAATGATAACGAAATTTTACTTTTCATGACTGCTTAAATATCTATTTCTAGCATTCTATTTGTTATATGTCATTTGTCACAGTATCAGGAGTATCAGGATACCTGCTATGCTAGCAACTTGTACAAAACTGATTGAAATAATTTCTTGTGAAGTAGCATGCTCTCTGAATTTCCTCTCCTTTACATGGGCTGAGTTAAAAAGAAATGCTTCCAAATCAGTGCTTTAGGATCAGGATAAATGCAAGAGGATTCAGCTTCCTACATTTATAAATAAATGTGACTACCGAGGTAAACACGTGGGAATTCCTGCATTCTGTTCTAACCGGTCTGAAAATATTAGCAAACTACTTGTTCCTCTTTGTGTTTCTGTGTTGCAGTTAATCTCCTTTTCCACCCATATTGGTTGTAACTCTTCCAACGCTGTAGTCTCTCTGCTGGGATGACACCGTAGAATCATAGAATGTTTTGGGTGGGACCTTAAGATCATCTGGTTCCAACCTCCTGCCGTGGGCAGGGATGCCTCACACCTAGACCATGTTGCCCAAGGATGAATGCATGAATACAACCATGAATACAGTGTTGTGTTTTGGTTAGTTGAAGAGCCGCTCTAAGTAACACAGCATAGGACAGTCATTTAAAAATAAACAATAGAAGTTGGTCTGGGTCTTCCAGTGATTTGATTTAGTAGAACTTTTTTATATTACCCATTTTACATTTAGATCTACAACAGGACTTCAGTGGTAGTAACGGCTCTCCAGATACCTGCATGCATATTTAGATGGAGCTGGCATAGCATTATCTTCTTTCAAAAAGAGATTAATGGAACAGAACTTTTTTGCCTTCACAAATTAATTGAACAGTTATGAGAAGATGGATCACTCCTCTGTAGTAATTACAGTTGTATTTAATATAATTAATACTCTATATTGGAATTGGTGCGAAATAGGGTTATTTTCTTGCACGGTTAAGGTATAATTGTAACACTAGGTTTGTCTGAGCAAACACTGTTACTGCATGCCGCTCCCAAGAACATCTGTCTCTGGTAATGTCTCTCAAGAGCAAGAACTTTGCAATTGTGAGCTTCACAGAGATCACACTTAACTAACAACCTATGAGAACTAGCGTGAGATCAATGGGTTGCTTATTACCTGAGCTCTTTTGCTTCAGTTTAGTATTCCTCATAATGGAACTAGTAGTGTGAAAGATGTATGAGACGAGTAGTGCACACCAGCAGTTTGTTCCAAACGTTGTCTGCGCCTGCTGGTACATGAGTTTCTGAAGAAAAATTAAGCTATTTCTAGCAAAGAATTGCAAAACTTCTTTTTGTTTTGCTCTGTGAAGAAAAAGAACCGTGAATTTTCTTGGAAACTAAGAAGTGCCCGTGTGTAAAAAGAAAACAGGAAATGCCCTGTCAGTAGAACTCAGTTTAACCTTTTTCAGCTTGAAAAAAAAAAAACAGTATATTTATTTCTTATGGGCACATTCTTGGAAAATGCTATAACAGGCCTAGACTGAAACAGAAAAGATGCAATACTGCCAACGCCTGATTTAATGCTTCAAGTAGCAATCCTGCTGTCAGACATTGCCCAGGGAGGTTTAGAATATGTTTATGAAAGCTGTAGTAATAATGGCTGTAGAGTAGTCATAATTAACTGAGCAGTTATTATCTCAGTTCTCAGTGTTCTTCAGAAGTGGAGTTGTGAGGGGTAGAATGACAAATGCCTTTTTCTCATTACGGACCATTTTCTTGATGAACAGAATTCCTAACCAAAGGTCAAGGGGTTGAGTAAGTATTGGAGTCTTTGCTCTCGCTGAGTTTAATGCTTCATTGCAGAATTTGATACAAAGTTATTCAGACTTTCTTCTTTAACTCAGTACAGATAGTCTGTGTTCAAATCCTGCTGGGAGAAGGACAGCTGACATGCAGCGTAGGTAGCTTCATACTTTGCTAGCAGAGGGGTGGCCAGTGTTCATGAAGAGTCTTAATTAACTTGCTATGCCTGCCACAGAGGGGAAAAAGTCCTGTGCAAGTTCTTAAGCTGTTTGAGGAAACATGGAGAAAAAGGCCAAAAGGCCAGTGGTTTTCTGTCAGTGTGACTGGCCAGTTCAGGTGAAGTTGCACTGGGAGGCGTGAGAAGATGACAGCATGCCTCCTTTACAACCAGTGTCTTTCTGCTCAGGTCAGGAAAGAGACTGCCCATTTCCCATCAGCAGTTTGTGACAAGATGTACTCTGCAAGGGATAGAACCTCTTGTGACAGCCCCTGGGCTGTCTGAAATGTCGCAAAAGCACACAATAGAAAAGCAAAAGGTTTAAAATAAGACGCATTATCATTTTGGTTGGGTATGACACCTAAGACTTTCATTAAACTGTTGGCAAAGAGTGTGGATGAAAGGGAGAAAGATTTATGTTCAGCAGAAGAACTCAAGGTTGGTGAAGGGGAAGAAAGAGCATATGAAAATTCTGTCTTGAAGAGTATGTGGGTGGAACAGTCAAAGTGTTTGTCTTTACCCGCATATTTCTAGTACCAGCTACCATATAGACTGATTTCTTTCCACTTGCCAGACTTGTGCATCTCCTTGCTTCTGCTAATCGAAAGTGGGAAAGCTTGGACTAATAGATAGCTTGTGCCAAGGAAGTTTGGGTGGCCAAGAAAAGTGTGTGTGATATAGGACAGATCCTGCAAGCCAAAGCATATATTCAGCAGTTTAGTGAGTTCCCATCTAGGGAATGTCTCTGAGGGCTTTCGAAGTACCATATCCTTTTCCATTGGTTTGTCCTCTACCTTATGGCTAAGCTTCACTTTTTCCATTCTATTACAAACCCTTGAAGAATAATTTGTATGGTAATTTTTGTGAATTAAGTATCCTGGGAGGTAGATGAACATCATTAAAGTATTATCACATTTAACATTCCTTTTGCCGAAAGTGTAAGTCTAATTTTACTCCTTTAATTTCTTATGGATTGCTTTGCTTTTCTCTGGTGGCCACAGGTGTCCAATTTATTCCCACCTCTGGGGAGGTATTTTCATTTGAGCCTTAGAAAATATACAGGCTGTAGTAAGCTGGAAGGGCTTGTATGTGAAGACAGCTAGAACATCTAGAAACAACACTTAAAAATGAGTATTTTTAGCAATGGCATTGCTTATTTTATTGCCTTGACGGAGATTGCTTTTGTTCACGAACTTTAAGGTTTTGTCTTGGAGCACCATGGACTGCTGATGAGCACACTCATCTCATCCTTCTTTGGAAAATATTCTTGGATTCAGTCAGACTGTTTGGTTGAATTGTTGGGGCAAGAGCTGGCTCTGACTCTACTCACCGTTAGATGATTTTTTAACTTAAGAGGATTAACTTTTTTCTTGTTTATACCATTACATTTTCTTTCATGAGCATGTAACGGTGGCAGCAGCCGCATTTCCACTTCATATTTCATCTCTAGTTTTTCTATTAATCATATTACATTTCCAATTAAGTTCTACTTAGGAATTTGTTTCAGTGTGGTTCTTAGGGGAATCAGTAAATGTGTTTTATAATTAAGTGCTCAAATATTAGAATTTAATAGTTCATAATTAGAAGGTTTTTAAATTAGAAATCTGTCTTCCTATACAATTTGAGGAGCTAAAATCTAATTTGCATCCTCACCTTAAGGAAAATTCATAAAATGAACTAAACTAAAGCAGTGAAATACATTTTTAATTAAAGGGAGGAAACTGCTAATGAAGTGCAACTTAGGAACATAACCTAATAGTGAAGGTATTGTATAACATTATGTAGTTTCTTTATGCTAGAGAATGAAATACAGGGGTTTAAAAAATTAGATGAAATATTACTTAAAGCAGTAAATTTCAATTTGCCATATGAAGTGTCCCATAGCAGAAGTATTCCCATTATCTTCAGTCGCATTGTAGAATGAGTATATACCTACTGAAGCACGTGAATAAAGATTAAGAATATTTGCACTGTTCAGTGGCATGGATGCTGTCATGCAGATATCTGATCCTTGAAGGCATTTATGTGTGTATGTATATATATATTTATCTGTTTGAAGTTAATTTCTGAGGTGCAAGGACTTATAGGAATGTTATGGATGGTGAGGGCTATGTTCATAGTCAGAAATCTGGTTTCTCCTTGGCTGGAAGGTCACTGGAAGCAAAAGGCTGATTCTTTGGGAAAACTAGCTCAAATTCTACATGGAATATTGGGTAGGAACAGGTATTGAACTGGAAGCTCCAGAGCTGAAAGAATGATTTCCCTGTACCAGCTAAAAAGAGGGAGCCCGAAGTAAAGACCAATATTAACAAGGTTGGTTTCAGATGTAATCAAAACAGGCAATTGCCTATAGTGGCATATTGATTGGATTGGCCTTGAGGAAGACATTTGTGACATTTTTGTACCTGACTTCAGCTTGGCTCCGCAGAAACAGCACCATGAAGATCCCAGATTACAGGTATGTTTCTGGGCAGAGAACCTTTCCTTAATTCTTGTGCTCAGGCCACATCTGGATCCTGTCTGAGCAGGCTCTGCATCCTTATCCATGGAAAAAAAAATACCTAGATGTGCAGGCTCAGCTGAAAACACAGGTATTTTTGGGCAGCCTGCCTGGAGAACCAGGCTTTTGGGTCTTCAGTGCATCCCTGCAAGGATGTTCTGCCGGAAGGATGTTCTCCAACTTACTGATGACCCTGAGAACAAAGAAGCATCAGAAACGAGCTCATGTGCCTCACTAAGAGATAGCCCTTGTCCCTGATTTCGTATCTTGTTCAGCTACACTGCTTCTGCTTCCCTGCATAGCTGTATTGGGGAAAGGTATACAGAAAAGGGCTGCCATGGCAGGGAGAATGGGATTCCTGAAGACTTGTTCTTTCCTTCTGCCTTGCATTCCCTTCACCAGGACAGTGGTGCAACTTCGGCTTGTGATGAAGACTGTGTGGCACGGACACAGCGACAAGAGAGAGGTCTGGAGCAAGTCATATATGTAGGGTCATGCTTGGTTATTTAGGTAGAGGAGTGTGGTTTTATCAGCCTGAGGCGCAGAGAGAGATGTCCTGGGGGAGGGAGCCATCCTGCCACCTATTCAGTGTAGCCTGAGCTACTTGGAAAGGGTGAGCCAGTCCTGAGATTAAACTCCCATCCCCTGGGAACCTGGCAGAGCAGGGACATAGAATGTATCTTGGCAAGTGGTATGACTTAAACTCGAGTTAAACCTTCCAAGCGAAGCTTTATCTAAGTCTTGAGGGGTTTGTAGGCCATGAACTGTTTTTTCACACTGGTGAAGATTCTCTGCAAGTCGTGGTTTTTTCATTATTATAACTCAGTTAAAGGTTTGTACAAGAAACACCTTTACAGAATGGTGTTTGCTTCAGAAATCTGAACCCACTATTTGCCTTAATTTCCTTATCCTCTAATGACACCCCTGCTGCTTCTCTGCTTTTCATCAATTTAGTTGTGGTTTGCTCAACAGTAGCAAATGATCCAGGCAGAATGTCTTCACAAGCATTGACATAGACTGGTCTGTTCTAGATCTTTGTCCTCTGGCTCATGACTTGTTGCCATATTGAGGGTAAAACAAGATCCTTACTTAAACTGTACTTTTGCTTTTTGGCTAGCTGAATTCCCATTTTCCACTGAATTCCAGGTTGAAACATGCAGTAGCAAATGACTGACTTACTGGGCAAGATGATCAGCTGGGACACAGAATCACAGAATCACAGAATGGTTTGGGTTGAAAGGGACCTTAAAGATCATCCAGTTCCAACCCCCTGCCACGACACATACCACAATGGTATGGATCACAGACTATAATAAAAAATTACTTATGTGTTATGTCCTTCATTAATATTTCAGGATTCAGACAGTAAAGGGAGCAATTTATCTGAGTATAAGGTAGAATACTCTTTAATAAGATTTTGTGGGGAGACAAGATTAATGTTAATAATGTTTTCTCATTGACAGGAAAATAGTGTTAACATTAGTAACTCACTCTTTCTGTTAAAAGTACAGCATTTGTTTTAGAGCTGTCCACAACAACAAGGTTAAACTGAAAAAAGCGTGGACTGGAAACAAGGTCAGGACTATAAAAAGGTAAAACATGAATCTGTTTTCCTAGGCTAAAATCTTATTAGGATGAATATTCTTACAGATCAGAATGAAGGTGATGAAGGCTATAAAGCTATTCAAGCAGAATAATTCAAGTTTAGTGTCTCTCCATTCCATTTCTTTTTTTACACTCTCACTGAATTTGAAACTCAGCTAATTAAGCTTCAAGTTTGCAGGTTTTTTAGTCTCCTCGATTCTGAAAATAACATATATAACACATCATATCAATTCTCAAGTTTTAAAGCATAAATGAGCTTGGCAGAGGATTTCTTGAAGGTATATTGAGCAAAGTGTATATTCAAGAAAACAATACATTTGCTGTGCTTGGGTAAATGTTTCCCCTTCAGAATATATTTGGCTTCATTAAGATGACACATAGACATGAATATGGAATATTTGGTCCCTCTGAGATTGCTCATACACAGCTAAGGACTTTTCTAGGTTATCGCAATATGCATGCTGATGGTAATATGGCACTGTTGTAGTTGCACTGCTAATATTTTAATGAAGACACAAATAAGGTTTGTATCAATTCAAGAAACTCTATTATCTCAATTAATCCACTTCATATAGTGTATTCTGCAAATTTGCACATGAGTAGTTATGTGTGTAATTACTTTTATGCACATAGTATGATCAGAACATTATATATATAAAGTTTATGTGCACATACCTAAAATCACTGAATTTTTGATATGTCCCGAAGCACAACAGCATATTGAACCACCAACTTTCATGTACGTGTAATACAAAGAATATGTTCAGTAATTTCTCTGTCAGTCGATGTGTGCATATCCACACAAACAGCATATCCAGGGCAAAGCTCTGGCATAACAGGAACATTGGTGATTGATGACTTCCCATTCTAAATTCATATGCAAGCAACAGAGTCTTTACATCGCCCACAGCCCTGCTGAATTTTCTGGCTGCCAGTCTCTACGGTTTTCCTGTCTCTGTGAATATTTAATTAACTGTGGTAGGAAGAGCAACAAAACTGGCAGAAATAGAAGAATGAGCAACTCATAACCTGGGGTAGTAAAGCATCCTGTCTAAAGTTTGCAGGAAAGAGACTTGGATTTTTGATTTTCACTTCTCATGTATGGAATATTTTGCTAGAAATTCCTAGATTCACATGCAAAAATAGTCCCTTCATATGAAGAACAAAATGTGGTTAAAACAATGGGAGGAAATCTCAGTGTTTTCTTGTTTGGCTCTTGCTTATTTTGAATAAACAATTAAAAATAACAGGACATGTGTGCACAGCTGTGAAAGTGAATGTTGGAAACAACTTAGCACATAACGTAGAATTTTTCTTCCACTGTGAATGTTCAGCCCTCCCTGAAATCTGGTTGTTACGATTTCATTTAAGGCAGAATTTTGCCTGTAGCCAACATAATTGTTAAATACCACCTTTGAATGTAAAGTCTCAGGTAGAAAATGTTTCATGCAAGTCTGTCTATAACACCTTGGCCAGGTATTTGTACATCTGCACCGTACGCAACACTGCCAGGGATGGGGCAGCCACAGCTTCTCTGGGTAGCCTGTGCCAGTGTCTCACCACTCTCACAGGGAAGAACTTCTGCCTAAGAGCCCATCTCATGTGTCTGGGTCATGTAATACATGTTGCATATTATGTGACCTAGAACAGAAAATACTTCTTGCTGCACAGGTGGAATGTGCAGATTAAAAATACAGAAGAGTTTGTTATCTCTGATTACCTAGGAAGTTGGATTTGCTTGTGTGATTCTTCTAGTTCAGAGCTATAGCTACAGCTTGTTCTTTGATTGGAGCATGTCCATTTTAAGTTAGGGGAGTTCAGTGTGAAACACTTGGTACAAACTGGTAATTGCATGTGGTACGTGGGTATGTGTATGCACACACATATGCACACATTCTGTCCGCTTCACTGTTCACAGAGGCTGCAGGGCATATTTGCACAAGCAGTCCTATGGAGTGGCAGCAAAGCTGATGAAGGGCCCGGAGCACAAATCTGATGAGGAACAGCTGAGGGACCTGGGAGGGTTTAGTCTGGTCTCTTCTCTCAAGAAACAAGTGATAGGACAAGAGGAAATAGCCCCAAGCTGCGCCTTGGCAGTCCTGGGGGAGTGGTTGGACTTGATGATCTTAAAGGTCTTTTCCAACCCAGTTGATTCGATGATTCTGTGTCATCTGTGCATGGTCCACAAGGTCTGATGTACAGAAGTGTAGTTTCGTGAGTACTGTTGCAGTGCTCTGTGATGTAGCAAACAAGGGTTAAAATAATACTGAGCATTCAAGGTTCTTGCTGTTTTGCTAATAGATGCTGATTCTCTTTGTGGTTTTGTACTTGCATTTGAAGATTCTGCTGTCCTATAGAAATACTAACACAAGAGAATGTATTAGTCCCCGAGTCTGTTATTTCCGCACATAGGAATTGTGTGTACTTACTTATTCTAGTGATCAGTTTATTTTTGGAGAAATGCTTTATTCTCTGTGAAGAGAATCTGAGGAGTGTTATGATGGTGCTTGGGAAATGTGCCAGTCTTCCTCTGGTAGGAGGAATATCAAATGACCTGTTCCTACAGGTCTACTGAGTTTCGAGAAGTCCGATTTTAGCTTCTCTAAGATGGAATCAAAGCTCCTGAAAAGTTCTAATCATGGCTGTCAGATTGCTGTTTGCCTGAAACAAACACCAGCAGTAAACATGGCCTGCAAGATTTAGTCAGGGAATAAAGCATAACATTTACACAGAAAGAGGGCAGCATTAGAGTGAAGAGAGATGATCAGAGCTGACCTTTGGCAAGCAGTACAAATTGCTAAGTATGAATGCCCCAGTCAAATAGATTCGTTTCCAGAACAGTTAATAACTCATGAAAGAGAAGGTCAGGCAGAGATCATATGCCAGATTGCATTTTACCAAACACTCTTTAAGAAAAGTAATTGGCTGAGTGCTAAAAAACATTTCAGAAGTATAAACTTGAAGCCACGTTACTTCAGAAACTGCTAAGGAGCTGTCACTGGAGGAAGAGGAATTGCTTTGACTGAACTGCAGGTCCTTGATTCAAGAAACTTCATGTTTCAGAGTGATATTTGGACTTGGGGTCAATGCCTTTGGGTAAATGTCTTCTTCCTCTGTTTTGGCTGTGTGAAATGGGAATGGCAATGAAACTTTTTATTGTTACTATTGTGTACATACATTATTTAGATTTCTTGGAGTGTTCAAAAATCCCTCTGCAGTTAGTATGGTTTTGTGTCTGTTGTTTTTTAATGGTCAGCATTGTTCTGTAAAGCAAGTGGCCTTTTCATCTTGCAGATCTGTGCCGAGGATTGTAATTTATGCTCCACGTGAAAAGATTTTGCTAACAAATGTGATCCTTGTCTCACATGGAAGGGCTTTACTCTAAGTGTGACACAGTGACATTAGTGTGAGCCAGTCAGCTTGCCAGATTGCTATTAGATTGTAATAAACATTTAGAAAAATGAAGCATCATTAAAGGAAATCAACTGTTTCATGTAGCTGCTGTGTATTTATAGACACTGTGCTTAGATGAATTAATTACTCCCTGGCTGGGGGAGGCACAATGAATCTCCACCTCTTGGCATCTTTCCATTCTCTTCCTTCTTTTGTTATCCTCTACTGTACTGGCATCCACAGGATAAATTAATAATTTTAATACCACTTGGTGTAATACAAACAAAGTGATTTTAATACAACTTTCACTTAGGCATTCCTCAGTGCTTATGCACAGCAGAAGACCATTACCTTATTATAATAATTATAATAATGTTAATTAAAGAACAGGCATTATGCAGACTGTTATCCAGCCAAAAAAAGGATTGGTTTGGCTTTTGTTTCACCTCACTGCTGTTCTGTGATTATAGAACCAGAAACTGGTCTGAGCAGTCAGATTGATGTTACATTAAATTAATTAGTTACTGCTGTGATTTTAAAATCATTCCAAACCCTTTTAAGACAGTTGCCTAGATGGAAGTTGCTATTGAGAGTCATCTTTAAATTAATATGTCAATCCTAGATTTGTGTTTGTTAAAAATTGCCGTTTTGTTGTTTGGTGCCAGTAAAATAGCTTTCTGCTTTGTCAAAGGGTGGCAGCAACTTAAGGAATACTGAGATACTCTTTAAGAGTCCTCTTTTATTTCAAAAATTTCCTATTTTGCCCAGCTGTCTGCCAGCTGTGTACCTTTATGCTTAAAGAAAACTGCAGAATAGGTTAGAATGAAGGTGGATACTTCTGAGGGAATGATTATGGTTAGTTCACAATAGTAGGCATTACATGTTCTTCTTAAGGCATCCAAAATCAGGACTACTAGAAGAAATAATTGAATTAATTATATAAAACATAACGATGATCAGAAAGTGGGAATTGCTATTTGATTGTGGATAGCTGGAGATGACAGGAATGCAGAAGGGAACACATTTGACCTTAGCATGTAAACCAAAATATTTGTCATTAATTTGCTAAGCAAAAAAGAATGGTTTAAACTGTTGTTCAGAATCAGATGCTCTTGAGTGTCACTCCCTCACATTTCCTAGTTCTTGGGACTAGGGCATTCCTGAAATAAAGCAGAGTAACCACAAGAAGCGATTTTAATGACTCTTAGCCATTGATGCAAGTATGACCAAAGAAATGAGATGAGAATCAAGTGGGATTTCCAAGGAAGGTAACGCTCGAGTGAACAACAAACGCTTTGCAGGAGCATCACATAATACAGGCTAGGGGATGTCTCTCTGATGCACTTGTGCTCAAATATCAATACAAATTCCTGACAGAAAATTGCAGGTCTTAAGTAACACTGGCAGAAAATAGGTCCAGCTGCCGCTGGTTGTAATGGTTGTATTAGCTGCATTTTTAAGTGTCGCTCAGGGCACACCGACATTGTTTAAAGCCATTGGGCATCCAGCACCACTGCGGGATAGGTAGGAGTGCACAGATGAATCTCCGCAGTCTGACTCAGTATGCTGTATTTTTTAGATGGTGTCAGAGCTTCACGGTATGCATTAAAAAACAAAGCCCACCTTTTTAGAGTTCATATTCTAAATTAAAGACTCAGAGCATAATGTGTAATGAGAATTATTTTCCTGGACGGAAGGGGACAGCATGTGAATGGCAATTTCTAGTCACAATTTAATGTTTTTATCACCACCAGATTAATAATCAGTTACATCAGCCTTTTCAGTAAATGGACATTCAGTCAACTTTATGTTACGCTGAACTTTTATATTACAACTTTAACATTGAGGTTGCTTATTAAAAGAAAATGAGTATTTTTATTAGAACAGCAGCAACAGTGGAGTAATCCGAAATCACTTTGATGATGAAAGCAGGTATTCTTATGCAGGATAGCTGTGTTGTTGGGGCAACAGAGTAGGCCTGAGTAGGGAAATGAGCATTGTATCAAGAAAGTTGTCTTTCTCATAGCTACACAAGAGATTGATATGGAATAGAAGCCTTTGTGCAGTGCCCTGACCATTAGGCTGCACAAATTGTTCTTTGTGGGTTGCTGATGAACAGTTTAATTGAAAATGAGCTCACTGCTCCATACACCAGGTAGCTGGAGTAGGATTGGAGCTGTAACTGGACAGTAGATGCCTTTTCTTTCAAGTAACACTACAATGTACAGAGGTTCTTGGGCACAGTACTGTAGTGATGTGACATTTTGGCAAATCGCAAAGCAGATTCTTAAATCCAACTTGGCCATTGCGATCACTTGGTATGTTAATAGATTAGATTGTAACTACTCTTATGCTGTCTAGTAAGTGTCTTCTTTTGTACACTCGCCTTTTCACCTACCCACGGGATTATTGTGGTAGTCTAATAAAACATTAGGTGTCTGCAGTTTATTCCAGGAGGGATTCGGCTCTTATTTTTCACTCTTACTGCCAATTGTCAGCCGTACATTGGAAGGTAATTAGACTGTTCTGTAGGTCTCTTCCCAGCCTTCACTGAGTGCATATAAATTCAAGGAGTCGTGTTTGCTAAAGGACTGTGCTTGATAGACTGTCATGGCAAAACTCTGAAACAAAACACTTCAAAGGTATTTCCTGGAAGAAGTCCAGTTTAATTTTGTTAATTTGCTTACTTGTAATTTCTGTTTCTAAGAGACCTTCTCTCTGAAACCTTGTTAAACCAATGACAAGTATGGATCCACCATTGTGTCTACTTGATGTTAAGCATGCAAATTTCATGAGTAGGAAGAGAATCTGATACCTGAATTCAAAACAACATTCCTTTTGGCTAATGTAAGAATATCAGATCTGTGAGATGCTCTTGCAGATACCTGTGCAAATGATGTGTAGTTACATGAGATGACAAAATTGTATTTTCATTTGGAATGATTTGTTGGGTTTGCTGTGAAGCTTGCTGGAAAACAGCATCTAGCTCTTTATTGCCTCTTTCTTACCTACCTTGCCTGTGTTTTGTTAGGTGGTAAAATCTTACTTCCCCCATAAAGGGAAGGTACATGAATCATGTAGACAGGAGAAATTTCAGGCAGTAAGAACTTGTCATTTCTGTAAGTCACATTTCTGACTACAAGTGCAGTTTAAATGCATCATTAGCAATCATTACTGTGGAATGAAGCAAGTTGAAATGTAAAAAGCTGCCTCCCTGTGAATTTCAGATAAACATAGTTAAATTAGTATTCACTCCTTGTATAAAGGCATTTAAAAAGGCTTGACCACTGCTTAAATTAGGTTAGACATTGGGTCATTGGTGTGTTGCCTAAGTTAAAAGTGATCTAAATTAATCTGTGTTAGAAGCTTGTATGGATTTAAAAGATCCAATTAAAACTATTGCAGCTTTTGTTCTGAAGGCAAAGGCTTAGAATCAACAAATGATTATTCCTTAAAGACCTATAATTAATCTTCCCCTTTCTCCTCAACAGTCCTCAATTGTTCCTTTAAATTACATTTTTAAATTCATAAACTAGTTCCATAGTGCATCCTCATGCAGTCATCCTCCTGTTTTCATTGCTTTGTGTTGCTTCTGGTAGTTTTGTAGATGTTTTAGAGTTGACGTCTTTTAAAATGTCTTTTGGTCTCTGTTTTCAGTTTTAGCCATTCATGGCTATTTACTCCCATTAGATACCTGCTGAATAGTACCTCTCCTTGCATACAAAGAGAGTTTGTAAAAACATATTTATCCTTTTACTGGGAGGAGCAACATGGAAAAATTGTATTTTTACTTATTCCAGCAGCATGAACACACAGAAAAAAGACTGATTACTTTACCTCCTCTGTAACTACTTCCGAATAACTCCTTTAATAAGTTTTTGGATGATTACTGGAATAGCAGACAGTAATGCTTCATCAACAAACAGGTTCAAAATATACCGTCAGTCACCTTTTGTAAGTAAAATACAAAAGCTGTGTAGGATACACTCAAGCTAGTTAATTTGGGCTGATGTACTCTGAAATTAAGTTAAAACAATAAAGGAAAGCTTGCAACCCTTTCTGTCGATTTGGGAAGCAGCTTTTGTCTTACTGCTTCATCTTCTGTCTCATCCATGCAGTATTTTATTAATTTTAGATGGGAAATAAAGATAAAAAGATTTTTTTTTTTTTAAGAGGTACCTGTGAAGTTGAGTTTATATCTCATGTCCCAAGTGTCTCAGGCATTTAGGAATTTTAATGCTGTGGAGCATCAGTTTCTAGACAGCAGATACCTTTTGTGGTATCCTCAGCCATATTCACCATGAACGATCATGGTAAAAACTGCAGCACTAATCCCAAATGATCTGGTGTGAAGTCATGCCACAATCTAGTAACATCCCGAGCTGCTAGTTCAGGATACTGTCTAGTTTGGACAGTCTGGCTGTATTAACCTCAGCACCACACTGATGTGTTTTAATGCTTTCAGTTCTGGGGTTAACTCATTTATGGGCAGTGTGGGTATCTGGGCAGTGGTGCAGTGAGCAACATATGCAAGGCATGTCTGAAACAGTTTCCCTTAATCTTTTCTCATAGTCTTAGAAGGATGTTTGTGTAAGAGCTGGACATTGACAAGCCAGTGTCCAGTAACCTGGACACGTTCACACCGATCAGGTGGGCATGCAGAAGCAAATACAATCTTTTAGGTTTGAAAATAATAGGTTATCTCAGCATCTGTGCCACAGCATTGAGGCTTGGAAATTTATACAGGCAGGATCTTGTTGAAAAATCGGTTTGTCCTTTTCACATGGACGCTGGAGGCTTTGTACAGCTATAATTGACGTAGGAAAAGGTAGCTGGCTCTTTGTTAGAGGAGAATAGGTAGGGAAAGTTACAAGCTGTTTCATTCACAAAGCATTTAGGTACTTGTAACTGAAATTGGCAGTATCCACTTTGGTAGCTGTTAGAAATAAGGAAGTAGAATAAATGGTACAGATGTGTATCATAGGTATGGAACGGAGAGATCTAATGTCTTGATTCACAAATACAACAGTACAAATTCGGTAAACAGTTCAGAAAAGTTCTGGTGTCGGTGATGTTCTCGGATGATGTTTAACAGCCCTAACAAGAATAGAAACTGCATTTGCTGTGGGAGGTAGAATTCACAGCGAAAATCACAGCTTCCTTCCTAAAATTAAAAGTGAAATGTGAGAGGAAATAGATGATTTGTGGTGGGAATCAATTTAAAACAAAAATTTGGAATTCATAGAATGCAGTTAAAGGTCAAGAGAAAACCAGATCTCTGCTGTCACTGTAATTCAGTGTAATTTAGATCGTAGCCAAGGTATTTCTTAACAGTTGTACTGCTAACTAGGCAGCCTTGTGGGCGTGTTTAATGTTCTATCCAGTGAGTCTTCCCAGTTCTATATGGATTTGACAGTAATTAGAAATACTCTCTCTCCTTCCACAACTTGCATGATACAGATGACTTATCTGAACCTTCAGAGGGAGAAAAACAACTGTGTCAAACTGTAGCTTTTCTTTACCAATATTGGCAAAAAAAAGGAGGGGTGGAGGAAAATTAAAAATCCTGCTGTCATTGTTTGTGTATTTTATGTAGTCACATTCTGGTGGAATTTTGGCTTCAATGTTTGATAAAACAAGTCCAGCATTAGGATTTCTGCTTCTCTCTGTCTTCATTCTCCCAGTATGAATTCACTGAGCAGGGATGCTATAGTTACCAGACATTCCTCTTCAGAAATTCCTGCAAGTGTGCCCTGAACAGTGGGTAATATAATCAGCAGTCAGACTCTAAGACAGTTAAAGTAAGAGAAGAATTTTGGTCCAATTTGTGGTCTATTGTCACATGTTTTCTCTGGTAATGGGATTTTCTAGCAAAGATCAATATTTTTCATTTCTACAAGTGAGAAATTGTTATGCAGTGCTTCATACAGTGGCAGTAGCCTGTACTTTCTGTCTTTGGCTTTCAAGGATTGCTCTCAAAAATTAAAGTAGATTTGTAAATGAAACACAGAGTTTGAAGACCTCTTCATCCTTCAGGCCTTTACTTCAAAACAAAACAAATCTTATAAAACTCTAGTAGAACTTCTGCACAATTAAAACTATTGAGTCTAATTTCTACCATAACCGTATCACATTAATGTGTAGCTTTGGGACTTGTTTATCTTCTCAAGGTATAGAATCACAGAATGGTTTGGGTTGGAAAGGACCTTAAAATCGTCTAGTTCCAACCCCCTGCCATCGGCAGGGATACCTCACACTAGACCATGTCACCCAAGGCTCTGCCCATCCTGGCCTTGAACACTGCCAGGGATGGAGCATTTACCACTTCTCTGGGCACCCTGTGCCAGTGTATGGCAGCTTCTTTAAAAGAAACTTGTATACAAATGTTTGATACAGAGGCAGGCTTAGGGACCAATTGAAAAATGTTGTTTGCTGAATGCTCATGAAAATCCCAGTCAAACTCTTTGGTATAAAATAACTTCAAAAATAAAAGTAGAATTGGATGGACACTTTTAGAGGAAGATAAACTTTGGATGCATGGAGAGAGGCACAGGTGTATGATGTTTGTTTTGATTTTGCTGTTAACCGAGCTGATTTCAAGGGTGCAGAATTAAGCACATGTTGAAATCAAGGTCATACTTGCAGTGGAAATTAGGAAAATAAGCTAGAAAATAATTATTCTGTGATAACATCTCTAGTGTGGCTTGCAGATGGCTGTGGGAGGGACCAGAGAGTGAGCGATCGCCTCGTGTCCTCCCTCCTTTTAAAACGAACAAATGGAGGAACAAATGAGAGAAGCCCTTTGCAGGAACTGGAGGGTCACAAACCCTAGAGCAGAAGGGCATGAAATGAGAGAGGAAGCTCTCCTCTTGGATTTCTGTACTTCTGGGCACTTTGTGGCCCAGCATTAGCAGCAGTTTGAAGATGCCTTCCCACCTTCATCTTTGAGAAGATGCCTTTTCCCACCCCGCAAGTGACAGTATTCAGTGAATTGCTGTTACTTTGTGCAAAGTATAAAAGCTATTGAATAAGTAGATCAAATACTTGCTTTTCAAAAATGCACAGGATCAAAATTTATACATGCTTCATGCATCGAGCCACAGCTACAGCCTGTCACTGGTGGTGTGCTTTCCAGTTAAACTCTTTAGCCCCCTTTATTTCTGCCAAGAGCTTTTGCAGTAGCAATGAGATGTCAAGGGGGTCTGTGCAGAAACATCGTATCTCATGAAGAAAATCCTATAGAAGGAAAAGAATGGGCATTTGTTCTGAAATTACAGAAATATTTTGTTATCTTCATTGTGATTGTTTCGTCAGTCAGCTGCGGGTAAGGCATTTTGTCAATAGATGTAAGCACTTCACCTCTACGCTACAGACATAAGGTGGAAAGTTGTGTGTCACAACAGCAACTACAAATGAAGTCTCAAATGCATACAGAAAAGAGAGAAGCTGGAATGATTATTTTTTGGGGGGGAGGGGTGGGTTTAAATCTTTTCCATCCAAACTGTTTCTATTTTTTTCATAGAAAAATGGAGAAGAAATAGTGTATGCTTCTGTTCAATTCCTAGATGCATACTTTGAAGAAAATTCTTATTGTTCACTGGTGGAAACTGGTAAAATGTTAAACGTAACAGAAAACAAACTGAAATGAAGTAAAAAAAACACCTAACATAAATACCTGCTTCTAGAGGTATTTAAGAATTTAGAATTGAGAGTCTGGTGGAGGGGCTTTTCCTCTATAGGACCTTGTTTTTAGGACCTTAACCTCTCTCCTAAATTCAATATGATTTGGTCTGGACAAAATGTGAGACATCCCTGCCCATGGCAGGGGGTTGGAACTGGATGATCTTAAGGTCCTTTCCATCCCAAACCATTCATGATTCTATAAATGTTCTTCAGATTTTGAATTATTCTACCATGAACAATGTTAATTTCCCATGTTTAAAACCCATAGCTACTTTCATGTGCTGGAGTAGGTCGGAAGTGTTTGATTTAATACCTTAAAAATTCTGTGGACCTTGTTGAGGTGAAACACATTTTACATGTTTGAAACAGGAATGAGGAACAATGAAATTCTTGCTTTAATTCTTGCTTGCTTTAATTTTTGCTTAATCTTTTATTGAAAGAGAAGACAGAGGCATTCCTGTTCCATGTATTTTTTTTATATTAATTTCTAACACTGCATCTTTATAGCTGTTTGTTGTTTTATTTTTCATTAGAACTTTTTCATATTTGGTAATATATTCTTTTGGCTTGTTATCCTAATTAAATAGGGACTGATAGTGTCATTTTTGCCAAGGCTCAAATTCCCTCACTTCTGGATGGCTGTTCTCTGTATGATACAGTGAAAACCTCCAGCATGAAATCCACTGGGTCCTACAATTTCAGTGTCTGTAACAAAATGCACTTTTTCAATGGGCAAGCTGGATTCAGCTTTTGTAAAGATGTTTAACAAGGGAAATTCAAAACAAGAATATACTGAGTGAAATTATCTTCGGAGTTAGACTACACAGAATTTAATGTTATTGTGTAACCTTAACTCCTATTGCATGAGTATTCTCAGGCATGAAACTTAACACTATATAATAACACTATAATTCTATTGTGAGGATGGTGAGGCACTGGCACAGGTTGCTCGAAGAAGTGTAAATGTTCCATCCGTAGCAGTGTTCAAGGCTAGGTTGGACACAGGGGCTTGGAGCAACCTGCTCTAGTGGAAGGTGTCCCTGCCCGTGGCAGGGGGTTGGAACTGGATGAGCCTTAAGGTCCCTTCCAACCCAAACCATTCCATAATTCTATGGTATATGCATACTTGTTTGTGTATTATTTGTAAGAGCAGAAGAAAAGAGTTTACTTGAATAGACAACAGTTCCAGGCATACCTTCTCTTACTCCTGTGAACTATGGGAATGTTAGCAGCAGCTTAATTCTATGTGGCTTTCCACTTGGATATTCCTTGATTTCTTACTCCTGTGTACTATGGGAATGTTTGTGGCAGGTTAATTGTATATGGCTTTCCACTGGGATATTCCTTGATTTCCCTGAGATTCTGTGAAGATGTTTCAATCCTTATTACTTTTGCAGGTGAAGGAGGAATAAAAAATGACACGGCAACACTAAGTATTTGGGGCCTAAATTTAAGTCTCTGGTGTTTGCTTTTGTATCAGACAAAACTTCTACTGACCTTCACGTAAACTTAGCCTATGCAGTATTCAGAGATTTTTTTCCTCACATAAGAATACCTGATAGGATGAGGGAATTAACTCCTGCAAATTCTGCTGTTACGGTTGGGGATTTCTTTGCCGCCTTTGACTCTTTTGTGCTTTACTGCTGACAAGGTTGCTGCTTACCTCAAAATACAATGCGTAGATAAGGTACAGTAACTGCAGCTTTGAAATCACACATGATGAGTATATATGAACGTGAAAATCCAAAGGGATGGTGAGAAGAAAAGACCACAGTACCAGAGGCATTTCTTTATAGCTCTGAGTTTCCCTCTCCAGTGCTGCTGGTTTTTCTCTCCCACTTCCCAAAGACAATAAGTAGCACAAGTCAGCAGCTTAACCCCTTTATGTTTGCTCACTCATCTGTGAAATAGAAAATACTGTGTGTGTAATATTGCTTTTAGGATGTATATGTTAATGTCTAAAAAGCTTTTTAAGAATGTAAAACACTATGTAAATGTGAAATATTAGCATATCTTCCCACTTTAACAAGAGGGGGAGATGCTGCATGAGCTCATATGCTGCTCTTGAAGTAGTTCAATGCAGGCCTAAGTGTCTATGAGAACAGTGTTCTAAGAGCTCCGAAGAAGCAAAAATCTTGTACTCCAGCTGCCTTCAACACACTCGTAAATGAGTCTTATGAGACAGGCTGTTAATACTGTTTCTTTCTCCTCCTTTATTCACTTTGGAGCTGGTTTTGTAATGAGCTGGACATACAGACTGGGAGAAGTGCAGTAAAAACAGAACACCGCAAACTACACTTTCCTCAGCTCATCCTGCCTGTCCCTAAACAAATTAAAGCTTTACCTCAGTTGAAAGTTCTGGTTTGCTGGAGGGAAGGAACGGGAAGTCTCAGCTATCTTGTTCACCTTAACTCATACTAATATCAGAAAAACATGTTTGCAGTGTCTCAAGGCAGGGGGTCAAAATAATTGGCCTAGTGTTCGATCTCATAGATAGTGCGAAAGCCTTCAGAGAGGTGTGCAGGGACAACAGGATGCAGAAGGCATGGTACCTTTCCATTACTTCCATTCAACAGCTCTCCATTTTCAGGAGAGCACCGTTAGGCCTTAAATATGTTAGTGGTACAGTTTATGCAGGTAAACAGCTGTAGCCCTCAAATAGTGTTTATATATTTCCTTGTTAATAACACGACACATACCTTTTTGTTTAGAAGGGGGTTTAAGGTCTGCAGTATCTGTTGTGTTTGGATCTCACATATTTCTATTAAGTAAATCAAATCCCCTTATACCTCTGAGACTCTAGCATAATAAAAAAAATTACTTCAGTACCTGAGGTAAACAAGGTTTGTTCATCTGGTTTTCCCCTCTTTTATAATTAAAGAATGGAAACTTTTTGTTCTAGGCAGCTTCTGAGCAGAATATGCTGTGTTAGAAAAAGGGCACTGGAAGGCCATTCACATAAGTACCAACTGCAAATTTCATGCCTCTCTGCACACATCCGATGCTGCTTATCAAGGTTCTTTTGAATGTTTCATGATGTAGCAAAGACCACAAATGTGACATCACTTGCTATAGTTCACCTAAAGGTGCTTTATATTTCTATTTTTGTGGAACAGCAGTTGGACCTGAAAAAGTGTGCATTGTCATTGGCAACACCACATTTCCCATTTTTATAGAGTCAAACACTTCACGAAGCACTGAATACTTGATGTGCTTTGCCTGTGATACTACTTAATGATCCTTCAAATGCATGCAAAGTTTTAATAATACTAAACTATAATAAAACCTGGCCTGGAACGCTTAAAAATGACATCTAAGAAGCCTTAGTATTTAAAGATTCTCAGCTACTGCTCTGCAGAAGACTCTGTTGGGGATAGAGTCCCATCCCGTCATTGGCCCGAATGATCTTGTGCTTGCTTTAGTAAATTCCTTCATCCTTCCTTTTAATAACATAGCACAGAGCTATATTCATGTAGTGATATTAATTTCTACTGTGACCACCTCAATGTAAGATTTGTCATTGTTTAGTGCTGTCTCTGCTGACATTCCTGACGTTCTAGGAAAATGCTAGATGCTCCTGTAATGGCTCCCCCTAGCCCTGTGATGCTTGAAAACATGATAAATTAAAAGGCCTAATTCTTGCTGCACTCAATTCATTTAAGAAATAATAGCACCTTTGCTATTACTGGATACAAACCTCAGAATTTGTTCCAGGGACTCTGCTAGAATTCCATTTTAAGTCAGTTAAGTTGAAAATTCGGAGGTTGGACACAGGGGCTTGGAGCAACCTGTGCTAGTGGAAGGTGTCCCTGCCAATGGCAGGGGGTTGGAACTGGATGAGCTTTTAAGGTCCCTTCCAACCCAAACCAGTCTGTGATAATATGATTTTCACTGATTATCGTAACAAATTCCAAGAGGTTTAATTTTAGGTTATTTTGTTTGAAGTGCTTTTTTTGAAATTACTATTTAAAACAGTGTGTCTTTATTATGAGAGACTTAATTATGTCAACAGAAAATACTAAGTTCTGATTATTAACAGGTAGCTGGATAGGATTCTGGGGCTGAGGTTACGCAGAAACATTGACTACATTAATGTTTCTGTTTCATGTTAAAGGTATCTTAACTTATCCAATGTTCCTGTCACTGTATTTGCAATATTGCAGGCTTAACCTAAATCAATTTTGGTTTGGATTTAAAGCTATAATAGATAAATATAAGAAAGTAGGTCATCCTTCACAAAATGCTTCCTAGAAAACAACTGAAAGAGCTGAGAAATGACATTTAAGCCAAAAAAGTAGTATCTAAATGAGAGTTATCTTCCTGGGGTATTAACTAAATGTCACTTTTACTATTTTTTTTTTCATGAACAGGTTTTTGCAGGTTCTTTGAGTTCATTTTTGAATCAGATTAAATTCTGGATTGCTTGTGTACATGGTTCTAAGGCATTTTCTTAGTGTTCTGCCACAGCTTAGAGCATTAGATCTAAGCAAAAAAGGTTTCAATGCTGAGAGTGTGAAAGACAAATGTTAATTGTAAGTTTTGAAGATTTGATGATCCTATTGTCTACAAATTGTTTGTCAAGGAAAGAGAATTTGGATACAGCAGTAGAAAAGCTTTTGGGAGTTTAGTAAGCCTGATACTCAAGTATACATCTCCATAGTCTCATTTAGGGGGATTATCAGGTTCAAGCCTGCAGATCGGTGTATCTGGATCCTTTTGTGCTCACGCATACACTTGGTAGATGAAAATGCTGAAATATTCCACTTGCCAGTGTACTGTGCTTGCATACATTGTAGTCACAGTTTCACTGGTGCATATTTTGAAGTAGTGAAGCAGCAGGATGTTTGTAATTGTGCCCATGTGCCGCGGGAAGAGGAACATTCTTCCCGAATACCAGTGCCTGATGTTTCAGAGGAAACTTACTGTAGTAACTTTCTTAGTCCTTACTTCATGAAAGCTCTGGACATGTAGTGTTTTGTGGATGCCAGCTCTGACCTCGTGCATTTAAAAATGTGCAGCATGGAATTTGTTTGTCTGTGAAGTAAGCAGTACGTTGCCGAGTTCGGAAATTAATCCAGCAAGTAACATAGTATCATCTCAGCCTCGTTGGAGCAGGTTTAGATGACCCAGTCTGAGTGGTACAGCCTAGCCCTGCAAACTGGAGGGACTTTGGTTGTGTGGTTTTGCATCCTTGGGTTTGGGTTTTTTTTCCATAGAAATCCTACTGTGTTGGCAATTTGGCTGCCTTCTAGCAACTGTGGTTGTATTCATGTGTATCTTGAGCTCTGGTTATTCATTTGTTTCCTAATCTGTGTTCACGCAAAAGGGAATGGAAGTAAGGGGTGTCCTAGCAGCCAACTGCCAGCAGCATCTTTAGTCGTACCTTTGTTTTCCCATAAAACAGTCTAGGACTTGAAGCCAAAACGATTTTCAAGTTTCAGGAAACATAAGAAGTTCTGCAGAAACTGTAAAAGGAATTCAAAGCCAATAACAAGTTTAAGGGAGCTGTATGAGGTAATTTATGCCCTGGTTTGGCTTAATATATTCAACTGAATTTGATACTATCTTTACAAGAACTAGTACATTTTCTATTTAAATAATTCAGAATTCTTTTATTGAAACTGATTATTTTCCTTTCAACTCTCTGCTTATTAAAGCGAAGGAACAGTTTCCCTGAAGACATCTGCATCTATTAGCAAAGGAAATGTATGTACTACTAGAAAATACTTAACCTAGGACAAATTGGTGACAGCAGGATATTGAGCAATTAAGCCTGTGTTTTCAAAGAGGATGTAAAGGAAAACCCAGATACATGTAGCAGATACTTAGGTTGTCTAATTGAGCTTCTTAGACATTTTGTTTTCTGAAGAAAATATATATGGATATAAAAACTTCTGGGATTTGACTTTGAATGCTTTTTGGCTTTCGAATGCTTTTTGATGAAAATTCAAAGCTTCCTGTGGAAAGTAGGAGAAAGTGTTCTGTGTTTCTACATGAAATTTGCTGGTTTGAGCAGTGGATTAACGTGGTGAATTGCTGGGAAGGATCAGGCACCAAGTACATTCACAGCCTAATGACAGACTACAGACCAACTAGAAAAAAAGGTCATTCTGAACATCTGCAGTGAATTTCTGCTCTTAAACAACTGTTGTAATTCTCTCACTTTGCTACAGTTTCTTCCTTTTTAGTGTGACCAGTCTCGGTGTAAATGTAACTGTAGTATATTTAGTCACTTGTATTTCTTATTATATTATTCAAGTTTTTAAATGTAGATTTCAGTACTGACCTTTGTGATGATTTTTTTAATGTATTTTGAACGTTCTTTTCTGTGTACTAATATATACATGTAGTGACATTTTAGGAAGAAATAGAATTTTATGTGTTCTGTGCTTTGTTTCCAAGCATCACACCTCTGATCATCAGCCTTGTGTGTCATAAAACTTAAGTTCAGGCGACCTCACTGATGAAAAAATATGTTTTGAAGTTAATAATAATAACGAAGAGGGTTCACCATCTTGTAGGTGATCTGTGTTTTCTGTCCTGATTCCATAATTTGGAATTGTTGAGTACATATCTGTAATCACAATTTGTGTGCTGGAATCTATTTGTGCAGACTAGCACAAGCCAGTAGAGACATGCATTTTAGTCATTTAGAGTATACATGTGCAACACACCATTTCCAGAGTCTGGCTATCTATGTATATATGTATATATGTACATAAACATATATTTAGTAGTAAATGATGCTGATTCAGTGATACCATTAAAGGCAAGTGAAAGCAAATTGATTTTACCCACTCCTCATATAACATAGCTTCTTGGGGTTTAATCTCTTGTACGCTTTTTGGTTTTATTTTTTTCTCCCATGCCTCTGGCTGGATGTGTTCTTCATGTAGCACTGTCTTCATCAAATAAGCACATTTCAGGCTGTTTTTCTAAGCTTTTCCTCAAATACGAGAAGTAAAAAATATTCTGCAATGCAGTACTATTTGGGACAGTTTGGTCTCCAACATTACCAAAATAGATGTTCTTTTCCTGCCCCGGTATTCCTGTTGTTTTAATTTAATAGCATCATTAAATCTCATGCATCATTGTGTTGAAGAAATTGGTGATCTGGAAAACGCAGCCTAATTAATATCATGCTGCTGAATACTGAATATTTTTATACAGTAACTGATTACTACCGGAGATCTGAATCTTACACCAGACAGACACACATAAAGCAGATTGTCCCCACTGTTGAAAACAGAATTGAAGTGATGGCAAATTATGGAAGTCTCTGCATTTCAGTAGAAGATGAGGTGTTTCTATTTTGTTAATGTATGCTTGTTCTGTCAATTTAAAGGAAAACCATACGTATCTATTGCACGGCTGTTCTCTGGAAGCTGATTAATTACTGGCTTACAAGCAGGGATTGGAGAGACAGGCTTTGGCTAATTTCTCTGGTGTAGGAATTACTAATTTGGAGCATTTTCTTCCTCAAAACATGAGATGTGACCCTGGTTACTACCTTTCCCCCTCTTTCCCCCTGTTTTCTCACTTTTCCTCCCCTTTTCCTCCCTTTCCTTCTCTTCCCTCTCTTTTCCCCCTTTTTCCCCTTTATCCCTTTTTCTTTTTCCCCCTTTTCCCCCTTTTCCCTTCTTCTTTCCCCCCCTTTTCCTCCATGCCCAGCCCCACCCACCGCCCTTCGGCCCAGCATGCTTCGGAGGAAGCCTTTGGGGTGCTGGCCTTGAGGCAGTGCCTGTGCCCAGGAGGCCCAGGGTCTGTCCCTGCCCGTGGTGGCCATGCTCTGGTGTCCTAGTTTCAGGTGTAGCAGTTAATTTTCTTCCTAGCAGCTGGTGCAGTGCTGTGTTTGGGCTTCAGCCCGAGAACAATTCTCATAACACACTGATGTTTTAGTTGTTGCTCAGTAGCACTTACCCTCGTGAAGGACTTTTCAGTCTCTCCTGCTCTGCCATTGAGGAGGGACACAAGAAGCTGGGAGGGAGCAGAGACAGGACACCTGACCCAAACTAGCCAAAGGGGTATTCCATACCACAGCACGTCATGCCCAGTATAGAAACTGGGGGAGTGCCCTGAAGGGGACTGGTCGCTGCTCAGGTCGGGCTGGGTATCGCTCAATGGGTGGTGAGCAGTCGTGTTGTGAATCGCTTGGGTTTTCTGAGCTTCTGTTTCTTTTGTTGTTGTTGTTTGCTACTATTGTTATTGTTGGTATTCTGTTATCACTGTTTTTTACTTCAGTTATTAAACTGTTCTTATCTCAACCCATGAGTTTTACATTCTTTCCATTCTCTTCCCCATCCTGCCCGGAGAGGTGGGAAGTGGGAGGTAAGCAAATGGCTGTGTGGTGCTGAGTTACAGCTGGATCTAAACCATGACAAGTGGGCACAGCTTCTGCCATTTGGCTCCCAAGGATAACCCTTGAGTTTCGAGTTATTCTTGAAAATGAACTGGCAGCCAGTGCACTTTGGTCATGTCTTACAGGGATTTGTATTACTTGGAAAAAAAATGTTTAGGAACCTTTACATTTATATTTAGTCCCTATGTCTTGTCTGTAAACCTCCAAAACAGATTAAGAACGGACAGGTAAAGATGGTTTTCTGTAGTCTTCCTTTTTTTTGGTTGGTTGTTATTAATGGAGTGGTTTGCTGGTTTCTGGGCTACAGACTTTCATTTTTCCTAGTCTCATTTCTCCTTTCATCTCTAATCTTTCATTGCTCTTTTTCCTCCCTTTCTCACCTACATGAAATGAAGCTTACAGACTCTTGAATAAGATTTCCAGGCTGCAGTGTGTCAGCTGGCAGAGAATGGGGGAGTATGTCATCAGCTTGGTTAAGATTTCTGCTGTGATAAGGGGCGCTGCCTGTTCCTCGTTTTTATGGTACCCATGTAATGCATTTCTCAGGCTTTATTGTTTTCTTTTCCTTTTTTTTTAACAATTTAGATTTGAGGGAATACAGCACATCAACGACCCAGAATTTGAATACATACACTGCTGATTGCTGCACCAGAATTACACACCTTCACCCAGTAATAATTAGCTAAGAATATAAACTCTATTGGCATTGCATGGTGGAAGAAATATTTATTATTTGTGTAGTTTAAACTAATGGGCTTAATAGATGATATTAAACAAGTTGTCAATTTTAAGTTTAGAATTTTTGCAAAAACAGAACATTAAAAATTTTAGAAATAAATCTATTTTTACTAATAATCTTGGGATATTTAGTGAAATATACTCTCATCTGAGTGACTTCTTTAGAAAGCAAGAAGGCATTAGGAACAATTTCATAAGGATGCATCTAGGGTATTACACAAGAGCTATTCCAGTATCTCAGAGTGAAACTGATACCTTTTTGATGTTTGGGTTTTTTTTTCTCCATTGAAGTCAGTTACATGGTACTTCTTGTACCATTCTCCAGGACCTGCACGAATAAGATATAATGCTGCTTTTCACTTGCTGAAGTCATCTAAGTGATGGCCTCATGCTTACTACATACCTACAAAGTTTCCATTTTTCATAAAAGATTAAGACGTGCCAGAGAAGTGCAATTTTTCAGTTACAGTTACATGGCCTGAATAAAAATGAAAATAGAAATCAGTCCTCTTGAAAATCTGTGGTCTGGATTTAGTTAGAGCATGCGTATATCTAAATGTTTAAGGAAATATTCTGACAGCACCATAGTCATAGTCAACATTTGTGACAGTGTAAATTAAGTGGCTTAAAATGTATCCCTGTTAGTTGTTGCTGAAGTTCTTAGCTATACAGTATGTACAATTCCGTATACAGTCAACTGAACTGTTAGTTCAGAAAACGTGGTGTTCAGTGGGGGACAAAAAGAACATCTTGAGTAACCTAGTTTTTAGTTTGTTGCATTTATACATTGCTTTAGGAGGCCTCAGGGTGAAAAATACCACATAAGCTCATATTTTTTTAAATTACTACCATCATTATTTGAGGAGATGAAACTACCCTATGAGCAGGGAGGCTATGTTAATAATCTTTCTAATTTGTATAATGTTTCGTCGTATTGTAAAATAACCAAAAGTGATTTATATCTTCGGTCCTCTAGCACTTAATCCAGATTCAGGAATATTACTCATCATCTGGTGGCATAATATTAAGCATTCAAATTTCTTCTAGTATATGTAAGTTAAAATACTTTCAGCAAATGCTGTATCCCTAAGTTAAATTAACCTTCCATGAGCCTCAAGCACTTCTGTGGTGTTTAATCATTAATCTAAGGAGTATCCTGTATGGTTAAGCATCACATCTGTTTAATTCAAATATAAAATTCAGAACTGAAGAGATTATTATTTGGAAGTTGGAGTCAGTTAAAAAAGCAATAAAAACTGGCTGCAGACTTGCAAATAGAAGTTTTAATGATCTTGCAGAGGATTAAATTGTAACCAGTGAAATCATAAACAAAGCCGTATTTTTATCTTGCTTAAAGGTAAACTAAGAGTTTCTGTTAGAAGCAGGAAAAAAAGGCTATATTCTTTTTTTGCTGACACTGTCATCCATAAATAGTGTTGACGTCAGTCTATATGAAAAAGCTGGAGGTAACCTTGTAAGGAAGACCTTTCATCATTTTAGGTTTTAGCATGGAAGCCAGTGTCCCTTTCTAAAGCTGTATAAATAATAGTGCTTTGGGTTACCCAGCAAAAATGAAAAAGAAGAAGAAAACACTTTGTAGCTTTCCTGTCCTCCTCAACAGAACCGCCTCCAACAAACAAAGTTTTATATCTTTATATTTTAAAATATTCAAATATTACGCTTTTTTCTTCCTGGAAGATAATTTCTCACTTTTATGGTTAAAGTTGAATTACAGGTAGATCTGTTTGCATCTAAAGGACATTCAGTGACATTATTGGGTGTTTTTCATCAGTATTCTGAAACTGCTCTAACTTGGGCAGAACAGATGCATGAGATCCTTCTCACTAAGGGTGTGAAGTGATGTTTTTCTTGTGTATTTATGGATATCTGCCCCCAATTCATGGGAATGTTCATGTTCACAGGACTGGACTGATATTTTCCCAACCCAATTCAGTTCATGTGTCCCAGAAATAATAATAGCCATAGAATTTTTTATTTTTATTGTGCTGTGAATATTACAATAAAGGTGCCAGTGAATATATACAATTTATAGTTACTTCCACTTGACAATTGTATCTTTAGCTGGTTCTTTAGAACTTAGAATGGTTTAATTACTTTGGTTTGGGGTGGTCATTGTGATCTGTCATGGTGCATTTCTTTGTCATTTTGACAGTCATAGTGAGATCTCTTATTTTTGGAATTAAAAGATAAATTTTCCATAGTTGCAACAGAATTTATGGAATGATAAGCATGTGGGGAATATGGGTGCCTGAAAATGCTACAGGTGATTGTTACTGAGAAATCATTTGCTTTTTGTTCCCTTTTCTCCAACATATATCTGCTGTATTTCTTTACACTCTTAACTTTAAATGCTCATTCATTCTGTCCAGGCTGCCTGGATGAGTCTTTTTTGAGAGTCTGCACTTTATGTGTACAGGCTACTGCTGACTGACACATGCATTTTCTTCTCCCCAGTGGCTCTGTAGCAAGTAGGACATCTGCTTCTGTATCATTTCCCTCCATATTATGTTAACTGTCTTTCAGAATGGAGCCATGAATGGGTGTCAAACTGGGATGTCCTGGAAGGCAAACCAAAACCTTGAGAGACTGCCACTGGCTCATGCAGAGACTTTGTAATTGAATGTTCTACATCATTTCACCCAATTGCAAAGTCTCACTTGTTACACTTTACGTGGTAATTCAAAATATTGGTGGAGGACGAAGTATCTGCAAACTGGCCAAAAGGGGCTCCTCCAAACGTGTCTTTGTTAGGAGGTCTAGAGCTTGCATGAGAGAAAAGAAACACCAAGTTAGAGAGTACTTTTTTCCAGGCAAAACCCAACATGAGCATGATGTGCCTACAGTTCCGTTGTGGTAAAGGTGGCACAGACTGTACAGAATATCTGAAATGGTGTGAAATTCTGTGAAATAAGGGAGCATTTAGGTGAGAAACGCATTGTCTGTCGAAAGAGGTATATATTGATGTCTGGGGTAAGAATCATAAAAACAAGATCTCAGATGTTTATAAAAGAAGTTTGGGATATTGGCTTGCCTATAGGGACTTGTAGTTCTCGGTTGGATCCTGTCCTTGGTTACGGTAGATTAAAGGCAAAGGTAGCTGCTACTGTGCCCCAAATCAGATGAGGTAATGAGGACTGAATGCAAAACCAGGGGACTCTGTCAAATAGTCTCCCAAACAGGTCAAAGTCTGCCTTCTGGAAGTCTGCAGTCATGACACACTGTGGAAACGCTTGTGTCAGTGACTGAGGAAAGCCAAGGGAGAGTGGAATGTATCATCTAAATCCTCAGCCCTTTTCCTTCATTGTCCTTTGGTCACTCAAGTGGGGATAGCTGGTGCTGGCACTGCATTTAGTGCTCTTGTTCATGCTTTAGATTAGACAAGAAGAGTTGGGAGGAAAGCAAGGACAAGCAGATGATGTGTGGGCTGAGGCTTTTCAGTCTACCCAGCTAGTTTGACAGTGGAGGATGGTCGTTGGCATGCAGAGCAGCATAGCCACCCTAGTCTGTCCACGGGTGTTGATACAGCTCTTGCAGACAGAAGGATCTGAACAATAGATGTTGAAGGTTGCATTATAGTTGAATCCCTTTATGGTTGATGAGAAGAGGGAGACAGTCTTTCAGATGCTGGCCTGGAACCCCAAAATGAGGTTTCCGTTTGCATCTCTGGAGATTTTTAGGAGCAGACTGATCTGCTAATTTGGTTGTCTGAAGTTGAACCTCATCAAAACCCACCCCTCCTGCTTCTGGTGCCAGTCCTTTTTTCATCCTTATGTACTCCTGTGGTGCCAGAGTTGAGTCTGCCAGTGGTGTCTCTTGGGCTCTGAAATATTTTTTTCTCCAAATTTCTCTCCTTCTCTCACCCTTAAGCTTCTTTATTTAATCCTTTTGACATTTAGAGAGTACATGTGGTCAGAATATTTACCCAAATCTGATCTCAGCTATAATCATGTTGGCAAGTTCCAGTGTTCCTAATGGTTTGGAAGGAACCAGTTTTCAATGATGTCTAGAGAATGTGGCTACTTGATTATTTGTATGAATAGAGCCCTGCATGGAGGAAACTTCTTCATCTCTGTTCCGCTTCAAGCTTCGCTTTTATTCTATATTCTCATCTGTAATATAAAGGAAGGAAGAGGGCTGAAACATGAGAAAAGGCAGTTTTTGTACCCACTGCTGAGTTCATTTATAATAATGGATTAGCTAAGAAGCTTGAGGTGGTTTACTGTTTTAGCTGAGAGCTGGCAAATAGTCATTGCCTCTTCATGTAACCATATGATTGTGCACTTGTCTCATTGTGTCTGTGTAAAGGTATGAATGGTAAACTTCCATGTTTCAGGGCTAAATCTTTGGATCATGTAAATTACTTCATTCTATTAAAGGCCAGTGAGGTATTGGTGAGGCACAAAGATTTGGGCCAGCTATCTAAGAGAAGCATCTAGTGTTGATATACTTAATTTATGGTATTTCTATAGGTTGTAGTGATTGCACTGTAGCAAGTAGAGAAATCAATGTACCACTATGTGATTTAGCAGTAAGTGTAGAAGAGATGTGGATTTATTTCTCCTCACATCTTTAAAAACTTTGAAATGAATGCTGATTTCAGCATTACTGCTCCATTCAAGGCTTCAGGCAATTACTTTTTAATCAGGATGTGAAGAACTCCTTTTTCACCTTAAGAAACATTTTTATGAATGTAGAAATGTGCATGGTTTCTCCAGGCAATAAAAACCCATTAGAATGGGGAGTGAAGGGTGGCGGGGGGTAGGCCAACAATTTTGACAACTCTGAGGAAACTTAATTTATGGAAACTTAATTTATACAAGCTGATGGGAACTCCTCCGGTGATGCTCTACACAAGGAGGTATTTTGCTTGCAAGCCAAAGTCCCAGATTAGTAAAAGAATTCTGCTAATCAGCCCAGTGTTAAGGATGATGCAAAACTGTGGGGTCCTGTGGGCACATGTATTCCCACATGGAATCCCAGATTGATTCAGATTTGTATAATACATACAGTGTATAGATTATGGACTTCTGTAAAATACAGCAACGTAACTCTGTTATGATAGAGCAATATATTGATTGAGCTCTACATAATCCCATATTTTGCTTTTCAATTAAAATCAAATTATATGACTCCACCTGTGTTTTTCATACTAACACAGGGATTTCCTGTGTTAGTATGGAATATTTAGAATGTTCTAGCCAAAAATAAGATGTGTGAACTGTATAAAACCAAGCAACTTCAGTTGCTCAGTAGGATACAGAATTTTCCCATTTACTGTAAGAGAATACTACATAAACATAAAAATCAGTAAACAACTTATTCACCTTGGACACTCAGGGAGAGAAAACAGGGCAATAGGTAACCCGTTCCCTCTGCTTTGAAACCAAGGAAAGACAAAGAACATTGAACCAAGATGTGGGAAGAACTGTGAGAAGAATTATCCCATGTGGCTAATGTCCTTTAATCAAATATTTTCCTATTTTATTAGTTTACACTTTAATCAGAAGTAATTGCAAAGAATATTTTTCAAAAATTAACTATTTTAACTCCAGTTCCCTAATATATCAAGTTCTCAAACTTCTGAAACATGAAACATGACGGTATGTACTTCACAGTGTTTTTCACGATGCTTTGTCATTATGCTCCATGAAACTTTGTATTTAATTTGTCACACATGTATATAATTATTATCATTTTAATTGTTAACAGAGTGCTGTTTTCCCCTGGGGAAAAGAAAGCCATCTTTTCAAACTCTAGCAGCTTATGCTAACCAAAGCTAAGATAAGATACAAAGCCAACAAAGCTGTCTAGTTTCTTTAGCACCAGAAAGATGAATTTAAAATTACAACTCTTGAATATGATTATATCATTTAGTAGTATAAATATTTGAGGTTATTTTCTGTGCAACAGAGGAAAGAGCATTTGCAGTCACTTCTGTCTGAAGTGATACAATCTGCAGGCATTGTGCAGGCATCTAATGTCAGGAAGTGATTAAAAAACAACCAGAAAAAAAGGGCGAAACAAAGCTCTAAACATCCTGACTTGACATTATGCGAGATTCAGATAGTGTTGACAGTTTAAAATTTAACTTCAGAGATGCTAAGATTTTGAGCCAGGAGATGCATTTTCAAAGCTGTCTCGTTTCCCAGCTGGTCTTCACCTGACATAGAACCCCTGGTTCCTTCACTGTGCCATAGAGAACAACTGTCCAGGAATAATAATTTATAGTAACTCTTAGTTTAAATTCTACTTTGTATTAGTGCTACCAGAAGTTGAAAGAACCATAATAAAATAAGAGGCAAATAGATGGTCTTGGGGTAGAGAAGTAGTCAGGAAGATACTTGGCTTGAGGATTCTCTTTTCTCTCCCTGAGTTGAATTTATCTTCAAATCCAGCTTAGAGACATTTTTATGCTACAGATTTGAATGAAGATTGAGGGAGATGACATTAATGAAGGAAGGTTGTTGATAGTGTAGGGCTTGCTTATATCTAGCGGGTTGAAGGTTAGTTTTTATGTCTTTGTTTTCACTTTTGATTTCTCTGTGAATGCTTTTGAACTTACCAATGTGTTACTTTCTTTTACATTGAAATAAGCCATAAACCCCCTCTGTGTTGATCTGAAAAACAGTGTTTAAGCTTGTTGGGAGTTATAATGAAGATTTAGAGGGAAAACCAAAACTTTTCCAAACAGAAATTCCCAACAGGAAAACACCTGTAGTTTTTGCCTACTAATTCTTATATTCTATACTGAGTATTGGGGAGAGACCAGTGGAGTGGCAGTCTGAACTCAGTTAAAACGTTTTGTGCTTTATCCAGTGACCAAAACACCAAAATAAGTCTTCTCTTAAGTCATGGTCTGCATGTGCAGAGCAGTCAGCTTCTCTTTTCTCCTGCGGGCTGGACTCCCTGCAGATTCCATCATTCTGTAGGGAATGCTCTGAGGGGGTTGTGGGGTGTGTACATAGGACATAGTCAGGATAGTAGCCTGGCCCATAAGAGAACGGATCTGGGAATATGGATCTGAAAACACATTTTTTTTTTGCAAATCAATATTCTTCTATAGAAAAACAATAATTTCAACTGAAATAGTTTGATCACTCCAGTGAAATGCAGGAAGAAAGCAGTTCAGCTTGAGAAGTGTCATGTCAGTTGAGTGGTTTTGATTGGAACTGTTTGAAATACTCTGTCATTTTCAAAATTATATTCCCATGAATTTGCATTCTGGTATTTCTAATTTTTTAGATACTTCTCTTTTTCACTGCAATTTTAGGTAGAAATAAACAAGTTCTGAAATACCATTCCACCAGTGCTTGCAGTCAGTTATCGAAAACTTTTTATTTGATCCACACAAAAGCTTTCTTTGGCAGGTCTACATAAAATAGCAGCTGCCAAGGTACAACAGAAGAGTAGCTCTCAGCATCAATTACTGCTATTAGTACATCTCTGAGATTCTGCATTCTTTGAGATCTGAGGTTCTTTGTCTGTGTCTTTTCAGCAAAGACAAGTAGCAGATACTTGTGTATTCTGAAAACTCGCTTTTTCAAGCTCATCTCTGCTGTTATTTTTATTGAAGCAGTAGAAGAAACTATTCAGAATGACTCAGGAGGGCATAATAGAAAAAAATCCCCAAGCATTATTAATATTAAACAATATCAAAATGATGCTGTTAGGTGACCTGTTTGCTGGCTATATTGCTTCAGCCAAGGGCTCTTTGTTTCTTCCTCATGCAGCTTATCCCTTCACTGAGGTAATGGAAAATCATATTTAGCAAGGAAATTGTGACAAAATTACTAAAGAAAGTCAACATAGAAATTTGCTTTATTCTCATAAATATTTCTACATAACGATACATAGAAAGAATAAACAGTCTCAGTGTTTTTGGGGAAGTGTCTTTGGGATCCTGATCTTGAAAATCCTTACAGTTTCACACATTAAAGTTAGCACATAGATTTTAGTCTAAATAGGCTTAGCTATAAAAGCTACTGATCTATTTGCGGATAAAATATGGAGCAGTGTAGACCAGTGTGGAAAGTGTGAAGTTTGAACATCACTGTTAAGTGCAGCCATCTCACCTGGCGTCCTGACCCATCTCTGTAAGGATATACCTGGACTTCAGGAGACAGGACTTTGTCCTCTTGAGGGATCTGCTTGGTGAAGTATCATGGGAGAAAGCCCTGGAGGGAAGAGGGGCCCAAGAAATCTGGTTAATATTCAAGGATCACCTTCTCCAAGCTCAGGAGCGATGCATCCCAATGAAGAGGAAGCCGGGCAAAAATGCTGGGAAGCCTGCATGGATGAACATGGGGCTCCTGGACAAACTCCAGCGTAAAAAGGAGGCCTACAGAGGGTGGAAGCAAGAACAGGTAACCTGAGAAGAATATACAGGAATAGTCAGAGCAGCCATTGCTTGTGGCATGCTATTATATTCTAGCAGAGGGAGAATATTAATTTATATTAAACAACAAAATAAAATAAAAATGCAGCCCACCACAAGTGTTTGCAAGAACCATTTTGAGTAATTTCTTGTTCCTGATAAATAATAGTATTTTTCTGACATCATTGAAGAGTCAGTTCATCAAAGCCAGTCATCTATTTCAGCACTAAAATCCCTCAATGCATTAATTTATACTTCATTCCTATAGACAGAAACATAAAGCTGAAGATGATTCGTAATGTTCTGGATTCATTTCTTCATGTGAAGTTGGGGATCTGAAACTTTCTAATATGAGATTGGAAAAAGTTTTTCAACAGTCAGTTTTCCCAAAGGCAATATTGTTTCTTACCCGTTTGTCCTGGTGGCTTTGATAAACTGCATTAGCTGTAATGAGCCACATGGTAAGATGTAGTCTGTCTTGTCTCTAAGATAAATGTGTTTCCACCAAGGCTATATCTAACATACCAGACCTTTGGATGCTGATGGAATTTTGCCTGCACAGAATTGAATGTTGAGAAAAGCGTGCGTGTAGAGAAAATCATTAAAAATTGGTGATTTGTAAATGAAGCATTCTTGCAAAGTTTGAGAAACATCTGTACTTGGAGGATCTATTTGCACTACTTGTTGCTGATCCTTTAGGGATACGATGTTCTGATCGGAAGCTCTTGGCACAGCTTTTTTTTTCCAGAGATGCTTCCTCTTATGAACATACGGAAATGGAATTTATCCATTTTCAACGTAGTCAGCATTTACCCATTGTCACTATTCAATATCTGGAAATGAAGAGCTGAAATTACCTGTTTGCTTTATTTTTTTAATTAATTTTAACTGTACAGAATATGGGATTTGGCCACTTTCTTATTTATCATATCAGTGTTATTTCCACTGGCCGGAGATAGAACCAAGTTTGTATAGAAAATTGAGAATCTTGAGTGTGTAATTATATCAGAATCCCATAGTAATAAAGAAACATAGTAGTGACATGCCTTTCAAAGAACTAGTAATTTAATTCCTTTTTCCTTCCCGTCTCTGTTCTCTCTTTCTTGTTGCTGAAACTCTGATGTGAGTCCTTAGAAAACTCTTAGGGATGGGCTCTGCTTCCGAGGTGATAATTAAATCTGTGTTTAAAATGTAGCACTTCTCTGAATAGTCGTGAGCAACTTTATTTAGTTGCTATCCACATGGCTATTGGTATGATTGAGGTTCCATGGCAGGCTTTCCTGTGCTTTTGTCTGTCTTCTGCCTCAACTTCTGAATATTTATAGAACGCTGTTGGATATTATTGACGTATATTTTGAAATTGAGGATCATCATCTCCACTTCCTGTGCAAACTCTTGAAAAGGAAAATGAATTTCTTACGGAGTGTGATCCTGTCCTCTCTTGTACAGGTTGGCATGAAATCTCATCACATTGCTTTTCCTGTTCTGCTTGTGACCTGAATATAGATCATCAAATACCTAGTTTTGCTCACGAACAAACATTTCTTTTTTACTTAAACTGTACTAAGTGAAAGGTCGGATAAAAGTTACGACATGATTAAAGAAGAATGCGTGTGGCACTCTATGGGGGTCTAACAGCCTGCTGAGGGAAAAGCAGGGGGCTTTCATGGTGTCCTGGCAACTACATCCAGTGGATCAAGTGGGCTGTCAATCACATAGTGGAAGGTTTATAGTTTGATTTTAAATATATATCTTTTCATGAAGGAATTAGGAAGCTGTATTATTTAAAATTCAGAGTTGCACTCGGTATATCCTTTTCTCCTGTGTCTCTCTTTTGTGTTCTAACAGAAAATGTTTGTTTTGTCACAGCAGTTTGCATTTTGGGTTTGTATCTGTTTAGGGTGTTGGTCGAATTACTACTTGCAGCCAGCTTTATTTGAACTATAATTTCATAAGATTAGAGCAAAAGCAGCAGTTTAAAAGCACACCCTGATATTTCCATGTAGAGTTTTAAGAACATTTGTACAATTTATAATACCATTTCCTTGACTAAACTCAGACTTTTTACAGTTACTAGCCTAAAATTATTTTGAGGTATGTGTTTTGGTATTTGACTGTGTACATAAAATAAATAACTCCTCGTGTACCAAGAATGTAATTTTCAGGCCTTCTGGGTAACTCTCATTGTTTTAGTTGAGTTTTTTGTGCTTCCTCATTCTCAGCATAAAGCAGCAAGTTAGAGGAAGAGAGAGGATTTTTCCTGACACCTCCTTAGGACAATCCCATTTAAACCTCAAGCCAGCAGTGTTGTGTGCTGTTCAGAGTCACTTTTTCTCTGTGGAATAAGTATGCTCATAGAATCACAGAATGGTTTGGGTTGGAAGGGACCTTAAAGCTCATCCAGTTCCAACCCCCTGCCACGGGCAGGGACACCTCCCACTAGAGCAGGTTGCTCCAAGCCCCTGTGTCCAACCTGGCCTTGAGCACTGCCAGGGATGGGGCAGCCGCAGCTTCTCTGGGCACCCTGTGCCAGCGCCTCAGCACCCTCATAATGAACTTCTGCCTAATATCTTATCTCAGTCTCCCTCTGTCAGTGTAAAGCTGTTCTCCCTTGTCCTGACCCTACCTGCCCTTGTAAAAAGCCACTTTCCAGGTTTCTTGTAGCCCCTTTAGGCACTGGAACTGCTCTATGGTCTCCCCTTAAGGAGCCTTCTCTTCTCCAGGCTGACCCAGCCCAACTCTCTCAGCCTGTCTCCAGAGCAGAGCTGCTCCAGCCCTCGCAGCATCTCTGTGGCCTCCTCTGGACTTGCTCCAAGAACTCCATGTCCCTCTTGTGCAGGGGGCCGCAGAGCTGAACACAGGACTGCAGGGAGGGTCTTACCAGAGTGGATGATGAGCAGCTTAGAATACATAGTGCTTTAAGAAGTATCAGATATGCTTGAATATGGAAAGTATGCAGTTAGGATGGAAGATTGTCCATGTATTTGAACATGGCCAAGGTAAACTACTTTCTTGTTGTGCTGGTTTTTTATATAGCTATATTTCTGGGGGCTCCTTTGCTTCTCTTAGTGTAGAATGATGAATGTATTAGGCTCCAAGACACCAACAAAAGAAAGTAATTTTAAGCTGTAATCGTTTCTAGGAATTGGCAGAAAACCAACCCAAATCACAACAACAACAACAACAACAAAACCCAGTTAAATGATTGTTTTAATGTTTTCTGCTACTTCCTGTGGAAATACTGCTGTGATGGAGAATCCAACATGCTTTTCCACCTAGTGATGCTTTGAATAGAGGGGTTCTACTCTCTGAGGAAATCTGTCCTCTTGAGGAAGATAACTTCAAGCAGCATGTTGTGCTCTTTATTAGAAGGCACGGGTTTCAGTGTTTTAGGGTCTTATTTTCAGCTTATAGCTTTGTTTTCATTACTGCTCAAGATTGGCAGATTGGAAGAAGATAAACAGAAATTTATTAGTTTTGCAATGAATATTTATTTAAACTTTAGCTGGTGACTAGGCCCTTCATTTCAAGAAATGGATGCACGTGTTAAACACACAATGCATCTACAGGTGGATTTCTGGGACAGACTTTTTCAACTAGCTCTGAATGGGTTTAAAACTATGCTTTCTTTTGCACGAGCACATAAAAAACATTACATTCCAGATGTATTCTGCATTTAAACAAGATGCATCTTAACAGCAGAATGCCAACCGTAAACATGTTTAAAGAAAAGTAGGCCTTTTGCTAATGAACTGGCAGTTCTGCAGCCCTGCTTCAAGCATAAATCCAGGTTTATAAGTCTTTAATCTTGCTCTTCTTCTCCCCTGGCCCATCCCTCCAGCTTTCTATAAAAGGAATCCATCAAAACTCATGCAAAATGGTATCTGCTGCCCAGCTGAGCTCTTGACAGTGTAACTCAGCAATATTCATCCCCTGCTTTCAGAAGCAGCTTTGCCGTTGCTGCCACTCAAGGTCAGAAGTCTTTTTCCAGGAGCCACCTCTCAGTTATGTGTTTATGGAGGTATTCCATATGTGGCATCCAGTTCTTAACAAGGATTATTTTATTATTTTAAAAAAAACCAAAACAACCCTACATTTAAAATACGTATACTGGCATTAATAAGCAGGCAGTGGATTCGGAAATGTGAAGGACTGCCTGCACGAAGAGATATCCCACCCAAACAGGCAGTGTTGATACAGAGCTCAATATAGTTCAGTTTTCCTTGTGGGAGTTTTATCAGTATTTCTCTTGTGGCGTGCTGGTTAGTAACATCAGGCAATACATAAGACAAAGTAGTAAAAGGGGAGCAGAGAAGACACCAGCAGTGTAAAATGTTTTTAAGCTGTTTTCCTTTGTGCATGGAAGGTCTTAAAAAAAATCTTTAAAACTTGGTATTTCCATTGATTATTATTCTGCTTTTTTCTGCCCATGCCTATGTTTTTTCTTCTATGTTACAGCGGTAGGTACAGCAGTGAAGATAAAGCAATATATTGCTGGCTTGGAAGTCGAAGCTGGTAACTTTGAGGTGGCTGATTTTGAAACTTTTTGTTTCTTTCTTGGAAAAAAGTGATTTTAACGTCACAGGCAATTTTCTTCCTGCTTTTATTCAGACCCAGAAACGAGATAAAAGTCACCAACTCAACTTTGCTTAAAAAATTAATTTCCAAAGACACATACAAAATGAGGAACAAAAGGCAAGACAAGGAATGAATGCTGTATCATAGTGTCAAAACACCGAGATGGATTCTGCCACATTGCTGTTATCTTTCCTTTTTATAAATATTTAATAAATACGAGTCAAATTAGTTCTATATATGCTTTTATTGTTATCCTACTTTTAGTTATTCAGGATTCCATTATGTGTGTGCAACATTTTAGGTGGAATAGAAGTTGAAAGAGAAATTAAAGCAAAGCTGGAGTGAGGAAGGAAAACAGTTGAAAATGGTATCCCTGAGTCCAAACAGTAACTTCCCCAAAGTTGCTGATAAGAATGAGACCGGGTTCTCTTTGTTTTGGTTCCACGTCCTCCTCTTACCATCAGCTTTACCTGCGTCTTGTTTTGTTTTGTTTTTTCTTTTGTGGATGAAACAATTTTAAATGCATCCCTTAGATGGAAGAACATAGGTGCAGAGGCAGTCACACAGATAGACACTCAGAAACTGAGTAATTCTGTAGAGTTTTGTTAGTACTGTTTTACCCTGGGTAAGCATGCATAATTAATTGTAGCTGGCTCAGACACACACGGTTCTGCTGTCCCAGTGGAGGTTTTCCAAGCTGATACACAGGTAGATGAAAGATGAGATCTGCCCCACTGTGCTGATGACAGTCACTGTTTTTCCTGTGGCAGTTCTGTGACTGTGAAACATAGGCTCAAAGTCGCACATCAGAAACGTGCACAGGCAGTTTTGTTTCAGGGTCTTTATATGAAGGGCTTCCAAACCCTGAGTAGCCACTGTGGCTTGTGGCTTTCAATCCAGGTCTTAAGAAACTACGCTGACTTAAGTTTGTCTGGTAAAAAACAGAAGACAAGATCCTTCATTTCGTGTGAAAAAGATTTAGCGGTTGCTTCTAAACATCCTACTATCTCCACTTCTTAGGAGATGCCTGGAGAGCTTAAGGAGCTCTCATAGTGACAGAAGCAATTTTCACTGATAAATCCAAACTAAATCAAAATTTTGTTTCCAGAATAATTCCTGAAATTCCACAAGTGAGAAAACAGAATTACACCACTCAGAGTGGTTCAACATAATGAAATGCGTAAGTACTCAGTGTTGCTGTAGTAGCTGTTTACACATCTGTATGCGGGCTCATCAGTGCTTCTTTAGAGGATAGTTCATTTTCTGTGGCCCGTTCATTCTTACCTGTTTGGAAGCTGCCAGCAAAAGTAACATTTGTGATTTTATAGACAGCTGTCCACGAGGACTCTGAGATCAAAATGTGCATGCAGAACTGTTGGTGCCCTGAGCCATTCAGCTGCCTGGAATGGGATTTTGGGAGGTTTTGTACTTACTTGGCGAGAAAAAATAATGATTTGAACAGTCAGAGGTTTCATTTACTGTTGTTGTATGTATCGATGTCAAAGAGAGGAAAAGCTACTTTAATCATATCCTGTCAGTGTAAATCTAGTGCTTTTTATTTCCTATTTCTCTGAAAAAATATATACAGTACTGAACCACACAGTCATGTAAGTACCAGACAGAAAAACCTGCACGAAACTGTTGCCATAGTGTAGATTTTGAGCAAATAGCCTAGCAAGACATTTTCATTTTGAGAAGTCAAACCTGCCATCATATTTATGGCTTTGTTTAGATTCTTTTTTTCTTTTTGTGCATCTCCATCTCGAGCATACAAAGAAAATAGACCTGCTGTGAGGTGAACCCCAAAGGAAAGATATGCTGCCTCTCTAATATACTGAAATGTCAGGAAATCATTTATTGAGCCACTGGTGCTTTTAGTGGCTGGTTATAATTTGCTTTACTGTCTGATAATGTGTGTGTTTGTAGATCAATTATCTCAAGAGCTCTTTGGAGCCAGAAGGTCATCTTTTGCGTATTTGTCAGACACTTCTCTGCAGAGATGCCAAGTAGCACATTTTTCTTCCCGAACTTAATAGGTCTTCCCTCAAAGTAAGTGAAGAAAGGGATTATCTGTTGATGGCAAGACTCTCAATGTTATAGCTCTTCCATACTTTTAATATATTTATATAGAGACATGTAATGAATAAATAGTAGGAAGGAATGTTACCTATGAAAGTAGCCTGTAGCTTCTTTCAAATTGGTAATTCTCTTGTGAGGACCTTTATTCAGATACCGGTATTTTGGATCCAGGTGCATGGAAGAGTCTTGTGACACCAGGATCATTTCTCTCAGTGGTCCAAGAATGAGTAGCTCTTCTGGGATGAGTCCATTCTTTAATCTGGGAGCAGGATTTTGGAAGACCAGCATTGCTTGCGTTCCTCTTGGGACTGTAGCAATGTAATGTGCTTTTACTATGAGCTGAGGAGCTAGAAGGGAGAATAGGAAAAGAATTCAGTGTGTCAAACAGATGAAGTTATTCAATTAAAAATCAAATAGTAATAATAATTTAGTATCACCTTTACTATAAAATTTTAAGGCACCTTGCAAACTTTGATCGTGAGACAGAAGTATATAAGGGATAGTTAAATTATATGTGATTAACTTAGGTACAGAAAACTAAAGTGATATGGTAGTATTTCATGTTGAGAGTAGAATTTCTATGAATTTTCAGAAGTGAGCAGATTGCTTCAGATATGTCTAATATTGTGCAACTGATACGCTGCCACAATTGGTCCTTGATCCACTGGTGGTCTGAGGGTGACCTCAGGCATGAGGTGACAGAGGTAATAGGCGTGCTGGCATGTCACCCCAAAAATGAAGTTCACAAAGCTGGTGGTTTCAATCCAAGAAGGGATGGGGAAGCTGAAGCGTGGGAGAATAACAAGAGGGTATGGAAATGGCAAGGGGATATCTCAGGCAATGCCTCCATCGGCAGGTAGGGCTGGCAAAGATGGATGGGACCAGAAGACAAAGCAGCTGATGCTCTTGGGTTGAGCAGTCTCTGTTTTCAGGACTTTTATTTTGGATTGCCTTTAGACTTGTCTTCATGGACAAACAGATCATTATTGGTGGGGCATCTTTCACTGTAGCTCCATATGAGAGTGAGTAAGTTTGTGTGCTGCAAGACCATGCTACAGTGTAAGTGGGGCAGTCCTGAGGGTCGCTTGAAAAGCAACATCCGATCTAAACTGAAATGCAAATGTCGACCTGCTCTAAAAGCAGGAGAATCGGAAATGCTGAAGGAAGAGGTGTGCCTGAAGTAGTGCCTCTCCTTTATTTTCATGACTTCTGCCACCCTGTGTCAGGAACCTGAATGCTGATTAAAATCCTCTCTTCAAGCTGAACACAAATAAACTTGCCTGAGAAATGGAAAACTTCTTCTGTTTTGTTTTTTGTTTGTTTTCCTTTTAGTTGTTTCTCCTGCCTTTCTGAATCTGAGGCTGGTTTAAAACGTGACTCAGCTCTAAGGAAAGGGCTTTTAGTGCTACCCTATTTTACACATGAGCCTGAGGTTTTTGTGGTCAGGACTTGAACTGAACTGTGACATTAGGCAGCCAACAATCTGAGACTGATGGGGTCAAAGAAGGAGCAAGCAAACAAAAGCCGAAGCAACTTGGTCATTAGGACTCTCCCTTGTGAAGGAAAAACCTTGTTATAAATAGTATTTATATATTTAAACCAGAGACTTGAGGACAAGGAAAGGAAAAGTACCGTAACATTGATCTACAGTCAAATTATGTGTGTTTGCTGCCTCTGATATTTTTAGTGGCAACTTCACTATTGAAGTTCTTTTTATTACCTGCTGGAATTTAAACCTTGAAAACTTTATGGAATGTATATGTAAATTAAAAAGAGAAGGAAAAAACAGAATTAGGGAAAAAGATCATGTAATAGTCATTCATGTGATTTGAAACCATACGAGAAGACACTAATAGAATTTACATGGTGTGTAATTGCAGACTGGATTCGACATTTCTTATTCCTGCCAGATTTTAGAGCCAGGTCTTCTAAATGTCTTCAGGAGAGGGAAGAGGCAAAACCAGGAAACAAAACCAAGCAGGTATTTGTGGTACGAGATTTCTAGTTACAGAAAGGTAACTCTGGAGCTGCCAGCTTCAGCCCTTTCACAGAATGTCTAATGTGTATTTATGGAGGCCACTGAGGGAAAAACAGTATCGTGGTTTGGATCTTTCAAGCTCGATGCAGCTAAGAGCTAATTTGCTTTGAGGTCCTTTGGTGTGTTGGATTTCATTTATTGAAAATAAATTAATATGAAATAATAATAAAGTGGAAGTAAAAATAAATGATTGAAGCATACCAACAGAGGAAAATAAAGCAGATAACTTGTGAAGTTTGTGGGATAATTCCATTGTAATTGCATTAATCATAATCATTATTAGACTGGGGCTGAGACAGCATTTTCTATTTTGCAGCACCAGGTAAGCTTAGAGAAGGGAAGTATATAGAAATGGTTATGCAATCCAAATAAAGATCATACAGAGTGACTTTGATTGTAAAACTAATAGTTCAGCGTACCTAGGAAATGATCCTCAGTGTGTATTTGTAAGCCTTATAAATATAATGAAAAGTAATCCCCAATTCTTTGTTTTAATTTGTATTTGTTCTAATATTTTATATACTTTTGTCTATGACTACATGCCATGTATGTATGTTTTCCATGAATTTTTGAGTCCTGAGTGTTCACATGCTCAGAAAAAATAGGCGCAGCCAGTCTCTGAACAGTAGTTTTTTCCAGAATACTTGCTGCCTTCTTATCATGGAGCAGAGATAATGCTTAGAAGTTTTGATCAGGGTATTTAGCTAGATTTCTGGGAATAGGAATCCTTATCCCAAAGTTATCCTTCTTTTGGAGATCAGCCCGACCACAGATTCCAAACATGGCTTGAAAACTAAATCCTTGAAGACAAGTATTTGTGTTCAGCAGATCGATCAGTTATTTGTTGACTTCATCAAATATTTCTGAATATGAACTCATGATGTGGGAAAAACCCCCTTCAGTTTGACTAGAGCAAAACCTCATCAGTATTAATAATTCTCTTAACATTGAGAGCTAGGAAGTCCCCAGCTGGCAAAGTCATACACACGTGCTGACCTCTCTGTCAACGGGAGTAATGCCTGGTTGTAATTGTTGGGATTTGCTGAATGTGTATGAAATCTGTCAATACGTCTTAGACTTATGTCTGATTCTTCCAAGTCCTTCCCAGAATTTCTTTCATGGATAGAACTGCCTTTACCATTAAAACAAAGAAGCATGATCAGAAATGTTGATTTATGACAAATTAAGTTCAGAGTTCAGCTACTTTATGCTTATCTCCTTTAATGTCACCCCAAGTCCGTATCAGAGAAAATCTGTAGCTAGAAGATGTAAACAAATTCCAGTTGAGAATGCAGAGAAGTGCAGGAGAATGGTGAGTTTCTACAGGCAGATGAGGGAATTTTAAATTGGGATGTTAGGTTGAAATTACATTTCAAAGTCTCTTTGAGATCCTCTTCACAAAGATGAGAAACATTGGGAACCGAGGTGTTAGGAAGAATGGCCACCATCAGCACATGAAAGTGACAATCTGAAAAGTTCACCAGGAGAATACTGTATTTTTGGGTTGGTTTTTTTTTGGTTGAACCCTTGTGTAGATCTTGTGCACATATGTACTAAGAAAGCTCAGCTTTTCACAGAAGTTTAAAAACCCACCAAGCATTTCTAATAAGGAGAACTTAGTTGTCAAGTTTTTTTGTGACTTCCTTGGTGTATTTGTTCATGTTTTCTTCCTATTAAAATGTTTCTTCTACTCTTTTGAAATTCTATCTTATACCTTGATGTTTCCTACTCATTAAAAGTGACTAGCTTAATCCCAGTATTGCTTGGAAAAATCACTGAGCATTCTGTAGATAAGCAATGAAACAAAAATAAGATGTCTTCAGTTGAAATGCCAACCCAACTCATTACAGTATTGTAACGAGTCTCAGTTGAGATATGCAGTCTTTTCTTTCTGTGTGTGTAATGGACCATCATCCCTGCCTTTTTGTGCTATCTTGTTTGTGGAACATCCACCTCAAAGAGCAAATGGAGATATTTAATTTTAAAAATAAATAATAAGGTATGGTGTTAATTAAGGTTATATGGAGTTCTAATGTCATCTATATGCTTTTATCAGAATTGATATCTTTACCCACTTTATCCTTCCTGCTGGGGACTTTCTTGGTATAACACAAAAATACTGCTTGTTGCTTTTTCTCATGCTGATCGTGAATTCAATAGGGATCAGCTCCTGCCAGTAAAGGCTGCATATTTATGTTATTGATTGGTGAGGGAAGGAAGCTGAGGGCTTTTCGTATTGTGCTATAAAATTAATAAATAATGATTCATTAGGACAGCATCCTGCAGCTCAGGGGTGAGCAGTAAGTTGGTATGAGGGTTGTATTGCTGTTCTGAATGTGCCTGGGATACCACAACAGGGGAGCACTGCTGTTGCAGTACCTAGGAACGCAGTCCTAAGCTTTGGCCTCTGGGATTTGCCCTCTTCCAAGGTGGGAGGTGGAGCAGCAGGAAGGAGGCAGCATGTCTTTGTCTTCGTTCTGGGGACACCATTTTTCCTCCAGCAAAATGGTGAGGAGATCTGTGCATAGGTGTGCAGGGAATCCGCAGGTGCCAGGAGAGGAGTGAGGTCCCATTATCTTTGTCAGCTGAGATAGAGAGATCATTGCCATGTGGTTTCTGTTGTAGGTAAAATGTACTAGAGATCACCAGTCTGCTTCTGCTATGGAGCATGAAGTTAAGAAGAGAAAGTTCACACTACTTTCCAGCCTCCGGCAGAACCAGCACTCCCTTTTCCAAATTATCCAATAGTGCTGTAATTGCTGTTGCCATTTTGAAACATTTTACTTCTTTTGGGACTCTTTGGCTCTTTTAACTGTTTGGCACTGATTGTGCCCAATATAGCCCTGATTTCAGTCCTTCTTTTGGCAGAATTTAGTTGACATCCATACAGTGTAAAAATCTGAGCTTCAGGGACATACCTGGGAGGTACTCAGCAGGCAAATTATAAAGTATGTTGGAGTTGAAGGAACATTTTACAATATGCTTTAAATGTGGCTGTATTGGAAATATATATATATTTTTTAACTAACTTTCGAAGCATCACAGCATTTGTCATCATGGTCCCCCAGCGTGGTCTGGCAGCGTCCTGTGGTAGTTTCACTCATTTCAGCAATTCCTAGCTCCTTTAAATCCACAAACACTAAATAGATTGGAGCATTTCAGTAAGTGGCAGCAAAGTTGCATAAAGATAAACATGAAAAGACTGATAAGCCCAGAGTGGTTTGTATTAGCAGAGATCTGCTATTTTGCATGACTGACAGATCTTCAAGATCACAATGTGTAAACCATTTTGGCAGGACAGCAGGGAGACCAGTATGTAGGGGACAGTACCAGCTATGGACTTACCGGCCCTAGGGACTCCAGTGCTTTTAATTCAGCCAGAAATCTTTCGATGCATAGTGTCTGGTGTCAGCCTTTACATGTGATATGCCTGAAGGCGCTGTCCTTGTGGTGGACCAGAATTAAACTTGAAAAATGGATGAATAGAAGGAAAATGTAGCAGCATACAGTAGGTATGCATACATTGAGATGAATAACAGCACTGTCAGCCGTTCTGACTGGCAGGTTCCTTCTTTCAAGGACCAGCTAATACCTCTGATACCTGACCTGTTTCAGTGAAATTTAATTTCTCTCAGTAATATTTTCTCTAGTCCACTTCTGGACTATAAAGTGTCTAGTGTACATACTTACGAATTTCAGTGCAATCCATCCTTGGTAATTAATCCTTGCTAGTGGCTTTGGAGGATAAACAGGAGAATGAATAACATTATGAGTACAGTATGTCACTACAGGATAAACAGAGCAGAAGGAGAGAGGGAGATTGTCTTTGTGGTGCAACAATGGCCAAATATTTACATTTTCTGCAGCAAAGCCTAGCACAGAGGAGTCAACTTCTCAGCAGCAGGGCTGAGGTTAGAAGCATGATCCCCCTTTCTGTTTTATTCATTAAAAATAAATAGTTTCTGTTTCATTCATTAAAAAATGTGTTAGGACCTGCAGGTTGACGTGATTCTTGTGGCAAGCTGGCAGTCTGGAGAGCAGATAGGAACTTCACTAAAGCTCTGGATGCTTCTCTGAATGAGAAGTGGGAGTGCGTTAATTCAGTGCATTGAGATTTGCATGGTAGTAGATATAATTGTGATGAAGAAGCATTGATGGAAAAGAAACCTTGAGAAAATGGCCCTTAGAATTTCAAGTGTTGGTACAGATAAACTACATTTAATATGAAAAGGACTTCAAAAATACAAATCATAAGGGAAGGCACCGAATTAAGTCTATACAAATGTATTTCGCACCTCCTGTCAAATTGTTACCTTCTCACTGCACAATATCCTACATTTCAATTTTGCTCTTGCTCTTTTTGGGAACTTTTTTGCTAATTCATGCCTTCCCCAGATGTAGGGGCTCTGTCCTGTCCACTGGGTTTCCAGCTGGGACTTTCATAAACAGTTGTGTGAACTGCCTGGAGTCACCCAGAGGATGATACATGTAGAATCTCTTCCATGTGGAGAAAAAGATTTTATAGTTTCTACTTTCAATTCATAATGTCCTGTGAGACTAGTGCTGACAATATAAAAAACATTAACTGGAAGTTACACCAGAAATGTGAGAGAACCTTTGAGGCTTGTAAGGGACATCAGCTCTTCTCAGTGTGAACAGAGGAGGTAAGAGCACTGTCAATACCTGATGGGCTCCTAGAGAGATCTCACAAGTCAGAGAGAAATTTTGCCCACAGCGGGCTGAATTTGTTGCTTTCATGACTTATATCCACAGTCTGGTGGAAGACACCTTGACTTCTCGTTGTTATTTTTTTGAGGATAAAAACATTTCTGCCTTTGCTGGGAGTGTGTTTATCTTTGGAGAGCCCCACCAGAAACAGAGTTTGTCTCTCAGTTTGCTCAGTTTGTAACGTTTGCCTTGACCCATGTAAGGGACTTGCGAATCCGGCAGCAGTGATAAGGGACAGGCTGTACTAATGCACAAACATTCAGCTTCTCTCAGCAGGAAATGTCTTGTCAATACCAGGAATAAGTAATGTGCTAAAGATTTACTGTCAGGTGGCTGTCTTGACCACAGCAGGGTGGAAACTTGCAGCAGGCGGATGGCCTTACATACTTAGGTCGCCTGTGTTTGCTTTGATGAATGTGTGTAGTATCCTTGGTCTGTATTATTACACTGAATTGAGAGGATGCTGTGGTACCTGATAAGCCTGGAAAAAAATGATTTTCACCATTAACAGAGAAAACACTCAAATAATTGGAACTAGGAGGCATCAGCACTGTTATTTTCCGCTTGTTCTCAAATTTCTAACAGAGTACCCTGCATTGAAAAACTTCTAGTTGTGCTGTTTGCAATAGAAAAAGAATGACTGAACCGAGTTGTCCCATGGTCATTGTGCTCTTACATTTCTTTTTATTAATTAAAATTGATGTCAGTCATTTGGGGTTTGTGCAGCTTTTAATTTCTTATTCTTCAAAGAGAAATGATATGGCCTTTCTAATGCGATGCTTTTGGACAACTTTTAAAAGCACTGGGAGAAAATATACTTGTCTTTTACAGCCACCCTGTTAAGAATAATACCGGTTTGCCTGGTGTTTGAAATCTGCCTATTTTAAAGTGCACTGACAGAGGCTGCAAGTTGGTAGTTGGCTGTGAGTATTCAGTGCTGCAAGATCTCAGTTTTGTGCGCTTGTGCGTGTAAATGCTAATTCCTTTCACAGAAAGAGCTTCTATGGTTACGTTATATTTTCAGATCCTCAGTAACTCCAGAAACAGGGAAACCTCTAAGTAAATCCCTTGATAAATCCATGCTGATGACTCCCAATCACCTCCTTGTCCTTCTTGTGTTTGGAAGTGCTTTCTAGAAGGATAGTTGCTTCATCACCTTCGCAGAGATAGAGGAGCAGCTGACCCACCTGTAGCTGCCTGAATCTTCCTTCTTTCATTTAACATGCTCGTCTAAGCCAGGCAAATGTAATGGAAGCATCATCAGAGGCTTTGAATTTTGTCCCTAAATGATAACCCTTAGAATTTGACATTGTAGGGGTAAGATATTCCACTAAATGAAAAGGACATCTTTACATGAGTTGCTGTTTCGTTATTCAGAGTACTGGGGGCTAATTCTTCACTTTACTCAGAAAAGTGTCTAAAGGAAAGTTAATAACTTTACATCTTCATTCCCTTCCTCTTTGCATTACACTGTTCTAAGGCAATAGAACAGCCACTTTACAAGGCGTCTTCTGGGCAGCTACTTCAGTGTGCTGGGTTGTCAAGTGCCTCCAAGCTGCCCCAAGCAGTAGTAGAGTTTTCTGAAAGCCCTAAAGCAATGTGGTGTGCCAAGGGACAGTTTCAGTAATTCCTTCTAATTGATATATGGTTATGTGAGTTTCTGTGTCCTCTTAGGTAACTGTGCCTTCTCTGCAGTTCTGACCTAGATCTGTCACTATTTTAATAATGAATTCTGTTTCAGTGGTTGCTCCTGGGCAGAAGGTGCACTCAAAGAAAATCTTGTATCCCAGATAACCAATTTTCACATTTTAATCATACGTACATTTTCACAAACTACTTCTCAACACCTAGTCTCCTCTTAAAGTGGAAGGGTTCTCCAAATTTTGGATGAAGGTCTTTTGGACTAAGTGTAAAATCCAGACAAAAATCAGTGTGGTCCTTTAAAACTGTTTATTCTGATTTTAGAAAGTAATGACTTTGCATGTTTATGACATGAGAAGCATGAATACTCTTGGTGATTTGGGGTCAAAATCTGGTTATACTTCAGCATATGTATGTTTCAATTCCTTCTCCATCTTAAATACTTCAAATAATGTGTATCCCAGGTGTTGACCTGTCCTTGATTAACTGGATTCCACTAAGGGTTTCAAAAGAGGTCTTACATCCATTGCTTGCACAGGTGAAAGAATGTGGCTGCAGTATCGTGGAAGAAGTCTTCAAGTGTTGTTTTATCTCAGAACACTGAAGTATATTTGTAAAGACTTTTAAAAATACCTTTCTGATATTATAAATGAACAGACAAGTGAGTGAGATGCTTTTCAGTAAACGGCAAGGGTACCTTATGCCTTTTCTGGCAGCATGAGGCAAACCACAGCCCATTACTCTCGACCATCATGCATTTCCATTATCAATTACAAATACAACTCATGCTGCTATCTGCACAGCATGCTACATACCAGCTACATTCTAGATACGGTACATGTAATGTTGATAGCAAATATGCTGGGAATAGAGTGTCATGGCACTCTTCTGCACTAAAACGTGACAAATTCTGATGTTTGACTTAAGAGTTTATTTTTTCAAAAATAAAAAAAAAATCCCTTTGTCCCCTTTTCCATATAAAAAATGTCCCTTTTCCACTTAAAAAAATATGTATTTCATAGGCATTATAAATATAACTCTCACTGAATACACAAAGCAGGTAGCACTGGGTCAGTCTCATATGGAACACTTCTGCAGTGCCAGCTGCTTCTTGTTTGGTTGGGTTTTTCCCAATTAAGATCATTAAACTGGTTGAAATGTTGGTTGCATTCAGCTGTCAGACAAGATAAATCCTCTTTCCTTCAGCCTTCCCACAAAGACACAAATAATAGCAGCTATAAATAATTAAATGAAATACACCGTAACACACTGTTAGTTGCATTAAAAATGTTGAAAACTGATGCTGGCCTGTTGCAGGGACTCTGGGTGGAAGAAAGGGACTTAATTTAGAGCAGACAAAGAGGAGACATCCTTCCTCCTACTTTTTAACTGTTTAGGGTATGATAATACATACCTGTATCCCACAAGGAACAGGATATGAGCAGATATATTTTGTTCCTTTCTTAGTAGGAGATACAGAAAAATGAAAGTAAGAACTTAATCTTTAAATTTCTTTACAAAAGACTTGGAAAATCAGAAATGAAGCTTAAATTTCTTGTTGTCTTTCTGAATATTACTATGGCTACAGTAGCATCCAGAGCTGAGGAAAGCTTAATCTCTGGGAAACCAGGTAATGTTCTGAGCTAAATAGCAGCTCTGAAGGTGTGGAGAAATAAATGTGAACCAGGTTTTTCCCTTTCTGTTTTATGGCCACACATATAAATCCTTAGTTCCTGGATTTCCATGTTCCTTCCATATTATGTAGTGCTCAGCATGATTTGTGTTGGTTTTGTTCTGTTTTTTATATCTTATAGACAATTTTAGACTAACAGTGTGCAAGGGCAGGAGTAGCCCTACAGAGGAGGTCTCGAAGGAAGTGTGTGCTCAGGTGGCTTTCATTATTGCTCCTGCAGGCACAGTGATTGCCAATGGCCACACCTGGAGAGGAAGCATCCCTCACTTAATCAATGTAGTAGAAATAGAGGGGCAGGAGAGGAGAGGAAGGGTTGTCTCCTAGAGTTTCTGTCTGGGGAGAAAAATGAGTGTGCTGGTAGTGTCCTAAGCTGCAGCTAGAAGACTAGAGAACAAGAGGAACTCAGGTACTGGAAACTTGAGGCCAGGGTGGCTGAAGGTTTCTTCTTTTCTTCTTTTTTCCCCTGGGATGGGGCTGGGAGGGTGTGCTGTTGTGCATGCTGCTCTGACTCCGAGGAGGAGCTTGGGATCCTCTCACCCTAGAAGGGGAAACAAAAAGCAAAGTGTGAAGTTTGTCAGTGTTTTTTAGGGACCATTGTTAACTTTGAAGGTAGAAAGGGTGTTGATGCCTTGTTACATCCTACTCTGGTGGTATGTATTTGGACCACAGTCACATGGGAGTCTTTTGGTGTTTCAACCTCAAATCCTATAGCTATACAAGTATATCAAATACAAGCATTCCTTCTGTTACATGTTCTTTCTTCTTCAATGCTGGGAGAGGCTGCCTGGGTGGTGGGCTGAGGTTCTCAAGGTATGGGGCAGGCTTACTCTGCTCTGTTCTCTGTAGATGAGAAGCAGAGGTGTGTTGCTGCAGTCTGTTGGGGCTGCAGCTTGGCAGGGAACAGCCAAATGTAGCACTAAAAAGATTATTAGAAGATGAGTAGGAGAAATAAAGGCAATGAGTTGTAGAAGAAATCATGGTGGTTAGGGAGCAAGGATTTGGGGAGAGTGGTTCCAAGCTCACCCTCTACTAACCTGTAGGCACTAATCCTTCTTTATTTTAGTGAATACTCCTCATCAAGGGGCTGAATTGCAAAAACTTATCAAAAAACAAATACAGGTTGTTGCATGGGTTGGTGTAATGGTCAGTAAGGTTTGCCAGGGCAGAGGTGAGAATGTGTGGTGGTTTTTGTGTCATGAAATGTGATGTAAGATCCTGCTGACTATGCCAGTTTGTTGTGAAATACGTGATTTAGGGTTGCTCAAAAAATTACCACCAAAGGTTTTATCAAGAAGAATAGTTTTAATATAAAGTATTACTTAACCAAATTCAGTGGCAAGGTTCGCTCTAATATTTATTACATGGGTGAAGCACATGAAGGAAAATCAAAGTAAAATCAAGCTTAAAAGTGATTGATAGAGACCTAAGGCACAAAGGATAAGGGAGACCCTCCCATTGAGTTACAAGGTTCAGACTGGACCCCCTTGCTTTCTGAACTCCTTATGGAGCTTAGGTGAGGCTGAATCCAATCTTCATCTCGGACTTGGTCAATGGTTTATGTCTAATGGAAGAGATACAGGGTGTAAGGAAATCCTCCTGTTAAGTCATAAGGTTCAGGATAGACCACTTTGCTTTCTAAGGTCCTGATGGACCCTAGGTGCAGCTCAGTCTAACCTTTGTCTTGGACTTGGTTAATAGTATTCACTTAGGGTTACAAGTATATCAGTTCACCACAGAGGGAATTTTTACATGGCTTTATTAGCAGTCTCTGGTTTTAAGGTGGATCTTAACACTTAGAAAGTGAGTCAACAGAATTTACTACCCTTCCTGTAGCAACTTATACACACATATGCACGCATAGATAGATGCACAGACATAAAGCTACCTGTTAAAAATTCTCCCTGAGTTCAGTGAAATATTCATGTCAAATGTCTCAGTACTTCTCTACAGGTGAGGGTTGAGCCTCAGGGAGCGGGGGGACTTCAGCCCGGGTTCGTTTGTCAGCTCTCAGTGGTAGTCCTGTGATTGTTGCAAACTTGAGAGCTTGTGAGCTCTGAGAGGTATTGTACACAGAGGGAGATACTGGTTGTAGTCTGCTGTGGTCCAGGAAAGCTCAAAGGACCTCACATAGGACCATTGTTTATAGGGTCACAAGGTGGTTGGCTTTAGTCATTACTAAATTTCCATCCTGGCTGCAGCCTGTGTTGGAAACTGCTAGAATTTGTTCATAAGCCCAGCTGCAATGGTACTGTTCCACTTGACTTACAGTCAAGGGAAGGAGTGTTCTAAGGCTGTCAAGGAATGGCTGATTATCTCTAGTTTTGCTTCTCAACTTAAGCAGGGAACAGGAGTCCCTGGTACAATCGGTGCCTCCCTGCTTAGCTATACAAGAGTTGCTGGTATGGTCAAGGCCCAACTCATTGCACAAGGGCCTCATTCTTCCTGGTTTTTCTAGCAGTCCACTGGAACAAAACGGACTACACTTGGGTCAACTGGGCTACATGAGTCATTCCAGTGATTTTTGATCATCTTTTATCACATTGGGCCTTAATGTAGTTTCTCCCCACTTTGTCCTTCCCCATGTTATCTTCATCCTTTTTTGTGGCAATGTGTTCCCCAATTCCTTCCTCTCTTCCCCATAGCCCCTCTCCAGTAGAAAAACCAAAATAAATGAAGGGAATCCCATTGGCATTGTCCCTGCTGCCTGCCCTAAGTTTTATAGTGATTCATGTAAGTACTGTTGAGCTATATTCTGCAGCTGGCTTTTGTTTATATCTTGTGGAATTTTACAGTTTTGAGTGTGGTTTTCTTTTAAATTAGTGTTAAAAAACCCCAAACAAACAAACACTCACTGAAAGTAGTTAACATATAATCAAATTGTTCACACACATACAAACATGAACATACAAATATAAACAGCTTTTCTTTCTTCCTTCCCTGCTGGTGGCAGTTCAAGGCACTTTAAAGGTGTCTTTCATAGTAAGAAATATGTGGTTAGAAAGAATTGTTGATTTTTAACTTGCACACCCCGAAGTAGGTTATGAAATAGTTTGTTTAATGTAAATCTCTTGGATATTTTACGTTCTTCCGTGTAGCAGTGCTTTATTCAGAATATTATTGCACAGTAACTTCATTTGTAAGTTAGGTTGGTACCATTAATAGTAATTTATATGCCTTATTAAACTGGAGTAGATTAATTAGATTTAAACAAAAAATGAGGCTATATCTGAATGCACACTGTCGAGCCTAAAATCAGGCTAGATAAAATGTCACTTCCCTATTAAATTGATCTGCTTTCCAGTTTTTGTTGAAGGGCAAAACAAGGGCATATGCCCATTTGCTTTCTTGTGTCAGACCAGCTTTTGCTGCTTTGTATTCATCACAGGGCTCGAGCATTTTCTTCATTATGCTTTGTATTCATCCAGGGTATGGAGCTGGCTTCTCTCTTCTGGTTCCCATACTAAGTCCCAGCTCCAGGTTAGAACTCTTCCAAAGGTTTCTTCAGTTTAGTGGATAAATCTATGACCAGTGTTAATGGTTAGAGGTCCCAGCTGGTGCCCAGCTGTTTGCTGGGTTACAGTTTCAGCAATGTCTCAATTCATATTAGCTTGTTCTGAAGTCTCTTGGATAATATTCCCCTTCAAAGAATGGGTAATTCAAGTTCAGAAGCTACCTTGGGAGAAGCATTGAAATGTTTAAGTGGTTGTTCCAGTTTTTTTGACAGTAGAGTATAAAAATGCCAAGAAGAGGCATTCTCAAAAGATTTATAGTATTTTTCTAGTTTTCTTTCACAAAAGAAAAGAAAGATTGTCTTCCTCAGAGGGCAGCACTTCCATTTTCAGTCTGGGAAAAGATACTGAAATGGAGAAAGGAGACGAAAAGAAAGTGGGGGAGAAGGGTAGCGGAGAGGAGGATGGGCAGTTACATCCCCTTTTGGAGGGGGAAAGTCCATTGCAAACTTACACTGACCGTGTTTTGTGTATCTTTTCCAACCTCCAAGTAAAAGGGGAAATGAGAGAGATAATTTTACAAGTTTATTACTGTTTTCAAGTGGAGACAAGAAAGGCTCAAGCTGGTGTTTTCTTTGACAGAGTGAGTTCTTAGATGGAACGTGTATGTGTCCACTCCAGCAACCTCAAATCTTAAATTGGAGACTAAATCTTCTTTTCTGGTCTGCAAGAATAGCTTTTTTCCTGGTGTTCTTTGACAACTCTGTCTATGGCTTGATTACAGCACTATGCTATAAGATGTGTTTGTACCAAGTATTTGCTCAGCTTGTCCTTGTGTTCCTGGCAAGCATTATATGATAATAACATTAAACTTTCACTTTACAGTATTATTTTGTGAGTATGACATCATTCATTCACAATGGATTTCACCCTCTAAAAAAGTCCAGAACTTTAATCTCCTTAAACTCACCCCCTGTAAGGTTAGTCTGTTGTTTGTAGTAGTTCTACATTCTCCAAACTGAATATTAATTTATTTAATAAATGTGAATATCTTGATTGTGCTTCCGAGTTTCTTTAGACCATCTTGGACACTTGCTTCCAGTGTTTTCCTTACTTAGGTATCGTGCTTCTCACTCATCTGATGATACATTAATATTAATGTATTTTCCCTCTGATGGGAGTTAGCTTTGTACTGGTGTCACAGTCTTTCTTTCCAAAGTCCTTGTAATTTTAATAAGCTCTCATGAGAAACCATACTTCAAGCTTTTTCAAATCCTCCATTTGTTATGGCTATTACTTTGCTTTTTTTCCTCCCCACCCTTTAGTTAAATCAAAGGAAATAATCACCTTTTGGCAGAGTGTTTTTCTTATACACATTCATGTTATCTGTTGTTCTGATTTAACTGTTTCTCCTTTCTGTTTTCTTGTGCCGATCACCTCTAACCTTCAGCCTGTTTTGTGCTGATAAATAATAGATTTCCACTGCTAACATAAAACATATCCATGAATGTAGAAGTATTTTAAACAATTAAAGTCTAAATGCACAGCTATCAAACTGACTTCACAAAAGGACTAGCAGAAGAAAGCCTGCCTTTAAGAAAGGATGTCAGAAGATGTTTCCTGTGAGAGGAGGAATGAATTATAAGGATGATCTTGATAGTCAAGGCCAGGAATGTAAATGGGCATTGTATTTGCCAGTATGTTTTAAATGACAGCAGGGTCATTTCTGATTTACTTGGAATACTTCGCTAACAGTTTGTGTGTTTGTGCAATATGCATGAGATCCCTCTGCCTGGTTGTAGAAAACATTATAATATGGGGGATAGGAATACACAGAATTTGTTTGATGGAGTCAGATGGTTGCTCCACGAGATGATTGCCATTAGAAACCGTAATCGTGGCCTTTTATTATTCTGCAATTTTTCATTGTATGTGGAAGCAGAATATGATTTTCTTTTCCTCTTATGTGTTGAGGGTAAATCAAATCTGACATTGAACAATTACAATGTGCCTTCCATGTTCAATTTTCCGGCATTTCTTTAGTTTCAGTACAGTTTTCCACAGAAGTTTCTAAATAATCCTGTTTGTTTGTTCTTGATATGATCTTGAGGCTTTGCAAAAAGTTGATGCTCCATGTTAATTAAAAGGAATTGCTAGCTTTGATGGTCAATGTGCTGATGTGAATCTCATGGAATACTAAATCTCCACTTAAAGACTTGTAAGCCCTGATGCTTGGTTCCTCCAGCTGTGTATGGAGTGAGCTACGGACCATGGTACTGTTTGTACCACGGGAACCAGGATGTTGCTCAGGTTTGGATATAACCAGAGTACACTCTTGAGAGCTTAGTGCTCTGAGATGTTATTTTTGACCTTGTTGTGACATGAAATAGACAAGTGTCTTGGTCACTGGCTCCTTCCTCTACCTTTGACATTTGGATTAAATGCTTGTGGTGGTTGCAGCTATGAAAAGATGATGGTGGAGCTGATAATGTTGGTCTCTTGTCTCTTCAATGGAATCTACCAGCTCACTTGAGACTTCAGATAGGGTTGTATTCATGGAGGACTTAAGACCTTCAGCAAAGGTGACTAATGTTATCTATAATCTACCTAATCTTAAATGCTTTTTCAAGGCTGACATAGTAGACTTTTTATTTCCCATGTGGTTTGTGTCCAGAGTACATTTTTACATTGTTGAGTATCTCTCTCCATATTCAATACTACCTTACTAAAAGGCATTGCAGCTAACGTTTTTGTCTTCCCTGCATTCTGGCTGTGCATGTCAAAGTCAGCACCTCATCCTTACCATGTTATTAATTGATTTTGATTAGCTAAGTGTAACTTGGTTCAGTGATAGAACTGATCTTAACACAACCTCTATGGCTTGAGCGCTGTTCTCACCAGGCAACCAGCGCTATAAACCACTGAGTCTTTGACAACTGCTGAAGAGATGCTGAGGCTGTTACATCTGCCTTTAAAATTTTGCTGAGTGCTTCTCTTGTATCAGCCTTGGCTTTGCAGCCACCCAGAGTCTTCCCTATTGCTCGCTTGAAAAAGTGATTGCATGCTGTTTCTTACTGATAGGAGTATCTTAAGAGCAGCATACCTGGTAGCTGCATATGTATGAAAGCTTAAGCATGCAACCAGTTTCTTTTGCTTATTCTCATGTTAGAAGACTTGATTCTTGCCTATAAGCATTTATGAATGTAAAGTATTGGTATAAATAGTGCAAGAACTTGTAATGCTGGGTAGGAAGCATTTCTGTGAGAGCAATGTGTTTTGTAGAACAGCAGGGTGTAGAGAAGTTATTCTTACAATAGGAGAAATAGAATTAAAAGGAGCCCCCTTTTTGTGCCTTTTTTCATGGTTTGCAAAAATAGTTTTAGTAATAAGTATCACAGTATTGGAACTATTTCCCTACTAACTAACTAATCAACCCCATAGAAACTGTCATGCTATCACCCAGTAGCTACTTGTTTGTTGTTTATAGATACTGCTTCAGTCTATCAAGGCTATGGAAGCTAGAATCCAGGAAATCAGAAAATGCACATCTAAATAAAACTAGACACCTTTCAATCATTCCCAGTTTTAGCTAGGAAAAGATTACAGAAAGAAAAGGATTAGAGGGAGGAAAAACATCTTTCACCCTCCACGACATGCAAAAAAGGGAGAACACTACACTTAACAACTTGCATTTCACAGGGATAAATGGTAATGAACTTACTTATCTATGAAACATTCCCACCCAGTGTTAACTTGTAATGCCTCTCGAAATGAGTGCAAGCTGACTATAAAGGACCTTACTTCCTGAGAAAAGGGAAGGCATAATGCCAAAAGTAAGGGCATCAACTTTTTCTTAATTTCCAGTGGCAAAGGCAGCGCAGAGACACGCTAGAGGCTGTAATCCAAAAGGATAAACAAAGCCCCTGCTTGGTATTAATTAAAAAGCTTTAGAACATGAGGAGTCTTAGACACAAATCTTTAATTGGATTAACTACTGAACAATTTCAAGTTGAGCTTGCTTTCTTTTTAAGGAAAATATAGGGAGATGAAGGTTCATTTGTAATAGGAAAGTTACAAAGTAAAATGACATTGAAAAAAGAAATCATATCTTAGCTGTGTTTGTTACACCTTTGGATAAGAACAGCTTGTCCCTGGTCTTGGCTGTCCAGTAGCTAATACACTTAGCTATGGTTAGCACTGAATTGTTTGGGATGTGGGTGAGGGGGTTTGGTGTTTGTCCAGGAAATCTTTTCAAAGGGATAAAATCCCCAAACAAAAGCATTCCCTGTGATGGTTACCACGATGACAGTGCCCTAGTCTTTGTAGTGGGAAATTGAAAAATATTGATTTGGATCTGAGCTTCAGAAAGCCAATCTAGGCATGGTTTTTGATCTGAAATTCTCATTTATCCACCTGGATGGGTGGGACCACTTGCTCAATTACAGCCAAAGGTTTCTTTCTCAGAATAAAGAGATAAATATTTTTTCTGTTACAGTGAATGGATCCCTGTGAAGTGAGGGTCTGCTCTATCATTAGGAGTCAGAGAGCAGGCATCCTGTGCTGCGGTGAGTCTCATGGCAGCGGCAGAATATTAATGCAGGCTGCTGTCATATGGAGAATTGAAAGCCCACAAGTGTTACCTCTAAACGAGAGTTTAGACGCTGTCCTCGAAATCTGAAATCGAGGAAGACTTGTTTGCTTTATACTTGGAAATAGTATTGTCAGTGTAGCAGGCAAAGGCTTATATTTCAGAATAACAGTCATGTCTTTCCCTAAATAAAATAACATGATACGCAATTGCAGTCTAATGATCTAGTTTTAAAATATTTCTTTTTGCATGTGTGACTCATTTTTTCTCCCTGTACTTGAATCAGTCAAACAACTGAATGAAGCCAATCTCTTTGTAGAATCTACTGGTTTTCTACTACATCAGTTAAACCCTAAGCGAAACTTTGGTGCTTGCATAGTCTTAAGTGTGACTTGAACAGGAGCCAAGAAAAGCAATGAGCAATTTCTCAAATCTGCCTCAAGTATGAACAGCTGGGTAATAGAAAGCACAGGCTGTGGGTGATTGAATCAGTGCTCATGGGTACTGGTGGTGCAGAGTGGTATGCAGAGTGGTACACAGCCAAAACAGGACTTGAGTGGGTAATGTGTCAAGCCAGCTTCCTTTATGGAGATACAAGTTAAAAAGAGGCAAAGGGATCTTATAGCAATCTGAAAATAGAAACCATGTTTATCTATCAGAACTCTGAAAATGTGTCTTAAATCCAGCACAATGGAAAGGACACAGATTCCTGGAAGAAACAGTTTGGAAAAAGGGAAGAGAAAGCAAGTGAGGAAATGGGGTAATACTGTGAGGAAGGATTGGACATTGCTTCTCTTCTGGTAGCTCAATTTGGAATGGTGCAGTGGTTTTTTAAACATACCCTAGTTATATACATAAAAGACTTTATGCAGTGAAGTTAACTCCTTATTTTAGAACAGGACTTCCATTCAGGCTTTGAAGGACAGGTGATGGATGAGCCCATCTCAAACATGTGAGGTGCAGTGTACATTTGATAAAAAACAGGTAACGTGAAGGCAAAGTGAGTCTCTGTCTCTTGATGGGAGGTGAGTTCTAGTAAAAATCTGCTCCCTCGTTGGTGTCATGCAGGTAGTTCTACTGATGCCCTTTAGTCAAGAAAAGCTAACACAGAGTAGCTATGTCAACACGCTGAGTAAAAGTACAGTAGGTTAGGAGAGCTGTACAGGGAAGTGTGGGTGTTATAGGAGGTATCTATAAGCCTATTAGTATAGGCTTCTCCATGGCAGGGGGTTGGAACTAGATGACCTTAAGGTCCTTTCCAGCCAAAACTATTCTACGATTCTGTCCCTTTCTTTGAGATGACTGAAAGGTAGCTATGGGGACCCAGTAAATGCCTGATCACCTTTCTAAACTGATTATAGGGGGTGGAAGGTAACTAACAAAACTGTAGGATTGTATTTTAAAGTAACTTGCGGAAATGTGTTACTTATTACCTTAAAATAAGGAATAGCATTTGGTACGGGTCCAGACCTTACTTCAAAGCCGGTAGGATAGTATAACAGTGTTCTGATCTCTTATACAGTGAAATCTATTGAAGTGCACCAGGTATTTTTTTGTATTGGGACTGTTACTTTTAGGAGCCTGAAGGCCTTGAGAGGTGGCATCTAGGATGGTTTAGGTTTCCTTTTGTAAGCCTTTCCACAACACAGTTAGTCTCCATTTGATTGCTAGTTGTCTTCCCTTGCTCACTTTGATCTGTCTCACATCAGAATGTCTTTTTGTATGCCAAACATTAACTTTACAATTAAATCCCCTTAATGATCTCATCGATTAAAATAATCCAGTTCATTTAATGTTCCCTCCCTGCATGGTAGGCTTTTGGTATGGCTAATGTACATCATCTCCTGAACAGTCTAGATACGCTCAGAAACTTTCAAGAGCAGAGGCAGAACTGGAATATCGTTTCCACATCTCTTATTAAAAGACCAGATAATGGGGTAATATATCCTTACCCAGCATTGTTGTCCCCCCATTTAAGTACCTGCTGATTTCATGGTTCTGCTATTCACATTATTTTGTTGGAGTTCCTATTCAGGTATTTCCCAGTACGACTCAAATGTTTTGGTGGTTTTTAATTTGCAAGTTGTTTTCTAACTTGTGCATTTCTTATATGCACTTCGTCCACTGATTAGTTTTGGGCTATATTATTTATTTCTATGTAGGGATTTTGGTTTTCACTTTCTTTAAAAAAGCTTCCATGCATTTCATGTCAACACAATATTTTCTAATGTCCTTTCCCTTTTCCCACAAACAATAAAAGTTACTCTTTTCAGAGACCTCGTCTGTTTCCTAAAATTCCTAAAATTTGAGGCAAGGGGAAAAGGTGTAACACAGTTCTTGAAGGGCAGGGGCAAGTCTTCCCAAGACTTACACTGCTAGCCTGAAGATAGTGTTGCTGACAGCCTGGTGTATCATCCTGTGCTGAGATACATGCAGTTTTTGTTTGGAAGCTGGGTAGAACTTCTACAGATTGCTGTTTTCATTTCTTGAAAATGGGATTTCAGGAGGTCTGTATAACCTGTGAAGAACTTTGAACAGGAAATTAAAATGGGAGTATTTTTTTTATTCTGTGCAAAACCTCATCTGAATTAATTTCTAACAAGGGGGGCGAAATCCTGGTTTCACTCACATGGTAAGTCCTGAGCATCAATGAAGTAATATTTCAGCTGAAAAATAAGCAGTGATTAAAAGCTCCCTCTCCCTGTTCTCTGCAGTCTTTAAATGTGACAATCCACTGTTTACAAAGCTTTACTTTGACCTTATTCACTATTCATAAATATACTCTTGCCATCTTTTTACATGCTTCAGCTGGACTCCTGTACTTGCTTGGATGTCTGTGTAAATAGATCTGATCACAGCTAGATTCCCTTGGGGTTTTTTGTTATCATTCCTTCTTCCCTCTGATGTATTTCATGTTACCCAAAGCTTGATTGTGAATGCAGGGGGGAGATCAAACCAAAATACTATAATGGTTTTATGGAATTGGGGCATCTTACTTGATCAGAATTGGAGCACTAATACTCAAACTATTAATAATAATAATAAAGAAGCTAGACAACCAAAGAGCACTATGAGCAATGTGTATCCTGTAGGGTCTGGTTTTCTCTGTTTTCCAAAATGGATTCGGTAAAGCTGGGGAAATCTCTGCTGTCAAATGAAATAGATTAATCCTTGCTATGAATTTGTAATGATATCCAAGAAACCAAAAAGCTTTCTTTAACGGGATTAAAATTGTCATTGACATCAGGATTAATAATTTACTTGCATCACAAAAAGATCTCTTCTGCATCAATTTTTATAGCTGTTTAAAGAAGTTGTTAACTCAGAATTTCAGTATAATGAACAGTTACTGCTACCTTTCTTTTCTATAACTAAAAGTGATACTGCTTTTCTGTTCACTTGATGTCATAGTGCCACAACTCAGTTGATACCAAGAAGTGTGGCATCCCTTTTGTTTTACCTTTCATGCCACTACTTTCCGTGTTTAACTTCCAGCTACTTGGGTGTTTCTGCAAAAATAGTATCTCTAAATCAGTGTTATCTTTAACGTTATTCTTATTTTTTTTCCTCTAGTTTTGTAAAAGCAAAAAGTATCTGTTGTAAGTTGAAATTTGGGGGGGGGAGAGAAGCCTTAAGCTGACATGCTGAATGAAAAATGCTGTACAGATTGCCATGCTGTGGCATAATTATTTTATTCTGTCATGCAACCCAAGTAAAAGAGATCATTTCAGGTGCAATAAACAATCTCTCATGCAACCAGAGCTGTGGTTTAGTGCATGTAAGAGCTATAAAGATATTCTCTGCTGGAAAGGAAATGTTCTATGAGGAGTGTTTCAGATAACATTTCTTTCCTCTATGTTCACTTTCTCTCAGAAATGAATATTGCTTCTTCATGCTACCCTCTCTTTTTTGTTTGCCACTGTAGAAAGTAAATTACATACTGTATTTCTGTAAAAGTTCTGAGGTGTTTACCAGTTATTCATGCTTCTCGTCTCTTCTTTTTTGAGAGGTACATATATTTATGCGTGGGGAGAGAGAATGCAGGATGGTGAGTTCCTCTTTAGTGAATAGAGTGATCAGCCTGACATCTGTAGCTCTTGAGATTTCAGTCACACCTTCCCCTTTGTCAGTGTTGTGGTGAATTTTCTAAGGGACTGGGAATTAGTCTGATTAACAGCTCTCATTTACGGAGGGAAGGATGACAGTGTTTCAAAATGGGTTTCTAGTTCTGTTTCCATTCTGCATCTGAGACACCTGCTTTATGTGAGGGATGGAAGTACAGTTTTGGCCTAGTCCCAAAGAAGCTGTGTACAAAAGAGCCTGAATAATGACACTAAAATCCAGGTGCTGTATGGAGTGAAAGATGGGATGGTGTGTGCTGGTTAGGAAAAAGTCAGAATTGGATCTTCTGATTTAGAGGAAAGAATCTTCTGAGAATGAGGGGGAGGTGAGCTTCTTGGGCTGTAGCTGATCCAGAGCGCCAGCGTGCCCTGGAGGGTTGGCTTGTTCTCTTGAAGCCGAGGGGACCAGATACTGCCATAGGCAGTGGCTCGGTGAGGAGGAAAGTCTCTGTGAGTGGCAGAACATATGTCTTACCTCAAAGGACTTGCGTCCGCAGAGGGCTGGTGGCAAAGGAAACACTGTGTTCCTGCTCATGCCTGGGATTCTGTTATGAAGTAAAATGTCAGTGTCAGATAAAGCTGAACAGGAATCACTCTAGTAAGTTAGCACCCGGAACTATACCTGCTACATAGGATTACTGGAATGGAGTTCCTGTCTCTTTACTCTTGCTCTCTTCTCCTGGCCAAGCTGATACATGGTTTCTGCACTTCCTGGCTGCACAGGACAGTGCTGTTCTTTATTCTGTAATCGGATTGTTCACAGACCTTTAAAGAAATCTGACAAAGCCAAGCTAAGAGCTAGGCATATGGCAGCATAGTTAATAACTTGGCTATTAGGTTTGCAATATGGGATCTCTGGGTTCCCAAATCGCTTATCCAAAGAAAATGAGGAAAATGTGGCTCTCTCTGTGGAATGACTTAGTTGAGATCCTCTATGCAGGGTGACTGACAGCAAGATAGCAGCGGTCATAGCTTCTTTCAGGAACCAAAAGTGTCACCCTGGATCCAAGCGACCAGTCAGCTGACACAACTGGTGCGTGACTGTGGAATGCCTTTAATATTTAAAAATCTCATCGAGTTTGAAGGCTGATGAGAATGTTTGATTACAAAAGTGTCATCAAGCATCTCGAGCCAGATGGAGGTATCAATTGTGTAATTATTCCTAGAAATTAAAGCATGTGTGAATATGGGTTTAAATCATTAACATTAAAGGTTACACTTGTATAGAGTATTGTTGTAAGGTTTCTGTATCGCCTGCCATTTAAAATATGTGCAATAGGTCTTCAGTGGGACTCGCATAACATGTTATTTGCCATATGTTATTTCTCTGTGGGTGGGATGAAATAAACCTTAATTTGTTATATATGAAAGCTTGCTATTAAAAGTAATTTGATCCCTTAAGAATTGAGAAGCCATTGCTGAGTTCCAGGGAGTAGCTATGCCAACTCCAAACCTGGCTCCTGCAGCTGAACTTCTGGAAGGATGAAACCAGTCTGTGAAGGATGTGGTATTCCAGAATGGTTCGTGTATTTGTGATGCTTTGGACTTCAGAAGACTCTTTGCAAAAGAGCTGCCTGATGCTCAGCTTTTGTGTTGCCCTGGGAGGCTCCGTGCGCTTGGCCAGTGTTGCTGAGTGCTGGCAGGCATCCTTGGGAGCCAGCTCCTTCTTGTGGCTAGGGCCTGATCAAAATCTTTCTTCTTAGAACCATAAAATTTCAGTTTGTAAGACAACAAGAATTTGCGTGCCTGAATACTTTCTTATTATTCTTTTGTTCCAGCCGCTAAACGATAGCAGGACAGGACACAAGGTGAACCCGGAAGGTTTTCAGACAAGGTTAGGTGGTCCCTTGATTAGTAACAATGTTGATAAAGACTACTCCTGAAGAACAGTGCTAGCATTCTGCAAGCTCTTGTTATTTCTTGGGATGCATTTGTCTGCTGGTAATGCACGTTTTATCCTATTTGAGTCTTTTTAGGTTTTTTTCGTAGGGTTTCTACTCTGAATTCTCAGTAGCTGTTTTGGCTTGTTTGCTTTAGCCCTCTATGTCATAGCATTTCCTCATTGAGCATCCAGGGAAATACTAAAAATAGCAGAGTTCTGGCCAGCAGGTACATCCATACATTATTGAATTTATACCCCGGACTTAAAATATAGCTTGGGAGAAGGAATTCATCTCAGTCAGACTGTTCTTACTTACAGATGTGATATTAATGATTATTGTGTCTGCAGTGTCTCTTAAATTATAAATGTTATTGATGATGAATTCAGATACTTTCATTGTACATTAAGTAATTAGAGTACCTTTGTAATGGATATTTACAGGTGTGCCCATTGGAAGAGTATTGCAGTGTTCCTTTTATAATTTTAATGCCTTTTAATATTAATAATTCTTAGTGATAAGGTCTTACATGGTACTCTGCTAGAAGGTTAGAAAAAGATAATTCATCTTTAACTTTTTTGTGTCAGATTAGTTTGTGTGGAAAACAAGCTGCAGTGCTCTGCTGGGAATGAGAGTATAGCATGATTGAATGTTGAGGGGACTGGCAATTTCTTTTCAATATGGGGAAAAAATAATAGATTAAAAAGTGTGTGTATATTGTAATCATTTTAGTTCAGCTTCTCAAGTGGGGTACTGGGAATAAGGTTAATCCCATAAAAATAAGCAAACAAATTAAAACCCCCTTATTATTTACCTTAAAGCAGAGATGCTAATAGGTACAAGCAATTTCTCTTCAGAAAATGAGCTTAAAATTAACAGTGTTGGACACTTGAGTTTATAAGCCTGATGCTGCTTCAAGGGATACACTAACAGAAGCATATAACTGCTTTCTTTACAGAACTTCAGAGATTCTTATTTCTAGTGATTGGAATGTTTTTAAAACAAAGGAAAGATTGTAATAAATAGGAGCAAGCTACTAGTGATAGTGATTAGAGGCAGCTCTGAGGTAAGCATGAAGATCATCAGCATGCACTCTACCACTGAAGGCTTGGGAAATGAAGTAACACACATGTTCTTTAATGATTTTGAAAAGTGTTACGACAGATATTCAAGTGTATGCCCTAAGAATGGCTCTGGTGATGGCGGATCTGGCCCAGAAAATAGAGGTCTGCAAAAAAGAACTGTAACTCATAAAGATGAATAAGTGTTGTTAATGTAATCATGCCATTAAGCAAAACAAATTCAAAACCAAGAATTTTATTTCTCCTATTATGAGTATTCACAGTATCTGTGGGTATGCAGAGGTGGGATTACTGTCAATCACGTTGGTGGCAGACAGTTGTCCTTGATTGATCACAAGTTGTCAGGTGTGTGGCCCTTTCCATTTATTGGAAAATAATTTGGAGGCAGCATACATCAAGCAGTGTCTCTCTTCAGCTATGTCTCATGTTAAGTAATGTGATAAAACCAAAGGGTCAGGGCTATGCAAGATGATGCCAGATATAACTATTTAACTTAATGGAGAATGCGGAGCAGAATAGCTGTATTAAAATTACAGAATGGTTTGGGTTGGAAGGGTCTTTAAAGCTCACCCAGTTCCAGCCCCCTGCCATGGGCCAGGGACACCTTCCACTAGAGCAGGTTGCTCCAAGCCCCTGTGTCCAACCTGGCCTTGAACACTGCCAGGGATGGGGCAGCCACAGCTTCTCTGGGCACCCTGTGCCAGCGCCTCAGCACCCTCACAGGGAAGAACTTCTTCCTAATGTCTAAATTAATGTTGAGAGTGTTTTGTGGTAGTACCAGTGCAAGGTTGAGAGCATGTGAGATGCAGAAATGCAGGAAAAAAGTAAAAATAATTTACTCCCAAAAATGCACTTGTAAAAAGATTGAAGCAGTGTGCTAGTGAGCACCTTAGTAGTCACATAGGTAAAGTGAGGAACAGTGTTTGCAGGAGCTCTCTCTTTGGACAGATTCCAGAGACCCTCAGGAGGCTCTGATAGCATGCTAACTGAATTTTTCAAACCAAATTATAAATAACTTGATGATTGCAGAGTTTGAAGAGTACTAATTGCCTGATTGACATCAGAAACTTTCATAACACTCCTGTTAAGACCTGTATTTTACTGATAAGTTCATTTTGAGCTGTTGTGTAACACTGGTATTGTTTAACTAAGCTTTCAGTTGGATGGTAATAGTATGTCCCCATAACTGGATCACTACTGGCTTTACTGGTCACACAGTGTGCACGTGACATGGAACAAACTCTGTCTCTAATGTAGTTAGAAGAATGAAATTATATCCTATGACCATTAGGTCATAGTCAGAGCATAAACCTTGATTGCTTCAGGTAGCTTTGCTCTGCATGATATAGCTGTGCATTTTTGGTATCGTGAATAATATTTTGTGATGTCAGTGGTGCCTGTCTAAGAGACTGCACTGTACATACCTCCAGAAATGTAAATGTCCTTTGGAGCCTAAGAAATCTGACAGCCATGAGGAAGGTGAGTGTCTTAATTTCTCAGTCAGGCAATCTGTCACCTATAAACCTGAGCTGCTAGCTATAGCTGGTGAGCACAGACATTGTGTTCTTGCACATCACAACACCCAGCTGGTGAGTGCCCCTTTCTATGGTGGCAAGTGCTTTAAAGAAGTGACTTTTGTGCTGCTCTCCAGGGAGAAGCGTCTCTGCTCAGGTCAGCTCCTCTCGTCTTCCCCAGGGCCTGGCAGTGTGTGGCCACGTCACAAGTGTAGGGAAATCTGCTAACTGCATAAGCAAATCCTGTTGGTTTGGCTCCTTGTGCAGCAGAAAGGAAAGAGGAGCTTAGTGCCAATATGCCTCCCCATCCTTTCCCCCAGTATTTAAAGGTGATGCAGATGCCCAGAATTGGTTGCCTGAAAGGACAGAGGGAAGAAACAGCAGTGATTAATTACTTGTTATCTTTGCACTGTCTCACACACCCCCACTATCCCCTCTACCACTATGAGAAGGGCTTAGTTACCAGCTAAAAAATAACCTATTCTTGTGGAAGGCTTGTAAAACTCGTGGTATCTCAAAATGAAAATCATTACAGATAAGCATGAGTCTCTTAGTTCTATTTAAGTATTAGACATCAAATCTAGGCTTTGCCATCTTTATTTATTTATTGAAGTTTAACCAAGCCAAGTGCAAGGTCCTACACCTGGGTCGGGGCAACCCCAGGCACTGCTACAGGCTGGGCAGAGAAGAGATTCAGAGCAGCCCTGCAGAAAAGGACTTGGGGATGTTGGTTGACGAAAAGCTTAACATGAGCCGGCAGTGTGCACTTGCAGCCCAGAAAGCCAACCGTATCCTGGGCTGCATCAAAAGAAGCGTGACCAGCAGGTCGAAGGAGGTGATCCTGCCCCTCTACTCTGCTCTTGTGAGACCCCACTTGGAGTACTGCGTACAGTTCTGGTGTCCTCAACATAAAAAGGACATGGAGCTGTTGGAGCGAGTCCAGAGGAGGGCCACGAGGATGATAAGAGGGCTGGAGCACCTCCCATATGAAGACAGGCTGAGGAAGTTGGGGCTGTTCAGCCTGGAGAAGAGAAGGCTGCGTGGTGACCTCATAGCAGCCTTCCAGTATCTGAAGGGGGTCTACAAGGATGCTGGGGAGGGACTCTTCCTTAGGGACTGTAGTGGTAGGACAAGGGGTAATGGGTTCAAACTTAAACAGAGGAAGTTTAGATTAGATATAAGGAAGAAGTTCTTTACAGTGAGGGTGGTGAAGCACTGGAATGGGTTGCCCAGGGAGGTTGTGGATGCTTCATCCCTGGCAGTGTTCAAGGCCAGGTTGGACAGAGCCTTGAGCCACATGGTTTAGGGCAAGGTGTCCCTGCCCATGGCAGGGGGGTTGGAACTAGATGATCTTAAGGTCCTTTCCAACCCTTACGATTCTATGATTCTATGATTCTATTCCTAAATAAGCGCACTTTGAGTTAAGCTCTGTAAGTAAGAATTAACCTAGAAGTGTGTCACATGGCATTATAACCTTGAAAAAGCCTCAATTCCAACGTGTAGATGAGGCCCTCAGTGATATGGTTTAGTGGTGGTCTTGGCAGTCCTGGGGTTGGAGCTGGATGACATTTAAGGTCCTTTCTAACTAACTATTCTATGATAACGATAGGTGGAGCCATCTTCCAAGTGCTGTAAGACTGCAACAAGAACACTGCCTGCCCTGGGGCAGCTGGCCTTGGGGAGGGGTGTGCAGAAGGGGCTGCAGTCGAGGCCTCCTTAAAGGGAATTTTAGCTTAGTATTTTGTGTAGAGTTTAATTAACTGTTCTGCTTCCCAGCCAGTAAGGACTAACAGTGAAATTCGGATGAAGCACTAGCAAGCATTAAAAATTCATTTGTTTCCTTTAGCATTTTGTTTTTCTTTTGACATGTAGTTTATATAACAAAGGGGTTTTGTGTCTATATCTTCCAATGAAACATAGTGTTTTCTCAGAGAAAGTGCTCAGAAGTTTACAAGCAAACAAAAAACCCCAAACCAGAAAAAAAACAGGCTAGGGGGTGAAGCTTCTTTACCATTATTATTACTATAATATTATGTATTATCTTTTCCTGTACATACACATTCTTGTCTTTCATGAAGGTGTGCGAGGGTATCTGAGATAGGACTGGGTTGGGAAAGAAGATGCAGCTGACGTACTGGGTGGGAAGCTCCTTTTGTGAGCTGTTTCTTAGCACAGACACAGTTATATTATATTGGTGTTTAGTTACAGAAGTCACTTTTTTTGTCATGTAGCTGCATATGTTCACCTGTTATAGAGAATTTTTTAGCTCTGGCAACTCCTTTTATATTGAGAAAAGTAAGATATTTATAAACATGAAGCTAAATTACTTGGAAAAGTTGCTAACAAGAGAAGAATCATTTTAAAATTAACCCTTAGAAAATATAACGCAGGTTAAATGAAATGTCATTAAATGAAAAACACATGAACGCAGGTTCAGCAGTTGCCCTGTTGGCCTGTGCTGACAGCTGGAATGCAAAGAGGCTATTTGGATTATATGTGCATTAGTAATTTTGATTTGTGGCACTTGTTTACATCAGCTTGAGGACTGATGGCTTTATGGGACAAAAATAGAAGTTGTGGTTCTCATAGCCAAGGTCTGTCTTTATTATCCTCTGTAGTGATGCACTTGCAGAAGAACAAAGGCTCAAAACACCCATCAACAGTAAAAGTATCTGTAAATATCTACTTAAAAAGGAGATTTAAAGAAAAACCAGTTTTATCTAACAAATTATATAATGCAGAGCGCTGCAGTGTTAGTACTTTGTGGTATTTGGGTTAAGTCACTTGGGCTTTCCTAAGAATTTTCCTTTCAAAGATATGACTCCTCATATGACTATCATGGTACAGAGATGAGAGCAAGTACATGTGGGGAGCGTTCAAGAGGAAGGATTTCATTTTGTCTTCCTCATGAAGGTGAAGTGTTTGCAGCTCCATTTCGTTCCAGAGCAGCAGAGTTCTGGGATGGGATTGTCTGTCAGGTTGGCATTGCTCTTGGCTTGGTTCTAGTCTCATTTCTTTTCTTTTAGACAGAAATTTTCTTCTTCACTGGAAGAGGAAAAAAACCCAAACCCCTAAATAAAACTAGATCTTCAATTTTTAAGGAGATCTATCATTTAACATTTATGACCAGCCATGACATTAAATCAGTGCCAGCAGTATTAAGAAATGTGTGACATGATCTAATTTCACAACACTGGTTCTACTTCCACTTACAGAACTGGAGGCAAAAGCTTGTGTCTGTCTTGCCGCATCGCTGCTCATGCAGTGTCCCATTTTTTGTAACTCCTGATGGGACAGCTCTGTGCCCTACTTACGACAGAGTATCTGCTCTCTGCCTTGCAGCTCCTGTTCCCAACGCTGGCCATATCAGCACTGATTTGGGAGTGCATTTATAACAACTCTGCTTGGTTTTCTTCTTTGTAGACCTAGCAAAAGATTCTTTAAAATGTGTTGCTATGATTTCTTTTTTATAAACACTGGAATAACTCTACCTGCCTGCCTGCAACGCCAGATAAGACAATGATGCTGAACAGAAAGGTCATGCTTAATAGCTATCTAATCTTAGAGTTTATGGAAAAAAAACCAAAAACAACCCAATCTTGGAAACCTAGGTTGTAAATACTAGATGGTTTTTCATGGAAAATCTGTATATCTTAGAGGTAAATGAAACCTAGAACTTTCTTTTTTGAGATTTTTTTTTTTTTCCCCCCTAAAAAATAGCATGAGTATTTTAAAGCTACTTCAGTGTTTCAGAATATTGTTCATATTTTCAAATTTCTGTTTGTATACTCCATTAATAACATACACTAAAGGTTGGCTTGACTTCTGTGGAGGTTCTGTGGGCACACATTTAGCTATGAGGAAACCTTCTTGCACTTAATATTGTAGCCATCCCTCTCTAAAAGAAGATTTAAGACATGAAACGGGTAATGGAAGATTATTTTGGTTTTCTTTTTAATTATTAGAACTGCCAGCTCAAATACTAGTTCCAGACAGTGAAAAAGCATGAACACCAGAGGGCTGGTGAGTATTTGATTAGGGCCTGGCATTCCCTAGTGTTGTAAGGGAGGCTCCCCTGGCCTGATGGCAAGTGGGGGAAATGAAGCTTGCACCAAACATAGCATAGAACTAAAGTAAATGAGAATGAGAAGAATGAATTTACATGGAAAGGCAGCAATGCCTCTTCACAGGCAGCTGTAGTTATTAATTAGTAGTCTATCATTTGTACTAAATTACAATTGATAGACTTACATCTCTGACATTTAATTTACTTTGTACCCTTTTTAGTGATATGATTCATTGGGCTTATGATGTCCTTTAGTGTGTCAGACTAGGCAGGAAGCGTGGGCTCCAGTGTTTAATAGAATACATTTGGCAGAAATCTTCACTTCCATTTAGTGATTCACACGGTGCCAACAATAGCAACATATACATATAGAATATTAAATACAGAGTAGCAGTTGTGGCAGTGAAACCAGCTAATACCACATGGTACCAGGGCAGAGTTAATGCCTTAGTTAATATGAATGTATCTTGGCACTAATATCTTTCTGTATTATAGCATTTAATTAAAATTGTCTAAATCTCTTCAATGTAAACACCGTGACAAAAATGAACCTGGTGGAACAAACTCATCCGATGTGAATTTTAGGGATTTACACTGGGGCTTATGGCAGTGCCATGCTATGTTCTAGTAGTGTGTTGGCATCGTTCTACCATAGGAATTCATTTTAGGAAATTAATAAATACGTACAGAGAAAGCAGCTTTAACCTGGTCTTGTAGCCAATTTAAATGTTGTATTACACAGTTATCATTCTTTTAGTGTGAAGTGGGTGGAATGGCTCTTACCTCCATTATTATTTGGAAAATCTAAGTCAATAAGAACTGAAACCCGTAAGTTTATCGATATAGTGGCAATTCCCTTGAAAGGGGGCAGATTTAAGAAGAATCCACCCCAATCCCCATCAACTGCTGGTTTTCCTTCCAGGAATAATGCTTTCTCTAAAATTTAGTGAATGAAAACAAATTTCCATTTAATGTAAACTGTGTTCTAATAGGATCCAGAGTGAGAGATTCAAAGTTGGGATCAAGAGTCTAAGTCCAGCTGAGAACAGGCTGCTCTTTTGCCTTGTTATTAGAGCATATTTAGCCGTTCCCTTCCTATTCCATATAATGTTAATTTTTAATATGTGCTAACAGTTGACAGGAAAGTAAAATCACCATGTGCTAAGAAATGCCTTACACACCAGTCCATTACCAGAAACTGTTTCTACCCTTGGTCCACTTGGCAGTGCTGCTGGAAGTGGATCTAATACTTGGGATTGATTTCTTGGCCTGCAGTTGTAGGTAGAAAAACCGGGCTAAGATGTGTAGGAATGGCAAACTACCTGATGAATCACCCTGCTGTTGGTCAGCCTTGTGTTTTGGCTTGCAAAATGCATTTCATGTTCTCTCTACCGTTTCTTCTCTTGCGTTCCTTGCTCTATAGACCACATTAGAAGGGGTGTAGTACACCTAGTGCACCTCCCTGTCATTTTGAAGAGTTAGCCAAGAGCACCTTTTATTCAGAAAATGGTTTTGAATATTTAAGCTTAGAGGCAAAGGGGCTTCTTGCCTGAATTTTCTAAAATGAATTCTAACAGCGTCAGCACGGAAGTTCATAGGAAAGGGTATCTTATTTCTCTCACACCCACCATTATTTCTTGACCTAATTTTGGTAGTATCTACCAGTCTATCAGAATTCACCAGGACACTCTGTCCTTTTCATTTTAAGCACGTGTGTGTGTGTGTATGTACATAAACATTACATATGCAGTTGTTGCTGTGTGCACCCTCGAAAATTCGTAACCTTGGGGTGCTTTGCTTGTTTTTAGAGGAATGTAGTTGCGTAGTGAAAACTCCAGTTGCTGTTTCCTAAACTAAAACACCTTCAGAGCTGATTTTTTTGCAAATGCTTTGGAAGAAAAAATGTTTCAAGACACATTCCCTTTTTCTTGTCATCATGGATTTTATAATCAGATACACTTATAAGAAATCTTGACTTTTAGGAACTTTAAGAATCACTGCAATAGAATCCAGGGGAGATTTTGACACCAGGGAATGAGAGCATCAAGCCTTTAGTTATCATTCCATTGCCTGATTGTTCCTGCTTTGCTGGGAGTAATGTCTTCACAAATATTTCTTCTTTTTGTGTTTAATTTATTTTTTGATAGTTAATTACCTGCTAACATTTGTCCCTGCAGGGACCATACAATTTGCATAAAAGTGAGTAAATAATAGAAGCTTTCTGCACAGAAATCTATTTTCCTTTTGTTTTACTTCTTTGTGAGCTCCTTGCTCAGGAGGTTGCTCTCTGTGGCAGTGTCTGTACTGTGGAAGAGCTGTATTTATTTCCTATTCAAATGTGTTTCACATTGTCTTACCTCTTGATAAGAAGGGAATTTCTTTGTTTACTTTTCTCCGTAGTATTAATATTATTCAAAGAAGAACCAACCTCTTATGTGGCAAACAGAAAGCTTATTCATTAATCTGTTAGTGACAGGTTGTTCTTGCAGTGGTGAACAGGAATGTCTTGCTTTTTGGTATTTGATTATTTGCTTTCCTCCAGGAATTACCATTTTGTAGATACATGGCGCATTTAAGCCTCATCTTTCAGGTGAGTTTTTGTATGTGTTCCAGGGTTTATGTAGAAGCATTTACTACTTCACTTGTTTATTTTCTTTTCTCGTGTTGCTTTTCAGCATTTGTGTTATCTAAGTACTTTAATCCAAACAGCAGCAAAGGTGCCGATTCAGGGAAGAGATATAACTGTATTATTGTTTTTTCCTGACAGTTTAACATAAAAGGGAAGAGCTGAGCTGGGTTTTTTCGCTGCAGCTTACGAGTGCTGCTCAGAGAAAAAGCAACTTTAGCTAGCCATAAATTGTCCAGCTATGGACGTAGGTTTTTAAAGGGGAATCTGGGAGGTGAGGTGGTGGGAGAGCAATGCTGGTGTTGCAGCCTCCTTTTGTGCTGCCTCCTGTGCATTTAGACCTCCTGTTCTGATTTGTTTCTTAATGCAAAGTTCAATTATTGTTAGTTCACTTTTAATACCAGAAGTGAGTTCAGTAACAGTTTTGCTCAGCTCCTGACTGGTTTATTCACACCTTCAGAAATTACTGATAGTTTCACATGTATGTGGCTGTTTTAGGCCCTGAGGACTAAAATTGTCTCAAGCCCATTTTTCTTTATATTGTTAGTGACTAGAGAAAGACGCTGGGTATCTGTTCTAAACTTGCCAAGGTGAATTTCTTTGCATTGCCTTACCATGCTGGTGAGCAGGGATGTGCCAGAGAAACCAGCTCACTCAGACTTGCGTGTTTCCAGTGAAACTGTCAGCAGGAGACAAAGTTAGTGGCGAGACAAGACTCCCCTCAAAATGTGACCAAAGCCACAAGATACTCCAGTACACCACAAAGATCGAGACACTTCTCTCAGTGTTGGCTGTGCTCTTTTCGGTATTGTTTTCTACCTCTCGCATCCTTCTTGGTGCCCTCTCATGAGCTGTTCCTCTCATAATCCACCTCTTCCTTGAGGCATGATGCCCATAGTGAGATAGAGCAGTGTTGTTGAGGCCTTGCCGGTTCTGGGGTGCAGAGAAAAGGCTATAATCTGCATGTTCATACATCCCAGTTGGCTTTGTTTTTCCCCTGATAGGATGAAAGTGCTAATTCCTACTCAGCCTGTGATACTTTTTGCTTTCTGGCTAGATGCTGTTAACCAGTCCTTCCCCATCTTCTATTAGTTCAGCCAATTATTCCTATCTATACGTATAACTCTTAGACCTGTCTTGTTTCTTAGATAATTTCTTCAGTTTGATAATAAGAAATTCTTTCCCTCCAACTCATTTGCTGAAGCCAGCTTTGTATCACCTCTGGGCTTAATAGCAATCTCTGTCCTTGTCTTCTTCCTTATCAGTGTTGATGTTGCATATCCTGTAATTCCATTTAGGATAGCTGTCCGTACTAACTACGCATACAGAGGTGTATGTACACACCTCTAACACTTTTTGCTTGCTTTCTCCTGCTGTTTTCCCAGGTTAGTTATGAGACTATTACCTGAAGTCCTCAAAGCTCTACTGACGTCTTGATTTAGAACATTTTTCTACCACTTCGGGGAAGGAAGACACAAGATCTACCTTCACACATAGAAAAACATTCTTTATATGTATGTAGGATTTGTTCTTGACAAATAAAGTGTGGCTGCTGTCACCTTGCTTGTTGGGAACATAAAAATTATTTTAATACTTGCCACTATTTTTCTAGAAATCGAGGGTAAAATTACTTAGATCGTCATTCCTTTCCTTCTCCATTCCCCTTCCCCTTTTAAATATAAGCACCATGTTGGCTTTTTTTTTTTGACATCTCTTTTTAGTACTCTTAACACAGCATCTCAAAGGTAACTACTAACACGGCTAGGATTTAATCAGTCAGATATTAATTTAAAAGTCTTTTGCATTTCTCTCTGTCTTTTGCTGCTACTTGTGATGATACAGGGATCATGTTTTTCTTTTAACTAAATAGAGTGAACACTTAACAGAAAACGGGTCGTAAGCAGTTTAATTGAATTTGTGGAATCCTACATGGTATTCAGTATTGTTATTCTCACCCCATGTCACCCAATGCTGCAGAGACAGGCAGGTTCTTTTAGGTAGAATGAGGACTGGCCATAGGGTTGTAGTTATAATTAGGGCTTTATTGTTATATAAAATTGTAATAATCAGCATAGGTTATTGTTAACTTCAATTTCTAGCAGGTGGTGCAGTAGCTTATTGTTATGCAGAATTTCTAGCAATTATTACAGCTTTCACTAGAAGTGGATTTCGGGTAATTAATATTGCTTTCTTATCACCTGGGGTTTGTAGTTGCGTAGACTTTTAGTCGCCTGGACACACTGTAGATGAGGTCAAATTCTTAATAATCAGCATGTGATATCATAATTTAAGCTCAGACTTTATCTAAAAGAACATGAGTGTCTTCCTTAGAGGAAACAATGGTGGAGGCATCACCAGTTGTCCCATCCAGCTGCAGTTCAGGTCCCTGAGCCTTGCAGTTGATTGTTGCTATAGGCAATATATCATGTGCTGTTCCATAGTGGGTGTCACCATATCCTGGTGACAGCACTTTTTGGGCATGTAGTCTTGTTACAGTGCTGGCAGAGTTTGTCTGTCATCATATCCTTGTGACACCCACAGTGGTGAGAAGGGGAAGAGGATGGGTGGGTGATCTGTGATCAGGGTGGTGACATGTTACAGCTGTTTGCCTTAGGAAATAGTGTTGGTTATGCTACATGTACTACCAGGAGTACATGGTCATAGGCCATGCTGGGGTCTGAAGTGAGAAGTGACTAGAGTCAAGAGAAAGCCACAGAAGAGTTGCTGATTGCAATCCTTCAGTAAATTTACTACTGGATTTTCTATCTTCATGAATTAGAGCAGATTCTGCTATGTCCCAGTTAGCACCAACTGCCTCTGGCCTACTGCAGGAATTAGGGGTGCTCACATGTATGAGTATCACATGCAGAATGGTATCCTTTTTTTTAGAGTACTTTCTGTGCATAGTAAAAGCTAAACGATAGTGAAAGTGTTTTTCCTTTCCTAGAAGGAAAAAATCCAGTTTATTTGGGGATAAAACACTGCTTGTACCTACAAGTGATCAGTCTTTTTTGTGCTGGTAATATTTTTTGCTCTTTGTACAGTATCTGTTGATTTGGTCCATTCCAATAGTGCAGTTTGTTCAACATTATCTATCATCCTGCTAGAGTAGCATCGTCATTACGTCAAGCTCTGAGAATGTATATCTGTCTCAAAGGGCTTCTGGTGGTTTAACCAGAAAGAAAAACATGCAACTGTGTTTGGCTTTATACAACAGCTGTGTAAAGCATTGCAAGTTATTAATAAAACATTCTGTGCTTTAAAAACCAAGTGATTAATTATCTTGAAATATGCTTTCCATGGGAGACCAATCAGTGAATAATGTGGAGATCAGAGGGGGAATATGGATATTTCCAGTAGGATTTCATAGAAAGGGTAGTAGGCCTTGGAGGTCATCTTCCAGATCAGTGTAGTAAACAGACAATTTTAAAACTACTGTTGGCAACACTTGCAAATGAAACAAAATAATCTAAATTATGCTAAATTATGCCTCTTCTTGAGGGGGAAAAGATGTGTATTTGTAGCCAAATGAATCATGATTTCCATAGGCACACAGTGATGTTACCACAGGGCATGGAATTATTAAAAAGGTAGTGATTATAGAAAGATTCTGTGTATCCTAACATATGGTCACGTCAGCCTGAGCTCCTAGTGGGAGCTAAAAGCTACTACAGTCCCCAATATTATAACGTGAACAAGCAGATGTATAGGTATAGTTCAGTATTTTAACTGAAGGCAAAAGGTGTAACTAGTAGTGAAGCTGGAAAAAGATTAATTCAAGTCAGGAAAGGTATGCACACTTTGCAGTAGCTCTGACTTCCGATTGTAATGAGAAACGTGAGTAAAGTCAAAAACTGGCTGTGTTTTGAAAGGTCTGCTGTGTCCCAACCAAGTTACTGGGAGTAGAAGCTGGATTAAATGTTAGGCATAGATATCAGATCACTTATTTGGCGTTAGTATTTATTTATTAAATATTTCGTTAGCTTATTGAAATAACAAATCATAAAGCAATTAAGATATTTTGTATTTTATGATGTTCATACCTGAACTATTTGCTAATAAGGACCAAAAACAAATGGCTAGAAGGAAACATTAAAGCAATTTATGTGTATCCTGGGGAAGTGCTGCATTTTCTGTAGGTACAATACGAAGATGTAGTTCTGTCCGGAGACGTTCAGGGAAGTGGAAATGGCTGCGGTGAAATTCAGTTGCATTTATATAAAGTGGTTGACTGGCCATTCTGTATTGCCTTCAGTGGTAATGGTAGATGATGCCTTTTGTAAGGTATTACAAAATTAAAATTGTGCATACAAGAGTAACATACAGGTGTATAATTCTACATAGGTGAAAAAGTGGAATAAATATATTGTAAATCAAAGTCTATTCTATTGATAATTACATCTATGGAGAACAGGGAGAATCTGGTGTGTCCAAAAGAGAAGATACTTAGTAAGTCCCAGGAAGTATGAAGAGCTAGTTCTGGAGTTTCTAGCTGCTTTTGTACCTGTGTTTCCAGTGTTTTTGTCTTATCTAATACCTGTCATCCTTGATTTAGATGCTGTGATCCAGACTATACTTTCTAAAGTCACTTAAAATAGAAGAGTGGGCATTATTTCTTGCTCTATACGACACATTACTGAACTTCATAGTTGTCCTCATTATGTTGTCATGATATATAACATGCTTACACGGTGCAGTATCTGTTACGTAATAGATGATGATTTCATAGTAGAGATTGTCTCAGATGATTACTGAGAATAACCATAGACCTAAATTCAAAGTCTCAGTAAAGATCAGCTTTATTTGAAAAGGCAGTAATAACCTATTTAAAAGGATGACTCTTTCCCAATGATTAGCATATGCACATGTCCTTTTAAAGTAGTGGTCCTAATGTAAGTAACCATTTATTTTGCTTATTTCTAATTTCACTGTACTATCGACCCATTTGTGACTTTTGTACAAGAAATGATTTAAAATTAAGCTTCCAGTCTAACCTTTTAATAAACAGAATGCTACATACTGTGATGTTGAGGCATCTGTACAAAAAGACACAGACTCCTCTGCAAGGAGTCTGATCAGTTATAGAATCCCAGACTGGTTTGGGTTGGAAGGGACCTTAAAGCTCATCCAGTTCCAACCCCCTGCCACGGGCAGGGACACCTCCCACTAGAGCAGGTTGCTCCAAGCCCCTGTGTCCAACCTGGCCTTGAACACTGCCAGGGATGGGGCAGCCACAGCTTCTCTGGGCACCCTGTGCCAGCGCCTCAGCACCCTCACAGGGAAGAGCTTCTGCCTAAGAGCTCATCTCAATCTCTCCTTAGTCAGTTTAAAGCCATTCCCCCTTGTCCTGTCACTATAGGCCCTTGTAAAAAGTCCCTACTAGTGAGTAGGACATTGTACTTGTTACATAAGGGTAGCATTGGACAAACATTTTGAAAAATGCTGTAGAGTGATTTAAAACAAAATGCTCGTAATCTTAGCTAAGTCTGTGAACCAACACTCTCCTCCCAAGTGTTTACACACCTCAACTGTGTACAGCTTTACAACTGAATAGTAAACGAGTAGTCTCTTGAGAAAACTAATGTTTTTTTCATCAGGGTTTTTAATTTGATCCTACCAAATACTATATGGACCTGAAGAAATATGTTTGTATCCGGTATAGGTGTTCATTGGCCTTTATGATCAGGCAGTACAGAACCAAAGAAAATTACTCCTGCTGAATTTAAAGGCCTATTAATTCACTTCTCCCAGAGGAAATGACTTTATGGGTAGAAAATTTCTACCGAGTCTGTAAATGAGCCCATATTTATTTGCGATAGGGAACGATAAGTCTGTTGCTATGACTTTGGATACAAGTAGAGAGAGGGTGGAATTAAAAATAGGAACTGCTCTTACTTTGCTTTTCTGTGTCAATAGCTTATGATAGATGTACAGAGATTAAAATGAAATGGCTGCAGGATAGCAGTGAGAAAAGCAATACCTTCCCATCCGATGACCTTTACAATTTAAAGGATGAAAAGATACATTATGCACAAACATTTTGTTATCTTCAGGAACAAAGTGCTAGTAACTGAACTCCGGGTGGCGCGGCCTGAATACAAATGAGCATCCTAATTGAGCTGATTTGATCTTTCTTAAACTATAGTCCAAGTCAATAATACAGTGTTACTGAAAGAAGCAGTCGTCTCATTAGAGGTGGCATACCATGATAGAGAGTATCCCACCATGGCATCTATCCTGTCATCGATTATGCACTGCTAATCAGTGAACTGTGGCATTAAAATCAAAGGTCTCCCTTCAGCTGTCAGCTTCTCTTTTTGCCAGGTTCTTTTAGGTTCATTTCTCAAGCAAAATCAAAATCTTGCCGAGAGAAAACACAATCTTATGCTCACCGCCTGGTTGGGGTTTGTTTCCTTTTTCTTGGGGAAAGGAGGGAAAGAGGGAGGAGGGAGAGAAGAATGAAAAAAGGATTCACAAATGACAAATGACATTGCTTGAAGTGGCACTAGGTGACATTACAGTCATAAGGCAGCATAAAAATCAGTGTAGAATAAAATAGAGTGTCTTTCTCTGGTATGATCAGGAAGTGGAAAGGAGAAAAGTTCCACTATTTTTTAGTACAGTATACTCAAAAAAATCCTTCTACTACTAAAAGTTATATTGGAAATTCCTTTTAACTTGGAAAGTGGCTGCTTCTGTGTGAAATGCAGGTGACTGTTCTGAATACTGTAACTGAGGTGATGTTATTTATACGGTCACTTTCCTTATATTGGTTGAAAAGGCAAGATTTGTGGTACGTTGCGTTGCTTTCTAAAACACATGAAACCAAAGCATCCTGGGTTGCAATTGCTATCTTGTTTTGTATTGCAGGACATCCCCGTTTTACAAGGCACAGTTGTGACTGCAGATTCCTCTGTTCTCCATCCCATCAAGTGGGAGTCACTAGTGCCAGAGGTGCTTGAAGTGACCCCTCTGAATTGTAGAAGGGAGATGGCTGCTAGTACATTATTTAAGGCACCCTTTGATTACATAGCTAGCTTCAGGGCTTTGTGTGTCTTTAGTTGCTTCCTCTGACCTCTGGCAAGGAAAACTACGAACAGGTTGAAATACCTGAAGCAAATGGTGTATTTCATGAAGTTTAGAGGGGGTTTTGTGGCATGTTTTTCTCTGCCCACCCCTCATGTCTGTAAGTCAAAAAGAAACTTTATTATTCCTCCTCCCTTTCACTCCTAACCTGAAGCAGTGCTGTGCTCTGCTGAGCAGCCTCTGTGTCTACCACCCACCCATGGCTCTGCTTTGCTAGGGACTGTGATGTTTATGTATAAATAACATGCATGATCATTTAGTAGGGACCGGGATTTTGGATGAAAACAGACTTAGAAATGCAGGTTTGTTATCAACAGGCAACACATTTTAAAAGGTAATGATGTGCTAAATCAGAACATAGGTTTAATTTAAGCAAACTGTACTGAAGAGTTTGGACATCTTAATTCAATGTTGCGATGAAGCTCTGGTGCTTTTGCAACTTTTTATAGCAAGCAAATTCAGTGTTTCTAGAGAATATTTTATTTTTGGACTACAACTGAAATTAGGCCACTTCCTTTCCACCTTCAATAAACGTAACTATTCTCTGAAAATCAGTTGCTAAAATGGGATTAAAATAAACTGTGTGGGTGTTCTTTCCCTATGCTAAACTGTACATAGCGTGTGAAACTGGAAAAGGCATTTTTGATTGCCAGAGTTTCGAGCATCTGGCTATAGGACTCTTTGCTTCAAATATCCCACTAAGAATAGAAGAAACTGAAATCAGAAGCAAGTACTTGACTTGGTAAAGTTTTCAAGTTGCCTGCTTTAGTTTTAACATGCTGGCTATCCCGCTGCCTGCCTTAGGGAATATTTATGTGCTTAAACTTGGTTCGTAAGAATCTGATTGCATCTGGGCTCTAGTTAGTGTTTCCACTACGTGCTGCATAAGTTAAACATTCATCTTTTCATGCTCTGTTGTTCTGGATTGCAATGCTAGTAGAAGTTAGGAGACTACAAGTACTATCCCTTAAGATACTTCTTTTACATGGTTTGTACTACGATTCTACTTAAAGTCACACTATATTTTCATCTCTTGCTTTTCAAACTGCTTTGTTTGTAGTGCATTCCAGTTCAGCCTTGTTTCCTCCTGTTATTTGAAGGCTTGTTTAGAGCACAAAAGTGGAATTAGCTCATTCTTCTGTGGATGCAGTGATTAAAATACTGCGTATTATTCCTAACATAGCTCAAGGTGAATGAAATGGAATTGGCTGTTTTGCATGGCAAGTTTCTGATTTTTAATTGAAGTGAATTCTGTTTGTTGCGAATGGTAGGCTGCACGCCTTGGCTCATGATAAATGTAGGTACTGGGCTGGGACATCACTGTTTTCGATAAGAACCCTGAGGGCTTTTGTCCCAGAGGTCTTTTCCATGCTTGCCTTTGCAGCCATTTATGCATAAAATCTCCTCAGACCTTGTGAAAATACCTCATTTTGCTACCACAAACACTGCTTTTGAAGTGACTCTTCTGCCAGCTTCCACCTTTTTTCCTTCCCCATTCAGTCTTATTTAAACAAATTATGAAACATACAGTGTTCAGCTTCCTCGAACAAACCATCATGTAATTTGTCCACTTTTGCCATTATGTCTGAATTCTATTGAGAAGTAGCTTATGTGAGTGATGCGAAATTTCAATGCCAGGATGAAATTTCTTACTGATAGGTTAAAATTTACATGTATATTCCCCTTAACTCTTGTTTCAAATCAGTTTAGTGTTTGCATATGTGCAAAGTAGCATCACGGAAAGCTGTAGTTACATATTAACAGAAATTAATCCAATGAGGCCAGAAATAATTGCTTTACTTAGGGCATATTTCTGTAACATGGATATCTTCCTGTAATTTGGAAAGTAAGTGGAGCTTTCTTTGTTCTGCCAAAACTGGTTATTGATGGCTATGGGTGAGGAAAGTCTACCAAAGGACAGGCCATTTTTTGGTGCCCTGTAGCTAGGCACAGCTATGATTTGAGAAAACGTGCAGGTGCTCCATTATAAAGCCAGTGCTGTTGTATAGCCTTGATGATTCGAGAGCACTCAGGTGCTCTGCCTTGGAGCAGTCTCTCTTGTAATACCGTAAATCATAAATGCTCTGATGAGGGTCTCTTATTACTTGGTCTATAGGTATAGTGAGTGCTATGCTCCATCATATATGGCATCTGGCACTTAAAATGTCTGTTGTGAATAGGCATGGTAGATAAAGCAACAATGAAAGGGTTCTTTAAATGTTTTCCTCATTTCCTAAATTTTTGTGTTCAATTGCAGGTAACAACTTACGAACAGCTCTTTCATTAAGCAGGTAGTGAGGGACTTCTAACCCAATTAGAGATCTGCATTTTTGCAGATTACAATTTTCTTTCTTTCTTAAAATAGAGATAAATTAACCCAGATGAATTAGAAGGTGACCAACAGCAAAACAGTAAGTGCATTAGAATGGAAAGATCCAGAAAGAACTTTAAGGGGGACTACAGGAATGCTGGAGAGAGACTTCTTACAAGGGCATGTAGTGATGGGACATGGGGGAATGGCTTCAAGCTTGAAAGAAGGGACATAGAGATTAGACCTTAGGAAGAAGTTCTTCCCTGTGAGGGTGCTGAGGCGCTGGCACAGGGTGCCCAGAGAAGCTGTGGCTGCCCCATCCCTGGTAGTGTTAAAGGCCAGGTTGGACGAGGCTTGGAGCAACCTGGTCCAGTGTGAGGTGTCCCTGCCCATGGCAGAGGGTTGAAACTGGATGATCTTTGAGGTCCCTTCCAACCCAAACCAGTCTGGGATTCTGTGAAAGAACAATGACTTTTCTTTTACCCTTTAAAACCTAGAAGACCCTGTCCTCTCATGTTATTAAAGGGGGAGGAGGGCTTTTTTTATTCAGCAACATTCATTACCTATTAAAGGTAGATTATGCTGACTTCAAAGTGTTTTGATCTAGACTGCTCAGGTTTGTGGGAGTTCCGGTTCCTTTCTGTGTTTCCATTTGCAGCCATCATTTTAGTCCTGGCTGGGCTGAGGCTTCCATCAAGAGGGAGCTCTGTATTTCATTAGAAGAGTTGCACTGTCCAAATTTCTGTCCTTCTTCATGTGACTTGCTTCTTAAAATGCTATTGAAGTTATGCAAATGTTGGCAGGCTGGCACTCTTGAGCTTGTCGTGTCCTTTGGGTAATTCTTAGCTCTTACTGTTAACAGTCCCAGTGGCCTCTCACTTTCTGAAACCCCCATATTGATTCCATCAAATCAAAACAAACATTTGTTTTCCTTAAATAAAATTATTGACTCTCATGGAGCTCAGAGATTTATGGACCCATCAAACTACATTTATTAAGTCATTTTCTCTTATGACTGCAACTTATTTCCACTGAGGTTCACTGTTTCGTTGATTCATATTCCGGGTGAGTTTCTTTCGCTATGACTCTACTTCCTTTTGCTCCTTATTGATACTTGATCACCAGTGCATTGTTTGTTCATTTGTTCTTTTGTGGGCTTTTTCCCCTCAATATCCTTAAAAATCACTTTGTGGCCTGTGGACACTGGTGGGTTTATTAACTATATGTCATTACAGAGATCGTGAAGAAAACAATTCTGTTCTCATCTTGTTCATGCTTTCTGTAATATTTTTGACATTCTTCTTTCTGCCTTATTCAACCTGTCACCATTCTGTGATGTGTCTAGCCAATGGATTTTTGCATTGGATTTGTTCAGTATAAATAAGAGGAAAATTGGTTAATGTTCGATTTCCACATCAAAGATCCTTACAGATCTGTTGAGTAATGCTGCATTGTCACCTAAGACAATAGAACATAGAATATATGTTGTTTTTTAAAAAATTAAAACTAGTAATAATCTTAATATCATAATAATTTACAGATCTTCTGATCATGTAAATAAGTTGCTACTAAATACTGAATGCTTATCTAGTATCTAGGAAAGCCAAGCTCTGCTAACATTTCCATGAAAACATGTTGTAGCTTTCCTTGGCTTCAAGAAGCAGTGTCGCTGAAGTGAGCTTTTACCCATATATGTGCGTGCTGTCAAGGGCAAAAAGGATGAAAACTAGTTCTTAGAGCTGCCTGTAATGAATCATGAGCGTCTAACATGGGTATTATCAGTGGATTTTCTCCTTCTGAAATCTTATTTTTTGACTTAGAGAAGCTAATGGGTTGGGGGAAAAGCCTGCCTCTGGCTTTCAAACAGTGGAACAAGTTCTTGTACTCAGTAGTTCTTGGTAGAGTGTTTTTTCTCTCTTTTGCTGTCTTATCCTTATTCCCTCTACCCATTATGTTATTTTTCTAATTCCTGTTGGCAGATTTCTAGTAAATAAGATTTCATGTCAGTCTTTCCCAATGTCTTGCAGGTGTTTTTCAGTTCTCACTTCTTTAGAAAGCCATCATGGTGAAGCTCAGCCAGCAGGCTTATGAGTCTCCAAAGTCCTTTAGGTCATTTTAGGCATATAACCTAGAATAACCATGTGGCTTAATTCTGTCATGACTATGAGGAAAAAATATCCAGCTAGGAATCCTGTTACAATTGTAACTCACTTGCACGCGTGCCCTATTGGTCCCTTTTCTGTGTCCTGTCCACACAGAATGAGAATTTTAATGCCTAGCTCATTTTTTTGGGTGTTTCAGCAGTTCTGCAGCACAAATGATACCAGCAGATAATTCTGGGAATGCGTGGTATGATATGTTCTGAACTGCCTTGGATAATTAAGTCACTATCTTGGAAGTTTTGACTTTGCCAGTGTTACCCAGCCCATATCCACAGACATTTTTCTGCTGATAACTTATTCCTCACTTCGTGCATTTCTTTTGCACTGCTTGCAAGGCTACTAGCTGTAATGAAATGCTGTCTTCGTGGTGTTGAAACGACATAGTGATTTTACAAGACTTAGTAAATATTAATTATTAATTAGTACCTCTAAACTCAGAGGCTATAACTGTATTAATAGTAGTATTCTGAGTTTATAAGCTCAATTACCGTTGGTTTGTTTTCTGCTTGCACTTGTTCTGCCTTCCTTTTTCCCTTACGTATAAGTGATTTTCCTTGTAGCTAGAGGCAAATATAACCAACTATTGTAAAGACTGATCAGAACTGAAAAGCAGAAGGATAGTGAACTAATTGCTGTGTAATCATGCTTGAAAGCTGTAATATTGGTACTAGGCTTAAATCTGCTCTCATTACACTTCTTTAGATAAACTGCTGTCTTCCCTTGCAGTGAATTATGATGCTTTGATATCACAGAATTTGATGCTTTTCATAGAATCCTAGAATGGTTTGGGTTGGAAGGAAGCTTTCAAGATAATCTGTTCCAACCCCCCTGCTGTAGGCAGGGACACGTTCTACTAGACCAGGCTCCCCAAAGCAGTGAAGAACTCCTTATCTAGTCTCAGTCTCCCCTCTGTCAGTTTAAAGCCATTCACCCTTCTCCTATCCCTGCATGCCTTTGTAAAAAGCTTTCTTGTCAGCCCCTTAGGCACTGGAGCTGCTCTAAGGTCTCCCCTTAAGGAGCCTTCTCTTCTCCAGGCTGAACCAGCCCAGCTCTCTCATCCTGTCTCCAGAGCAGGGCTGCTCCAGCCCTTGCAGCATCTCTGCGGCCTCCTCTGGACTCGCTTCACATTCCTCTTGTGTTGGGGGTCCCAGTGCTGAACGCAGTACTGTAGGGAGGGTTTCAGGGGGTCGGTTATATTTTCGTGTCTGACTTCGGTTGTGGAGAGAGCACTTCTCCAAACATGCAGCACATCTGTTCATAAACTGGAAGCTAACAGCAATCAACCAGAATTTTCCACTACAGGGAAATATCTCCCAAGTATTTTCCTTACACAGTTGCCAAGCAGGTGGTGTGTTTTGAGAGTCACCTGTTGAGAGTAAGCTTTTTCTCTAGGTAAGATGAAAACATACACGTTAGGCTGTCTCTCATATCGTTATATTGTAACTTGAAATTTCTTTATGAAATGCTGCATGAAATCTGTCTCGGCCAATACACTCTCACATTCGGACGCAGAGGGAAATTGATTAGTGGAGACTGATTTTAGTCAGTCGAAATTGAAATCCCAAGCTCCAACTTTTTTGGATAAAGCAGTATGCAGCCAGTGCTGTCATTCAGAAGACCATAGATGATGAGTTTCTTTATACATTTATATGTATTGAAATTATTTTATGAACAGTGGCTGATGGCTGACCCTTCCCCCTAAGCACAAGTGTACAGAGACAACTGCAAGGAACAGTAAAGTTCCCCCATTGCACCAGATGGAGAGAATTATACAAACAGTTTCTGGTTTTATATGGAGATAGCAAAAACTGATATTTTGATGCCAAAAAAATGTTACTGGGGTTCTTGAAATATGGTTCTCCAACACCCCCCAGAACCCTTCAGGAAATACTTCTAGAACTGTTTATTAGGAACAAGTTTTGAGGAGAGATGACCTTACCACAGTTGGAACTGTTTCGTCCTTCTGCTGTTCTTGGCCTCTGGAGGAGGTGCTAGTATTTATGGTGATGACCAGGTATTAGCTGAGAAATAACAAGAATTCAAGAAACGTGTTTCAGGAAAAGCTGCCTCAGAGAGTAACAGGCCAACAGAGTGACAACTATTTCCACGTCATATTACAAATAGCAGAACAGATATTGTATGGCAAATTCTTGTGCTACCATATATAAAATCTATTTAAGAGCATATGAAGAAAGAATAATGTACAATACAACATAATCAATTTATTTTAAATCAGTATTTTTCTATGAAAATGAGGCCTTTTTCTTCAAAATACCTCTAATAAGGAATTAGTAGCTGGAACAGTAAAACTTACCTGCACTCAGTTTCAAGATAGGTTTATCACATGTAGCAAGGAACTGTCTTAATGATTTAAAGTCAGGATAATGCAATAGTGGGGTAATCATAGAATGGTTTGTGTTGCAAAGGACCTCAAAGATCATCTAGTTCCAACCCCCCTGCCAGGGACACCTCACACTAGACCGTGTCGCCCAAGGCTCTGTCCAACCTGGCCTTGAACACTGCCAGGGATGGAGCATTTACCACTTCTAATACCTTCTTTCATGACATAAATGATACATAATACCTTTATATCAGCTATTCAAGTAAGAATTCTTATCCAGATAAGAATAGCTGGTATAAAGGTAATTTATATAAGCTTTCATTTGTAACAAGGTACCATTATGTTCATTAGTTACTTAGCAAGCACTGTTCTCTAACTACTGTTCTCTAACTTGCCTTTGGAAACTTTTGTAAGTCCTGAAGGCTTTTCATGTACTGTTTTCCTGAATTTTTTTTATCTTTTTAATCTGTTTTTCCTAATGTTATGTGAGACCTCTGAGCATGAGGATTAATTAATAGGTCTTCATTTATGATGTCTGAGCATCAAATATCACATGGCGGGCTAAAAATTGAAATCCCTCTTGGGGAATTTTGGCATGAGGCATGACAGAATTTCATATTCTTTGAACAACAAATGAAAACTAACTTGAGAATAACTGCAGTCCTTTTCTTAAGTGACTATTATGTGGGGATATCGCATTTATAACACTCAGCATCAGTGTTCATTGGTCTGTTTATTTTCTGTGTCGTTTTTTTTTTTCCTGATTTGATTGCAAGCTGTCCTAGGAGGCCCATAAGATGAGCCATAAAAATCACTGCAAGTTTTAGTTAAATGTTTATTGAAAACTTGATTTTTCTTTATGAAAACCAAAATGAGAGGGAAGGTTGCGAACATTTTCTTGTAATAATGAAAATCAGAATTCTGTTGTCCTGTTTGGGGCCTTCCTTATTTTTCTTCTCAATAATCTTTTACTTGTATACATATACAGGATGAAAAGCACCTATGTCTATGTGCATGGCCTTCTGGTTTATATTGTCAGCCAAACTGAGAGGAGATGCGTGGATGCTGGAAAAGGCTCATTAATCAAACAGATGTAGTTTCAGTAATTATGAAATCTCCCTGTTAAACAGAAGCAGTAAGTCATTAACGTATCTTCTCCGGCATTTTGGCTAAGATCAAGCATAGAATATCTTCTCGTTAAGATAATGGAGTTCAATAAAATCTACTCCATCATTCTCCATATGGGAGCAAGATTGAACTTTTTGGTTAACTGCAATCACTTTGTCATTCATTTTATCTTCCTCCAATCTTGTTCATTCATTTACAAGAGAAAATTAATTCTTCACACATTCAGCCTACTGTCCTGGCAGACTGCATTGAACATAAAAGTTAACTTTGTAAATAAATAAAGAGTGGCTTAATGACATTAATCCTGAGAATAAAATTTAGAGAAATGAGAAATACTTGGGGTTTTTTTTGTGGTGTGTTTTTTTTTCTTTATAATTCAAGAATCTATTAACAAATATAAATTTTGTTAAAGTTAAGGAGAATTTATTGAGGAAAATCAAGTTCATGATATAACTTAGTTTAACCTTTTTTTGTTTTTTCCCCCATTGTCTTGAATTTCACTTCAAGTGAATTGAAATTCCCTTTAATTTATACTTATCATTTCCAAGGTGTTTTCAACACCTTCAGAATTAATTTTTCTAGGAACTAAAGATCTTTATGTATAATTGATTGGACATATTTATCACTCAAATTCAGATGTGGGATAGAGAAAAGATTCTTGAAAGGCACCATTTTACATGGCATATGATCTTAGAAATTATAGCAGATTTTCCTTATTCTGGCTGGATGTTGTTCATTCATATTTGGATAAAAGGATTGTACAGTTTTACATTTTGCTTCAAGCTTTTCAGTAATCTTTACCCAGAGTAATTTTAGATAAGAAGTAGTGAAGTAATCTGTAAACTTCTGAGCACTTCATCTGAGAAGACAGTGTTTGGTGAGAAGAAACACAGATACAAACCCCCTTTGTTATATAAACTACATGTCAAAAGAAAACCAAAATGCTAAAGGAAACAAATGAATTTTTAATACTTGCTCACGTTTCATCCACATTCCACTGCTAGTCCTACTGGCTGGGAAGTAGAACAGTTAAATATAATTAAACTCAACACAAAATACTAAGCTACAATTCCCTATAAGGAAGCCCCAACTGCAGCCTCTTCTGCACACCCATCCCGAGTGCTGGCTGCCCCAGGGCAGGCAGTGGTTTTGTTGCAGTCTTACAGCACTTGGCAGATGTCTCCATCTGCCGGTTATCACAGCATGGTTTGTGTTGGAAGGGACCTTAAAGCTCATTCAGTTCCAACCCCCTGCCACGGGCAGGGACACCTTCCACTAGAGCAGGTTGCTCCAAGGCCCTGTGTCCAACCTGGCCTTGAACACTGCCAGGGATGGGGCAGCCACAGCTTCTCTGGGCACCCTCTGCCAGTGCCTCACCATCCTTACAGGGAAGAACTTCTTCCTTATGTCTAATCTCAATATCCCACTGTCAGTTTAAAGCCATTCGCTTTTAAAAAGTTGCTCTTGTACAAAAGATTTCTTGTAGGCCCCCTTTAGGTACTGGAAGAATGGGGTTTGTGGTCCTTATTGTGGCTCCTGCCCTCTCATGCTGCTCCAGTGTGGACTCTCTAGAGACTGCGTCTCCCTTAGATCCACCTGCTTTGACAGAGGCTCTCAAGGGAATTCTCTGCCAGAGCAAGGGCTGGAGCCCCTTCTTCCCCTCCTCTTGCTCTCCTCTCAGAGCTGGCAGGGCTTGTTCTCACCCTTTCCTCTCACCGCTGGGCAGCCTTTTGCCAGCATTTTACTGGCTACAGAGCCAGCAGTCCCCCTGCCAAGACCTGGGCAACTGCAGCTGGTGCAGCTGGGAAGTCCTGTGGGTAATAGTGCATTGCTGTATATACGTGTGCATGTAGACTTTCACATGTGTTTACACAGGCATCCTTCACTTTGGACATAATGGGAACTCATGATCCAGACCAAGGTAGTAAACTGTAATGTTTGGAACTTGATATTCAGGTATCTGATTAAAATGGGGAGGGAATGGGCTATAATTATAAGTCACTTTAATTTTTCAGAGATGCTGATTTAACTGTGCTGTTGTCCTTGGTTGACATGTTAAACGTGTAGTATAACAAGGTTTTACCAAGCTTAATTACCAAGTACTTTTGGCCTTAAAAATGCCTCAGTAGTACCCATGCATGATAATGAGGATACAATAATAGATGGTGCTATTGTAAACACCATTTGCATTCGATAATTAGGAAAAAACCAACAATTTATATTCAGAAAATGCTACATGAACAGCAGGGTAAGCTGGATGGCTAAGGCTGTTGTAAAACATATTGGCTTCGATTTCCGTAGCACATGAAAATAAGGTAGGTCTGGTAATTTACATGAGCAAGAGTAATGCAGTGACATGTCCTATCTACAAATCTTTCTTACAAAACCTTTTATACAGCATCCTCCCAGCCAGCTTTTAAGACAATGAATTACATTACTATTCTTTTTAATGAGTGTTTCTAAATCAGGAGTTTCTGATGAGACTGAAAGGAAGTGTGAAAAAGGAAGGGACTCTTGGGCCGCTGTAATGACATTTGCTGTTATTTAAAAAGTTTAAAAAAACCCCAGTCTTTGGGAACATATGAAGTTACCTGGAGTTGTTCTAACTAGCCTTCACAGTGAAAGGGAACAGTGGTACAGTAACCCTCCACTTGATTAAGCCCTTTTCAAATTGACTTTGATCTCCATTAAGACCTGGGTTTTCTACTTTTTTTTTTCTTCTGCTCTGTTTCTAACAGAAGCTTCCTTGTCACACTAATGCACCAGGAAGGCATGAGTAAGGCATGAGCTGTTCTACTGTGGATGGCAAAACTGATTTGTTTGAGGGTGTTTAGTTCCCTCCAAAAGCAGGTGAATTTTGGCTGGGGCAGTGCAAAGACTGAAGGTAGGAGTAGTGCAGCACCATCCTTCCATCTGTTCTTTTCAGTCTCTACTTGTATGGTGAAACCATTAAGATCCAAATCAGCAACACTGATCAATGGAGGCAGTTGATGTACTTTGACTTGCACCATATAGTCTGGTCAGAAATTATTTTTCAGTTAAGTAGCTCTTTGGAAGTGTTGATACAGTCTGTTTGTTCTGTACAGGGGAATACAAACACATTTTTGCTTAGTGAGGAGGAGAAGCAAAATTTATTTAGTCACAACGTACTTGATGTATTATAGGGACCTGTTCTCTGGTACATCTCCTGTGATGTTCTTAGGACAGAGAAACCTGTGAGAGAAGCCTTTTATCATAGCAGTAGTGCTTCAAGAGAAGAAACACAACTAAACTTGATTAGTGTGTAGCACTGTAGGAAACAAAATATGGGGCCTTCTATGGCTGTTTTGTTTATCTTGATGTTTTATTTAACATCTTGACATGCTCAGGTATTCTGTGAAATATCAGAGGATGTTGTTGTGTCTTTTTGATTGGATGTCGTCCTATTGACAGAAAACAAAACCCAGATACCACTGTACAGTGATTGCTTGTCGTCTTTTTCTCCCTTATGTCCCCTTCAAGCCGAATGATAAAAATCATCCACGCGTGTTAAGCCTCTAACCACTTTTTCTTCCTTAAAAATGAAGGAGAAAGTACCAAATACGAAACGAGCAGAATTTCAGTGACTTGCTTTGTGAAATTCTACCTCCAGTTGAATCCCATGTGCCATTTACCAATTGGGCAGGCAGGAAATACTAATTTATTCTTAATTATAATTCTTTCTGGGTAAAAACTGCACTATTATAAAACTCTGATACTTATTTTCCTGATTGAGTGCGCAAAGCATGGTGCTTAACCACACTTAAAATAGTTTGACTTCAGTATTTTGCTGTGCAGTTGTTATTGCTTCTTGTATTCATGCTGTGGATTATTAAAGGCTGGCATTGCCTTTCCTCACATCGGAATTTCATTCCCTTTTAGAAAGAACATAGAAGGACCTGCAACACTACAAATCTTTATCTCCTTACAGCAATGGAGAACTATCACAGACACACACTCACACACACCCTCCCACCCTGACTATTGTCTCCAGCGAATGTAGAACTAACAGCTATAGTCAGGACACACCATGATTTATGGAATTGAAAACTGATTGGCCAATTGAAACCAAAGATCACTCTTTTGACTGATATTTCTGGCTCTAGCTGTCCTCAGAAAAGAGTTGACCTATCATTCATACAGCTATTTTAAGATGCTTGCTATCTCCTTCTGATGAGATTTAATCACTTGGGAATAAAATCAATGTTTAAACTAAGTCTTACTCCTTCTAGAAAACTAGAATCCAAACAGACTGACAAGGAGTTTGCTTGTGGTGCTGGTTGCCCTGTGCTGAGTCAGCAACAGGAGTCCTATAAATATTTTACAACTGTGAGTCAAATATTTGCATCTTTACAACTTGCAAATTGATCATAAAGTTGTTCTGTTCAGCTTCAGATATACAAATTTATGTAAATCTTGATCTGTGCTTACCATAGAGGTAAGATATTTCCTTTCACCTCTAGGAAAAGAAAGAAAGAAAGAAAGATTCTGTCTTTAATTATTAAATGTTAGGCACTTTCATGCTTTGGGCAATAAGGTGAAATGTATCCACAAATTGTGGTCCTATGAAGCTAATGCCCTCAACTGACTTGTTCCTCGTGCTGTTGCTCCAGTGTGCCTAAGGATGCAGAACATTTGCTGGAATCAACTTGCAGGCTTCGTTCCGACATACAAAAACATTTGTTGGCCTGCTCTGGTATACATATTGTTTCTTCAAGGTATTAGTGTAGAAGATTTTAGTCTCCTGTGTTAAAATTCACTGCCATGTTAGATGATTGGTTTGAGTTTTGCAGCACGTGTAACAAGCCTCTGAAAATAGTGAATCTCGCAGGTTGGTTGTAACACAGCTTGCTCTTTTCAGTCTATAATACAGAGAAGTTCAAAAATCTAAACTAAGCTCACATTTCCTATTATGCAGTGTTCCTCATTTCTTTTTTGTTGTGGTTAGTGTTCCTTTCCTGTCCACAGTTCTATTCATCAACCTTTGCATAAGATTTTGGCCCTAAAAAACCCCAAGAAGGTATTGGCAAATTCAGGAAGCTTATCTTCTGGAAGTGTGTTCTGGGGAAATGGAATGAAGACCAACATGATCTTAAAAGTATGCTATGTATACGCTAGATCAATGCAACAGTAAGGAGAAAGATGAAAAGTATTTCTTCTTTCACCTGCTAAAGTATTTTTTCAGGTACGTTTTGTGACGATGCCTCTGGTGAAATCAGTGTATTAGGACAATTTAATTTATCTGGTCACTTGATGCTTCTTTGGAAACATGGGAAAGAGGGCTAAGAGTTTGCAGAGCTAATCCTTCTATGTTTCAGTGATAGGAATCAAGGAAGCACACCTTTTATACTTAGTTGGAGGTGGGGGGAAAAAAGCTTCAAGTAGAAAAGGAAGGAGACCAAGGTTAGACCTTACTTGTCTTTTCTTCCCAGGAAATGATATTCTGTCAGTATAATACAGTTTAATTCATAGATCATGCACCTCCTGGTTTTTGCTTCTATCATCACTTCTAACAGTAGGCAACTGATAAACAGCCAGCTAATAGCTTCTATTATAAATATGACATATCTGCTTTCTCCAAAGGGGAACTGAAAGTAAACAACAATGCACAAACATGGAATTAATAATGCCTTTAGGAAAAAAAAACACCCCACAACTGAATTTAAGCTTAAGTGATGTTTCCTTTCTGCTCTGCGATTGAGAAAGAATTCTCTGCTGCATTTTGCCTGCCCTGTTAATTTCCATTTTTTTACTCGTCTAACCAAATGTGGAATATGCTTTACATGCTTCATGGGATTAAATATTTTGTCTGTCTGATAAGAGTAGAGTTTCCTCCCTAAGCATTATAGGGGAAAGGTAGTTTTCTAATATAAAAAGCATTCAGATTAGAATCTGCAGCTTTTGCTCTGACTTAACTCCATTATGAGACTTCCATTGAGCATCTTAAGCAGTCTGTAAGTGGGCAGATAAAAATACTTAATTATCTCCATGAGTTTAACGTCCTTCATGTTTTGAAAGGATTTTATATGCATATTGCTGGGTTCTGTATAGCAAGTTTAAAGTCTCTTTATTCTGTACCTGTGCTATATTGTTTTGACAGTTAATATGTGGCTTTCTGTGGGCATGCTTTTATATACAAATACCCAACAATTCTAAATCCCTTACTGGATGGTTGGATCTTGCTTAAATTAGGTTAAACCTGGAATAACAGCTCTGAATTTAGAAGACTTTTATGTTGATATAAAACTGCTAAAAGTAAAGGGACCATTAAAATAAGTGTGTGTTGTGAGGAAAAAATTACATGTTCTCATTAAAGTTAAAAGCTTAATCGTAGACATGAAAACCTTCTAAAGTCATGATGAAAAGTTAAGCTGACTGGTAAAAATGTCATTCAGGAAACTAGTTCTGCATTGATGTCTTCATCCTGGGTCCTGAAAAACAAACAAATCAAACCAGAAAAAAAAAACCAAACACAAACCCAGAGAAATCCCACACCAAACAAACAAAAGATACTTTTGATGATAAGGTTGACTGAAGAAGAACATAGGCTGAGTAACTGGCAAATGTATTTTAAGGTAAATGGGACTTGGCAAGATAAATTGTGAAGGTTTTCAGTGTTCTCTCCTCCAGCCTTGTGGGTTACTCTGACTTCTGCTCTTAAATTCTTTATGCGATGTGACTCCAGGCTTCTCCATCCTTAATTCTGCTAGGTACCAGTCTGTAAAGATCAAACCTACCTTCACAGGTACTTAAGAAGGAGCTTTGTTCACTATAACACCCTGCAAAACATTTGGCTATTTCCCATAGTGAAAAGCTGAAGTATATTTACATGGCAGAAGGTTAAAAACTGAAGAGGCATCTGAGGATTGTATATGCAAAAATATTCATGAACAGGGTTGGTAGTCAATTATTGCTAGGAGCTAAGGACAGTTTAATGAAATCCCAAGTGTACAACCAGACCCTGGCTTCCCACTAATCCAGATGCAGTTGACCTGAGGTTTTGGTTAAAAAACCTGAGCAAACAGGATGTCAGGTTTCTCGTACAACTTCTCCAGCTGCACAGGGGGCAAAGCAGTTTGTCAATTTGTTCATAAGAGACAGGAGCGCGATGGCATGAATGCCTGCTGCATTCCCAGTGCCCTGTGGAATGTTCTGCAGAGTCTCACATAAACCAAAAGCAATCCAGATGTGGTTTTGTTTGAGAGGGATGTAAAAACTTCCCCTGCTTACTCCTCCAGAAAATAAAAAAACCAAAGCCAACTAACCCTTCAAAACTTTTACTGTAGATGTGGCTTAAAGATAATAGAAATGATGTATTTGTTTTAAAATCATTCAAAATTGAATGCTACTGAGTAAGAAAAGATGTAAGTTTAGTTTTAAGGACACCTGTTCTTTCCAAATGTAAAATACTAAAGAGAAAAATATATTTCATAAATCCAGAATTTAAAGGTGACACTTTGAAGAAAACTTGAAGTGTACAAGTTTTCTGTGCAGTTTTCTATTTTTCTTTATGAAGTGTTAAAATTTTGGTGAATTTGAATTTCAGGAGGCTGCTTTGTACACCTTTATACTTGTAATGATTTAAAAAATAACCAAAAAATAAATCCCAATTTCTCTGGTTGAACTGTAGAGCACGGTAATGAATGATGCTGTTTGATGACAGTGCAAACAGAAATGTCTGATAGTAGTCATGTAATACATTGCACGATTGTGCTGTTAGGATATTACTATTTCCAGTGTTGCTTAGGAGTGCTTCCAAATATTTATTAACAAGAAAGCTTTCATATTTGTTAGTAACTTGGTCCTTGGATGGAATAGGGTGTTAATTTATAGGAATCAAAATATGTAGACTTTGGATTAATAAGGCCTTTTGGCTACTCCTTGTTCCCTTCCTTACAGAAATCTATAGAAAGGCTTAAAATAAACCTCAGAACAAGTCACCATGAACAGGAAGGGTTGTGTGGAGACCACTAAATTCATGTAATTAATGATTTCACCTTGGAGGGTGAAAAATAGCTGCTCTGTTTGCTTTCTTTTCAGCAGCAGCCACCCTTTTAAGCAGTGTTATCTCTATTGATGGTATGCAGCTTGAAGGGGAATATGAAACATCCCAGGTGATCAGTATCAGCTGCTCTGATATTTTATATTCCAGCTGAGCTCCACAGATGCTTAAAGAAAGTTTCAGTTACACTTGGACTCATTTTCTCATGACGCTGGCTGTGAAGCTGGCTCCCTAGCAGCCTGTCAAGACTGTCCTGTGAAACGCCAGTCATCTGAGGAAGTTGCAGCCTTCTGCAATATGGGAAGAGGACTATGCTCACAAAACACAGTGAGAAATAGCAGATCAAAGCAATGGAGGCCAGTAGAAATAGCAAACGAGAAGCCAAATGATGCTTATCTAATACTTGAATTGACTTTGACATGCAAATGGGAATGGTAACTGCAAAGTAACTGGTGTGTGTGTGGAGTATTAACCTGTTTGCACAGGTAGAGTGTGGACAGCTCTATTGTGACTGAAGTTATTTGAAAAGTAGGTTGGTTTTTGTTACCCTTGTAATGGAACAATTACCTGCTAACAGGACAGAAGTTGGGACAGAAGAGGGTAAAGAAATGAAGCATCCACTCTACCAATCATCATCCCTATCTAGTTGGTAAAGCGGTTCAAGAAACTTGCTGGGGAGTAAAGTTACCTTTTTAGCTTAAGATAGAAATAATAATAAGTAACAGTATATGGTGGATTTATTTAAAGTTATCTCCCGCAATCAGGAGGAACCCAGCAGAACATGTATAAGGCAAAAGGGTTTGAACCACCCCAAAGGTAGCAAAGGCTAGTACATTTGGCAAATACACTTGACAGGCAAGTTATTTCCTTTCCCCATAAGAGGTGGTCTTCATTAACAAGCTCTTCACTGATTTCTTGCTGATTTAAGAGCTTGGAGCATGAGGTGTTCCCTGCCTGGCATTTGCCAGCCATTACCATCAGTATTTGTGTTCATCAGTGACCCTTCGGAGGACTAAGGAAAGGGCTTCTCCAGCAGAGTTCCTGTTACACACAATGAGAGGTTTGGCTCAAGGTTTATCATAATGAGCAGTAGGCTTCTGACATAGGGCCAAGGTTGATTTTCTTGTCATAGTGATTAAACCTGTGCTAGGCTGTCCTCAATAATACTGCTCCTACTTTTGGTTGTTTTTAAATGTTTCTACAGGGGTTACCTTTGACCATGAGCTGTTTTGTACTATCTCCTGCTTTTCCATTAGTACAGCTTTAAAAGTTCATTTGAAGCAGTGCATGAAAGTTACACTTATTTATTCCTACTCTTTGGGGGGACACAGTCTTGTGAATTAAACACAGCGGATTCTAGCATTTGTTTTGGGATATAAAACCTGCCCATGCAATATGAAAGGTAAGGCTGTCTCAGCATACTAATACGCTGCAATCCACAACAGCCGCATTAATATTCCTGATGGTCTCCTGTTGGAGATATGCCACTTCCCACATGTATTTATCCACGTTCCAGAGTGCCCTTGCAATCTCATGACTGCTTTTCAGAACTGCTTGGTAGCTTATTCTTTCTCCTTAGCACACTACAGAGAACACACTCTACATATTCACATGGGAGCAGAAAAATGTGTTCAGGATAACTAGCATTTAGCACACAGTACAAATGAAACCCAGATGATCTGATTCTCTCCCTTGCTCCACATCATTTACATTAAAATTCATATTCTAAAAAAGGAGTCTTTTGCATTGCAAGATTAAAAGTTGCTCTAAACTTTTTTCCTTGCACTTGACAGGCATTTAGGTATAATTAATGAGTTGGTAATAGTTAAGATTTGGGAGTTTGTGTTGCAAATGTTCTCTTTGTACAGTGAAAATATGTAAAACAGGAATGGTTAAGACTTCTTGGTCAGAAAGCCATGGCTTTGTGTTTTTCTTGGCTGAGATTTTTCAAAGTGCTACCTCAGATGGACTTACGTGTTTCATATTCTGAGGGCAATTCATTGTGGCTATTTTGGACTCAGAACACAATATTGATATCACAGTCATTTTGCCTTTTTGCATCTAAGTTCATCAACTTTAAAGTTCTTTTTTTGACATATGCATGTGGGGCTTTTTTTAGTAAAGTTGTTATTGGCAGCATATTTATGTCTTAGAGCTAGTATCCTACAGCAAAATTATGATAATGGATTCTAATTTGGTAGGAAATGATGGCTAAAGGTTTTGAAGAAGGAGGGGTGAATTTGTAGATTTTGGGTTTGGTATTTTTTTAAAGGTCTGTCCATTTCTCAGTTCACAGTGGACCATAATGATGGCAAAGCCTTCGTTCTTCAAAAGCATTCTTAGTAAGGCACTGTCACTTAGTTCTGATGAGTTCTATTTATCAGTATCCAAACACTTTTCTTTTTTAGAAGCACTATACCCAGCTCTCTTTTTACTTTGCTGACAGAATCTTTGCAAGAGCTTCTGAGAGATCCTCCAGAGCAGCTTCAAATTAATAAAACCCACCTATGACTATGAATATATACTGTTCCTATCCCGTAACATTTCTAAAGGTGTAGTTGTTTGTATGCATTCTGAGGCACTGCTAGATACTAATGTCAAGAAGATAAAGATGAACTGCAGATCATCTTTTTCATCTACTCAGATTGCTTTGATAAGATACGTCAGTGACTTTACAGGTGACCTGTCTATTGATCAGGATGCTAAGCATTGGAACAGACTTCTGTGAAGTGAAGCCTCAAGTTTTTTTTACTCTCCTTTGCCCACCAAAAATCATTTAAGTCGCTGGCAAAGGGAGGATTAAGCTTTAACAATCTCTGAGGTTGATAAATCAAAGATTGTGTGTGTATATGGTCTGCTTTGATACAATCAAGGTCTGCCCAGCAAATTGTCTGGTCCTTGTTCCTCAGATAGTTCATGGACTAACCAGGTATGAACTAAAGCAATTGCAGGCAAAGTGGAATACAGCCCTTCAGTCTATCCAGTATGATGGGTAGGCTGTATAAAGAAACTGTGAACTATAAATAGACCATAGAACAGGAAAGAACAGGTATCCTTTCCTGGTTTTGTTGAGTGAGGACACCGGAACATGTGACAGGCTTCTAGTAGAGCAGAAGATCCATCTCATCTGGTTTCCAGTAGCTAGGTGCCTGAGAAAGCATGTAAGACCAGAGCAAGTGCATAGGGGTCCTTCCTTTCCGTAGTCTTTAGGTCTTGAGGACTTTGAAGCTTGTGGATTGCTGAGGTTTTGCATTTGTGTTTAATGACATAAGGTGACCTTTCTTCCATTGATCTAATTATTTACATCTCAAGGAAACTTGTTTCTGATGGACACAAACTGTAATTTCCCTCTGAACAGGAAAGTCAGAGTAGCAAATGTCATCACACCTGTGACAGTTATCAACTCTTTCTATCTGAACAGAGTGGAATGGAAGTGCTGTTTTGTTTCAGGAAGTTAGCATTTAAATGGACCTAAGCTGGCTTGGATGTTAATACATCACTGAGATAAATGGGATGGAGGAGAGTTTATTTCTTTGCTGCTACAATGCTGGCAGGCCTGGGTGCCCTGTAATTGATTAACAGGGCACAGTGCATTGACTTATATGGGGAAAGCTATTATATCTCAGTAACAGGAAGGTATATATGATTCTGGTTTAGTAAGAAAAAAATTGGATTCTGTAGGAAATAAGTGAAACTGCTGAAAGAACCAAAGGTTCCCAAGGATTTTTTTTTTTTTTTTTTCTCTTAAATCTGTGGCATAACAGCATTTTATGTTAGGAAGGAAGTTTAAATAGTGCAATATATTTAGTGGAACTTTCATACACAGCTAGAAATATTAGCTTATGTAAGCAGACTTTTAACTTTTGTTCTATTGGTCCCGAAGTCATGAGTTATTGATGATATTTGATATGTTTTTTAACGGCTGTTCATTCAAAGTATAATCCTTCCCTGTAATTCATACACATTTATGGTGAATTTTCGTATATTTTGAAGCCTAAATGAGTGGGCAGATTGATGGGGGGTGTGTGTTTGTTTTTTAAACAATGAGAAGCTTATTACTTGAGATGCCAAAACAGGCATGAAAAGCGAATGCAGTTCTAAACAACAGGGAAGGAAGACTGCACCAATTTTTCAACCACCACCACCACCCCTGACCCCCAGTATTGGTGATTTTAACCAAACTGAGAAAGCAGATGTCCAGCTTCAATACTTCAAAAGCAGATATACACCAAATGAAGCACACTGATAACTGACTGTAAGACTTGGGACCATAATGGCAAACACAGAGTGGTACTCCCTGTGGGATTTTAGTTTTATTTTTTTGGCTGTGTCAAGCTCGTCTCTCTCATTCTTTTGAATGCAAGTTAAGGAAGCAGAGAGACAAGGCAGGCCATACAGGGGGAGGATGGTTTAGAAGCCAGTACTTTTTCCAAGCAAGTTTTCCTCATACTTCTTTTTGTGTGGCTTCATCAACAGTAGCACCAATATAGTAGCTGTCAAAATACAAGGAGGAAATTTTCTCAATAGCTAGTGGGATTGCTACAAGAAAAGAAGTTCTGATGAGCTTCTGTGATTTGGAAAGGCTTTTTCCAAAGCTGTCATTGTTTCTGAAAACATTGTTTAAAATACAGGTTTATTTTTTCATTGGAAGAAATTAATCCCTTTTAAAACCTGTTTTTGCTGCAATTTAGGATAACTCTTTTGTTTCAAATTATTTTTTTTAGAGTATCATGATCAATAGCCTCCCATTACATTCCATAATTAAGTTGCGTAAGTAACATATACTTTTGTAGCTAAACCTTTCTTTTGCTTATATTCTTCCATAAAGATGGAAAGTTTTGTCCTCAGCCTGCAGTGTGAAAGTATAGATGTGGGGAAAACCATATAACTCTAAAAATTTGCTTTAAAAAAAGTATATCCCACCCCTCCCCTCCAGGAAGCAGGACAAATGTTCAACCTTAGGTCTCATTATGAATGTGAATATATTTCTTTTACAGTAAATATCATATAAGATAAGCATTGGAAAATATTAAGAGATTTCGTTACATATTCTTAAAGTATTTCTGCTTATGTATACTTCTGTGTTTAAATGTTTCATTCTTGTTTCACCTAACAACAGTATTAATGACAAATTAATTCAAATCTCTAGCTAGGTGACACTAACATTGAAGAGGCAGTGAGAGCAGTTTGCTAGCAGTCTTGAAGTTGAAAACCTATTTATTTGAACCACCAAAAAAATACTATAGATAAAGAAATACTTGAAAAACTATAACTCTGTGATTGCGATATAAAGGGGGGCAGGAAATCTGGAGCAGGACTTTTTACAAGGGCATGTATTGACAGGACAAGGGGGAATGGCTTTAAGCTCAAAAGAAGGGAGATTGAGAGTAGATACTAGGAAGAAATTCTTCCTTGTGAGGGTGCTGAGGCGCTGGCACAGGGTGCCCAGAGAAGCTGTGGCTGCCCCATCCCTGGCAGTGTTCAAGGCCAGGTTGGACACAGGGGCTTGGAGCAACCTGCTCTAGTGGAAGGTGTCCCTGCCTGTGGCAGGGGGTTGGAACTGGATGTGCTTTAAGGTCCAGTCCATCCCACACCACCTCTGTTGTGAAGCCCTAACCTTGAACTGTGACTGAAATCATAGCAGCCTGGCACCCAGGTAAGCCTTTGCTCTATGCTGTACCCCTGCTGCCAGGGTTTGTTCCTGCATCCCTGGTGTGCTGCTTAAGTGGTGTGATGTGAGCTTCAGGCATGGTGCCTGTCTGGCTGCAGGCTCTTGGCCAAGTGTGGCCACAGCCAAGGGAGGGCAAGGAGGGAGGAGGGGAATCGATCCTTTTATTTTGTGGTATAAACAATAATGCTTACAACCATTTATCTTCCCTTGTCAAAATTCCATCATTAAACAGTGTGGTTGTGAACTTTAAAGCCGTTGGAATTGTGCTTTAATTCAGTGCAAAGCAATTGCCCTTTCTTCTTGCCTGTGCTTTTATGCTGGTATGCATTTTTTCTCCCTTAACAAACTCTTGGAGATTTGTGAAGGAAACTTATTTATTTTGTTAAATGTCAAAGTACTGATTCATGAACAAATGTTCTTCTGTATTTCTTTGCTTCAGTTTCTATTGCTGTGAAAGTAATTTTATTTTTCATTACATGAGACTGGAAATTTTAGGAGGCCTGCATTATAAATTACTTGGTTTTCTCACAAGCCTGGTTTTGTCTTTTTTCCCATCGAGGTTCCTCTTTTCATGGTAGGATTAATTTAGTCTCTGTATGATCCAGTCTGACCAAATCACCATTTCCTAGTAGTACCAAAACTGTACGGTGTGAACTGAGCACTAAAATATGCTGCCAAACAGAGGTGGTCTCATGCTCTCTAGATACATAAATTGAGTTGTTTCCACTTGCAGCAGTGCCTGTGTTGCAGTGTCTGTGTTTAAAAGGATGGAAGGATGAATCAAGATTAGGTTATGAGGCTTTTTAGGCTGTACCTGAAATGTAAATGGGTAATTTAACATACACATTTCATTCATCTGTTGAAGTAACTGAGGAAAATCTAGAACAAAGGGCAGTATATTACCTAAGTATTTGAAAAATCGAAACACGGTTCTCTTTATTCTGATTGACATAACTTCATACAACAGCACACTTGTTTTAAACTTTTTCCATTAGGAAGGCAAAGATTCTGCTTTTTTCATTTTCCATCTTAGATGCTGATACAAAGTTTTACTTATACTGGGTAAAGGAGAAGTGAAGTACTCACGGATTCTAGAGATTATATTTTAAAAAACCCCAACAAAACAATAACACCCCCCCCCAAAATATTTTATATTTTGTTAATTTCTAAAGTAAATCTGTGATATGTGATAATTCATAGGCATTTATTAATGTACCCTAATTTGTTTCCTTTTTTAAGATATCGAGTTATCAGCACTTTAGTTACGGAACTGAGAGATTTTCTCTTTCTTACTTCTTACAAAGCTTTCATGATAATACTTTTCATTAGCACTGAGTTTTCATGTTGCACAAGCCATTCCAGATGTGTCAGGGCCACCTTTCTTCTTCAGTTGTAGTATCTGTAAGGAGACTGGTGGCCCATAGTGAGGCATCTGTCCGTTGTTGAAGCCTTTATTTGCCTGTGTTGAGGGGTGTGTGTGTATGTGTTTGTGGGGTTTGGGGTGGGGTTTTTTTGTTAGTGTGGTTTTGGGGTTTGGGAGGTTCTGTTGTTTGGTTTGTGGTTGGGTTTTTTAACTGAAATATTGGGATGTAGCCCCATGCATTCCACATGTAAAAAAATGACAAGGTTTTGCTATTGCTGGTTATAACTCAGCAGAAAAATCAAAGGCACATTGCCACTTAATATGTATGAATTATTAACAGTATAAAGTGAATCTGTGTTCTTGTGTTTCAGAGAAGTGTGATGAACCTCTGGTCTCAGCATTACCCCACTCCTCCTTCAGCAGTTCATCATCTATGACAAGCAGCTATGTGCCCGGGTATGCCAAGTTAAACAAGAGAGGAGGTAAGGGGTGCTCTCTACCTTAACGTTCAGATACTGAAAAAGCAACAAATGATACCTCAAATATGAAAATGCTTTTTATGTAAAATATTCTTACTTATGTTTGCTTTAACAAAGTCTTGGCTGGCAGCTGTTCCAGTGTGTGTGACAGTAATAGCACTCCCTTGCGCTGCAGGGAGGAATACACCAGTAATAACGTGTAGAAGCATGGTCATGTCGATGGACTTGCACAATACAGTTGTATAATTGACTTAAGTTAAAAAGGCATACCTATGTTCATCGGGTAAATGGACATGAGCAAGGTCATGGTTGTTGAAGCAAAACTAAACAGCTCTGATGCACTTTGTTGATTTAACTTGTTTCCTGCCTTAGCACTGACTGCTGTTGTTCAATACAAAGCCACCTCAGTTTTGGTTGTTGGAAGAATAGGTGTGTAACTTTGGTCTACGTGGTCTAATTATATCCTAGGGCTAGGCAAATTTATGTCACAGTCTGAAAACAAGTCTTTACCTTCACCCACAGGAATTTTCATAGCTTTTCTTGATACTTCTGAATGTCTATATATACCATTTTGATATACATCTGATAATTAATTTTGCAGGAATTATACATTTAAACATGAAACTTCAGATTAACAGAAAATTAATATTCTGAATACTATTTTTTTTTCTAAATAGTACCGATCTAAAAGTCCTGAAATCTAAAATTTCACAAATTCTTGTCAATCAGTGCCAAGATTTTTATCTTCCTCCCAAAATGCATGTCAACTGTATAATGAAATGACTTAATGAACATAGAATTGAGAAACACTTTTGCTGTAGAGATGAAGTGGAGAGAGCAAGTGGCCGTAGTCACGATTTTCTAAATCCTGAAGATCTAGGCAAAACGACAGACTTGTAGAAGGTTGGCTTACTGGCAATGCTGCTTTATTTTTCCTGCTCCTTCAGGAATTCTGCTGCTCCTACCTAGATACCATGTTCTGCCTCCTAAAACTGGTTGTGCCAGTTGCCTGGAGATCATCACACAGGAAGGGACAAGCCAGCTCTGTCAAGCCAGCAAGCAAAATCTCTAAGTGGGGAAGAACACAGGCCAGGCTGGGCATCGATCCACTTATGATGTGGCTCACATAGAGCCTGGGGGCTGAAATGGGACTCCCAGGCTCATGGGCAGGGCACTTGGGTCCCTCAGTGAGCAGGGTGATTACCTCATAGCCTCAGGGCTATGATGTTGATCTTTGTTTATTCTTCTGCAGCTGCATTTGTCTCGAGTTCTCTGTATGTGTACTTATATGTGTAGGATTCTTGTTCTTCGATGTCTTTTTGTTGTCTTGTTTTCTAAAATCAGTGTTAGCCAGCTCCCAAGGTTGCTTTCTTTTAATGACTAGTAGTTGACCTGCTATGTTGTTTATAGTCCTGCTCCCTCTGGTACCACCCAGTGCTTCCAATACCTCTGTGATTATCCCATGATTGTAGTTCTCTACATTACATTTTTATTCTACAGTACTAGTTTGTTCTCTGCAGAATATCTACTTTAGGTACAGAAATATACCTGAATTGTTATAGTCACTAGCCCACGTCATCACAAAACTACGTTAAACATGAATTGGATTAGGCTGTGTTAACTGGGTATTAGACTTGCTATTACAGCTACACAAGCTGAAGAAAAACTGAAGACTAGCTTAGAAAATACGACCCACAAGTTCTGGTGCTGGAGCCCTGCAGATGTTGATGGAAAGCTTGTGGCCTGTCAGGAGCCTTGGCAATTTCTTTGGGTTTAGGCCTGGAGACCAGTAGAGAGCATTGTTTATTGCTCCAGAAATTTAGAAGACAATTTCTTAATGAGAATAGATGCTGGTTTATGCCTGTTTCAGGGTTTTACTTCCTTACAGTTGCCTTTATTTTGTTACATGCTTTTTATTCTCATTTTTTTCTGTCACAGTGTGTCTGAACCTGGCTTTTGATAGGGTGTTGGATCTCTTGATTTGTGTTTTTTCAACTGTTCGTTGTCTACATGAAAGAAGTTAAGGAACAGGTGAATTCTAAAACACTGCTCATTTAGGTTAAATTCTGCTGTATCTCATCATAGCTATGTTCATTTGCATTCTATTCTGTGTTCTGTAATAGGAAAAAGTGGCTAGAATCACTTTAATAAAATAAATCTTCGCATCAGCTTGCTGGGCAGGATCTTCAAATAGATTTTAGATGACTATTTCTCCTTTTAGTTTACTAGACTGCTTAGTCTGTTGTAAGTGAAAGGCAAATCACACATTTGGATTATTTTTTCCTTAATTATATTTACCCTCCCCTTTCTGACCCTTATAATCACTACAGTGCTGCTTCTTTTAATGATGATTCTTTAGCAGTAAGGATCTACAGTGCTGTCATTAATCAAACATTTGCTTCATTTCCACTATCAAAAGGTCATTTGAAATTTAGTTGCATCTATTTGCTTAAATAGCAACTTCTTTAGACTGTTGTCATCAATCTCTTTATACCTATGAAACCTGGCATACAGGCTTTCCAAAACTGAAGCTTCAATATGTACATCACCCAATTTTGCTTTCTTAATTCTAGTGACAGTGAAAGTACTGCAGAATTCAGGAATGTGTTTAACATGGGAACTCTGCCTTTGCTGTGTTTATGCTTCTGCTTCTACAAATGATGGGAAATAGCTGAATTTGAATGCTGAGCTATTTTACATCATCATGGAATTACAGATATTGCTAATCACACCAGTAATAAGAGAATCCTTTTTTTTTTTATCTCCAAAGAGTCATTATCACCTAATAGGTTCCCAAATCAAACGTGCTGTATAAACCACACTGTGCTCAGGTCATTAAATGGAAAGAACTCCCCTTCCTCCAGCCCCCAACTCTTTAAATTAAGGAAATGTGCATTTGAAAATTCTAGTCTCCAACCCAAATATCTTTTTCTTTGCTGTTTTAATGGCACTTCACTCTACACTGCCAAAACACTTTATCAAAATAGATAGTGTATTTTATTCTGTTGATTAAAACGCTGATTTATCAAACAGTCACATCATGTCAAGAAGGTTGCAGTTGTGACTGCAGTTGTTCTGGTTTAGTTTCCTGCTACAAATGTTGTAATTGGAAGGATGCACATCAAAGAGTTTAATATTTTCAGCAGGTTTTAGGAGGTTTCAGAAGCAGAAATAGCCACAAATTTAGTCTTGATATTTGATATCACTTTGTTTCCAAATCCCATAACTAGTGATTTAGGCAAAAAAAAACCCCAACACGTCATGGAATGGTATTGATCTGGAAACTGAGCCTCTAGGGTAGGGTCTAGGGTATTTTGCTATGTAAGTATGTGAGAATATTTTCCATTTTCCACAGCTGTCTACTCAGAGCCCTGTAAGCCTTTGCTGACTTAATGGATTAGTACATATACTTATTTCAAAGGAAATGCAGATTGGATGAACACAGTAAACTTGATTAGAAAAGTTACCTCTTTAAATCTGTTTACTTGGTGCCTCTTGTTCCTCTGTGTTGCCCCTTCTTCCTGTTCTGATCCTTATTACATGTTAGGGTAAGCAAAGAGAACTATCCCGAGCTTTTTTATTGTTTTTTGGGGGAAGGAGGGAGCAGGAAAAGCAAGTTATTTTTAATTAGAGGAAAAAATTGCTGCTTGTAGAAACAACTGTTCAGTGGTTACCTGCAGGTCTGTCCGTCTCTTGCAAATTCATACAAAATGTATTAAAATTTGAGGCCTCAATTCCTGTGTCAGTGAGTAAGGGAGCCTTTGATTTATATAATTGGTACAACTGTGAATCTGTGTTTCCATAATTGCAAAGAGCCAGAGGCCTGGGGGTAAAATAAATGTGTGCATTTTAGACCTGCTCTCTTTCCCTGATCCCCAAAGCACCCCAACTGCCTCATGGGCTGACTTTTGTGTCTTCCTGGGCGCTTTCAATCATAGCAGCTGTGAAAAGCAATCAAAACGTTTTCATTGGCTATCATGGGAAGAAGTAGGGAACAAGAAGGCCCCAGAAAATATGGACTGTTTTGTCTTTGTGTGAGCAAAGGAAAGCGGTTCCTCTGCTCTGCTACTACTTAAACAATCACTGTTGTTCCTGTCAGCCCTACCAGGAAAGGGGGGTGAAGAACCTTTGAGGCTTCAGGCATAGCAAAACTTAGGTGGATACTGGAATGACGCAATGAGTTACATAGTGAAAGTAGGTTTGGGGAAGGTAGAGTGTGGTGACTCCTGAATTCTGTTAAGGGCTCATAAGCAAAAGCTTGGATTTAGTAAGCCAAACGGCACTGAATTAGCAACTGTTCAGACAAAGGTTGATGTTGTCAGATTCTATCATATCATCCCTTTGAAAGTGCAGTAATTTTTCAGAGTGAATAACTGAATCTTAGTGCTATACTGTATTGTAGTATTGTTTTCATATTTAAAGAGCACTAGCCTGTTCAGTGCCAGTATAGCGAAGGTACAGATTGGTTTTGAAATGTCTGTGGCTTGTATGAGAGAACAAAGCCCTGCAGAAGAGGAGAAATACATGTGGCTTTTCTATTCCTGTCACTGTCAGTTTTATCTAAATACATGCAAACATCGTTAGATATTTGAATACTATAAAATCTGAAAACTTCTTACTGTGGACGCACTTCTTAACTGAGAGAATATTCAAATTGCTTTGTATCAGCTTGCATTCTCTACCTATGTAAACCAAACATTTCTAAGTGTATTAAATGATGCGATATATTACTTGGAAAAATAAGAGAATGTGTTACCTTTGAAAAAATACTTAATTTTCCTTTTCGAAATGACTGACACAAGATTCATTCACATTGGCACATAAATATATACCATGAAGTTATTTACAGCAGTGTAACATATTAACTGAAATCTCTGTAGTATACTAGCTAAACAGATTTCAGAGTTGCTTCTATTTGTGTCTTACACTATCTCGAGCACAAGTAGTCCATATTGCTGCCACCTTACTAACTAAAGTGGCATCAGAGGAAAGGAGAGTTTTCAATTAGTTCAGTCTTGAGCTTTATCTACAGTAGCTTTTGCATATGTGATGTCAAGGTTATAAGGTCTGACATCTTATGACCTGCCATCAATAGAATCAATGGACTGCATCACATCATAAGGAGGATTCTTAGTGCATGTTTGATATAATGCATTATCAATCTTCCTTTTAATGGTTCCCAAGCTATTGGACCTTACACTTCTCACTAGTACAAGAATTAATGCTGCCTATCATCCACCTCATACCATTTTAATTTAGGGTTGAAATTCTGCATTATTTCAACATAATGTAATGTTATGTAATATAATTGGAAGCTGCTTGAAACCCAGCAGAGTCTCAGAACTTCAGAAATAATCCCAGCAGACAGAAGAAGTATGAAGGTCATAATGAATCTTTGAATGTATGAAAATTATCTTTTGCACAGTGGAATAAAGAAGAAATCTTGTATGCAGGGCTCTCTTTCAAGTCCAGTATTAGGGGGAATCTGAAGGTGCTAATGAAACTAATAATGGTATGTAAGGGGAAGTTTCTCTAGGACAGTTGATGTTCAAAAAGCATTCCTTTTAGCACGGCTGTGTAACTCCTGCTGAGGCTTTCATGTTGCGTTTTAATCAGGTTGCTGACCTTGACCTGTTATCAGAATTACTGATGTGTCTATAAAACAAGCATCAGAAATTTTAAGTGTTGGCATAGGTGTAATTGAGGCAGTATGTTTTTTCTCAGTGGAGTTTTAAATTTCAGCTTTTGTATGGAAGCAAGAAATTATCTATAATGGGATCTGATTCTTTATTCCCCAATTCATTCACAGTAAAGTCAATGAGATCTGTCCTGCAGCAGCTCTACTAGCATAAAAAAAGTGCTTGTGAGAACTTTAGCTTAGAAGAAATGTGACGTCACCTGGCCTAGGCTCTTTTTAGCATGGTTATTAAAATCTCAAATACCATAGCCAGTAGTAGTACTTCCCTAATTCCTTATTACTTTCCTGTAATGGAATACAAGAAGATTTTTATGGAGTTTGCCTTTTGACAAAGTGAATTTGAAGGGCTGGTGAGCATCCCCTGGGATTCTGTGAGCTGTCTGGGCTTGTATCTTGATGGGACTAGCTAGGAATTCAGTTTGGGTGTCAATCTCAAAGTAAGGAGGTGCTCACTCTACTTTAGCATTGTCCAGATAGGGACAGCTAGTGTGCAGAAATGAGCACGCTGTAGATCATCACCTTAAATACTGCAGTCTCCTTGTGTCAGCAAGGCATTTAGACACACTAAGAATACCTGTACATAACGTAAGTCATTATATTTTGATTAAAACTTTCTTGGAGGAAGGTTGTTAAAGTTGCCAGTGGTTTGTAAATTCACTGCCCGGGTTACTGAATGTTGTCTTTTTAAAGCAGGTAAGCACTTAAGAGTAATGGATAGAGTACCAGAAAAGAATGGGAACAACCATGAGAAAAAGACTAGTATCATCCACTTAGTTTTTGTCTGTCTGTAAGAGAGCTCTTGCTGAGTAAGAATTACTCATAAATAATTAAACCATGGTTGCCCTTTAAATAAATAAACAACAGTTCCCTTTCTGTAAGTACATGATTTAGATAAACACACATTGTACAATCCACTACAGTTTATTTGCTGAAACTATGCTGCATAGCATGTAGTGGATCAAGTTTGGCGATCAGAAGTCAGGGCAAATTAAATGTTATCACCTATTAAACTATTACATTTCCCTTGAAAAAAGATATGGAAAATGACTTATTCCTGACTGGAAAAATAATCCTATAGTGGTTCACTTATTAATGCAACTTTAAAAACATATTTGTACTGGGCATAGCATTTTTGTGTTGCATTCAGTATAAATAGCAGTATTTCTGGAGTGGTTTAGACTACAAGTAACTGATAGTTTATTTTGAGTTGTTTAGTTTCTTTGGGGGAGGGGGGGTGTTATTCATTTGGAGACATAGCTCCTTTAAGAGCTCCTTTACCTATGAGGGTAAGTGAAAACACTTCCATTTTATCAGTAACATGGCCTTTTGCTATTATTTGTAATAAAATGTTTGTACAGCGCTAACTTCAACCTCTGGGTTTTTTTTTTTCTTTTAAAATCCATGAAGAATTCAGGCTCAGCTCATCAAGTTCTTTTGGAACTAGAAAGGAAAGTCATGTAGGAAAGGCATTTTCCCTCTCACAGCTATTATTTCATGGTCAAATATTATTGCTGGATTCATACAATTTTCTGTATACTTTTAGCTGCCTCATATGCTACCACATAATGAATTTTGAGTATTCCTCACCTTCAGGGTGAATAGCTAGTCACCCTGCTTTGATTAGTAGTGCAATTCACATCAGCCTTAAGAATGCTTCTATCTCTGTTTTAAAGACAATTGTGACTACCAGTCACTTAACATTAGCACTTGTTTTCTGTGCGTTAATGATGTGGCTCTAATGAAATGGTTTTTTCCTAAATACCTATATTTTATAGAAGGAATTCTTAAAATACAAGTAAAAATATGTGCACAGAGCACACAGGCTCTTTCAGTCTCTGGAGCGATAGATATGTGGGGCAGTGGGAAAGATAACAGCTTTTGTGTTGGGGCAGGAAAAAGAAGCATTAAAAAGGGGGAAAATAAAACTAACGAGTGTACATCCAGCTCAGACTTATGCATTTAAAAAGTAACTTTAAAAAGGAAAAACATCACTTTTTTCATTGAAAACACAATCCAAGAAACAAAGCTTGTGGAAAGTGAAGCTCAAATAATTGGATAAAAATAAAGCATCATTAGCTTATGTTAATTTACCATAGGCCAGCGAATACAGGAAGCATGACAGCTTTTTCCAGTTCATAACTAATTTGTTAATTAAAGTGTTCAGAATACCTAATCGGCTTATTTAATACATGTCTAGATGATGAGGAGGAAAAAAATAATACTGAACTCTCTTTTAAACTTTGTGAAACCTTTCCTACAGCAATTGTTTGCAGAGGCAGTGGTTCCAAGGCCCACTGGAGACACAAGGCAAAAGAGCAGCTGCCTAGAGCCAGAGACAGACAGGGACAGCACATCTGCCCTGGCACTGCTGAGCAGCTAGCTGGGTTTAGATAGAACTTAGTTCATTAATTGTTTCTGAAGCTAATAAATGGCTGATTCTGGCAGGAGAGTGGCTGTAGTGGTGGCAGAGAGCAGGCAGCCGCAGCCAGCCAGAATGGATCTTTATATCACAGTTTACCGTATCCTTAGGGACCCGTGCAGCTCTGGCCATTTATCCCCCGAGTAACCAAATTCAGTGCTCTTGACTATCCTAAACCTTGAGGGTTTCTTAAGCAGCATTAGGACATTAACCTGTAAATAGTTAATAAATCTGTTTATTAACAGATTCAAGCCATCTGCTTGGCTTGAATCATAGAATGGTTTGGATTGGAAAGGACCTTAAGATCATCCAGTTCCAACCCCACTGCAATGGGCAGGGATGCCTCACACTAGACCATGTCACCCAAGACTCCATCTCTGTGCTGTTTTGAAAAGGTAGATGGATTAGCTCTCAAGCTCTGCCCAATGTTTATATTCTTAGTGGCATTTGAGCAGGAGCTAACGGTCTCAAACATGACAAGTTTATACTTGAGTGTAGTAGGAGGTATAGTATATCTGGTCTTGGTCTTTCTCGCTGTTTGCAGTCAGCTGCTTCAAATTTCACATGGATGTGCCATGCATTTAATATATGTTGAGTTTTCACACCCTTTCTAAATGTCATTAAACTTGTATTGCTTTTATTTTAGTATGTGTTTCAGAAGCATTCATCACCTTTGCATTCATGAATATATTACCTGTATGTGGAGGTTGTTAGTATTAGTCAGATCATGTATAGATCTTAGTGCAAGTATTGCTAATAGCAGGTTCTTGCCCGCATAAAGACTATTTTTCACAGAAGGACATAGGTCCTGGTAAATTGGGCGCAAAGTTATATAATCAATCCATTTAAATAGTGCATCAATAACCTCTGGTGCCTGATTCTAGTTCTTAAAACAGGGAGTGGAGTTTTGTTATATTTTAAAAACTGACACAATTATAATTAAATTTAAGTTAATATAAAGAGTGAGACTTTGGCTGAAAAACGTGCAGTAATGGCACATTAGAGTTCTGCTAGATGCTTCCTCAACCCAATGCCTCGCAAGGAACTTGTCTACATCAGAGCTGGCACATTTAGAAGCAACTGGAAAACTTCATATTCCTCAGGCAGTGGAGCTGCTGTGTTTGCACAGATCAATGGGAGCATGCAGGATTAAAAAAACCTGGACATAGGAAAACTGGCCAATCACTTTTGACAGGTCCAGTACGTTTAGGAGTAGCTGAGGCTGATGGTTTAGGTTATAGGTATATGTAGGTTTAGTGTATATATATAGGTTAAATATCCTAGGCTAGATTATATCTACAGATACATCTCTGTATCTTGGTCTGAAGTGTAAGATGCACCTGGAACTGGGGTAAAGATGCAGTAAGTGTGTAGAAAATGCATTGTCAGCTGCTTCAAAGGTAGGTATGTCTCGTCAGAGAGTATGTTTCACCCTCTCCTGCACACAAAAAGCAGGTTTTCCTTACGCAGGCGGGTGTAGTACAACTGGTAAATAGCTTCTTTGAGCCCTGCCAGAGCACTGCCTTTCCCAAATAAGTCATAAACAAGCATAAATGCTGGTAGAAATGGGAGCTATTTGGTTACCATTATAACCTCCTAGTACGGTAATATGCTGAAAGAGAAAAGAAATAATGTGGTAAAATAAGGCTATTTGCTGCAGGATGGGAGAGTGCTGCTATTATTCATGTTTCAGCTTTCACAGTTAGATTATTCACAAGCAAATCTGAGCTACACACTAAGAGAACATTAATACACATTTTTCTGTATGTGGATTACCGTGTAAGTCATGAAAAATATCTGTATCGCAAGGGTCTGACTTAGCATCCACTCCAACCTCATAGATTTGCTGTTGGTTTCACTTGGTTTTGTCTTGCTTTCTTAAATGAGATGAATTTTTAACCTATTTGTATGTAAGACTCACGTGGATAAACATAATGATTAATTGAAGGGTAAAAAAATGTATCAGCTCATACTGAGCAAGATCACTTATTTTGTAAATCTTCAGCTTTACATAAGCCTTGTAAATGTAGAAAGGGAAGAGGTGAATGATCGTGTGCTCTGTAGATCCCACTCAGAACTTTCTGAGCAGGAGAAGATTCTTCCCTTGAGTAAGGGAGGGAATACTTTTCCTTCATTAGGATATAACTGTAGCTGAGATTTCAGTCAGCTTTGTGCAGAATGGCAGATGACTGTAATGCTGCAAGGTGAGAAAATGTTGGTGTAATTAAGAAGCAACAGTTTACTTATGCTGACCCATAAGCTTTTACATACATATATGTAAAAGCTGCTATACTTTGTGTTCTGTGTATGGAGATTAGTTGTGCTGAAAGCTAGCTAAGGACCAAGCAACTTTCAGAAGAAATGTCATTAGTAGTAAAACCTTTTCCTCCCACTATCTACCCTGCTTTTCTCCTTCGGAAGTGATCCATTTGTTTAATGGTGATGTATTGGAACAGGCTGCCTGGGGAAGTGGTGGAGTCACCATCCCTAGAAGTGTTCACCGGTCGTGTAGATGAGGCCCTCAGTGACAGGGTTTAGTGGTGCCCTTGGCAGTGCTGGGGTAATGGTTGGACTTCATGATCTTAAAGGTCTTTTCCAGCCTGGTTGATTCTGTTGTTCACGTAAGATAATACTGTTCTGTATCGGATGCCTTCAGTAGTTTGTCAGCCAACTGGGAAACAAGTGAATACTGATAGTGAACTATTTTCTCTTCAGAGCCTTAAACTTTCATGACTTTCTGTAGGACAGATTTTTGTTTAGGACAGACTTACGTTCTTTGTGACAAGGTTTGTTTGAATGGTTGGTTTTCCAAGTTAGGTAAATTGTTTCAACTAAGATTCATGCAGCTGTATATTTGATAAGCAGTGGAAAAAAAAAGAAGAAAGCTTAAAAAGCTGCTTTTTGAAAAGTTGTATTTTAGATGTCTTTGCTTTTCAGATATTGACTGCCATCAAATTTAGCATTCCTGCTGGGCTTTTAGGCACTTTGCTCTCAGCGAACTGATTTTGCTTTGGTTAAGAAAGTTGTCAGAAATGATCTGATGTTTGTAAGGATCAAAGGGTCCTATGGTATGTAAAAATAGGTACTTGACCATGTCTATTAATTGCATAGTATTTATAGATCAAGAATGAGTAAGTTGTCTTATATCCATCCCTGGCTTCTTAAGCTTTGCTAGTACAGAGTGGGTGATGTGAGGCTGACTCCATTTCTAGGGAAGAACCTGGTGACATTGGACAATGTTAGAAAAGAGGAGTAAACTTGTTTGAGATTGTTGCTAGGCAAAACGAGGAAGGAAATACTGTGCTTTTGCTAGGAAAGAAATACCATTGGGTCTAGCATAATGCTGCACTGAGAGAGCTTCAGCTGACATTCTGCCAAATGTAGAATGCATAGAAATTAGATGTTTCTTTTATTATACAAGTCGTGTTGGTTTTAACTCGTACTGAGAGGTGGTACATGAACTGCTTTGCTTTCTTCAGTAGCAAGAAGTTGGCTATTTTCTATCCAGCAAAAGCCAGTACTGGAGTTATTTAATTTGCTGACTTCAGCAGCTGGTCAGCAACATCTCCGTAACACATTTTGAATACATAGAGATGATTGTTGCTTGTACATGCTGGCTTCCAGGTGGGGTTTTGGGGTTTTTTTAAATAAATAAGCTATTGAGGGACCAGAGAAGCTATTAGTTATGAGCCCAATTGTTGTGAGCAATCTCTAAAAGTTACTTTAATGAACTTCTGGTTTCAAGGCAGAACCAAATTTTATATATTATATGCAATATACATCATTCTAAACACACTGGTGATGATGCTTTAGCTCTTGCCTCTTGAAATGGTAAGTAGTGTGATATGCAGCAAAGGTGGCAACCAGCATGTTGACCAGCAGCAGGTGTTTTATGAGCCACATCCAGAGTCATCTGGATGGGAGTTCTACAGCTTAGGATCAAAGCAGGGATACCAGAAACTCTGTAGGAATTGGCCATAAATTATTCTAAGCATTCCAGTTCTCATGTTTTCACTAGATTTTAATTAAAGGAATTATACTGAGCTCCTCACAGGGAATGTTTTTTCCACAGCTGTCTACTTTGAGGCTGGAGAACCTTGCTTATAAGTAAGTGGTATTGGCCACCCTTTGAGAAAAACTTCTAGCTTGTCCAATTTTATGGATGATTGCAACACTTTCAGCTTCTCAGTCTCGCCTACAAAGGGAAGTTTAAAGGAGCAGGGGAAGTCAACTGCAAGCAAGAAAGAAGACAGGAGAGAGCCCCAAATAAACTGATTTACCCTGTAGGCATAGATTCAGAGCTTATTGAAAAATAAAGTTACGAGTGTGAAGTAAAAACTACAAACAAGCTCCTAAGTTGATAAGGAAACAACTTAAAGCCTTTGGTTTGAGAAGAGCATTAGAGTTGCCAGAATCATTAAGCTGTATCATTTTCAGTCACCTGAAAAGAGCTTCTCCCTTTCTGTCTGTCTTACATTCCCTGAGAACAGAAGCGTTCTCATTTTAGCACCTTAGTCGCTGGCAAGTTTTTCTGTTCCATGTTTAGAAGGCTGCACATATTTTTCAGCTGGCTGCATAATGGCAAAAATCCATTGTCTGCATAGTCTATCATGACTCATGAAACACAGCTAAAAGCTTAGCTATAGAAATGCTTATAATGATTTCGGAAACTTAGCGTTCATTACTTTGCAAGCTAGGAAATTGAAGGCTGTAATCATGGCTTTTATGTTGTAAATTTGCCCCAAGAACATTAAAAAGGTCTAAAGATTGCAGCTAAGGAACAGGATGCTGCTGATCAGAGTAACGAGCAGCATTGTGAGATTTCAGCTTTCTGTCAAGGTGCTAGCATCTATTACAGAAAGTAATTTAATTATGCACTTTATCTGTAATAAATATAAATTGACTCATTTACTTCCACAATTTCCGATTAAATATAGGTATTATTTCTTCATAATACTGGAAGCTCATCGCTAGCATTTCGCAGAAGCGAGTCCTTTGCCCAGCAGAGGCACAACTATTAATTGTGCTGCTTTCTGCTTGTGTGTTACACAAATGCTACTGATACCATCTTGTGATGCAGAATACTGCACAACTGCATGAGTGGCAATCATAGTGTCCAAGCAGATGCTGATAGCCTCATTTATAACATAATGTTAATCCTGGAAAAATCTCATAAGGGCTGCTATTATGGAGGATTTATAACTATGAACAGTACCAGCCAAACAGAAAAAATTTGTATGCATTGAATGTGGGGTCTATAAAAACTTCAAATATTACTATTCAAAACATTATGCCTAGAGTTGGTTTTGATGTTGATCACTATCAGCAGTGTGGGTTAGTAGGTATTGACAGAGTTTAAAGTAATGATTACATGCAATTTTCTGACAAGCTGTATTAAAATATGCTCCCACTTTCTACTCCCCGCTAAGAAAAACTGAGGACTTTAAAGGTGTAGAAACTTGTAGGTATTTTGGCAAATGTGATAGGAATGACCTAAATTGTAAGAGGTTACATGAAAGTAGAAAGAGAAGAAAAGAAATAATTGGGCCGCTGAACTCCATTAGTTCTCCAGGCAAGTTTAGCACATAAATCTCCTTCTGGTTTTAGTATTTAATGGAGGGATTGTCAGTCTTTTTTCTTTACAATTTACACAGAAAATGTTAAGGTAGGAATAACATCAAGTCAGATCTGCTGAAACAAAGCTACACTGACATGCAGTGGCTATAGAGCTAATTCAGTAAATGGTTTTCAACAAATTAGGATACACTTTAAAAAGTAGTTGTCGTGTGAATACCACTGTGTGGTTCACACTGACGGGATATGATGCACTCTCTCCTGTGGATAGTGCTAGCAAAGGAAGATTGTGTGAAAACCAGAACCATTTGTGTTTGTTCCTAAAGGGACCCTCAGGTCAGAGAGCTCGTAAATGTCTTTCTTGGGTTTTATTAAGCTAATGTACCATGTCCACATTTGATTTCTTTTTATTCCCAGAGGGATTATATTGTTCTTCTTAACTATGTGTGTTTGAAAGTATAGAATACAGAATTTGAGCATCAGACTTTGCCAGATACATAGATGAACCTATAAAATGAGGTTCACCGATTTGTCTAAGATTCTCTTTGAAAGAAGAGCTCATGTCAAATACAAGAGGAAAACTCCAAATGATAAAGATAGCCTTTTGTAACAATTATCCCCTCATAAAAAGAATTTTGTCATGCAGCTTTTCAGTCTCTTTATTGGTGACTTAGCACAGCCAATTAAAATCCCTGGAAGTGTCCAGAAACTCACTTTAATAGCACAATAATGTCTGGATATTGAGGGATGTGTAAAGGTTCTTGCATGTTGTAGGCACAAAAAGCTGATTCCCTTTTCTGCAGGAGGAGCTCAAGGACTTCAGCTTTCTCACAAAGCTTGTTCCTGTAGAAAGGATCCTCTCATATGTGAGAAGACTGATCTTTAGGGGCTGCATGCATTTGATGCCATGTGGTGCCTTAACTCTGTCAAAAAAAAAATCTGTTAAATCTATTGCAGCACTGGTACTCTCTGTCACAGCTATTTCCATGAATTCAGATTCCAAGAACTGGAATCTGGCCAGTGGAAAGAGGGATCACATCATAAAGAGAGAGGTCGCCAAAGAGCAGTTTTAAAAGGTTATACAACATTAAGATGCTGGTTGCTGTGACAAAGGTGGTGTTAAGTCTGTGGCAGAGTGCAGTGCTTTTGGTGGTAGTCAGGAGCCAGAGTACACTGACACCTCTCACAGCTTGCTCCAAAACCTGCTGGGGGAAAGACGTCCTTTGACTTTGGCAGATTTCGTATTAGGTGTTTTGTTGGCACTGTTATGGTAATCTTTTTATCCTAGGCAGGTGTTAAGCAAGTGTATGCTGTAAGCCATCAGCTTAATAGAAAAATGTGTAACGAGTGTTGCTGTGTGTTCAGAGCAGTGGAATGTACGTGGAGATGTTGCAGTTGCTTGGTTCCTGAGGCTCGTCACCTCAGAAACTCAGCTTTAGTGTTGAAGAAACTTGTCACTGCAGATCTGACACGATGGAGTGTAACACAATATGTTCTGACTAGCATGTAATCCTTCAGCTGATGACTGTAGCTCCAGGGATGTTAACATGGCACAGGCACAAGCTACTGTTTGAGATTACTTTCCTTTCTGTGGATCTTGGCAATGTGCAGCCTTAGAATACAAATTTTTCAGGCAGAATGGTGCAAAGGTTGTGAAAATCTGCGACAATTAAACTATTTCAGTTACCATGAATTTAAAGGAGTTTTACAAGAGCTAGGGATGTAGTGCTTTCGCTAAGATGTTAACTATGGTCCAAACCTACATTGTGCCAGGAGAGATATAACAGAGAAATTCAAATGCGTAAATAAAGATGAGTAGAAACCCTATCCCCTGAGGAATCTCTTGGCCAAAATACTTTCCCCATGTTCTTTTACCCATTAATAATCAAGCATGAAACTGGTTTGTTGTTCTTCTTTTCCTTCCCTGATAAGTAAAAAATCTTGTTTAATGGCTACTTTTCACTTAAGGTGTTCTTTCATCCTTTTGCCTGTCCTGTGTTGTGTTGCTCTTGCTCTGCTATTTGCAATCTACTTAGTTACTTACGGTTGGGCTGACCTGGTGTCATTGTTCATATTTGCTAATTGTTCTTACAATAACCTACTCTTACAATAATTAATTCTGATTGAAAGGGGCTTCAGGAGGTCTCCAGTCCAACCTCCTCCTCAAAGCAGAGTTCAGCTCTGAGTTCAGACCAGGTTGCTCAGGGTTTTAGCCAACTGGATCTGGAAAACTTCCATGGACAGAGATTGCAGCCTCTCTTGGCAACCTGTTCCACTGCCTAACTGTTCTCATGGTAGAAAAGAAATTACTTCCAGTCAAAATGTCTCTCATTTCAGTTTGTGTCTGTTATCTGTCATCCTCTTTCCATGCACTTCGGTAAAGAGCCAGGCCCTGTCTCTCTGATGACCACCCTTTAGGTGCTGGAGGCTGCTGTGAGGTTCCTCTAGAGTAATCTCTCTTCCAGGCTGAACAACCTCTGATCCCTCAGCCCCTCCTTGCAGGATGAATGCTCCAGCGCTCTGACGATCTTTTTGGTTCTCCACTGAATTTAGCTCAGAAGAGGAAAATTACAGCTCACAGTTGTATGAAAAAGTGGTGTATAGGGCTGGAAAGCAAAAGCTGCAAGAACAAGAGAGACCTCAGGAAGAGAGAAGCAGAGTGAAGAGGTGCCTCTCTCAAGTGCATGCACACAGCCTGGGAAACTAGAGCTCTCGTGTGTTTGAGACCTTGTGTGTCAGGATCCAAGGAGAAGTGAGGGGTGACATTGTGTTAGGAATGTGTTATAAAACACAGAATTAGGATGGGAAGGTGGACGTGATTTTCTCTGAACAAATTCAAAGCACCTGCAGATCAGATACCTTCATTCTTATGTGAGATTTTAATCTCTGACGCTTGCTGGAAGGGCAGTACAGTGGGATGCTGTCAACCTAGGTTCCTGGAGGCTGTCAGGGGTAACTTCATGGTACCAGCACTAGATGTGTCTGCAGTGAGCTCTAGGGAGACATAAACCAGAAATGATGTTGGGGAAACTCACTGTTCGAGATTTCTGTCCTCTACCTTGTGTAAATCCTGTAGGCAAATTTAAAGGCATGAAATGTATCTTCATGAAACCTCTTGTAACAGATACTCTTGTTAGGCAAGTGTGCTTAAATGTCCTTACATAACTTTGATATTTAACTAAAAACCAGGATAAAACTTGTTATAAACTTTTCTCTATTCATTTTACTTTAAAAAAAAAAAAAAAAACCAACACCCAAACAGAGTATTATTTACATTTTTATTTTCTTGTTGTAAGTACTCCCCCAGTCGTGAAGTATCATACCGTTCTAACAGCCTGTGTATGTTTTGATAGACCAAGTTAATATACGTTACATACAGTTTTGGTTTTTACTGGAGTAATCTGTGTGATAAATTTGCTTTATAAAAATCTATGGCTGATAACACTTTCTTTTTCTTCCAAATGATACTTTACTGCTACTAAGAAGGAAAAAGAGGTTATAGAATAGTAATAACAAATAAAAATGGAAAAAAATTGTAGGAGCCTGATAAGAATTAGCTAGCTCTTGTAAGTTACTCTGATCCCATGATGCTTAATTAACATTGTGGAATCAGAAGCTTAAACTGTGGTGTAAGATTTCTTTAAACCCAGAATTAACAGCAGATACTTTTTTCCTCTCTTTCATTCTTTCAAAAAACCTGTATTTAAACCTATATTCTAATCATAATACATATAATTATCGCAGTTTCCATCTTAAGCCATGTGGTTTTGCCTGTTTAAGACCTTTTTATAGCACAATAATCATAGGATTCAATTTTTACAGAAGTAGTGATTTAGCTAGTAGTGGTTTGTGCTTTAGAAGCCCTCGCTGCATACTTATTTCCTGTGCTAATGACATAAGAAGAATCCCTCTGTCTTCAGTAGGAATGGTATCCATGAAGTAGGAAGTAGAGAAGGACTAGCTGTGTGTCATAGGTGGTTTTCTTCAATATGAAAGTGAATCAGGAGAGCACAGAAGGTATGGAAAAGCTGTAACACAGTTGCATGGATGCCCCTGGACAATTTCATAGAATCACAGCCTGGTTTGGGTTGGAAGGGACCTTAAAGCTTGTCCAGTTCCAACCCCCTGCCACGGGCAGGGACACCTTCCACTAGAGCAGGTTGCTCCAAGCCCCTGTGTCCAACCTGGCCTTGAACACTGCCAGGGATGGGGCAGCCACAGCTTCTCTGGGCACCCTGTGCCAGCGCCTCAGCACCCTCACAGGGAAGAACTTCTTCCTAATGTCTAATCTCAATCTCTCCTCAGTCAGTTTAAAAACATTCCCCCTTGTCCTGTCACTACATGCCCTTTTAAAAAGTCCCTCTTGAGATGTCTTGTAGGTCCCTTCTAGACACTGGAAGACTGTTAAGGTCTCCCCTGAGCCTTCTCCAGGCTGAACAACCCCTATCTATCAAGCTGCAGTAGTGCTTCCTTGTCTAGGCTCAGCAGATGAAAATTTCTTTGGAGATTGTTGGGAAGATTTGCTTATTCCAGCATGCAGGAAAAACCATGAGCATTATTTGAGAAGAGAAGGATGTAGTCTTTGTAAGGATTGAGCAGGCAGCAATATAGGGATAGAGCTTTGGGTTGTGGAGGTATGGTGAGGTAGGAGAAATTATGAGCTTTAGCATTACAGTGTTTTTCATAAAGTTTCAAAATACTGTTTATTTTCAGTCATTTGTGTAAGGTGAATGGTGTGTTACAGCAGCTTACAGACAGGCAAACTAAAGCATACAGAGCTATTTTTATCCTCACTTAGGTCTTTGCTTGCTTGGGCAATGCTTCTGCCAAGTTAGATTATTTCTCTCTTGAACGCTTCTTCTGTAGCTGGGGCTGTTTCTTGATCTGTCAGCTGCCACTCTGTACAGACAAGTTATTTGGGTAGGAGCTGCAGTCTAGCTGTTAGAGATGGTGGGGTTTTTCCCTTGTGGAGGGGGAGTGGGTGTAGTGAGCTGGTGGGGACATGCAGAAGTTCTTTTTCTTCTGAGCAGAGTTATACTCAGCTGTCTTGACTGATAGTGTAGGAAAAAATGCATTCAGAACAACTATTTCAGTCTGTGGCCTGAACAGCTTAAATGGAGAATGCAGAAACTGTAGAGAGATTAATTTCATGCCATTCTAAGAGTCTTACAGGGCTAACAGAAGCAAGGGGAGTGGTGGGATGATTCAGGGCGCCTGAAGTTATATCCTGCTTTGAATCCTCCCCCAGACCCTGAAGACTGAACCTTCCTGCTCTGAAGCTAGCATTTTCATATTCTCCTCCCTTCTGTAGGTTAAAATTTAAAGAACAAGTGTGCATTTGGGGCTTTTAATTTATTATAGTTTAATTTTTGCAGTGCTCTGCCGCATGAACTTTGAGTTCTCATTAATTTATATTGAATAAAAATCCTAGCAGACTTTCATTCCCTGGTTAGTGTCTAAACGTATTAGATTAGTTAATCCCATGTGCGTAAATTAACATTTGATGCCACTGATAAGAGCACTGTTACTTTTATTATTAGTGTTACAACTTTTAACTTCTTTTGCCGTCTTTTTTTGCTAGTGCAGTCTTACATGATTATGATTTTGTATCCAGTGCTGTGTTTTTGTTCCAAGGAGTATAAACTTGTTGGGGAATAGTCGATATTTATTAGTAGTTTACCATAGGCTTCAGGCAAATCATTGCCCCAAAAAGTTGGATTCTGCTGTGGTATAGTGCTATCTAGAAATTAACATACTATTTCGCAAATCAAAGTGAAGAATAAAATTGCTCCTCCCATGTTGTTGCAGCTCTGCCTATAATATGAAGAAATACTTTGCTATTAGTGAAATAGAAGGCGTAATGTGAGCTTTCATCATCAAAATGGATGCAGCATGGACTAACTTTAAAAAATATAATAAATTTTCTTAATGTAGAGAAAGGGTAAGGATCTGGGTGCTGCTTGCGATGTAGGCTTTAATGGAAAAAATCATTATCCCTTAGCTTTGTTAAATGCAGAGACCCTGCAAACTCCTTGAATCAGCTGTATATTAGATTTCAGAAGTCATCTCACAATATTTCACAATTTTGTGAGATCCTGCTTGTTGAAGGAAAAGCAGGAAAGAGAAGCACATTTGCTGAGATGGATTAAATAATACCAGTAACTTGTATTCCTGCATGGCAGTGTATTATTTGAGCTCCTGCAATATCATGAACAAGGTCTGTCTCACAGAAGAGCATTTGGAAGCATTGGCTAATCAATGAAGCAGGTAGGGAAGAGTCTTGTCCTGTTCTCAGGGTTGGGTCAGAAGCAGTGCAGTGTTGGCACAAATAGGAGAATAGTATAGTTCCCTCTAGCTGTTTATTTTCTAGGCGATTTGCATACAGAAGGGATTCAGATGGCAGTTTTTAGGTATTCAGAAGCCTTCAGTCAAGCTGACTGATCTTCTCCCCCCCCGATCATTTTGTTTTAGAAAAGAGAACCTCTTTCTGAGAATTCATTGGCTTCACTTAGAATTTTTGTGGGAAATTATGAGAATATGTAGTGATTTCTAGCACTCAGAATAAAGGAATAAAATAGAAAAAAATGTTTCTGACTGCTGTATTAAAAATTGTGATGAAATCATCGCCATTTGGGTTGAAAACAGTTTCTGAGAAATTTCTGGGTAGGAAGCACTAGGGAAAATCTTCAATCTGAGCATATTTTTGAATGTAGCAAACCAAACAGATGGAACAAAAACTGTGGTAGAAATGGTTAAAGAGTAACGGAGAAGAAAAGCGAGCGGTGTTGAGGTTCTGTAGCAGTCCAGGAGCTGAGCCCAAGTGGGTGTTGGAGACAGCAGCAGCAGGCGGCAAAGGTTGACTGTTGGCAATTATCAAGAGAGCTGGACTTCAGAAGTGCTGTACTTAACAGCAGGAGCTAGGCCAGGTCAGTTTTGTACTTGCTGGGCTGAGGGTCTTTCAGGGCATGTAACAGCCAGAGAGAGTACAGCAGGAGCGGGGCGCTTCAAGGCACGAGTCAAGGGAGGAACATTTCTTGCAGGAGAGACAGACCTGGAGATTTGGAGTTAAAAAACATAGAAAACAGATAATAAGGATAATGAAATAATCAAGTATTTCTTGTTTGTTAACACTGAGCATTTCAGGGCAGTGTTGTTTGCACATCACTGCGACACTGGTATACACTGAAGCACAATGACGAAAACAATATTCACTACAGGATCACGCAGAGCAAGTCTCTGCAAGACACAAAGCTCATTTTTTATTTTTTATCACTAAAGACTTGTCACAGAACAAGATATCTGATACTGAATTGTGGCATTTAATCATCTTTCATGTACAGTCATTTGAGGGCAAATATTCTAATTGAGATGGGCAAGAATATCACCATTTAACCTACAGAAATTCAGCTTTGCCTTCCATCACTGCGTGAACTGCACTAGTGGGAAGAGGACGATTTAGGTGACTAAAGTGTTTACGTGTCTCATTGCTATTGAAATGGTATCGATCAGGTGCAAGAATACCTTAATTCCCTTTTCTCTGTCATCTCTACTAAGGAGGGATCACAACAAGGAAGTGTCATAATGAGCTTGTATCTGGATTTCAAAGTGCTGTAAATGCTATTCAATCACAGTCAGTAAAACTTTGCTATTCCTGATCTAACATCATTAAAATCTTGGATACGAATCTGTTAATTGGGGCTCAGTTGCTCAGCAGAGGCACTGCAGAGGCAGTGCCTGCTACCCATTAGCTATACACTTGCTAGTTCTTGCCAGGGATATGACCTGACTTGTTAGGAAAACCCCAGTGCTGCAATGCATAAACATGCAATGAAAGATTTGTGTCCTGGTACCTGAAAAGGGGGTGTGAGGAAAGGGAGATGTCTATACTCTCTTCCTTGTCTTTTGTATGCCACTGTGGTTAGTTTGTATGCAAGGGGTTTGTATGCCAGGGTGCGGTGATCCATTGCCTTGCCTCAACTTTCTGTCTAGAAAACAAGAAAACACCTCATGGAGAAGAAGCTGCCTGATGCCTTGAATACAGATTATGCACACAGAATATTGAAATCTCGTCCAAGTTTTGTTTAAGATTCCATTAGGATGCAGTTGTGAATGAGCTGCTTTTTGCATATGTAATTAGAAAGCAGAACAGATGGGAAAGGCATAGTTTAAAGTGATGTGTTCATTAAAATAACCAAAGCGGCAAAGCGTGTGTTCCCCAACAGCGAATTCAGGATATGAGACTCCTCAGGCTTATGACTTTTTCCCCATTTTCAGTTTGACAACTGTGAATGGCAATGATGGGATCTCTTTTGTATCATTTTTATTGTTAGGTATCACCACCGTTCCTTAGGGCAGATTGGTCGTTTTATTCCCTCATATGTGGTTTGTGCTCAGTTAAGATATGCTAGGAAGCCGTGGGTATTAAGAAGCAGACACTACATCAAGGGATTTACTTTAATTGCATTTACTGTAAGAAAGATCTGTTGGGATTTAAAAAATAATATAGTGGTTTTAATGTTCTTTTAAAAAAGATCTGTGTGGACTGTATCCTGATAACTACTGTTATCCCTTGGGTTATTTCTACTTAACTTTCAGGGTTTTAAATTAAAATGAAATAATTTTAAGAAATATAATTAGGGTTTCCCCCCCTTGTCTGTTTCGTAGTAGAGGGCAAGGCTTCTATAATTAGTCATAACACTGTCCAAAGAAATATATGCTGAAGTGAATAAGGGCTAATCCCCTACTTCCCTCCCCATCCCTCAAAAAAAACCCCAAACAAAAGAAAAGAAGTATTATATAGCTAAAGAAATGAAAAGTATACTTTATCCAAGAGTTTCAGCCACCAAGGGAATACACTAACAAGTGACAGTAGAAATCAGTAGAAACATTCTTAGTAACTAGGAATGGACACTGAATAGGCTGGTGTGCTACTTCAGCCTTTCAGAAGTGAAGATTAATGCTGATACTGACCTCTCTGTAGACTTACAGCTTTCAGCTGCTGTGATGGAAGGCTAATTTGGGGAATGAATATTGGATCTTTCCCATCTCCTGCTACCCCTGCAAAATGAATTTTGTCAGATGTGTTTTATAGGGCTTAGAGCTTCAAGGCTTACTCGAGCCCAATTCTTGTTGCGCCTCTGGAAAACTGCTGTTGAAACTCACGGGGAGTTAAGCCAAAGGTTAGGTCTGATTTGCCAGTTTTTAGTAAATATGGTCTTTTCTGGGATAAATTCTAATAAGGAATTCTGGAGAAGAAATCTAGTTGTTTTCATTTCTGTCATTTTTTTTGTGACATTTGCCGCCTTAAAAAATAAATATAGGTAATTTTAAATAGAGGGGATAACTATAATCATGCTGCTGTTTTCTCAGTATTCACTGCCTTTTAAATATCAACCTTTGTTTGTGGTGAAGCAGAATGTTCATTATTTGCCCAACATCAGTGTTACTCATGGCCTTGTCTGCAATTCCATCACTGTGGTATGTGCTGGAAAGAAGAGCTCTTCAAACACGTGAAAGGAAATTCCTGCCCTGAAGATAGGGACTGGATTACAAATCCAAATTTAGCTAGAACAGCAGAGAACGTAGGAAATACAACAACAGATGCTGTTTATGATAAGGAAATTAAAAATGTTTATTTGTGCCAATATCAAGAGAATATTGTTTTAATTAGAAATGGAGCCCTATATGAGGACTGGAGTCTCTTTGTTAGAGGGATGTACATAAAACAGAGTAAACGCGATTCTTGCTCAAAGCAGCTTGAACTGCAAAGTGCTTAATCATCCCAGATTTCTGTATGTGCAGAATTTTTCTCAGTGTGACTAAACCCACTCAGTGCTGTGACATTATTTGCTCTGTGTAAAGTTAAATGCTTTACTGTCTGTATACAGACAGTCTTTATCTGCAGTGATAAACTGCACAAATAGAGGAAGACAAACCAAACGTGGAAACTGCCATGCTTGTCCTTCTTAAGCATCATGGTGACTAACAGTGCAGGTAGATTTATGCGGTTTAGAAGTTTGGGTCTTTTATATTGTTTTCTAGGGTACTATAGAAAATGGCTGCCCATATTTTCTCTGAAGTGCAGAGAATGAATGATCTCGGCATTTCAAAGTTTTCCTTTTTGTCTTGATTTATCTTTTATGTAGTGGAATGACAAGCAACATCTTGGAAAATAGCAAGGTATCAAACAGTATTGATTTCATGCTATTGGAGTGACCTAGAAACTGTTTTCTCATTGAAGGATTGGGTTGTTTTTCCCAGACAAATAAGCAGATTCAGAGTCTTACAATGTTTCAGCTTATTATTACATAATTATTAAAAGAGGCTTATTTTTTGTTTCCTTGCTGAAAGGCTATAGAAATGTTTTATGACTTGATAAAGTAATCCCTTGAATTATAACTACCACAAATCCTAAATCTTCTATCTATAGCTTTTCATAGTTTGTTTTCTAATTAAATTTCTGACTAAGGATCCCCTCCTTCTTTCATTCACATCATTGAAACAGAATACTAGACTTACTGCGGTACTGGTATTTTTTATTTTGTGATTTGAAGTAGGGAATGATGAACAAGTTCATCTAACCAGGAATGGATTCTTCTAGTGCAAATTAATCTTTCCAGTTCTAGTCGTGAGTGAATATTAAAGTGCAGAACATCAAAAAGAAAGAAGATTTCTAACTGAATTGGAACTGATGCTTTCAAAATTCGTCAGTGTGTCCCTCCTTATAGATCTGAAAGCTCAGTAGCCCGTGAGAGTTCAGATAGAAATCTAAAATCTGTAAGCCTACCCCAGCTTTGCCACTTATTGATAATTTGTCACGGGAATGATAAGAAAGTAAGGCTAACTCATCACGTAGGTCTTGTGCAGTAAACTGGAGCTAGCTCATTCAACTTCAAATAGGGAGCTGAAATGTATAATTAATTGAAAGGAAGAAATTGTACATGAACTTTTGCAAAAGTAGGCTCATGTTGACTTGAATTCTTTATATTCAGAGAAAATATATTAAGTGCTGTCTTTTAGGTGTGTCTTTTAGAGAGAGGCTGTTTTTCATATTCCTTTCAGTCTCAGGGAATTTAACCTTTGAAATAAAATGCAATAAAGATGTGAGGGGCATTGGGGGTTTCTTAGTTAAAAAAAAGAAATATTTGAAGTTCAGCTTTCATAAGGATGCTAATGCTGTTTGTTAGCAATAGTCTTTATTTGGTGAAAAAGCATTAAAAGATTCAACTTCCACAAGTTCTTAGCATTCTGAATATAGTTTTGTGTCTTTTACACCACCGTGTGTGTCTTTCAGTAGTAGATTCATTACTTGTTGGTCGGTCTGCAGTAGAAGCAGTTCAAATTACTTTCTGTAGCTTGTTTTGAAAGTAAAGCTTTATGAAACCTTTCCTTGCTGCCTTTTACCACAGGAATGTTATGGCTGACTTTGCTGATTAAGACTTTTAGGCTTTTTTGCAGAGGGAACTTTCTTGGATGCGCAAAGATATGTGGGCCACATGCTCAGTGATGACTTTACTGTTGCTGAACTTGCAGTCCTCTGCTATGTGCTGTCAAAGGTTCACATACAGTGGTTCTTGTGCAAATTGAAATTAGTTGTCCTGTTTGTGGTAGAGTGCTATACAGTAAAAACAAAAGTAGTCAGTGACTCTCTTGGTTACCGTCACTGTGATGTTTGTGACAGTAAACAGGAGAATCACTGAGTCAATTACCTGCTGAGTGGATGAATATGCTTAATCACATCAAATTCTGAAGTAGCATAAAAGTAAGAAGCAGATATGGTCTGAAATTATGTTTATTGCACCTTAACTGGCAAAGAACTGCATAAATGCTCCTTACCTCTTAAAGTAAACTGTATTATTTGTGTATGTTTAATATCTTTTAAATGCTGAAGAGTGCATAGAGGAAATTTGGAGAGGGACTTTTGACAAGGGCCTGTAGGAACAGGACAAGGGGGAATGGCTTTAACCTGACAGAGGGGAGATTGAGATGAGCTCTTAGGCAGAAATTCTTCCCTGTGAGGGTGCTGAGGCGCTGGCACAGGGTGCCCAGAGAAGCTGTGGCTGCCCCATCCCTGGCAGTGTTCAAGGCCAGGTTGGACACAGGGGCTTGGAGCAACCTGCTCTAGTGGAAGGTGTCCCTGCCCATGGCAGGGGGTTGGAGCTGGATGAGCTTTAAGGTCCCTTCCAACCCTGAAACCACTGTATGATTCTATGATTTCATAGGATGTTGCAGCATTTGGCATTAAAAGGCAGTATATGAAATGAAACAGTGTGATATAAAAAAAAAAGTATCCAATGCCTTTTTTTCTGCCATAATAAAAAGTGCAAATAATGTGTATAATAAAACTCACAATATAGCTTGTAACCATTAAAAATAAAGTTTACACCAAGGTGAGAGGAATAATACTGTGAATAGCATGTATTCAACAAATTTAATACACATTGCAATTTCAGTATGAAGTAATGCTCACTGGAAATTACTAATGTGCTGTCATTTTGCTCATTCCTTAAAGATAATTCATTATTCCGTCATCATATATTGGCCGTAAAAGTAAGCGTATTTTGAATATAATGCCGTATTATGGAAATCAGGTTTCGTTTCCAAATTCACACTTCCTTTAAAAAGGCAAAATGTGTTAAGTATTTTGTAACTCCTCTGTTCCTAGTCCAACATCAAACCAATTTCTTCAGTGAAGAAGCTGGTTTTTATTCAGCAAAATATTTAGTGATATGCTGAGCTATGAGCGTGTGCACATTTCTGGAGATGAGGGTTTTGTACCTGCTTAGAGTGAATGGAGACACAAATGTACTTCACTTCCTCTGATGAATCTGGGGCCTTTGTGAGGACCTCACAGCTGGGAAATTTTTGTATAATCCAGCTTCTTCCTAACTTAATTTGATCATGCACCTGAGAAAAGAGGGACTTGACTCTATAGAGGTTACACGCATCACAAACAAAATGGAGAAAGTAATTGGCTCTCCCAGATTACAACTTGATGAGTCAAAGTGGAAGAGGGAACTTTGAATTGATCCTCACAGGCTGCTTCTGGTGAATGGCTGATGCCTGCTCAGCTACAGACTGCTCACCATTCCTTTCCCATACTGGTCTGCGTAGCACCACATTTAGCTACAATCCAACGTGTTTCTCCTTTCTCCTTTTGACTGTTTATTCATTTACTTGCTTGGAAAAGCTGGAAGGCAAACGTGAAACTAAGAGAATTAGGTCAAGAAGCGAACAGGTAATACTGTTTGCTGCTGTCTGCAATATTGACTGAAAGTCTTGTCTCTTGCTCATTGGCAATGGCTATATGGCAGGCTGTCTTACAGTACTTGTGTGTTCATCTCATTGCCTAGGTATGACTGTTGCATTTCTAACTTCTGGCAGGTACGATGTGAAGAATGTTTTTTGCCTCTTCTTACATCAAAAAAAAAAGGGGGGGGAGAGGGAATGAATGTTAGCACACAATTTTTCAAAACTTTTTAATGGATTTGATGTGAACACTTTCTGAAACCTGCCTGCAGTTTACTGTACATGAATGTATTTATCAAAGAAGGCCAAAATCTCATCACAGTAGTATGAATGTATATCATGTTCTAGTTAAAAGTATTTTCTTTTAATTCCATGTAACACAATCTGTTTCAGTGCAGTTCTTCTGCATAAACCCCACAATGTCTGCTTTAGTCTTCTTACAGCTGTAGTATGTAATCTTTTTTTAACAATTGCATTGCTGAAGGACGTTTTATTGATGGATTTATCAGCTCTGTCTTGCATAATAATTTTGGAATGCTCACGTTTGAACCTTCCTTACTCCTGGAGCCACCCAAGGGTCCTTTTACAAAGTTGGCTTCTGCACAGGGGCAGCTTCTTAGCCTTTGTGTGCCATCAGTCTCAGATATGCCAATTGGACGGGGGTGGTAGGACAGGGAGAGAAAGCAGTGTCCTTGTTATTGTGGCAGGCGTGTAGAGCTCACTGTTCCAATCTCCTTCCATAGCAGTCGTGAAGAAGTTCTATTCTTATGTGGCCAGTTACCATTCTATTCATGAATAGAACCAGTTTGATTTTGGGAGTGTGTGGGAATACTTTTCCCTTTAAGTGTTTTTATTAAGGCTGATTTGGTTTGTTTTAATAGGATATAACTATTCCCTACCCCTAAAGTATCTGTTGCTATTGCTAATTACCTGTAGTGCAGGGAGAAAGCATCTGTTGTAAATCTTTAAATTTTTAAACGAATTAGATGTCATTGGCAGAGTGTTACGCTAATTATTACAATGAAAGGTGATCACTTACCACATCAAATGATCCCGTTGATATCAGAGCATTAAAATGTCCTGTGACCTGCAAATGTTAACACCTGTAGCAGCTGAATTAGCTTTAGAGTTGTCTAAGACTGAGGCAATGCTGCCGCCTAATGATGGGAGTATATAAGATGCAGTATAGCAAGGAGTTTTTTGCTTGGCAGGCAGGCTGGGTTTGTGACTTCATTTGAAGTCCATAAGTGAAATTAAAACAAAATTGGCCCATAGACTAGACTGTGTGATGTCGTGGCGTGCCAGGAAATTTATGTGGTTCAAACTTAAACGCAAAAAAACCCCTATAATTAAGTCTGTAAAGTTTGTTTTCTGCATCATAATGTCTGCTCTGAATATAAAGAGAATGCTCCAGGTTTTCTCTATATTGATAGGTATTTTTTTTTGTTTCATGTATTTCCTAATACTGATTTTGCTCATTCCTTAAAGATAATTCATTATTCTGTCATCGTATATTGGCCATAAAAGTAAGTGTATTTTGAATATAATGCCGTATTATGGAAATAAGGTTTGCTTTCCAAATTCACTATTCCTTTAAAAAGGCAAAATGTGTTAAATATTTTGTCAGTAACTCTTCTGTTCCCAGTCCAACATCAAACCAATTTCTTCATTTCAGTGAAGAAGCTGGGGTTTATTCAGCAAAATATTTATTGACATGCTGAGCTGTGAGCGTGTGCACATTTCTGGAGGTGTGAGGGTTTTGTACCTGCTTAGAGTGAATAGAGACAGAAATGTATTTCACTTCCTCTGATGAATGTGGGGCCTTTATGACCATCTCACAGCTGGGAATTTTTTGTATAATCCCACTTCTTCATAACTTATTTAGAGCATGCACCTGAGAAAAAGAGGGACTTCAGTTAACCCTTGAGTCTATAGAGGGTTAAACGTATCACAGACAAAATGGAGAAAGTAATCGTGCCCCGTGCCCCCCTTCCCCCCCCAGTTGCACAGCTTGATGAGTCAAAGGGGAAGATCATGAGGGGAGACGAGGGGTGGCTGTGAGGGGAGTTCGTGAGGGGGCGGTCGAGAGGGGTGCTTATGAGGGGCAGGTGTGAGGGACAGTCATGAGGGGATTTCATGAGGGGCAGGTGTGAGGGGAGCTCATGAGGCAAGAGGAGGGATGGCCATGAGGGGTGAGGGGAGATCATGGGAGGAGAGCAGGGGCGGCCATGGGCTGTGAAGAGTGGCCATGATGGGAGATCTTGAGGGGAGATGAGGGGCGGCTGTGTGGGGTAGGGGTGGCAGCTGTACAGATTAGACCACTATGGGGGGTAGATGAGGGGTGACTGTGAGTGGAGATCATGAGGTGAGATGATGAGGGGAGGTCAGTTTGCCCTTGGTGACATGGTTTAATGGTGGGCTTGGCAGTCCTGGGGTAGTGGTTGGACTCAGTTATCTTAGAGGTTTTTTCCAACCTAGCTGGTTCTATGATTTTATATCATTATGATATCTATCTTACAATATTTATGCTATATTCTCTGCTATATCCAACTATAATTTTCCACCTTTTTTGGGGGGGGGGAGGGGAAGAATAAGGAATTGCATTAATGTCTTTTATCTATGCATCATTGGCCTTCTTTATTTAGAACAGTTCAATGTAGTCTGTGGCTGAGAAGAATATTGTTAATAGTATTACTGTCAAGTTAATTCATAGACCCGTAAAGAGCAATAACACTTCTGTGAGGCATCTGCCAATGTAATCTGTGACAGCTTGTACACCCAGCAGATCAAAGCTGGATCCAGCCCTGCACTACCTGCTGCTTTTTCAGTTCTACTGGTAGATTTGTTGGTTTGAGCACTATCGTGAGACATACAAAAGCATAGAGCTTGCTCTTATTTCCTCCTGGTTTATCTATATCATCTCTTTAACAGGAAATATTATTGAAAAGGCATACGAAATTCAAAGATGGTTATTGATTTGTGCCAGTTTACTCTAACGAAGGATTTCATGGCAAATTGGTCAACCCTTGGAATAATTTTAACTTAGCAATAACTAGTACACTGTAATTAAGGCCTTATAAAGGTACTGATTCGTTAGCTGGCAGCCCATTAAGTCATTATAATTATGTCATAAAATTATAAAGGCAACAGAGTTAGTGCCTTTAAAGCCTGTGCTAAAGATGCACCTTAAAAAAAAAAAAAAGTGTGCTTGTGTTTCTCTTGTATGTTTTCAAGTGGTTTGGGTATTACACTGCTCTCAGCTGGGCTGCCTTCCAGCAATCAGCATCTTCACAATGTGTTCACTTAAAAGCCAGTGTTTGAGGTCTAAATCTCCCTTCTGTTTCAACCCATCAGGTGCAGGAGGTTGGTCTCCATCAGACAGTGATCATTACCAATGGCTGCAGGTGGATTTTGGGAACAGGAAGCAGATCAGTGCTGTTGCAACTCAAGGCAGGTACAGCAGTTCTGACTGGGTCACTCAGTATCGGATGCTCTATAGTGATACAGGAAGAAACTGGAAACCATACCACCAAGATGGAAATATCTGGGTAAGTGAAATGGAAGCGTATGTTGTAACAATGTTGATTGACTTTTTTACGAACTCCATGCCTCTTACAACTCTTCAGTGTTGGTTTTGTGAGTACAGAACAGTGCTTAGCTTAAACCAACGGTTGAAGTGAAACTTTTGTCAGGAGGTCTCTCCCCAGATTAGCAAAGCCTGTTTGGGTTGATGACAGTTGTCGAAACGTGCAGATAGTTTTTTGTTGTTGGTATTCCTCAATGAGTGTCATATGGCTTTCCTTTTCCTGTCTTATTAATTTCATAGTGTAAATGTGAGACAGAGAAGTAGTTATAAAAATCCTCCTCTTAAGTGCAACATTTTGGAAGGTCGTCTGTTCTTTGTGCATAGACGAGTTGGGGAGCAGGTTTATCATGTATATATTGCTTTCCATATAGATGCCACAGGGATGTGCTGGTTTTGGCTGTGGTAGAGTTAAATTTTCTTCACAGTAGCTAATATAGGGCTGTGTTTTGGATTTGTGCTGAAAACAGTGTTGATAACACGGGGATGTTTTTCATTATTGCTGAGCAGTGCTTACACAGTCAAGGTCTTTTCTGCTTCTCAACCCACCAGTGAGTGGGCTGGGGGTGCACAAGGAGTTGGGGGGGGACACAGCCAGGACAGCTGACCCCAACACTATATGGCATCATGCTCAGTATAAGGCTGAGGAAAGAAGGAGGACTGGGGAGTGTTTGGAATAATGGTGTTTTGTCTTCCCAAGTAACTGTTACGTGTGACAGAGCCCTGCTCTCCTAGAGATGGCTGAACACCTGCCTGCGCATGGGAAGTGGTGAATGAATTTCTTGTTTTGTTTTGCCTGAGTGAGCAGCTTTTGCTTTACCTTTAAACTGTCTTTATCTTGACCCATGAGTTTTCTCACTTTTACTCTTTGGATTCTCCCACCCCACCATGGGGAGAGTGAGTGAGTGTCTGTGTGGGGCTGAGCTTCTAGCTGGGGTTAAACCATGACAAGGGATATTTATGCTATAATAACTTTAGGATAAAACATATAATTTGAGGGGTTTTTTACATTTTATTCGTGGATATCTGATAATTTAATTCTTACTGAAAACAGTAGCCTTCCATTTTGCTGACAAAAAAAGGATACTATTACTTAAATACCTATCCTCATAGCAGTTCTTTCAGATGGTTATTCTTTTTCAAAAGTAAACTTTGAAAACAGTAGAATGCTATAATTCTTTCTGAAACCAAATCAAATTGGTTAGCTATTAGGCATCATCAGGAAAAATCTTGTCAAAAGAGACAACGTTGCGCTATTCTAGGTTCACACTTTTGCCAGGTGCTTCTTTTATTAAGATCTGTTGTTAAAAATTAATATCAAATATAGAGCATAAGGTGAATGGTTTTATCTGTACAAGAGAAACTTGCTTAAGATGTGGAGTACATTGAGGCAGTCATTTTTTATTACAGAATTGATTTATTGAAAAAGCCTCCTCCATGTGCCAAATAGGATTCTGAAAGAGGGAGAAGTTAATGCCGGGGGGACAGACAGGAGTGAAGAGAAAAACATTGGTGCTGCTTTAGATTCCTTTGGACTTGGTGGTATGAATGTTGTTCATAGGGAGACGGGGTGGGGTGGTGGGGTGGCTTGTGCTTAAGCTTGGTAAATATTACAAGTTTCTCTTTTAAGACCCCTTATGTGTATAAAGATACTTAGAGTTTTTGAATTATCTTAGATGTAGAAAAGCTTCAAGAACTATTATTGAAATAATGAATAATTTGTCTCAGGATGGGAGAGGGCTATGCAGCTGGCTGAGAGAAAAATACAGATAGCAGGACAGTTAGGCTGAGGAAAAATGTGTTCTTAATACTTGGAAGGGGAAAATCTTTTGGCAACGTGTGATTTGGTTAAGTTACAGCTGTGACCGTTTGTTTCCAAAGTGGCCCATCTGTCTGAGGGCTTTGTAGAAAACCTTTATTCTTGTATCATTTCTCAATACAGAAATATTGAAAGCTTCTTCATGGAAGAACATTTCGTTGTGCTCTTTATTAGCAATTACATGTTTGGTGAATTCAGGTTGAATGCTGTTACTCTGTTGTTGACCATCGATACCGCTTGGAGAAAACGTGTGATGAGTTACACAGAAGTCTGCTACTTCTATGTGGAATGCTAAATCTTTGGGATATACTTAGCAAGCTGGTTGCTGAAGTACTGCTGTTGTTCATGTCCTGCAATTTTTTTTATCCATACTAGAAAAGCAGTTTAAAAAACCTACCCTATTCCAGCTTTCTTTTAAGAATAAAGCTACTAGCAAAAAGGCTAGGGTTCTTGGCTCCTGGCTTGCCTGAACCAGCATTGTTCCTGTTGTTTAATGGTACTTGGCAGTCCTGGGGTAATGGTTGGACTTGATCCTAAAGGTCTTTTCCAGCCTAGTTGATTCTGTGATTCTATGTCTCAGCCTTTGTTTAATCTTGAAAACATTGTGTTTATTAGCTATTAATAAGTCTTAAACTTACTAAGTTCCCAAGGCAGGGGAGGTACCTGAGCATGGGAAAATACACTTGTACCTTTGTAGTAGTAGGAGGAGACAGATTTCCCTGATGGGGACATGGGGTGGTGCAGAATTTCCCATCTTAGGGTCACTTTGTACCAGACATTAAAAGCAGCAGAAGCTGTGAGGGTCAGGTCAGACAACATGAGCCAAGTATCTATCCTGCACTGTCAATTTAAAGTCATAAAGTCATGTTCTTCATGACTGAAATGGCTGATGATCTGAAGAATCTCAGATGATTCTGGTGCCCTTAGAAAGCCTTTTGGGGAGTATTTAGTCTTTCCGTTTGGAGTTATACCTTTTGGAAGTTTTATCTGCAAGAGAAATGTGCTATGTAGCTTTTGGTTAATGTGCCTCTTCTGTCATACGCATGCCTGACTGTCATTGTTTCCTGACAATAGTAAATTTAAAATTAAAGGAGAAAGCAAAGAAAAAGAAGAAAATAGAAGTGCAGAGTTCAATGGTATTTAATACTAAAGCAGTTAGGGTATCAAATGATACAGCCAGAGGACAAGATATGAGAAACAGAAGGAAATAAAAATAAAGCTTGCTAGATGAGATGGAGAGAGCATAAAGGAGAAATAATTTCCAACAAAGATCTAGTTAGGAACAAACCGTGATAAACTGCATAAAATGCTGAAGTGACCCCTTTCTGTATGCATTAGTCGGGGAGGAAAAGAAGTTCTATAATTATCTCCTAAGTAGGAGAGGAATCAAAAGGCTCTCAGGAAGTCTGTGATGGGGAAAGTGCTTTCAAGGTGAATACAGAGCAAGCTTCCCAGTTCTGTGAAATAGATTTTCAGACCCCACCTCTCCCGGGCTTTTGGATATTTTCAATTTCCATGAATTTTAATAAGATGAGTGAATGTGGCCTCTTTCCATAAAATGCCTAGCAACTAGGGAATTTTGATCACCTCTCCTACCTTCACTTTTGTAGTCTGAGATTCTAATTTTAATAGGTCATGAGGTTCCCCTTCGGACATCAATCCACTGGGGTGTTTCATGTACACAGTATATCTTTGTTTTAGTATAGATGCTCATTTTGGTTTCTGCATCACCACCATCTATCTGTATGCCTAATGAATACATACCAGCCATGATTCTACATATAATACTGCTTCTGTTTCCTAACTCGGATATAGATGATGCAAATGCCTCACTAAGCATAATGCACATAAGCCTTATAGGTATAATAAGAAAATGCTGACATCTTATTAAAGCATTGAGACTCAAATTACAAAACCATAGTGGCAGAGCCTGAGCACCTCTAATATTCAAGCCTTCCCTAAAGGACAGTGGAAGATCCGTGGTACAATTGAAGAGGCATTACAAGGTATCATCTTCTACAATTTGATTACTTTAGTAGAACTTGTGATCAGCTCTCATCCATCTCATTGTCTCATATCTTGGGGATATCAAAGTCAGGCTGATGAAGGAGAAAGTGTTACTGTAATTGAGTTTCAGAAAACCCAAACAACCAAACTGATGGCAAAGGTGGAGTGCAGACCCTTTCCCATACCCTCCAAATTACATTCTGTAGTTGACTCTTATCTTCAGACTCAGTGAACCTCAGTGGAGTTGCAAAGATGTAAATAAAAGCAGATTTTGCATTTTTATAGAAAATTTAGCCCTGGACCAAGTGGTTGCTGTTTCAGTTGAAAGCAATTATGTTTTCTAGTTTCGTTGTTTTTCCATTTTAATGAAACTAAAATGTATTATGCATAATATCTGCTTTCGTAATATTTTTATTACTGAAAAGATAATAAGGTATTACATAGCTTTCACTGTGAAGAATTATTTTTGGAAAGGAATTTAATTGATTTACCTACTGGCTTTAAACACTTTCTTTTAATACTGCTCATTCTGTTCCTTTTTGGTTTATGCGAAATAATCAGAAATCCAGCAAGTTAACTGTAAAATGAACTTTGCATTTCTCTGGGCACTGAGGAGCAACTTGCTGTTTGAGAAATGCAGTCTCTTCATTTACATGGTTCCCCTTGGTATTGAAGGAAGAAAGTTAGTACAGCACAGTGGATTTAGCTTGCATAGGAAAATGAGCTCTCAGCATTTCGAAGTATTTTGACATAGTATTGAGCCAAAATTCATTTTGAAAGCAAGCACAAGTGAGTTGGATGATTAACTTTTGCAAGCTGTGTGAGATTTCAGATGTTTAATACTCTTGGGTGCCTTTGGAAATACCAACCATCAGACAGACCTGAAGTAACATTTAATGTCTGGGTAGATACAAGGCAATCATCTGCAGCTCTACCTAGCTGAAATTCTGTGGGAGCCATCTGCTCAGCGTTTCTGTTCGTCCTGACATGCTAATTCTGGTTAGGTTATTCAGGGAAAAATCTGCAAACCTTATCACATTCCCTGTTCCTTCCACCTGCTCTACAGAGCATCATTTATAGCTAACCAAGGACTCACTGCGTACATCTTAGACTACAATGATTTGTGCATACAAGCTGCACGAATAAATTGTGGCATACACCCTCTCTGTTAGGACATACAAGAATTACTGACTTTGTAAAAACTGTCACTGCTTTTTCCCTGAGAGCCAACTTATTTCCATAACTCTAAGCTAAACAACATTAATGAAGGATGCTATGAAACAGTTCTTGAGTTTGATACTTACTGCTGCTCTCCTTTTTTGTGGTTTCTTTGTAAGATCTTGAGTGGAAACATATGCCATAGGAAAGTTTGCTACCTTTATGTGCTTATGGGCCTGGATTTTTTGTCTTTATTAGGAAAAAAAAAAAGTAATTCTATTGAATTAAATTATCTTACTAAACCAATTAGTTTGTATGTCATTATACTGACCTGCAGTGATGGGAGCATTTTAGAAATACCAAATGCAATTAGAGTGATCTGTAACCTGCCACTGACTGTTATTGGCTGCTACTTAGAATATCAGATACTGTGCAGACCTATTTAAACATGGGGAAAGTGGTTTGATATCTTAGTCAGTGCAAAAGTTTTGACTAGTGTTTGTAGGAAGGCCCTGAAGTCTTCAGGGAATGTTGTGAATTTATCGTTTTCTATTTAAGGATTCCCTGACCTATCCTGTCTGGAAGGATTTTTATGCTTGGTATCTTGCTGTCTCCATAGCAATGCCTGCAAGGTGACCAGTGTCATTTTTAGTGGCTCTTAATTCTCCAGGTGTTTCATTACTAGAAACACCTTTTTGAATTTTAAACATTCCTTCCATTTGGAGAAAAAAAACCAAAAACTTATTTTTCTCCTGGAATCTCCTGTGTGCCTTTTCTTAAGTTCATTATGCCTCAGCTTTCCTGGGTGTTATGTCTCTGAGTCTGTCTCCCATGCCTTTATCTTCTAAAGACAGCTCCACTCAGTTACAACAGCCAGTATCATCTTTATGGGTGTATCGAGTGAATGAGGTGCTGTAACTCCCACCAAAGTCAATATGTCTCAGCACTTAGTACGCATTGCTAAACAATCCATTGAGGACCCATGACTGAAAGGGTGTGGATACAGGAAAATACTTTTGCTGTAGTGAAACTAAACTCTCTTACAGACCTTATGTAACAGTCTCGGCTATTATGCAGCAAAAATATATAATAAAGTGTTGATAGGACACCTTTGAAAAGTCAGGTAGTTGCTGAGAAGGAGTTTTTAGAAACCCTGAAGAACAGAACTGTACAGATAAACATCAGTGCTATCGTGATGAAGCCTGCTTCCTAATCTCTCTGTGGAATCTGTTAAGAGAAATTGTATAAAATTTTAATGCATTTAGAGAAACAGACTTAGGGTTATCTGAAATACCATGGCAAAGTATACCTATGCCAAACACTGTCACTGCTATAGCCTATTTGTATTAAAATGGCAAAAGATCTGATGGCCTTTTAAATGTTGGAATACTAAGAATAACACCAAACTGTGATAAACAGTAAAGCTACTTTTAAATCCTGACTTTTCTGAAGGGAAAAAAAAAAAACCAACCCCAAAATAGATGCTTAAGGACCCTAATAATGTATTTCACATATGAAGCTATGGCCTGATTATAAGACCATCTGAACATTTTGGTTAGAATCCTTGAAATCACATATTTTGTGCAAGAAGACCTTTTATGTTATTTGTAGAAGAAACATGGGTTCATGAGTTTGCTTATGATTTTAAATAACATTTTTTAAGGGGGAGATACACTGACATTTTGGAAATGGATTTGATCAGATGGAAAGTTAGGATTTTTTTCACAGTAAGCTACTCATCCTGTTTATGATAGCAGGAGTCTGTAATTATATTAGGCTATCTCCAGAGACACAAGCAGAACTATTTTCATCTATCACAGGGTATAGATAGACAAAATTCTTCCTGCTGTGGTGGTAGACAGTGTCTGAGCGTTTGCTTGATTCTGTACAGGCTATTAAATAAAAACCAAATTAGGATAACATATTAGAGGTTTGCACTGTAGTCTGCTAGGACATTTCCATTCTCAAGATTTTCTAATCTCTTGTTCTTAGCCTGAGGACTACTTGTCTGTGTATGCTAAGCCATCCAGTTTTAAGCCACAGATATCTAAAGGCAAACACCTAAAATCCATGTTTTAGCTCTCAATGGCTTGGTTTTCAAATACCTTAGTGTCATCATCCTGCAATGAATGCAATGCCCAAGTCCTGAAGCAAACCCGCAAGAGTGCACTGTGTACTTGATCAGCTCAGCAATGGAAGCGGTTGTAGTCGTGGCTGAATGGCAGCACGTCTGGGCTGACACATCATTCTAAGGCACTGGCTTTGTAGCTCATGCATAGCACTGAGCAAGACCCGCACTGGCTGGGCTTGCATAACAGGAATGCTTCCCGTTCTTGGTTAGTAGGTGTAGAGCTGAGTGCATCAGTAGGTTCTTAAAGCTCCTAGTTATGTAGGGTGTCCTCAATCCCTTTCTAGAAAGCCTCAACGCTTCCGCAGGTGGTTGAACCAGAGCTGAATTGTCAAAGTTTTTGAATTGTTAGAGGTTCTATAGATGCACATTTGAATGTCCAGATCAAGATCCTGCTGCATGTGACTGAATAAAATGGACTCTAGCAATTTATTTGCTGCTCGTCAGTCCTCTTGTTTGGCTACCATGTATGAATAGATCAAGTAATTTATGTAACTCTTACTACAGCAGAAGTGCAGCATATGACCAAAAATCTGCTTTACGGCACTCCTGATCTTTTATTGCTGATAGATATTGGTATTTATATTTCATCATATATTGAATAAAAAGTAGATGTAGCATAGCATAGCTAATGTTTCATTTGGTAGAAGTATGGTTAGAAATAGATATTCTAGTGATCTCCACAGATTGTAAAAAATAATATAATCATGATATAGATATCTGATATGCCTTAAGTTAAATTAGAAACCATGGAGTTTCAAATCATGAATCTTGTCCATTTACTTAGTCATCAGTTGACATTATCTTAAAATACTCTTGCAGTATATTTGATACACATACTACACTTCTGTGCATAGCTGTCTGTAGTACTGTTGAAAAGCTGATCTGCCAAGGGCTTCCTTAGTTCCTTCCTGTTTTCTTCCCATGAAACTCTAGAACAGGTTGCCTGGAGAGGTTGTGAGGGAGCTGAACCACATGACCTGCAGATGTTCCTTTCAGCCTGTGATTCTCAGTGGTGGCTGAGATTTGCCCAAACTACTAACTGTTGAAATGAAGAGGCAGAACATCTCTTAATACATTCTGTGCTTCTCCCCTCTTTGACACATGCGGCTGTCATTTGTCTTAAGTCTGTAGCTGGCTTCATTTTCTGTAGCAGAGATGCATTATAGAATATTTCCAATTGTTAGGAAACTTCAGCTGTTCTGACTTCAAGTAAAAACACATTGATAGCACCAGTAACCTAAATGCAGTTCAACGTGTTCCTCTTAATAGTGCGTTTGCAAAATGATTTAAGTTCTGATTTAGTAAATGCTCTCATGCTTAACTTCACATGTTGAAATTAAAATACTAAGAAAGACTAAGTGGTTAAAATTGAGTATACATGGTCAGGGAGCGCATCCAAGTGTGTTCATACAATTCTTGGAAAAAAGGAGCAATGGTCTTATTGAAATTCTTTGGGAAGTATGGTACTACAGGTAATAAAAGCACTACTTAAATGCTAGGTAGGTGTAAAGCAGAAAGTGTTCTCTGTTTTAATTTGCTTGGCACTAGTAGAAGAGAAACTGAACGAAGTTGTGCATCAGTCTTGGTGCTTATTTGATGGATTTTTAAAAAAAGGCTTGGGTTTTCCTTTGTTAATGAACAAAAAGATACTTGTATCAGGAGAGCTCTTAGCGATGCAGGTGTGCATTGCAAATGTTAGAATCCTCACACTGGGAGGTGGTCATACACAGCATTATATGTTTCTTTAGAAACGTGCTTTTGCATAGTCTAAAGATTTGTGTTTGGCAGAATAAATGGGTTTGTGGTAGTATGAGAAAGATGTGGTTGTGGTAATGAATCGAAGGCATTTCACTGTATTACTTCTGTTGCCTGTGAGGTCGGCTATGCAGAAAGCACAGCTTGTAAAAGGTTATTTCCCATTTGCCTCTTGGCTCATTAGCTGTTACTTCCCAGTGAAGACAAGCATAATTACCTAGGAGCAGGTAATGGTCGAATCCACAAACATTTGCTTCCATGTATATTTTTGGTCTTGAGCACCTGTGGAATTGTACTTTTAGCCTCTGGTTCTCCCTGGAGATCGGTACTTGTTAACTGGGGAGACTGAGCTTTGCACAGAAATTAGTGAGATAATGCACTGCGGGAGGCTGACAATTTAAGACCAAGTGCCTGACTTCAATATCGACACAGATACTCAAGTAAGATTATGCAGAAGTATTTACTTGCACACATGTGATCTGAAGGCCCCTTAACACCGGAAAGTGAACTCTTTCCTTCATGAAAAACACTTTACATTATTTTTACTGGAATTTAAAAATAAATGTAAAAATAAATAAAAATAAACCAAATCCCAACCAATAACTACCAAACCAAACCCACATGATTTAGCAGTGTGTAAACTCTGATCAGCTTCAGAGCAGAAATACATTTTAAGGGGAAATTTGACAATGCTGCTGCTGCACTACATGTCTGTGGCTGTATAGATAACTTCAACCTGAGGGTTCTTAATCTGACACCTTGCACGAGCAGTAAATTCACATTAAAAATATGAAAAAGTTAGACTCAGGCCAGGAAAATTCCTTTGTGCTGTTTCTTAAATTTTCCTCTTGCCTGGGATTCAATTTATTCATTTATTAATATTCTCAGACCCCTTAAGATAGAGAATAGTATTCTAGTGTTATATTCAATAGTATTGCTATTGAAAATACATCGAAATAGATCCTATTCTGAAAGGTATGTAAGGAATCCCATGACTTTTAGCTGGAATTCTTGTTGGGTTCAGTAGAAAGCCTGAGTAAGTTAAATATGTGCTTAACACTTTCCTGACAAGTTTTGCTTTTGCATCATCATACCATCTGTGCTCTGTGGTGTTTTACAAAGTGCTTTTTTTTTTTAATAACGGATTTTGCTATAAATAGTTGCTGGCTTTAGGTATGATACCATTTTTCACTACCTTTTATAGTGTGTGTGCTTATGCACACAGATTGAGTTACTCTTTACTAAAAACTGTTTTAGTAATGTGAATAATACTAGAAAAGACATAAGTTTCTGAATTGCAGTACATCAGTGAGACACAAACCTGTTTAAGTGAGGCATTACTGTGGATTAATAGTGCTCTAACTCTGATTTCTTGTAGAAAAAGAGGAAAACTTGCTTTAATTTGTTTCCAGTCTCTCAAATGTGTCTATCCCATTGTTTTATGTATTATTTTATTTTTATGTATTATTTTATTTTATATACATTTAACGACAGTGTCATAAACTTATAAAGCTGTAATAGGATTTGCATTTGGGGAGTTGCAGGCAAAATTGGTTCATAGTGATCTTTAAAACCTGATGTGGAACCATTCCTCACATTTGTCTGCAGCACAAAATACCATGACAGAAGAGTAACTCTTATCTTAGCCATAGTACAAACTAGTTTGAGACGGCTTGGTGATACCCTTACTAACGGTGATCAGTTGACAATGATAATTCTTCTTTTTAAATATTAATCATAGAATCATAGAATAGTAAGGTTTGGAAAGGACCTTAAGATCATCTAGTTCCAACCCCCCTGCCATGGGCAGGGATGCCTCGCACTAAACCATGTTGCCCAAGGCTCTGTCCAACCTGGCCCTGAACACCGCCAGGGATGGAGCATCCCCAGCGTCCCTGGGCAACTCATTCTAGTGCTTCATCACCCTCACTGTAAAGAACTTCTTCCTTATATCTAATCTAAACTTCCTCTGTTTAAGTTTGAAGCCATTACCCCTTGTCCTACCACTACAGTCCCTAAGGAAGAGTCCCTCTCCAGCATCCTTTTAGGCCCCCTTCAGATACTGGAAGGCTGCTCTGAGGTCACCACGCAGCCTTCTCTTCTCCAGGCTGAACAGCCCCAACTCTCTCAGCCTGTCTTCATATGGGAGGTGCTCCAGCCCTCTTATCATCCTCGTGGCCCTCCCCTGGACTTGCTCCAACAGCTCCGTGTCCTTTTTATGTTGAGGACACCAGAACTGTACACAGTACTCCAAGTGAGGTCTCATGAGAAAGCACAAAAGTAATTCACTGTGCTGAATGCTGAGTTATGTTACATGCTGGTTTTAATTAGCATGTTTTCCAGTGTGCTTAGCCAAAGTTGAAGTGCTGCTTGGTGAGCATGTGTCTGTGCATTCATCCTAATGACACTACCCACAGGAAGAAGTTCTTCCTGTTCGAAAGAATAGTTGCACTGCCAAAATGTTAGCAAGTAGAAGTGTCAAAAATCATTGTTTTTCAAACTGGTTTTCGTAGTATTTTCAGATTTCCTAAGACAAAGTCAGAATAAGTTTTCTGTAAAACAAACTTATTCAGGTCCATTCTCTGAAAATGCTAGAAGCAAGCTTACACAATGAATTACCATAATCCTGAAGGTTGTTTATTTTCATGCTTAGGTCATAAACTAAGTAGATTATAGGCAGAAGTAACTTTACTCTTTTAATTTTACTTATTTCTTTTTTAATACTTCAAGAAAGAATGACACACGGATTTATGGCCAAATCCAGACACTTTCTTGTACTGGCTGATTTGCAGGGCAAAGTCCTTTGAAACTTAAAGATGTTGAGAGTGACTGGGAGGTGATATAGAGGGAAAAAATTCTTTTCAGCTCATCGCTTATTTGGCCTTTGTTATTTCATTATTTTGAAATACTAATGAGAGTGAGATTAGTTTCTGAAGTGTGATTTCCTTCCCTACGCTTTGTTATAGTATTTAGACAGTGAGTTATGAAAAAGTTGATGCAAGCTGAGGATAGGTTCGGTCTTTTCTTAAAACTTTTCAGTTTTATTGGTCCATACCACAGATTTACTGGAAACTGAGTACAGTTTTGTACACATAGTTTTCCTGTTCCTATCAAGCCAGCCTCCTTAATTAATCATAGATTTTACCAAAGTGCCAGAGAGACAGAAGAAAGGGAGGAGAGGAGAAGGAGAGCACTGTCAGACAAACATACTCAAGATATGCCTCTTTAAAGCAGCATTTTCAAAACCATAAAGAGTTCATATTCATAAATCGGGCAACTCCCAGTGCTCGAAAGAAATAAGGCAAAGCTGCTGACATGCACTGTCATTAACATTCCATAGAGAAAATGAGTTCAAATGCAATTGGGAATGACTGTATCACAGACTTAAGGCTTTTGAGACTTGAAGATTATGATTATATTACACTCGGATTTCTTTGTAGATGTAAAAAGGATGGGACAGAGGTTCTGCAGCAGAGATAAGGGACTAGGTTAATATTTAGTTAGTAATTAAATAGTAAAAGCAGATGTGAAATGCTGTGTAGGGGGGAAAAAAGACCACGTCAACGTTGTACTATGTTAGACAGCCAGACCATGAGAATTTTGCAGATATGAAATGGCTAAACCTTTACTGTGTCCACTGTTTTTTAAAAGATCAAATGCAATAGTGTAAGGCGAGAGGAGGGAGGGGAAACCATGTCAACCTCAAGTATTTAATCAGTGGAAAAAAGCCAGGAAAGAGATGATTGCTGGTACATGAGAGCAGATGCTAATCATAGACCTCAAGCTGAACTCAGTAAGAGGTTTGTGGCGTGACCAGGCTGTCTGTGTCAGATTAAAAGAAAAACAACAACAAAAGTTTAGCTGAGAATAAAATAGATCAGTGACAAGAGTTTGGTTTTGACTGTCTCGTTAGGCAACCTATTGATTAGATCTTTTCCCAGTATTTCCTTCAAGTGTGTGACTAGTGGAGTGCTTTTATTATTACTTTTGTTGTGTTAGCATGAAGTTACTGCCAGATACATTAGTTCAAACAGCTTTCAGAATCCTTATTCTATGATTACTTTCAAAATTAGGTTGAGAGGAAACAAATACTGCTGCTTCCACTTACGAAGAGCCAAAGATTGCTTTTTGTTTCTCTGAGAGGAATGGGTCAGAATAAACTGGTGGTAGCTCCACTCTAGAGATGCTTTGTCACTTCAAGATAAACCTCCTTTGAACAGCAAGTGCACCAAGAGCTCTGTAATAATGACTTTCTCCAGACATGGTGTGGTGATAAAACAAAGTCTGTCACTTTTCTAGCTAGATTTGCAATATGAAGGTGTTTTTTGTTTGTTTTAGGAATTCTTGAAGATATAAAAACTAATTCATGGCTTCCTAGCTCCTGCACACATAACATTTTTCCCATCTCTGCACTGCCCGATACCTGTGAGGAATATCTTGGCAGTGTAGAGAGATGAATACATAACCTGCTGATTCATAGCATCTTTATTTAATGGTTTAAAACTGGAAAATTAACATTTCTGTTATAAATCCTTTGGCATATTATGCATTGGAGTAGAAGAACTTTTATATAAAGGTGCAGACATCCCCACCCTCATTCTCCCATTAGTAAAATAGAGCTCTAAAAGTGGCAAAATCCAACATTACTGTGATTTTAAAGTATTTAAGCAAATACTGTTGTCACAGTTTACTTTGAAGGCTAAATGCTTGACTCTTTGAAATCAGATTTTAAAACACTGATTTCTGAATAAGGGATATAGTCATTAATACTGTAGTTAGAGCACACAATTTCTATTTATTTGAGGATTGCAAATTGTATAAAATGGACTTACTCAAAAACTACTTATCATGTATGTGTTGTACAACTATAGTGATGTAAAAAAGCTGTAGAGATGAGTAAGCTACAGGAACATCAAATTTCTGTCAGTAACTCATAAAAACATGCAGTGGCATTCAAAGCAACTTGTTAAAGTCGATTAACCTACAGATGGAGGTAATACAAAACTGTTCTTTCCGCATCTTGTATTGTGACTTTAAAGTACAGCACTGTAGGAACATCATCATAAATAGTAGAATCACAGAATGGTTTGGGTTGGAAAGGACCTTGAAGGTCATCTAGTTCCAACCCCCTCATACAAAGCAACGTCAGAAATCATAAGCAGTTTTGTTCTAGTGTTTTGGTGTTCCTGGGCTGAATACAAGGGAACATTTCTACAGGTTTTTTGGGGTTCTTTCCCCCCCCCCCCCTTCTTTTCTGCTTTCTTCCAGCATTAAACTGTAATAAGATACTTTTAAGCAGATAAGTTGAAATTTTCAGTTTCGTGGGGACATTTACTTGAATATTCATATTTCAGAAAACTGCTGGCACTCAGTTGCTCTGAAGTGTGGTTGTACAGACTAAGATAAGAACCACTAGCTGTTAGTTGCTTTAAAGCATGGTTGTACAGACCAAGATAAGCAACATCTAATCAGAATGAGCCTTAAGCCTTGAAGCACTTAAAGGGTGAAGCAGGAATATGGTAATAAATGGTCCTATGTGATATTTGGAAGGGTCTCTTTTCTTGCTGTAAATTTTATTGTAAAGTATGGGAGGGGGGTTTGCAAATAATGGCATTAATATGCTGAACCTTGTGCATTATGGAATATGGTTCAACATGAAAAACTTTTGATCTGTTAAAAAACCTGTGCCTGTGGCAAAGGTGCAGAGAAAGTAAGTATCATGGATATGGATTACTAAGTCTTCTTAAAAGAACTAGACTTGTAGGATCAGTGGCAGAGTCAAGGACATGTAATGGAGATTTCAGTTCTCTGAACTATGTTAATATTCGATGTGGGTAGACAATGTGTAATGTCAGTGGTACTAAGGAAAGTTTCCTGGTGCTAACTAGCATTGTCTCTTTACTCATTGTTGAAAGCTGAAGCTCAGAGTTACGTCTTTTCGTCCGAACCAAAAATAAAACTATTATAAATATTCTAGCACATTTTAGAAATACGTATATAGGGGTTACAGTTGTCTGATGTAGTGTTTGTAAAGATGGATGTTCTGGGTATTTGTTGTACTAATCCTGCAAAACTTTTCCATATTCAAATGATAATATCTTGGAAGTTTGATGTGCAGGAAATGGTGGTTAGTTCTGTATGTCACTTTGAAAAAGAATGTCTCCGTATTAAGCTCTCTTTGTAAGCTATGGAAGAATTTAGTCATGAGCTCTGAGATCTGAAGTTTGAGATAAATGCAAATAAGAATATTTGAATGCAAATATGAACCCCAGCTCTATATTAGAAATCAGCTTTACATGTAGAAACAGGGAATGGTTCTCCAGAGTGACACTTATCTTCCTTACTCGTGACATTATCCTTCCTGCAATTTCTTGCATTGCTCACTATGCATCTGTTGGCTCATTCAAGAACTTAGTCTGGGGGTTAACGCTCAGCAAGCCGTTAAGTGACTCGTGTGTAATAAATGGATTGCGGAAAGAATAATAGTGTGGTGTTAACTACAGGTTATACAGAAGTGTCTAATCCAGGAAGTAAGTTACAAGGGCAGTGCAACTTTGAGAAGGTTTTCATGCATGATCTGGCAATCTTTATATCCTTTTCATTTAGTTAGAAGCACGAGTTCTTGTGAGAGTGAGACTCAAAGATTCATCGTTTGTTTCTCCCACTCTCTCTGCTCTTCATATCAATCTCTGCTGCTTTCACCTTTCATTGTATGTTACTGCCTCCCTCTTTCCCTTGTCTGTGTCTAGCAATCACAGTCAGTTTTTGCTTGTTCCACAGTGAGCAGGCTATATTAGAGCTGCCTTAGCTTCTATGTTAATGTATTCACAGAACTTTTGGGGTAACAGCTGTCTTTTTTTTTCCCCTCGTATTAGGCCACCTCTGATCTTCTATCATATCCCCTTGTCATCCAACCTCTGATCAAATTCCAGCAGCACCTACGCATCTGTTCAAAACAGTAAACCTGCTCCCCAGCTCATTCATTTTAGCTGAAACATTAAAGCAGAAAGAAGATTCGGTCAATGGCCAGTCTTGATGTCCTAAGGGTTTGAAAAGTCATAAGTATCCCAAAGCTGATTAAGTGAGTTGTTAACTGAGCATATAAACCTGCCTTAGATGACTTTTTTTTTTTCCTCTCTAATGACAAATCCCATGTCTGCCTTCCGTATCTTAGTGACTGGCCCACCTTGTCTCATGTAGTCACTGCAATTAGTGTCATTGTCGTACCTGTGAACCATCATTCTTGGATTATGTGCTACTGTATTTTTAAATACACTAATAATTTACATATACTCGTCACTTAGAATGCTGAACAGCAAAGGCTGTTAGTTTCAGAGGAGGTTAACCTGCAAAGAATGTAACCTGTGTGCTACTGTATCACCATATACTTTTCATAATGATCCTGCTCTGATGATCTTACATTAGACCTAGTTCGTTTGCTGAGAACAAAATGACTTGTAAAGCCACAAACTAATTCGCTGGAAAGAGAAACAGCACCGATAACTGAAGCTGTAGGAAGGTGATCTGGGAGTAGAAGGGACCAGTTCACAAAACTAAATGCTTAATGAAGGCAGTTTAGCTAAAAATGGAACAACCATTAATGCATTGAAATGCAAGTCTTAAGGAAAACAAAACCAAGCAAGTACAAGGATAACAAAATCATCATATTAAGAGTTAGATTTCATGTTTTACCACTGATAATGAAATTGAGCATTTCACAGATCCTCTTGTTTTACTGTTGTCTCTCTGAAGTTATCTGGTTGATGGAGTCACCATTTGAAAACAATCTGTACTGTGCAGAATGCCACTATTGCTATCAAGTGTGTCTGCCTGGGCTGCTAAATTTAAGTCCTTCTCTGTTAAATTAGACACAGCATAACTACTAAGCACTTGGCAAAATAGCCTGTATCTGTAGTCTGTTTCCTGCTCTCACTCCAAGCACTAGTCTTCCATGTCTCATCTTTACCAGCAGTTTAGGAGCTACTAGTGTAAAAGCTTCACTCTGTGCTTTCTAAAACTAGGTTGTGGAAATGCTGCTGCTTAGTCATCTTAATCTGAGAAAGCTGCAGTGTTTGGGAGTTGTTTGGCAGGGTTATCTTGATGTCCTTTAGATAGACCTTTTATGTAATAAATGAACTAAGATATCACTGCTAGAATACATCAAGCAGTCCTACTCAGAAATCCCATTTTGCCAGCATAATAATTGGCCTGAAAAATTACTTCTAGAGATTTACACTGTAATCTTCATAAAATGAGCCTTTACTGAAACTATGGGAGGGAGCAGGGAGGACAGTGAGATTTCCTGCATGTATGATGCTCTGTATATAGCTATTATTATTGGCATTAAATCAATATTAATATTAAGTCAAACTTGTCAGTAGACTGCAATTAAATAGATAAATCTGCTGTAGGTTTAGAAATGGTACCTTATAGGATGCTTGTGGTGTTATACTAACAGACAGGAGAAAACAGAGAAGACCTGCAGAAAGGAAACAGGGTATTGCAGAAAATAAATACATTTTTGAATAAAGAAATGTTACACATCTGCTTGCACACTTAAAAATCTTAGTTGTTTTTGAGGTGTTCCTTTAAAGCCTTGAGCTGTTCTGATGAAATCCCTGTTTGGAACTCCCAGTTTTAGAGTTCACTGTCCTCTTACTGGAAAATTAATTTCAAATGTTGGTTATATTAATCTTTAAAACATCTCTTTGAAATGAAAATATTGTATGTCACTTAAAGTGATTTTTGTAATGAAATGAGCTAATGATAACTTCCTAACTTGAAGTTAGGTGCTATTGAATAATAAACATACAGATGTTTGTACTGTGTAATTGCACTACACACAGTTTATGAAAACCAAGATTTATTTTGGCTCCTCATTTGGGTGACATTCCTTACCCCAGCCTTGTGCTTTGAGGCATTATATGAAATCTTTTTTATCTCTTATTTCAATAAGCACTATGACCTTTATGTAACCATTTCGGTCTTTCTTGTTCTACATAAATTGCAAGTATTATAGAAGAATAGAAAATTCAAGATCTCTTCGGAAAGAAATTTGCTAAACCAAAGATTCCGAGAAACAGAAGAGTTTGAGGTCATTGAAATGCTAACAACACTTACTCAATTGGGGATGTGTCTTCCAACTACAGTGGAGGTTGGATAGCCTTTGGGAAGGAATTGGAAAGCATTAAGGAGAAATTTCGAATGTTGTATGCACATAAACAACATGAAGAATTCAAAATAACCCTTCGATCTGAGCAAAGACTACGTGGTCTGCCAGTGTTCATTGGGAAGGACCCTTCCTTCGCCTGAAGGGCCGGAAGTTAAATTAATGGTCTGAAGTGATGTTGGGTTAAAAGTTTAATATTAATGAGAAATTTTAATATTCCTAAGTATCACAAAAGCATAAACAGAAGCAGAAGTGTAGAAGACTGAAAAGTTTTGCTGATGATGGCTGATACCGGAACAGAGCTGAACTTGGGATTTTAGTGCTCGGTAGGCAGTACTTTGTAGTTACGTGATGGGTCTTCAGGTAGCTGTTGTTTATTCCTGCTTTAAGGATGCAAGGATGGGATACACAGCTTCCAGTGGGATTTATCATGTAGAAACTATACACTGGTAATGGCCATTTACAAGGACAAGATATTTTCTTGTTGAACTGACAGATTTGTCAAGGCTTTTTCTGAGCTATCCATACACAGGTTGCAAATCAGCAACTAAAGGGGTAGACTACACTAAGAAATATTATTACTAACACTCACTTAGTGAATTTGATTTATGGAGACATTTTGAACCTGAAAGTGAGATAAAGTATTCAGTAGAGAGGACAGGTTGTTGAAGAGAAAATCTGCCATTAATCTTCTAAAAAGGAAGATCTTTCTTTCACTAAATGGAAAGATTTTTTTTCTGTGACTAATGCAGCCTCCTGGGGTTTATTGGTTTAGCATGTTTTATGGTTTATCTCTCTGGTAACTTCTTCACTGTTTCATGTTGGACAAACGTTGTAACCAGCATGGACAGTGTTTATGGCAAAATGAATACTCTGTAAAGGTCACAGCAGGGACTAGATGGTTCTTTCCATCAAAAAATACAGCAAAATGGAAAAAAAAGAATACAGCAAATCTCTTCATATACCACTGAAGACAGATTTAACAGATTAATGCAACTTAGAGTAGAAAGGACAGCTCATCAATTGCTGCACGAGTTGTGGATGTTGGACTCCATAAGAAAAGATGTTGCACATTAGTCTCACTTATTTGAGAGAACTTGAGTCCTTAAATAACTTCTACCAAAAACTGTCACCAAGTGACAAAAGTAGCTCCATATTACATGTTTCATCAGAAGCACCAGATTTTTCCTTGAAGCTTATTATTAATATCCAGTAAAAGGAGCAATTTGCCCTCAAGAATTCTTATATGTATCCAAGGGAAAAGAACAGAGCAAAGCAAGGGTATGTCATAAATACGTAAGCAGGTTGCATAAGATAAAAATGTGAAAGCAAATGTTGATCTGTGTGGATGGGCTGCTTGCTTCCCAATGAAACACCAACTAACAAAAGAATTAGAGCAGATTAAGAAAAAACCCAGTCAGTTTGAGATGCCTTTCTGATAAAGCAGAGTCAAGGTCATCTTTGAGAGTCACCACCATTACTACTTAGAGGGCAATGAACAAACTTAAGGCAGGTGATAGTAGTTCCCAGACTCGCTGCCACAGTTCAGGGGGCATGTATTTGTTGCTTTCTCTGGTCTTGACTCAGCCAGAAGTTGTTCATTATCCAACCCCAAGTGGTTTACTACAACTTAAATGCCACTGGGATGTTCTAAATGCTGAACAGAGGGGTTTTTTAGGTTTTTAAAAAAGTTTCCAAGCATAGCTGCCATGTCAAGAACTGTAATACCTCTTTTTACAGGCAAACCTTATTAAACTGATCATTGTACGTACTAGGCCAGTTCATGTTAATGTATGTGTTAGAAATAAAACGCTGCTCTTTCAGAATCATCCATACTGGTTTGTTTGCGTAAAATATAAATATTTCATTTGGGGGCTAATGTTAGGGAAACGTGTTTGTTTAGCAGTCAGAACATTTCCTCATGGTCCGTATGATGCTTATTATGAATGAAGTCACCTTCTAGGATCTCAGTTTGGTTCTATCCTAGTTTATGGAATGATAGCTCTGTGAATCTACAGGACAATTTTTACTCTTCATTTATCTGTCAAAATAGGTTTCATAATTGCTATCCCTTTAGCAAGTAGCATTAATAGCTGATCTTCCATTTACATTTTCCCACAATGATAAAGTAGGTTTGTGCCCACATATGAGGTTTTTACTTAAGTGAGTTATTCTGTTTAATATTAGTCATCCTATATTTTTTTTTTTTCCTGGAGACTGCATTGTCATCTAAATTGAGATTAAGTATCTTAGATGCTAAAAGCACATTTCTCTAAAAATTGCTTGTTGGCAAGCAAGTTCTCTACTACTTTTTCCAGGACTCCATGTCCTACCAGTCTTTGATCAGACGCTTGATTGGCATCATCAACAGAGATACCCAAGTTACCCAGCATTAAGGAGGGATCTTTTGAATGTGATTTTTCAAGTGTTTTTCCTTCTAGAATCAAAATGACTGGGAGACTTGGAAAAGTAGTGGAAGAAGTCAAAGCATCTAGGATATCGTCATCCATATATATAAATATAAAAGCTGGTCCTCAGTATTCTCCAGATACTATGGAGAGAGGGAAAATCAGGGAGCAGTTTTCACTTTGGGATAGTGGAGTCCTCCCCTGTCAAAGTTTAGTAATACTTGGCATAATCTTTCCAAGTCTTATTTCCTTCTACTCCTAATGGTGTATGGCATGTATATGAGTATTATGGCACACATGATATTCATGTAGTATGCTACATGAAGCATGCTGCATCAGCACAAGAGCCCCTACTGGGAACTCCCACCAGTCTGGTGGCATAGGTGCTAGGTTTTCATCTTAGCTAAAGCCGGGTTGCATGTCTCTCAAAGCAGCAGGTGGTTTTGAAGACTGCTGGACAGGGGTTTTCTTAAAACTAGTTTCCTTACAACCAGGTTTTATTATATGTTACTTCTCTTGTATTTCTCTTGAAATTTTCTGGTTTTCCTACTTTGCTATGTCATTTAAGCATATCAGGACTGCGGAGTTGTTTCAAAAATAGAAAATGAGCCTTTTTTTCCCCCCTCTCTTTCAGTGATAGATTGGTTCAAAGCATAGAATATCTTGTTTATTGATCAAACATACTTGATCAAAATGGGGAAACTGAGCTGCCTGATGTCAAAAATAGTTTGTTGCTACTCATTTGAGATGTGAATACAATAACCTTAATCCACTAGTACACATAGCAGTATAATGAAGCCCAAAAACAACAGTCACAGGGCTGCCGGCTGTATTAACAGAGCAAAACACTTCCCTATTCATTTAAAGAATTGTCCCTCTAAAATAAATGAGCAGGTAAGTAACCAGAAATTCATGTCAAAAGCCGTGGTTTTTTGTCAGTGTGTCTTATATTGACAGTTGTTTTGGAGCTTCACCAAAGGAACTGTGATGTTGATTAACAGCTCTTTGAAGCTATTTCTTCTAAATATGACTTCTTAACTGTTTTCATTAGAACAGATGATCTGTAACCCTAATGCCACTTCTCCAATTTCTGCCAGAAATGCTGTTTGGTAATGTGGCTTAATGGCTATTCAGTTCCTGACTTGTTTTCAGCACAGCTGGAAATTACTGTTTTGTTTCTATGGATGTGAAATTCCCATTCTCAAGAATGATGAGAGAGGCTATCCTGACCTCTTCTTCAGCAGCGTGAGTCAGCTATCGTGTGAAAGCCTGTTTCTGAGCACAAGCGTGGGGTTTTTTGCATATTTTTGAGGTTTAGGCTTGAGCTCAGGCAACAGCCAGTACATGCTGTGCACAGGACATGTACTGATAACAGCCCAAAAGTCTCTCCTGTCTCCTGTCATTTAAACAGCATATTATGTGATTTCTTTGTGCCAGTCTTTATTTAAAGAAATCCCATAAACTAAGTCATCAAATACTTCTCCTTTTCTGCAGATCCTTCACAGATCTTCCATAAACTCTGGATGTATTTACACTGGTTCTGAAAATGCCACATTTAATCTACCTTCAACTCTCCTCTTTATGGCTGGTTCCCTGGAACTTTGTATTTTATGTGTCCTTTCTTAGGCTTGGTTAGTATTTTATGAGCCAGTTGCCCATTTTGGTAATAAAACCTTTGCATTCTGGTGTCACCGTATTAAAATCTGGCGGAGCAGGGGAGAAGGGCAGGCCAGGGCAGCTGTGTTAAGTCATCTTGGTGCTGTAAAGGGCATAAAATCATGTTTTACCATCTGTGGCTGGTAGCAAGAATAAATATTATTCAATGTTAGTCTGAGTGAATGGAATTTAATTAAAAGGGTAGCAAGGCTAATCATTACATTATCGAAGAGTAAAATGGGGTATAGATACACATTAACCTGTATATAGCTGAATGCATGATTAAATTGAGCTCAACTGTCATGCTTAAAAAGTTTGCATTGTCTTTCCCTTTTCCTATGGCCTAATAACCTCATTATTCTATTTAAAAGAATAAGTGTATATGCCTGGTAAGACTTAATTTGTCCATGAAGTTTGGGTTTTCATAGAGATTGCCTTTCATTGTAAGTAACTTGAGAATTTAGGTGCAGAGAAAATGGATTACGAGTAGATTGGTGAATAGCTTGGGGATGGTAACACAGAGACTTTGGATAGATGGAAAGCTCAATGCAGTTAGTTAGCAGCGGCTGTTTCTCTTTAGCCCAAAGATGCTGTCTTTCATTTGTCATATAAACATGTACTGTATTACCTAGAGGATTCTTGAATTATTTTACAGTAGCACATAGAACTTGAGAAGGTGTCACCTAGGGCAGTAGAAACACCTTCCACATGTCAAATATCCATGCAAATACCTTGGCCCAGTTTAGATCAGTTTGCTTTGAAAGTTACTTGTGAGCAACCAAGTCATGGTAGTGAAGGTTTGCTAAAGTAAATGTTCCCACTTCTTTTAAATGGATTTCTTGGCAAAGCAATTCACACATTTTACAAGTTTTTTGAGATACATTTGTCTGTTGCCCATCAGGACCTCTGATTCTACGTGAGAACAACATACAAAGAACAAGTAGGATTAAGATGAAGAGTTACTTGTGACTGGGGATTTAAAGTATGGATTAAAGTCTCTGATCATGGTAGGATTCCAGTGGTTCTGCCAAATCTCTCTTATAATTTTTTGTAATTTTCTCCACAGTGTACATTGTATATCCTTAGGAAACTCAGAAACTTTACCTTTTCTGATCATTGGGAATACTGTGAGCAACAGCTGGAAGCTTTCGACCTATAACTGGTTCCTTTCTTTTGGTGTGAAAGGACAGGGAATGGTGGTAGTAGAAAGGACAGGGTAGTGTGGTAGCAGACTCATTGCCTTGACCAGGAACCACTTCTCCTGGAAACAACCCTGAAGCATAGAGGAAATTGAAAATAGAGAACAAGTTTTATTCAAGTCCCAATCCTGCTACATAAACAAGGGAAAATGTCACTAAACACCAGTAAATACCAGGCTTTTGTTGGGGCTGGAGTAAAGCCTTATGAAAGATTTCCAATAAATGTGTTGGGAAGTCTTTGCAAAAGGCTTATTTTATATGATAAATGCACCAAATAGACTAGTAAACCACAGTAAGGAAAATAAATGTGCAGTAGAGTGGGGGTCTCTTGATGTGCGTTTGTTTCAAGCATATGAACAAAGCAATATAGAAGTGCCAGGCAGGGGGTGGTTATTTGCGTTTTCCATGTCAGTTGAAAATAAATTATGAGATTAAAACTTAATAAAAGCAGAATGGCAGGTTATGCCTTACTTGGGTTTTTAAAAAATAAATTAATAAAAATGGGCTTTGTTCTCTGCAGAGACTTGTGTTAGAATCCATCTCCATTCATAATTCAAATGGGTTTTGAAGTTCTCCCTTGTGGACAGTGTCTTGTATCAAAGGGGTTTTGCAAATAATTGGGTATGATTCATCCAAGTTAATGGTCTCTGCTCCTAGGAGGCTCAACAAAACTTTAGTAAGAATTTCTCCAGAGATCCTGGATATTTTACTAGTTCTGAGAAACCAAGTATTTTGATAGAGGCTGTTTAGGAAATGCCTCTGTTAGTTCAAGAATTGGAGAGGGAGGGAATGGCCAGAACTGCAAGCCTATTGTTTCCATGTATAGAGCACATTCTAGGAGTCCAGCATTGCCTAAAGGCAGATCTGGAATTCTCTCAGGGTCATAGAACATTTCTTTATATTAGGACACTTATTTTTATTGTCTACAACGTGACCATCCAAGGAAGGGATGCTCCTTTGTCCTCCTATTCTACCATTTTTAACCTGTGCCCTTACTCCACTTCTAGCTGCAGCAGGGCTTTATCCTAGTTCAGGCTTCGGCTACCCTTTCCTGCCTAAGACAGCTTTTGGAAGAGGATTGAAACCTCTGTGCTCTCCATATACAGCCTATAGCTTGATGAAATTGCATCACCTGGGTGCGCAGCATCCTTACTACCTGATTGCCAATGCTGAGCTTGGTACCCCACGCAGCATCAAGCCGAGTGCCAGGCATCCCTTTGTATTGTTGATCACTAAGATTGTTAGAAAGGGCCTTTTCCGTGCAGAAAAGAATTGAAGATTAACTTCCCCATAAGCCTATTTTCTCCATTGAACTTCTGCATGCCCCATTTTTCCGCTGTGTATGCGTGAAAAATAATCCTTTTAATTGTTAATCATGGTTTTGTTTATTCAAGAAATTATTCTTTTCTTTTTTCCGTGGGTAGTGTTATTAACTGTTGGAAGAACGTCCCAAGAGGAAGCATGTCAATGCTTGTACCAGAATCATAAGGTGCTGCTCTAACATACTAATAGTGAAGTTTTGGTACAATCTCCAACTGAGAGCTGCTTTAGGAGCGCTAAATTTCGTAGAACAAAATTAGGAGGTAAACACATGCCTGTCACAAGTTAGCTTATAAAATGCATCTTGCATCCTGTTGACAGGAAGCTGCTACAAATTTTGCAATTTGTTGTCAAATGCTACTGTAGGTTATGAATGTTCTTGAAAATACTCTGCAGGGAGTTGGGGAACTACCACAGGTGAACGTTGAGTATGATTGCAAAGCGTTCTTTATCTGGTGCGATGGGGTTTAGGGGGGAGGGTAGACCTCTCCTCGCAACTGGTGTCATCTTTTCGAGTCCTGCATGCATAGTCATTTCTACATGCGTATAAATTTCAGTGTATTTAGTATATTATGTTTCAGCCTTGTCTAGTTCACCAGCTATTACAAGCTAGCTATTAACAGCTTGGATAGAGGAGTATATTTATTTGGGAGAGATTAAGAGAACAATAATACATTAATGAGATCAAGATTTACTCAGTATTCCTTCTAATATGAAACTTGACTGCCCTACTATAAGACAGTTATAGGTTTATAGTATTACTTAAGTATATAATATTGTAATGTTGAAGGATCTATGATTCTATGATAATAGTATCTGGGAGTACCTGTTAAATGGAATTTCCTTGCACAACTAATGAAGTCCACTGCCACACAGCTAATTTATCCCAGCAGTCTCGGAGAATTCTAAAGCTCACCTGACTTTGTTGTGGCTAGAATTATGGATTTTAATAATGAAATCACAATGAGGAGACACTGAAATGGTTTCAAAACATAGTGTCCAATCTGTCATTGCAAATTATGCAGCACATATGCCAGTTTTAACAAAAATCGCTGTGTACTTTAAGAGATGAAATGACAGAAATGAGTGAAAAAATGCAGTAGCAAGAATGTTCCTGCAGCTGCTTCTTAGGTTTTATGAATGGGTGAACTGTGGGATTCTGTCCGTAACAGTGAGATGAATTAGACACCAATTTTTGGTAATAATTTCACGTTAAAGAACTGATGTAAGTAACCAGCTACGTGCAGCAGAATGTTGCTGGGTGATTATCGCTTACCTGGTGCGGTGGTACACTGTACGACAGAGTGCCAGCGTTCAGCTTTAATCCCATAGAGCCATAATTTGTAGACTATGTGATTGCCAAGCCAAATGTGAAATAATCCATTGAAATAACAAAGCACAGCAGCGTATTGGTGCAGGAAAATGGCCTCAATGTAACTGGCAGCAGGACAGGATTTCTTTGGAATTAAGAATCATCGTTGCAAATAGTCTTAAAATTCTCCACTTCTGCTTCTTGGCATGGACTTTGGGCTTCTGGCCTTCCTCTCTGTTCTGTCGCTGCCTCTGTAGCCAGTGATGAGGTGACAGTGAGGGTTAAGACACACATCATCCTGTAGTACTCTGCGTCAGAGGCAGATGATATTCCAACGTCCAGACCGGAAGCAAAACCTGCTTTACAGCTCAGTCGTTCCTAAGACAAATTCACAAAAAGGAAGTAAAACAGGCCTGGGGAAGGTCTGAAACCATGCCATGACTTCAGCCTGCAGATGTTCCCGGCCCTATGGCTGGTAACCACTTCTACATGTTCCCCCTGCTCTTCCTCTCCCCATTTTTCTTTGGAACCATACAAGCTTTTGGTGTGGACATGGAGATGAAAGCTGCCTTTCAACAAGAGAGGTTCAAGTGTGTTTACTTCATAATCCATCTCAGTCCAGAAAGGTGACTTTGTAGAGAGATTATAGCTCATATGACAGTGACAGTGCTTTAAATACTGTGGCACTTGTCCCCAGTGTACCAGAGTGTGACAACTGCCATATTACTTAACATGGATCAAGAGACAGCTGGAAGGTTACAAATTCTACAGAGCTGCAACAAACCAGGAACAGTTTCATTACCTTTCTCGTCATAGGATATCTTAGGTTTTGGCCAGATTTCTTTTTACTATGAAAATCCATTCTTTCACACTAAGAAAAGGGGGGAGTGGAGGGGATGATGCTGTAAAAATATGGAAGAGAGGCATGAGTCACACTAACAAATTGAATTAATTGGGTTTTGCCATGTGTTTGCAAACTTCCTCGTTTGCATGCAGCTGGAAGAATTTGGATAACTTGCAAAACTTAACCAAGAGTGAGTCGAATGAGAATTAAGACCTATGTTGTTTTAGAGATAACATGCTGATATAGTAATAGTTGCATGACTGGAGATGTCTGTGCAACACTTTGGTATCCTCAGGAAATTGGCTGGACTTTCCAGCTGCCATTAGTTAGAAGGGAGCTCCTCAAGAGAGCAGCACAAAAAGAGAAAATTATGCTGGAAGCAATCACAGAAGCTTCCACAAAAAAAGAGCAGCACCAAGGGATGGAGTAAGACTGCATGGACAGAAGGCAGAAAGCATGTGAGGTTCCCTGTGTGGAATAGTATAAGTAATAACCCAGACTGTTAATTAATTTAATAATGTAATCTGTAGCTGTTTAAGCAAGTTAGAAGAGTTAGAAATGCAGATGGTTTGAACGCTGTTTTATGCTTATGCCTCTGCCGTAGGTGTTTTTTTTCACTATAAGTTAAGCATGTTACAACAGTAAATAGCATTCTGGTGTGGGTTACATATCAGCTTGTAGCTGGATGTCCAAATATTTTGAAATCTCCAAAATCCTCAGTCGTTCTTTGTCTTGTGTTGTATCCTAGAAAAACTCTGCAGAGAGAGGAGAAAAAAATCTTTCACTTTAACCCTAATAAGTATTAATCCATCTTTCTATTATGAAAATTGTATGCCACTGAAATGATTTTCTAGAGTGAGGGGTTTGTTTATGATAAATACTTGTTCTTGCTAAGAGAAAAGCTGTGACAGTAAACATTTAGGTATATTTCTGAGGAGGACCATGTAAAGCAGAGTTCTGGATAACCTGACAGCTGCCAGGGCTGCTCTCTGGGCTGCAGGGCTGGTTCCTGCCATGCCCTGGGAGAAGAGTAACAGCCCTGGGCTTGTTCTTGGGAGCTGAGTGGCCAAGGACGCATGAGGAAGCCCAGCAGCTGTGCCCAGAGCATGGCCACCAAGGGCAGGGACAGCCCCTGGGCCTCCTGGGCACAGGCACTGCCTCGGGGCCAGCACTCCAAAGGCTTCCTCCGAAGGATGCTGGGCCGAGGGGTGGCGGGAGGGGCTGGGCATGGGGGGCTCCATCACCCCCATGTCACCGTCTCGCTTGTGCACAGCAGCCTGTGCTTGGAAGGGCTCCAGCCTTGCTGCCCATCAGCAGCTGCCACTTTCCAGCTCTCCCTGCATGCAACACCAGCGCCAGGCAGGCACGAGAGCACTTTTTATGCATCCCTGGCCAGGAAGCGCAGAGGCTGGGCAGTGTTGGAAGTCAAAGGTGTGCTTGTCATCGATAGGTGTCATGCTTTGGGAAATAGCCCACAGTACTACACAACTCCTTTTGTGTGTGGTTGATACCAGTGCTCATTCTTCACATTCTCACATTCTCACTCTTGAGGAGACAGGGCTGCTTCTCCTGTCTTCCTGCTGCTGCTTTCTGTGGCTTTCCTTTCGCAGACTGCAAGGGATGCTGTTTCAGGCTAACCTGAAGAATGCATGAGTTTGCTCCTGGCTGCACGTGTGCATTGTGTTGATGATTGTGAGCATCAGCTCTGGAAGCGATTCAGAGTGTAGTCGAAAGGAAAGGAATATAACAGAAAGTAATATAAGAAAGTGGTGGAGAGCATAGGCAGGTAATGGAAAGTAATGGAAAGGAAAGGTAATGTAGCTGAAATTAACAGAATGGAACGGAGAAGAACGTAACTGAAAGGAAAATAACAGAAAGGAAAATAACATAATGGAAGAAAGGACAGCAATGTAACAGAAATGGAAATTTTGCAGCACTTGAATAAATAAGGTTATTAATGATTATGTTAGTGGCAAAATAGCTGTGGTAACCTATGCTGTGTTAGAGGTGTTTTCTGTAATATGGGGCTTGGGGAATTCTGCCGTAGCAGTGGGCTAGGGCAGCTGAGTTCCGCCTTACCCTGGGAATGGCGCTACACCGAGACAGCGGTGGTACTTTAATGACATCTCTCCCCCTGTCAGAGATAGTGTTAATCTGTATACTCGTCTTGAAGATGGTTGATAATGTTAGTGTAAATCTCAACACAGCCACTCTTTAGAGTATAATTGAGATGCTGCTACATAAGGCTATCTGGCATTTGAACACAAGGACTTATCTAAGAGAAATATCCACATACTCTAATCAAGAATAAGTAGTTAATTCTGTCTAATGTATGAAATCTTCAAGCTGAGAAATTCAGTTCAGAAGGTTGACTGATGTATATTTTGTGCACTTTGTGCTGAAAACATACTTCAGATAGCACTACTGCTCTTTCCAACAGCACTTATGCTAAGCCTTTTCAAACCCAAAGCTATGTCATTTCTTTTGTGGAAGAAACAATTTGCATATTGGTGTAGGCAGAGGAAGGGTTGAGTGATCTTGGAGAAGATTCATTAAAATGTAAACATTTCATCTAATGACTAAAAGTTGGGGGGTTTTTTCTATTGGGAATTACAGTTTCACATTGCTTAAAGCTACTTTTATTCAATGCTGGTAGGGATTGCCCCCACCAGTGGTTTTAAATCTGCAGTCTAGAATTTAATAGACAGTATGGTCTTTCTTTTACTAAAAAGCTGACCTTCTTGGTCAGTAATGTCACTGAATGTGGTTTCCCACCCCCCCCCCCCCTTGGAAATGAGATTCTGCTATGTGGACTGAATGCAGTCATGTTACACTGTCTTAGATTGCAACTGAAAAAGCACTTGAGGATTCCTCTTGCAAATGCCTAACTACTTAGATATCGTACAGTACAAAGGACCGATTCATGACTTCTTGCAGAAGCAACAATAGAAATGGAAGTCAAATTACTCTTCAATACCTCTGAAAGACAAGGTTTAACTAATAGTGGGTACATTGAGAAAACTTCTCAGATTAGCTAATAATTAATGAGGATGACTCCTACCTTTTAAGCCTTGCTTAAATTAAAATTATTGACCTTATTCTTTTAAAAATAAATAGAGGAAGGGGAAGTACTTTCTTATATAACTTGGTTTTGCCAGATTTTTTTTGGGCCCTTCCAGTAGGTCAAACACAAGTCTGTGATTCTGAGGAAAGGTGTGGATCTGAAGCTGATAAAATTGGTATATTGCAAAACACTCAGGGAACCAGAAGTGGACAGAGTATACAGTTTAAATCTTCTCTTAGATTGCAGTTTTGATCCAGGCTTGAAATAGCTGCAGCAATTCAGAGCATTACAGTAGCGCTTTCTGTGTAGTACTCGTGACTTGTTCCCAGATCCCTCGGGCTCTAGAGGCTGCTGCAACTCTTCTCTTGCTAGCACAGTCCCAGGGCTTTGGAAGGACCTGGCAAATAGGTTTTTTACCAGCCCTCTGATGGCAAGATGCTCTTTAACTCCCTCTTAGACCTAATATGCCAGAGGAGCAGTGTTTAGAGCCTAAATGGAGTAAGTTGTGGTTTGGGTTTTTTTTTAATTTATTATTTAAACTAAGTGAAGATCTAGGTTTTCTATGTTTATCGAGCCTAAACCTGTCTATGAAAGGGAAAATGTAGCAATCAGTGCTGTCCTATGTCCTTGCGATAACAATAATTAAGAAAGATACTTGCAGTCTTCACATTCAAAGTGTTCTGCAGTTGTAGGTTCTCAGTTCTGCTATTTAAGTCAACAGCAAAACTCCAACTATCTTTGAAGCGATTGGGTTAGAATTCTCCGCCTTTAATAGAGCAGCAGTGAGGAACTAGAGCCATTTCATGGTCCCTGTTTACAAACATAATATTCTGGTTTATGGCCATAGCCTGGCACAGTATCAAACTTGAATTTGAACTCTGGAGTTTGTGATTCCTGATCATGTCCTCAGACCATTTGATCTAGACCTTGACATCTTGCTCTCCATAAAATGGTGAGGAAAGAAATCAGTTTTAACATGAAATTGATTTCCTGAAATTCCGTGAGGCTGCTTCTACTCATGATACTTTGCTAACAAGTTAACGATCCCATTTATTTCTTGATCAATACACAGCAAGGGACCTCAATGACTTGCCTCTCAGGCCTTAAAAACATCTATAGTTTTAGCCTGGAGGATTCCTTAGAAAATAGGATCATGCAGTCATTTTTATTCTCTTATGCTGAAGAGCAGAAACTTGCAGTTACAGAGGGGTTACTTGTTAAATGCTGTATTTGGAGGCTCAAAGATTGAATGATTTGATGTATTTTTGCTGTGTTGTATTTGGAGAACAGATGCTACTTACTTTATGTCCTGAGTAGAAATGTGGTATTTCTGATTATTTATTTTATTAAAAGGCAGGGAAAGTGAATTTACTTGGAGCTAAGGGATTTCAATTGTGATTTATCTGTGCAATATAAGAATGCTGCTAGATGAAAGAAAGCTACAAAAGCTGAGCTCTTCCCCCTTGTTTGTTGTAATGCAATTCGGAATTGGAGGTTTTGTTTAATAGCAGCCTCATCCAAATGCTGTGGAAACAGTGCAGCCAGTAGGAAGAAGTAATCTGCTGTTGAAACTTAACTTGCCACTATACAAAGTATTTTGTATGCGTTTCATGACCAGTATTAAAATACCCTAGTTATTCTGTAGCACTAGATGTTACATGTGAGTCCTGGGTATTGGTTTTGGTTTACTTTACTGCCTGTTATCAATCCTTAAGCATTGTGAGAGTATCCATAAAAGTTCCAAAGTTTCATCCTTTCTTATTCTTGTCTACTTTGCAAGTGCTCAGGACTGCAGACAGACTCAACCATCTGCAGCTCCCTTATATATAGCTTCTATAAGTGAATTAAAGTGGATGCTGAATTCACTCCTTAGTCTCCATAGGAACAGTCACTCTGTAAATGTAACACTAATAGGCTTTTCTGTGTAAGGCCAATTTAAAAAGCACTTACTGTCATGAATAGTCCTTTCTTTCTGGGCCCCCACAGTAACAGAGCACTTAAGGCTTATGGCTAACTTTAAGCAATGAATGGGCTCTATCGACTTCATGCACTAAAGTTCTTTACTGGATCAAGTTTATTTCAGCAGACTTCTCAGATGAGAAGAGGTTTACAGAGTCAGACACACAGATAGGAGACAGACTGGCATGAGTGTGTTTCATTAGGGCACAGTTAATATATTTACTAACCAGGGACTTTTTTTACAACCTAATGAAGATACCAGGGAAAAAGCTTATAAAAGAATGAAAATGGCATAGAGGAAAAATCAAATAGTAGATGTGGTGGTGGGGAACCAGGGATGAGTAAAAATAATTTTGTAATTTTGAGTCTGGTATATTGATTCTGTCTAAAAGTAAATAAAAATATGGAATTAGAATATGGAATTGAAAAAGCACAGCTTCTATTTATAACCTGTGCAAAAAGGTTGTGTAGTGCAGGCATTAGCTGTCTTCAGTTTATGAGCGCCTGGCTCCTGCCTCTGTCAGATTTAGCTGGAGTAAAGCAGCTTTGTCTACACAGGTGCAAACTCTCCATGCCCTTTCCTGACACTCAGGTTTTGCCAGTCCATTTTGATGAATTTTTCCCCTGACTGCTACTGCTATTCAGGTGTATGTCTGTGAAATACTCTATAAGATGTGATATGTCAACTTGCTGTGCTAGCTGCAACAAGTTCCAGAAACAACTCTTTGAGCTAACACCCTTTCTCAGTAATGTGGTAAGAGAAGAGCGAATTCTGTTCCAGCCTCCCCCAGTTGAGTGCTTTGAAGGGGAAAAGTCATTTTCTAACCCTTGCTAATGTGTGCAGGTGGTCTGCGTATCTTCTCTGTGCAGGAGTGTGGGACTTGATTTCCCTGTTTGAGGACTTCAGAAATAAATGAGTTGGATCTGGGTGAGTTGAAGCAAATAAAGCCCTTTGCTGGGCAGTTGTAGGGACATCCCCTGGGGAAAAAAGGACATGAAATGGATATATATACATATAGTTGCTAGGAATTGAGGCTTTTAAATATTCTGTGTTTTGAAGGTAATAACTAAATGCATACGTCAAGAAACAAACTTTGGGGTTTTTTTCCCCCTCATGAGGTTTCTTACTAAATTAGAGGGAAGGAGGGAGAAAAATCTAATTTCTTGCAGCTATGTTTTCACTAGTCTGGTAAATTCCATAATCCTGGACAAGTATTTGAGGACTAGCATGGTACTAGGACTTGAAGCATCAGCAAAGGTTATTGTGTCCTACCATTGTAATGCAGTGCCATAGTGCAGTGCCATGATTGTTTCTTAAGACATGCTCTTCAAATTCAGGATGGGAAAGAGAAGTATTTTTAAATACAGTGTCTTGTATTAGTGCTGCAGGGGGAGATGGCCTTTACAGAGTTCTTGGTGATCCTGGTCTTGTCAGTAGAAAACTCAAGTGATGGGCAGGGAGAAATCATCAGTGTGCACCAGCAGGTCTGTGTAGTCTTGAGTGTGAGGGAAAGCAGCCTGCAGGACACGTGTGAATTGCAGCCACTCCTTGAGTGGGCCACATCCTGAGAGCATGTGAAGTGTGCTGAGGAAGCCACATGCCGTGCAGTTTGCAGACAGCCAACAAATACTATGTGTCTTTTGTAAACCATTTGCAATTGGACTGGTGCTCACCTGCACCGGTTTCAAAGGTCTTGGGAAGACTCACAACTAGAGTCCTGCCAGTACGTTGTGATAAATACCTGCCTCCCAGACTGACTTATTTTAATGCAGTCGATCAGACAACAGTGTTGTTATGAAAAAAGATCATAATTCACAAGCTGTACATAAATTGTAGCACAAGCTATGTCAAACTGCCACTGTCATTATGGTACGGGCAATTTTGTGTTTTCTACAAGCACACTTTCTAGTCAGGTATTGATTTTAAGCAACCAATCTATTATAACATTACAGTTACCTCTCAGAAATAGATTTTCTGTATGTATAGCATGGATTATTAAATTACTTCAGTGAATTATTTGTCATTTTCATTCTTTTAGTTGAATTTCCAGTTTCAGTTTGCACTTCTGGAACAGTGTGTTCTACAAAACAAACTTTGCTCAATCAGATAATACATGTTCATTACCTTTTATCTTATCATTCTATTTCAGTGTTCCAATTAAGTAGCTGAATACCTAATGCAGTGGATATTAATTTTTCATGATTGCTATATTTCATTTCATAAATGAAAATAAATATTGAAAGCATTTCAGTCTATATACCTCAGAAGACACAGAGGTATATTGAAAATCCTGATGTGCTTTTTCACTATTCTGTATGCTTTCAAATGTGAAGAACCTCATTGTTCCCTTTTGGTTTTTCTTTTTTTTCCTATGTGCCTGTTTCTGCTTGAGGGGTGTCATTTAATTTAACATTTAATGGGCGTTTGTGTTACTTCCTGCAGAGGGACAGCCAAGTCTTTCAGCTGTTTACTTTCAAGAAGATCATAAACTAATTATTCTAGCTTATGCTAGAATAATCTAGAACCATGCATGAATGTTTCTGTGCTTTCACGTCGCTGTTTCCAAACCAGCCGCTTTCCTATACACTTATTCAGGAACAGGTCTGGGCCAAAGTATGGAATATACAAGGTTTGTGGCTGGGAAAAATAGAAAAAATGGGCTTGTTGAGCTAGAGAAAAAAATGTCTTATAGGAAGACCTGGTAAAATAAGCTGGGAATTAGAAGGTAAACTCTTTCTGTGTTAACTAGGTGTAAGAGAAGTTATAATAGTAAGTGGCAGTAAAGGAACTGTAATTTAGCCATAGGAAGCTCTTTCTAATTATAAGGGTAATTTGACATTTTAGTATACTCCTTAACATAACCATACAACTTTGATGATTGTGGTACTGTTGGTTCTCAGTTGCTGCAGAGAATTGGATGTCTCAGGCTCTCTTCCAGTTCTTTATATATGGCAGTTTCTACAGTTTCCTGCTCCAGAATTTAGGGGAGGAAACCAAAGCTGAAATACTTTCTCTGCTCCTGCAGCTAATTAATTTACTCTTCATATCCTTTTCCTGTCTGGGGCCCTACACTCTGTTTCAGCCTCTTTCTGAAGACTGCTCCTAAAACTTGTAGTATCTGCTTTTGAGTTCTTTCTCTTACATTTAGAAATTCCTGCTCTGTAATGATGGTGAAATATGGCATAGCTTAGGATGTAGTCTTTAAGCATATCTGCAACAGTGTTTGATGCAGCCATAACAGCAGTTTACTTTTATAACTATTAGTATTCAGTAGACTCATCCCTATAGTGAAATATACACTTATGTTCAAAAACAGGCTCTGAAGAGTTAATCCAAAACAGCTAAAGTGAATTATGAAGACATTTAAAATCTAGAAAAATCAAGACCTTGTGTTTGCTGGTTTTCTTATTTCTTTATCATTCACTGGAAAAAGATTTTTGATTTCTGGCTGCTGAATAATCCAAAGTAAAATAAAATTATTTTTCTATATGGTGGAGTCCAAGTATTTTCATTAAGTACTGGTAGATAGGAAGGAAAGGGGAGATCATTCTGGACAGGGAGAGTATTCTTTTTAATGTCAAAATTGGTTTTAGGGGAAGGAAAAGGTGGGCGGGGGGACCAGAGGGGAAGACTATTGGGCTGTCTGAGAAAACAGCCTCGTGTGATTGTATCTTGGGCCAAACAATAACAATTCTCAATCTCCAACTAATAGCATAGGTTCACAGGGTGGTTTTCCCTGTTTTTCTCCACTTTTTAGACTTAATCCTAGGGTATGGTACTGCAGCCATTTCATTGTGTTTTTCGTGTTACTAATGAACACATACAGTGTCTTATCACAGTCTAATTCTGCATCATTCTGGAGCTGTCTTGACTAACTGGTAATTAAAGAGAAAAGAAAAAAAAGCATAACCTGAAATCAGTTGCCAGGGAATTAAATATGTTGTGTCCACCTTCCCTTGAAAAGGAAGAAAGCAGCACAGATGTGACAAGAATGTGAGCAAAGTTCGTTTCCTTTTATATCTCAGTTGTTCACGTACTCTTTCAGGAAGCAGAAGAGATGGGTTCACTGCCACTGTCTGATAACACTTTGGCTGAAGCCTACTCACTGCTTGCAAGAGTTTCCAAACTACCCAGCCTTTAGTGGTCCAAGATGGACCTCCTTTGATTTCTAATGCTCGGGCACCCTTCTGTCTTGAACAAAATCCTTGCACAGCCTGCTAGGCAGATGGGAAAGGGCATGAGTGACAGTCTAGCCTGAGGGGCAGAGCAGTAGCCCAGCAGGCTTCCCTGGTGTTCCCAACATCTACTGCGTGCAGCAATCAGACCATGCACTAACCATCTGTTCCTGTGAACCTTCAGCTAGATGAAAGCTGAAAAGTTCCCTCTGTCAGTTAGAGCATCATGTACTCCAGAATATCGTTTGGCTGATAGTTGATGTGCCATCTTGGAGTACCTGCAGGTCTCCTCAGGAGACAATTGAACTGCAGTTTCTCAGATTCTGGGGGAGCGTTAATGTACTGAATACTGAGCTATGGCATAAAAGCACAGCATAGTTGGATCCTCCAGATCCTTATCCCATTCTTTCCTACTGCTGTTTAAATCTATTCTTGGAATGATGTTTTGTAAAGCGTTTACTTCCCTGTAATATTTTTTTGTCTAGACTAACATGTCAACGGAGAGACCTCTCAATATGCCAGTAGGCACTTTGCATGTGTTTGGATGTTGCTTGTAGCATCTGATTTGTCTAAGCGCACACACAGATGAATGTAAGTGAAGATTATAGGTTTCTATGTGACAGAGTCTACTTAATGATTTTTAAATGTATTTCACAGTTGTTGGGGTTTTTTTAGCTTTCATTAAATGATTGTTCTCAGCAGGGAGCTCAGCCAGAGAGATGGTTTTGCTTCCACGCCAGCCCTGTTCTGCTGAATTTTACAGTTCCAAAAAGATTTCAAAGTACTCACAACTCAATCTCCTGGCATTTACCTAAATTGTTGCTAATTCATGTTCATTTCTCTGCCATTATGTCAGCCACCTACAGAATGAGCATATTTTACAATTTTAAGGAAAAAAAAAAAAATTCAAGAATTGTATTTTCTTAAATTGTTATTAAATCATTTTGCCATCATTATGTGAGCTACTTACATTTGAAAAGTGGCAGAATGCATTTCCTTTAGTTTTAGGGTATAATCAAGATTTTGAATGATACTTTTTGGGAAGTCATCTTGCTTTCTTTTTTATTCTTTTGCCTACTAAGATATTTCACTTTAAAAAGGGGTGTTAAAATCCCTGCGGTTTGACATCTGAATGTATAGCAAAGAACATATCTGTAGAGAAATGGCATTTGAGCTCTCAAGAGGAAAAGAAGCAGGTAAAAGAAAGAGTTATTCGTTTTTCTGTCCTTGTACCCTGTGCTTTGACAGTTTTGAGCTTCATTTTCACTGTTTAAAAGCATACATTTGATCATGTGATAAATAATCATCTATCTCCTTCTAAAATCTTAGTGAACACAAAAGCACTGTAGCTGCACAATGACAGCAGATGGAGAAGCACAGATTTACTACTCTCTCTCGTAGTTACAGGGAATTAGTCTGCACTGGAGTTTCCTCAGCTTGTATTCCCATCTCCACTAGTCTCCTGCTGTAAAATCTGAAAATGCAAACATTTACATCTCCAGTGCCCATGTTTTCCTCCTTGTAAAGCAGGGATGATAAATATCCCTGCCATCAGGAAACCTTGTACATTGAAAATCTTCAAAACCCAAGTTACGTGGGAAGAGGTGTTACATTTGAAACCATACTGAGTTGTTAAAAACCTCTTGTGTCAAACGAGAGAAATGTGTAAAACCACAACACACAAATTCATGGCTTGATAGAATTTTTCAGAATACTTTCCCTTACCTCCCTTCATCATCCTTTCTTCCTCGCAGAACAGAGAGGCAGGTACAAGAATAAATCAGTAAAAACGTTAGTGACGTGTCTTTGCCTGCATTCTTCTACTGCTCAGACATTTTTCTTCTCCTTTTCTTTTTCACAAAATGAAGACAAGTTCAATAATAATGATTAATGCTGTAAAGGTCAGATTAGTGCTTTCCTAGTAAAGTTTAATGGTGTTTGAGTGGCAGAGAAGATGTCTTCTATGTAGTTCAGGAGTATTGCTACCTCCTGTAGCATTCCCCTCCTGGTAGGATGTAGTGTAGAGAGATAAGAACAGAAATCTATCAATATATTGACATACCTCTAGGTCCCTTCTTTAAGAAATACTGCCAAGTTGAAATAGAAGAGAAAGTGGAAGATGGAGGTTTTGCTGTCTGCATGGCCTAATTCTACTTTCAGTAGTTTGTCATCTTTTTTAATAGCCTTAAGAAGGCCACTTCTTTGTCAGGGGAAGACCTAACAGTACACCCCAAGTGTTAGGAAACCTTATAAAATCTCCCTACTCCTATCAGTGATCATCTGTGGGTTTTGGACAATCTAGTTGTAGATGTTTTTGCTGTTTATGCTTGGCTTCTGACACTGCTGTGAATGGTGATGCAGAAAGACTGCTTTGAACGCTGTTACAAAGATGACCACTGCAATTTTTCTTATGGAATAAAAAAGGCCTGAAGGTCTGCAGGAGATGATTTGCTGACCTGTATAGTTCTGTGTCTCTGTGAAACACTTTTCCAGGTACATCCAGCAGATGTTCTGAAACATTATCAGCTACAAAGGACACAGTATGGCATTAAGGTTCTTTGTTTCTATTTTCCCCACACAGTTTCATCAAGGCTTGGTTGTAAACAGAACATCCTTATCCAAAAGTATGTTTAGTTTTATGAAACTGATTTTTAGCAAGAGGTATTAAGGGTAATGGGGGAAAGCTAAAGAAATAGATACAAGCATTGTTAACTTTAATGCAGTGTTTGTATGACAATATTCAGAGGAAATGTGATAAGATCTTAAAAAAGGCAATGATAGATGGCTGCTCCTTTCAGCAGCAGTTGTAACTGTTGCTTGCAAACTGTCTTTGCAAGTTTTACTGGGAAGGGCTCTTTATCTTCCTTCCTGAATTTGAGGTGTAACTAGCATACTAACTGTAATGCGCTGCTGTGCTCTTAATGATGGTGCTTTCTATCTAAAAATCACTGTAAAAGGAAAGATTTTTTTTCGGGGATTTACAATATTATTTCCAAATTAGTTGAATGGTATCTAATACTATAGATCTCACGTATACCATGCAGTGCAATGGTTAGCCAGAGGGCAAGGGCTCCTTCGTCATTTTCTCCTGTTAGAGGAGGGAGATGTTATACTGAGAGTACAGGGGATTTAGCTGACAGGGAGGATGACTAGGGACATGTCACGTACTGTGTCCCTGTGATAGGAGAGCACAGGAAACATGCTGTGGCAGGGGCCGTGGGATGGAGGCAGCTGGCTGGGGAGCTGCTGGAGAGCTGCTCAACTCTCCTGGTTTCAGTCCTTGCACAAGGGTTCCCACAGCAGTAGAAATGCCTCCCCATCATTCTGCCTCAAAATTTGGCAGCTGAAGTTTGTGTTTAAAGTACTAACCTTCTGCGATCACTGAGCATCACCCAGCCAGCCAGTCTTCCAAGATCTCATTTGATAGGCACTCAGGAAAATGCCACTGCTTAAGGTTTTTAAGAAGAAAACCTGAACTGTGTTTTGAGAGATTCCACTGGGCATTCTCAGCACTGGCCCAGTGAAAACTGAGTGGCTTATAAACAGCCCAAGTAAAAATGGCTTGTCAGAGCTTCTCAAATGTAATGTTACTTTAAGCCAAATATATTGGTCAGTTCATGAAGGGACTCTTCTAGAGATAATTAGTAAGAAGTTGTCCTGAAATCGGATGGGTTTTGTCCAAAGTAAACAGTCTTTGGTATATCACAAGAAGGTCTGTGCGGAAGTGTCAGTCTACCAAATTACTTTCACCAACCAGCTCCCAGTCAGTGTAATGAAATTTGTTTGGTTTTTGTCTGCTAGCTCAATGGTTCGAAATGTAACCAGCAAGTATGATATCCTGTAGATCGTGAATTTACAGGATAGAATAGTCTCAATGTTCAGTGGTTTCAGTTTTGAAGTCAGTATCATGTCAAATCATAGACAGATCCTATCAGATTGAGCCCGAGGAGATGGAGATACTAATCTGTAAAAGAACCTGTATTATACAGAAGATTCCCTTGACTTGGAGTGGTACTTACTACCTTCAGGAAAGAATTCCCCATTCTCCTTTTTCTGTTTGTACAAAACCTAAAATCAGTTAATATAAACTCTTGAAGAAAAGTAAATTAGTAAAAAAAAAAAATAAAAAATCAGAATGTGAAAGAATTAACATTCTGTAGTAATTGTGTGCCCTTCATATGTTCTTTCTTAATTCAGAATATACAGATGGGAGTATCTTTGCTCAACTTGTTCATTCTCAATTACTACAAGTATCAGAGGTGCAGTTTGTTGCTGTTATTGCCCAAATGCTCGTAATTTAGATCCAGTTTTGCTTCCAAAAGAACAGGGAAGAGTCTCTCTTTCTCCCATACTGTTTCAGAAAAGTCTATGTTGTAGGATGAGGAATATTGAAAATATCCGGCCTGAATGGTGGAATTGGTATAGTGAATAGCTGGATAACCAGTGCAGAACAATGCACCTTTAACACTTCTGCAAATGCAGGAAGAGTCCCTGCAGACAGCTGATGATTAATAAAGTATTTAATTTATTTCTCTTTACTGCTTCTGTAAACATGTATTGATTAAAGTAGTAAATGCTACTGGGTTGGATGTCTTCAGAGATGGTCTCTTATTCTGGATGTGATACGAGGAGTTTAGAAAAGTCAATTGTCTGCAAGCAAATGAGCAGTGAGTTCTTTTACATCAAAATGTTCCTTTTGGCACTGGAGGAGCCACCATGAACTTTTTATTTATCAGAGATCTGTACTATCTGTAGATATTTTCTTTACATTGTTCTGCTGTTGTCTATAATGCTGAATGGGGATTTGCTCTGGCATCATGTTACTATTAGGTTGAATATTGATTTCGTAGCTTTGATGTGTGAATGCAAAATGGTATTTTTGAAACACCTTTAAATATGCACAAACTCCAAGCAACTGTCCTGGGTTCTCACAGATTTTAGCCTAATCTCCAGTGTGGTCCATGAGCCCATTCATCATAACAGTCCTATATGGTAATAATTCTGCTTTGGCCTGGGCTACTGCATTTCACATTCTGATTTCTGAGTGAATGCAAATGGCAGTACAGGATGTGGCCAGAGATGTTTCTTGGGCTGCATTCCAGCAGTTATCTTTCTACCAGATTATTTATTTACTAACACTACTGTTTCTGGGAGATTTAAGGCAAAAGTAGCTTAATACATTTCCTGTTGTTTAGAGGTCAATGATGTTGAGATTTTGGTACATGCTGCAGTAAGTTTCGGTAGGCATGGATGCAATGTAATTCATGCTGGTAGTTGGAAAAGCCGAAGTGTATCCAGTTAGGTGATGTGGCTTCTCTTTGTTCTGGGAGTGTTGTGCATGGAGCAACTCCAGCCCGATGCATAAATGCTGTCTGCATTAAAATTTCCCAGGAATGCTTTGTGCCAAATGGGGACAGAAGTATGACAAAGTGAGCAAGTGCAACTGGTGCTGATAAGGAACATGTTGAAACATCAGCAACTGTGTGTTAGCCCTCAAGTGTCAACAGGAAACCTTTACGGTTGTTGTAGGTTAAATCTGACGGAAGAGTGTAGCTCCTGTCAGGGATGGTTTTATACATTTCCAGCCCCAAGCAAACAGGCAGGAATGTGCGTGTTGTTGCTGTATCAATTGGGCTGCTGTGCACAGCACACAAAATTCACCTTGAGAATGAGGAAAAAGTCAAGATTCTTTCAAAAAATAGGATTTCATGGAGTCATCCTCTTGTTGTCTTATGTATAATTGGATGATGCTTTGAAAAGAGCTTGGTAAATAATGAGAAGCTGATTCATCCAGGGATAATTTTAGCCAGAGTGCTAAATCAAACTTCCTGTCAAAAATATGCAAAGAGCAGCTGCATAGAAAGGTGCTAGAAAGCAACTCCTTGCTTGAATTTGTTACCTTCAGAAGTACTGGGGGCATCACATCTTCAAAACCTCATATATTTTATTTCTAAAGGGTGTCTTGTTTTTTTCAGACAGCAGCTGTTACTGTGAACATCTGCAACTTGATGTGAAGCTCTGGTAAATGTAAATCATATTGTCTGTAGGCAGGCAACTGTGCTACTGAAAACTTAATGACAGACAAACTAAATGTGTTCTAATCATCAATAGTATTAAGTTTCATTTCCCTAAGAGTTTGTTCAAAGCCCCTTAAATTAAAAAATGTTGTGGGGTGGGAGAGCAGAACACACACACACACCCCCAACCCAAAGTTTGCATATGTGAACACAGTATTCAGTTCTTGTTATACAATTAGATTTTCAAGTGGTGAAAGGAAATATTGCCTACGTAAACCTTAAGGTTTAGTGAGGCACCTTTGTTTGGGAAATGAAAAGTTGTCTGTATACGAAGCCTAAGTGCCTTGCTAGAGTTTCCAGACAGTGGTAGATTCAGCCAGCTTTTCTCTCTTGTCTTTGGCATCAGCTGTGCCATATGCCTGAATCACTCCAAATGATGTAATCAGTTAAAATTTATAATGTGAAACCTTATCAGTCATAAAGGGGTATGTAATTCCTGCTACTTTGCCTGTCAAAAGATGAAGAGATTGTGGTGGAGCTAGGGGGGAGAGTAAATAAGCCCTTCACCTTCACGTCCTTCAAATGAAGACTTCCATAGAGTGCCTGAGCAAGCACTGAGGGGAGCAGCTGCGCTCCATACGTGTCCTTGTGCATAATGTACACCTTATCCATACAGTGTGTCACAGAAGTGATGCCACTCGTATCTCAAAATATAAAAATGAAAACTATTTTCTACTCATAGAATGTTATACCAATAAGCATTTTGCAGGGTCATTCAGCTTTAGCTAGAGTTGATGGTCCAAATGCCACCATTTCTTTGTGGATTTTTTCTTTTTCAGCAGGCAAACCTTGTTAGTGTCTCAGCAGTCTAATACCTGTTTTGTTTTTGGTTTGGTTTTGTTTTTCTGAAGCCTTCTGATAATCATGACAGGCTTTACAGTCTCAGCTTTTTGGAATACTGTGAATTTTTAAATGTAAATGTTTAAGTTTGGAAAAAGAGGTGCTGCGAAGCTGATTTACGTGTGTACGATATGCCTCTTTCATCTTTTCTGGTGCTGTTCTGTTAGCTTTCTCACAAATCTCCATTTGAACTGAGTGAGATAAAAGTAACAGCTTCTGTCTCAGCAGTAAAACTGCAAATTTGTATGATAGTTACACCTCAGCTTTTTGTTGCAAAAGATTAAAAAACAGTTATTTCAGTGCATGTAGAGTGAATAAGCTAGATGTCCTTTGAAGAACGACAGACCTTTGCTTGTATTAGCAGGAGGATCAGGAAGATGCTCTTGAACACGAATGTCATGAGACCAGTTACTGCTGCCCTTTGACTTGGTGACAAACATGCTGCTTGTTTCTGGTGGGAATTGGGGACTGTATAAGTTGGTTGTTTTGTGTGACAGTCTAGTAAAGTTAATTCAGCTACTGCTAAGTAAGCTAGCTGGGATGCTGAGAGCAGGATGAGATAAGCCAGACTGAAATGTCTGCTAACTAGAGCTAGGTCGAGAAGTGCTGCTTTGCACCTCATTTCTCTGTGCAATACGGTGCACAGATTCCCCAAGGCACCTCTTGTCTCTATCTTCTCCTCTCTTGACCCCAAATGTAATGGTCTAATGCTCTAACCTAGCTGGCTTAAAGCCCACAATAGTTTCACTGTCCAAAATGAAACTTCCTGTGTGGCAGGTAACAATCACTGCTCTATTCATACCCATATAAAATATGTTCAAAGGCTCTTGCCTGTCTGCACAGAAGCAAACATAAGTAACTTTTCATTTTGGCTACCTCAACTACGCAGTGCCCTGAGATAGATGAAAGTAGGGCAGGAATTCCACCTGTTCATTTGTGCACATAGTCAGGAATAATACTGAAATCTTACACCAGTGTTCACATCAATGAAGATATTTACAAACAATTTTCTCTTCATTGGTTTGTTTCACAAGTTGAGGTTTTGGATACAGCCTTTATAAGGTAATATAAAGAGTGATTATATCAATGTCATTTTTGATCAGCATGTCATTAAAGTATCCACTTTAAATATGCAGGGTGTCTATGGCAACTCTGCACAGGCTACTGCCTGAGTCTCTGCCTGGGACTCATTGTCACCGGGCATTACAGAAGTGATGAGCTCAGTCAAAACATGCAATACAAGTGGTTATCTCAATTTTCTGGTTCAGCAAATAACATTGCTCTGGAGGTTTTGTGGTGATGGTTTACTGTAATACAATGTAAAATGTAATGGTGTGGAGAATATTGGTGAGCAGCTAAAGGCCAAGCCCATGGAGCTGCTTGAGCTAATTCAGGAGTAGTATTCTGATGTTGTAGTAACATCCTTTATGCATCCAGTGCTAAATGTAAATGTCATTATTCAGTCTGAAATAGGGATGTTGAGCAATAGCATGCAAAGTCTGAAGTGGTGTGTATCTCTCGTAGTCATAAACAGTTTCTTCTCATTGTCCCAATAGAAAATGTTTCAAAGGTTTTGAGACTTTAGCACTCTTGATGACTTTAATGGACGTTGAGGCTGATAAAGCTTCAGTATTTTGAGATGAAGTAGAAAGATGTTTGCAAGAGGGGGGTGTGTTTTGAGACAGACCTTAGTTTTCTGAGGCTTTCTGATGCTAGATAGTGTAGAAAGACATAACTAGAACTTTCTTGTCCCAGATGTCTCAACTGCATTAGAAGGTAATAAGCATATAGATATGCAATTAAAAACAAAAAACCTCACACAATGCCTAGTGGCGAGAAGTGTGAATGGCAAAACAGTGAAACAGTAATGCAGTGAATCTTGAATACTTCTCTGAGAGCTCTTTACAAATTACTATGTTTTGAGGTACTTTTCACTTCAGCTGAGCAAAAAGCAAGGGTTTTCTGAAGCAACTTCGACATTGACATTGGAAGTATCTACCTGTGTGCTTAACACTTGACTTGAAGAGTTGCTTTTGTTGCCATTATGCCCAGACAATCTGTGCCTAATTCTACAGTTTACATGAAGCTTTGTCATTGTTTCCCCATATTCCCAAGGCTCTTTCTATTCCTTTCTAACTACTGTTTCCCCTCCATTTTATCTCTCCCTTTTTATTCCCCTTCTGGTTCCCCAGGGAGATGAGGTTCATGTTAGTTAAATCATTCATAGAAATAGCTAAGAATCGAAGATAGCCAGTCTGGGAGCCTAACACAGTAGGCTGAACCACTGGGTTGCTTTCAGCTTTCATCTTGCCATGCCACAGCTATGTACCAGTTTAGTGCTCACAGCTTGGATGTTCCCATGTTACTGTCAGATGGCAAGAGAGATGCTCTGAATGGTAAAATGGAGGACCACAGACAAACAGATGTTTTTATTGACTGCGTGAACAATATGAATTATTAAAGAACAAGCAAACAAGGACGTCGCCAGTAACTCTGCTCTTACTGAAATGGAAGTGATTTTTAGTTTCAGTAATAGAAGCAAATTTGAAGTGTTGATACTGACTTGAGCTTACAGTTCACAGACAAACAATCAAAAGTAATTTTGCATAGTGCAATTATATGTTTTTGTTGTTTGGCTGGGAAATCCAGTCAATTCATTTATATTCATCAAAAGGAGCTTTTTGCTATGCAGGCTGTTATCATGAGCCTCAAAGTCCAAATTACCTATAATCCTTTTATGATGTCTTCATAAATATGAAAAAGAAAAAAGCATACTATTCTCTTTGTTTCTTTTTATCGCTGAAGATGCCAGTTCCAGTGACAGGAAAAAGGATTAGATTGTGTACTGAATGGAAGAAATGATAAAGAAGGTTAGATAAAGCATCTTAAGATTTAAATGGCTCTCCCCAAAATTGAACAACCCATTTAAAAAGATTTTAGATCTAATTAATTTTTATCTTCTTTTATCTTCCACCTTCTTCAAATACTCTTAAACAAAAACTCCAAATCTCTCATTCCCCCCTGTATTCCTTCCTCCGGGTAGCCCATCCACCACTCTAATGAAGACCGGAGGATTTGGGGCCCTCAGCACAAGAAAGACATGGACCTATTGGATTGGTTCCAGAGGAGAGCCACAAAAATGAAACACCTCTCCTGTGAAGAAGGACTGAGAGTTGGGGTGGTTCAGCCTGGAGGAGAGGAGGCTCAGGGGAGACCTTAGAGCAGCCTTTCGGTACTTGATGGGGACTTTTATAAAAGATGGAGAGAGAGCTTTCACCAGGGCCTGTAGTGACAGGACAAGGGACAACATTTTAACTGGAAGAAAAGATTTAGATTAGATATGAGGAAGAAGTTCTTCCCTGTGAGGGTGCTGAGGCGCTGGCACAGGGTGCCCAGAGAAGCTGTGGCTGCCCCATCCCTGGCAATGTTCAAGGCCAGGTTGGACACAGGGGCTTGGAGCAACCTGCTCTAGTGAAAGGTGTCCCTGCCTGTGGCAGGGGGTTGGAACTAGGCATCTTCAAAGGTCCCTTCCAATTAAGCAGTGATGCTGCATGGAAATATTTCTATGAATTACATTATCTGTTTTAGGTGGACTGCAGATAAGTCTTTAAGAATAGGAGACTTGGACTCTTCCACTGGTGGAGGGACAGTCACTTCTTTTGGTGTAGGAACAACTAAGAGAACTAATACTCAAATCTCCTTGAAGTACTCCTTTGGAATAAATTTCACCATTCTCTGCTAAACATTTGAAGAGATCATATCTTTGTCTTGCGTTCACTTTTCCTTTGCCTTTTTCTCTGCACAGAACTGTATGAGCTCAGTCTTCTCAGTTGCCAGCTTCCTCCCCCAGACACATGTTACAGTGTGCCAGGTTTAATCTACTTCTGCATGTTTGAAGAAGCTGCTAAAGATAATGAATCTTCTCTCACATCAACGTAAGCAGAGAATAAACATGTTGAAATCAATCAAGCATGAAAGTGTAAGGGAGCAAAACCAGGTCTAAGAATGGAAAAGCAGTCATCTCTGCCCAGAATCTTTTACCTAGTCTTTAAAGAAAATGAAACGCTTCTGTTTTGAAGCGTTACCGGTAATACCTACCTTCAGCAGAAAGGATGGGGCAGATGGAACTGATGAAATGGCTTTATTTTGTACTTGATTGCAGTGAGAGTGTTGTGACACAAGGGGGTTTTTGCCTTGTCTTCCACGTCTTCAGCTGGAATTGACAAGCGTTGCTATTTACAAGATCATTGTTTATATGCACCTCCTTGCAAGTGTAGATGAAGGAGTAATTGTCAGCAGCTCTGACAAAATCATTCCATCTTCTGTTCTGTTGGTCAAGTGCTACTGAGACAAGTTGTATAAATGAGTTTTGAGGTTCTTAAGGAGCCTTAAATATGGGGAGCAAGAAAGAGAAAATTTATTTAAAGTTAGAAAAAGCAAGATAAAAGCAAGGATGAAGGAAACAGGCTAAAAAAGAAAATATATAAAGGCAGGAATCAAAATTCTATAAAGCATTCAGCTGGTGGTAGAAGTCAGAGTTAAATGCTTATCAGTTGACAGAGTACACTGGCTCCAGCAAAGTCCCAGACTAGTGTATAGGCTGCAAACAGAGTTTGTTCCTTGTTTGCTTCAAATTTTCTTTCTTTACCCTATAGCTCATTCTTCAGGTAGAAATAGGACTATTATGGAAGTTTGCTTTTATTCAGCATGAGTAAAACTGGCAGATTCTGACCCCTTGTAAGAATTTAACTATATGTTCTATGTCATACATTACTTGTAGCTAAGACTGGGGAAAGTCTTTCATGAATGAGCCTCTATGAATCACAGTTGTAGTGACTTACACTGTTTTAAGGAGATATAAGATTAAAGTGGGGACAGTTTTAACTGCATCTTATGGTTACTCCTACTAGGCCACAAAGTATGTGCTAGCCTAAAACACATGATGTTGCAAAACACCAAGATGCACAAAAATAGCCTAACTTTGGGACTTGAAACACAGGAGTTAATGCTAGAGAAAGACACTTTTCATTTGTTTCATTGCTGCTCCTGCATAATATTAAAGATTGTTGTTACTTAATCATAGAAATCTAGGAAATTAGGATTGGAGCATCATTTTTATAAGTATAAAAAAAGTAAAAGAAAAGTTTGCATTTCGTTATTTGCCTAATCATCATTCCAAACTTAATTTGAAAGAGGAAAAAAGAAAGGGAGGCTTTAAGCCCCAGTGTACTCCGTTGCATTTGGCAGCCTCTACCTAGGTAACATGAAAGAAGGTACACCAGTGGATTCAGTAGCAGCTGTAAACATCCTGCTGTTGCCAGTGACTCAGGATTTGTTTACCACTAGCTTATCCCTGAAAGTAGTTTCTGTGGATTGTGGAAACATTTATCTTGTCCAATTTTCTTGAAGCCAGAATTAATAGGAGAACTGTGCATGAAGGGAGGTTACTGATCAATAACCCCTAAGAGATGCCTGAAAAAAATGAAGGTTTGGATGTGATTGGACGCCAGAAGGATTATAAAATTTAGCTAACAGCTGATTTGGCATCAGGTTTTCCAGTGGGCTCCTCTAGGTGGAATCCTAAATCACATGGAGTGACATGAGACAGAAGAATGTTTCTCCCATCTTTTCTTTACCCACCTCCTATCTTCAGCATCATTGCTGGTGAACAGAAACTCCTTGATTCTGTAGCATAAACAGATGTCAGGAACTGTTCTTAATATTAAAGGGAATCACGGGACCTTTCTTCCGGTTTACAGCATAGGTTCAGGCTCACTATCCCAGTACACTTTCCAGCCACTTGATCTGTGCATATACCCCTAGTCTGACCCAGCCTATTGCCACATGCTTGGGTGGAATGAAGATGGGTAGTAGAAGTAGTTCAGCTTCCTAAGGAACACATCTCTATTATTCCTGCTTCTTTTTGACTACCCTCCAGAAATCAGACCTTCTCCAGGCAGCATCTCAGGGAATGAACAGATTGCTGAATTTTGATGTACGCTTGCAAGCATTTGGCAAGATCCATCCCATCCAAAAGAGGATCACTTTGTGTAAATATCAGCTCTGCACAACTGCAGCTCAGGCTCCTCGGGGTAGGCTTGCTTTTTGTGATCTGATGGACTCAGATGAATCATTTTTAGAATATTTTAAATGGTTCTGAAGTACAGCTTGACAAGTTAATGAGGAAAAGCAGCACACAATTTGGGGCAGCACTGAGATTTCCGGAGTTTACATCATTCTTTAATCAATTCCTACTACCATGTGAATAGAAACAGATGTTTTGCCTTTGCAGGTACACTTACATGAAGTAGAAGTTTCCCATTTATGTGTTAGTCCTATGAGATAACTATGCATTATTACTGATAGTTGGCAGGAGAGGCTCTGTAAGGCCCAAAGAAGTTTAGTGATTTGCTTACTTCCTCAAAAAGCACACCACCAAGCAGAACAACAAACAAAAATCCCCAAACCAACCTGAATTTTATCTGTGCCCGTAAGAAATTAAATAATTTGAGCTTCTAGGTAAAATTTGTATAGCTCTTCCTTTTGCTTTTGCTATAGATGCTTTAGATTCTGCGCCTTGTGTATTTCAAGAAGCTTTGCATGCTCCTGATTTCATCGTCATTTTGCTCAGTTTGGGAAAAAAATCCACAGCTGAAGTAGAAAAGCTTTTTAAAATACAAGGGCTTTGATGATCTAAGGAGAAGGTAGGATCTGCAAAACATAGGGACTAAAAGGCATTCAGTGAATCCATGTATCATAATCAGATTATTTTTCAACTAAATACTAAGCAGAAGCCTTTCAACAACTGCATTAGGGCCACGCTGAGATCTCTCTACAAAGGAATATTCCACTGTTGGCCTCCTTAATAGCAGTACATAACTAAAGAATGTTACCCATTAGATTTTGATTGTAAAACTTGGGGGTTTTGTAACGTCTGCGTCCACTTTCATCTGCTTCTTGCCATTGTTATTTCTTTCTTTTATTTTTGGAAGTGTTTTAAATGGTTTTGGAAAACTGAGGTAAATCTTGGCGATTACAAAGTACACATAAAGGAAGGAACCTTTTAGTATTTCTTCACAGTTTACTTGTGTGAAATAAAGAATGCCAAAGATTTTTCAATGCAAAAAAGACACAACTGTTAGTATTGCCTTTTGTCTAATATTTGTCTGAACTAGCTCAATCCTATTGTTTCCTCCTACTGAATGCTAAAGTATGCAAAAGGCAGAATGATAATGTGCAATGCAAATGGTTGCAGTATAAAGCCACTGCAAGATTCTGGTGTGTCACTAGTCAGTCCTAGATAGGGTTTTGAAAAAGAAAACATTATGCAGAGCTTTCTGTTGAAGTAGCAATTAACTTTCTGCCTCAGGTTTCTGTTGCAGATAAGCTTGAATGTAGCACAGAGTAAAAAAATACACATATTTAGTAGGAATCAGAAAACTCTAAAACATTTGCCTTCTCTTTCATGGTAACTTTTTGTGGTTTCTAATTATACTGTATAGGCTATTTGTCAGCAGTATGATCTATTGTCTTCAAAACAAGTCTGAAAATGTCTGGTGTATTTCAAAGCAGGTTATTCTCTGTTTGATTTTCCATACACAAAGAATCAGCCTGTCCTTTGGGGCTTGAAAATTTGTCTGTTGTTAGAAGAAAGGACGAATGAAGAATTACGATGAGAAATATCTTCTGCCTCTTGGATATTGTCTATCTTAGATTGCCTACCATTTATTGCTGCCCATCCTGTCCAATGAAGAAGCATAAAGTCTCCCTTCACTTAAAGTTGATGCACAATGAAGATAGAATAAGTGGATCTTCTCCTTGCTGAGCTGGAGAGGCAGCAGAAAAAGTTTAACCAGAAATAGCTACTGGGAGAATACCATACTGAAAGTATTTTCAGTAAAATAGAAACGTTTTTACAAATACAGAAAATACACAGGTATATTCCCAGTTTCTCTGAATATGGACCAGATCTTCCGAAGCATGGTTCACCATAGCTTTGGAACACACATTCAGGATGGATTTTACTGCATAGCTGCACACATATATAGAAGCCAGTCAGCCACACAGATGCAATTACTGGCCTGATATCTCAGAGGTCATATTAAATGATCACTTTTTTTTTTCCTGCCCTAATTTTAGGGCTAACATGTGATTTCATCACTCATCAACTTTGGTGTGTACTAAGTGTCTAACATCTAAGCCATTCATCATGTTGTTCCTTAACTAGTAACAGAACGGTTAAAGTGATAGATTTTACTTTAAAATACAATATTGTGTTACTAAAACAGGAAATAAAATAGAAATAATGTGGAAAGAATGATATGAATGTGCTTTGGAAGAAGGTTTCCACTGTGTTTTCCCTATGTCTTTTGGTATGGTAGCACAAGTGACATGGATCTTATACAACTAAATTTTGGGTATCCCATGTTTAACTCTTCTATGCAATCTAAATCTCCTAAAATAAATTTCACCGTTTTCCAGATTTCCTGAACACTTTCAGAACAGACACTTGTCTAAGCAGTTCTTTATTATTTTGGGCAACACAGGAAGAAAATCTACAGCTCCATCAGAATAGCTTTGAAAGCACAAGGGCTTCGTTGATATAGTAAGGAAGTATAATCTGCAAAACATACAGTGATTCATACAGCTATCCAAGGTATCCTGTGAGTTGGTGTATCATAAACAGATTAGTTTTCCCTTACACTAAACAGCAACCTTTACTAAACAGTTTATAAACAGCAAACTTTCAACAGCAACATCAAGTCCACAATGAAAAATCCCTGTATAAACAAATACCAGCTGGTGGCTGCTATAGTAAGTATTAAGAGAGCCTGATCCACTATTACATTTCAGTGCAGTAGGAGCTGGAAATTTATCATGTTAAGGCAGTGCTACAATATGTCAAAAGCTATGTGCTGTGCTCGCTTAGCCTGCCTTTAAATGTATTCTTTGATGCTTTGTGAATTTTAATTTCCATTTAGTAATTTAGTATCTTCCATTTCCTCCCCAAGTTTTTTGAGTGTTTCATTGAAACTAAATTATTTTTCCACATGCTGCTGTTTCCCCTCATTTTCACTTATTATGAGATGCCAGGATAAACAAGATCACTTATAATTCTTCTTGCTCTAAGATCAGAGTATGTTTTTATTTAAGTGGGCTGCAGGGCTTCCAGTTGCTGAGGCTAAGTGGCTTTCTAAAAATAGAGACAAGAAAAGGTAGGGAACAGTGTGTTGTCCTTGGCAATAACTTGGTACTTGAATGTTTTTGTCTCTTTGAAGTTACGGATCCATCTAACTCTGTGAATCAAACCAGCGCTGTAGACCACTGGAAAGGACCTTCAAAGCCTTTGTGCGTGATTTAAATCTCTCTTATGTAGCAATGTGGCTGTTTTGGGGGTAGATTTTGATCTTTCTGCTTCTCTCTCATCCTGGAGAGTCAGAAGAGCATGTATTTCCCAGGTCAATACAATCGTTTTAATGCAAAAGTGTTGCAACCTTTCCAATATATGAATATTACAGAATGGAGAAGGAGTAGCCTATTAAATAGGCTGTAGGAATAAAATAACATCACATTCTGTAGAAAATGCATAACATTAACTTCACCCATAAATGCTTCATGAAAATAAAGAAACAGGAGAATATCTTAAAAATGCTCGTTCTTCAGACCAGCCTGTGTGGATTACTTAGCTATATCATTCATGTTTTATTTTCTACATCCTGTTCCCAGGCTGAGGTGTGTCTCTCACAGTAATCAGTGAGGGTTTGGCTATGTTTTGAATATGCTGCTCAACTGCAGGCAGTCAGTTGTTACTTACAGATGTGTTGACTCATGCCAGCTACATCTTGGCTTACCTGTCGTGACAGTAAAGTATCTGGAAGTGGTTTTTCTGCTGACCATATGGATGTTTTTCTCCTGTATCTGAGTTGTACAGTGTTATGAGTCTTAATATCAGGCCATATGCAGGTTTCCATGACATTATTATTGCAGTACTTCTGTGATGAAAGCAAGTGGATGTGAGTAGGTGACTGGTGATTCAGACAGAATAATTGTGTGATAACCTTAAAACATTTCAGTAGTAACTCTGAGTTGAGGGTTCAAGTATTTATTTCAAACTTTGGAAGACTGTCTTGGAAATTCACATTACTGGACATAACTCACCTTCTCCACACATCTATCTCCAAGTAAGATGGTGAAACATGATATGTTACAGCAGTGGCCATGACTGGAAGCTAAAAGTACATCCTGGGCATTGAAATGAGTCTTTAGTGATTGCTCAATTGGAGCACAAGTTGGGCTTCAGTCTTCATCGTAGCTGGGTGTCTCCTCCCAGCAAGATCCTCGTAGGAGAAAGTTAGTTCATTTTCAGTTGCCAAAAGGAAGAGTTAAAGCAGCCCATTAAAGCTAATTTAGATACGTTTTGATGTCCCCAAACCTTATCAATTCTGAATAAAATGCATGTTACCAGGGAAATCACATTTTCATCTCAAGTCCGTCAGAATGAAGGCACACAGAGATCATAAATACTTGGGTTGGAAAATAGCTGTTACTGCAGAGAGAAGTGTAATCTTTAGGTTCTATTTAATCCCTATCTTAGTAGAAAGATAATTGGAGAGTAATTGTGTTCTTGTGAAGTATCCATTGTCTGATTTGTGAAGTAACATGTAGCTTTCAGAGGAATTCTGCCAGTCATAGGAAAGCCTTTGATTTATGTTGTATACTTGTTTGTGGGTGTGGTGGGATCATGCCTGCTTTGCGTGTGTGTGTGTGGAAATCCAAGAAAAAGCCTCTGAATTAAATACGCTTTGTCAACTGAACTAATATGAGTTGAGAAAATAGACAAGCTTTTGGGCACATCTGCCTTACGTCTTTTCTCCATTTCCTGTGTTTTTTAACAAACAGAAAATTCTGCTTCTTTAACTGAACAATGTGGGAATTAAGTCAATGAGAAAGTTTCTGCTTGATAAAGGATGAATAGATTGCTCTTTATTCTTTTTGCCAAGGAGTTAATTACTACATTGGTATAGTTGGTCTGTAAGAGTTTACACTCTCTCAAAAGCAGTTTACTGCAAAATAGGTTTTTTTTCTCATCTGAGAGAACAATAAGTTCTGTGGAAAAGATGGTGGTAGCAAGAAAATATGTTTCTAAGAGATCCTGGACTTCATAGCTTTCAGCATAAGCTGGTAGATACATTTGTTTCAGTTGGCCATCGATGAGAAGTAAATTAAAGCATCATAATGTTACAGGAGTGAAGATGCAACTTGAGAGCAGTTATTCAGCATCATGGGTTCCAAAAACATAGTTTTGATTAAGGTATCATGTGTTAGTGTTGGCTGAACTACAGCTCTGACTAGCTCCTGGGTAGATATCTAGTGTCGTAAAATCTTACTCACTTCATGACAGCCTGCAGTTGAACAAAATGCTGTAGAATCTGATCCCTACTGTAGAGTACTGAAATACAGATTAGAGGATAGTCGTTAATACTCAAATTTTGATAGTCATGTTATATTTATTAATGCTGCACTCAAGCTCCTAGTCTCTATACTGCATATACCAGGTCAGTTATTTCCAACATGGATATATACAGTGTGATGTATTTCTGCAGACTAGCATGAATTCCAGAGGTTTCTCCTCAATCTTCTCTGCTATTTTTTTTTTTTTTTTTTGCATGTTTTAGGAAATTTGGGGGATTTTTATTTTTTTTTTAACTCAATGCCTTTCATTTTCTGTAAAATACTTATATATATATATGTATCTATATATAAAATATAAAGAAGAGAAGGCCCAGCTGGTACAGGCTTCTGTAAAGAATCAGCTTTGTAAGGTAATGAGCAATGGTTTTGCAGCAGGCTAACACAGAGAATAAGACCGCAGGCAGAATATCATGCTCAAATCAGAGTATTACTATTCTCAAATATAGATGACATACATGAATAAGTCTTGCCTTACCTATTGACCATTCTTGGCAAAGTTACTGAGATTTCAGAGGCTCAAGAAACCTACTGGAAGTTACTGGAGCATCTTTAAGCGCCTTTGAAATTGGTCACTAAACATGGTAGAACACTGGAAACAATATACACATTTGTTATCCTCTGGTTTCCCTTCAATACAGCTGGTTTTGCCTTGGGAAGTACAATACAGGGATGACATGAATAATTTTCTGTAGGAACTGTAACATTTCTCCATAAGAATACAGTAATAGTATCCTGTATTTTCCAAAAAGCAGTTAAAATGACCATAGGTCAAATCCTGCTTCTGTTATTCAAAGTTTTTGTTCTGTTTAGCTCACAATTGCTTATACTTGTAGCTCCCATCTCTTGAGATTTGAGCAGATGCTGTTTTCTGTATTTTTTTCATCTCGTGTGCAGAAAATCTAAATTATAAAGGCTTATCACTTCTTTTGTTTTTCTTTTAGTCTAATCAAGATTTTACGCTTCCTGCTTTTCACTTTACATCTTTGACAGTCGCGCTGAAAACCACATGCGTTATTCCAGTGCACAGAATTCAATTTTCTCCCATCTTGTACTGCTTCAATGACTTCAGTCTTAATTCTGCTTAAAAAAGAATCTTTTGAAGTATTACGTGAGCACATACATTCCGTTGTCACTTGATGTGACAACTGAATAGAGGAACATGTACCCATAAGCACTCCTCTTTATTCCAACTTGTTAATATATAGAGTGATTTAGTGCCTTTAAACTGGTATAAAACCTTTTTTGATCCGGGTCCTATTAGTAAGCAATAATTATTTCATTTCTAGCCACCCTCACTTATTTGCCTTTAGGAAGTATATTTAAATATCAAATATATATATATATATTCAATGCAAAGGCTTCACATAATATTTTGGTTGAAAAAGGGAGTATTGCAATTTCAATGAAAAATATTTGAATAACATGAAGAAGAACTTGAAGAGTATTTTAACAGAATTAAGTGTTTATACTTGTAATGGAAAAAATGGGATTAAATATAAAAAGTAATATTCTAAATTAGTCTTGGAAGGCAAAAATGTTGATTTCAGAAGTAAATACTGAAACTTCATATCTGGACGTTTGTCTTCAGATACGAAATGTGGTTTTCAAAAAATCCTTGTAAATTTTTTTTTGTTGTGTCTGTTGAATTTCTCAGACAAAAGAAATTGTGTATTTAAAGAGTTCTGATTACAACTAGATCATTAAGACCAACATAGACCTCTGTCAAATTATCTGAAATACTATTGATAGTGTCTTTTAAACAATTTAATTGAGTCTTCATGGACGATAGCTATGCATATTATTTTGAACAGTGATAAAATACTTGCCTAGTATAAAACTTACATCAATGCTTGTTACGGTAGGGCTTCGAGAGTGAAGTGGATGACTTCCTAGTGTCAGGGTCTTACCTGATACTACTAACCTCCTGTCTTGAAATACTAATCGCACCATTGGCCTGCTTTTCTTTTTTAATTAGCATTTTAAATGTCTAATTTTTTTGCACTTTGGCAGATGTAATGCAATAGGTATTCATTTCATTAAGGACTGTGATTGAATACTAAGAATGGTGGTTGACTTCTGGAAGCATACATTTCTTGGGATAATTACAAGGTGATACCGCCTTGCCATAACTTGGCTATTCCACAATAAAAGCCCCAAGGTATATGTCATTGCAGCTTCCTTGCTGAGTGACTTGTTATTTCTTAGCCATTATGAATCTTGAAGATTACCAACTGCTCAGACAAGGGCTAAAGTACACTTGCTGCGTTAATGAAGTCTCAAAATCCCGGTATGGAAAAAAGCTTTCCTTAAAGTGCTGATAAATCTCTTCATACAGTTCATTGCCTGCAAGGAGAGGAATATCACTTAGGTGTATAGATAAACCCAGAAGATTTAGTCAGTAACAAAACAGGCTAAAACAATGATGTCATTGTGCATTGTAAGCATTATATTCAGTTTAGGGTTTGTAATGCAGTGAGGGTAGAGCCTTCCCTGTCCCCTCTGCCCAACAGGTAGTTTTGTAACCCAGAGATAAAATTTATGTCACTGTCCAGTACAGTTATTTTAATATGGACTCTTTTATTTTATGTTTTATTTTATTTCTACTGTGATTGAACATTAGCAAGCAATAGCACTATGTGTCCTCTGCCATTTTAATATAATTCCATTTTCCTGTGTTAAGTTCAGGCCACTCCTATCAGGCCCACAGCATTGTACCTAAGTGTTCTTGTCATTACTTTTGTAGGTTTATTAGAATACTAGCAGTGTTTTCATGTAACTTCATTCTTAATGTATATTGACTGGCATCTAGTATGACAGTAACATTAACTAAAATATTAATCCAATTTTATACTCCGTCCCTTTTGGTCATCCAGCTTCAACTGTTCTTTAAAGCAAGAAAAAAGACTAAATGGGTTAAAGCACAGGGGATATCAAATGAATTTTCCATCCATCTTATTCATAAAGCTCATTGCACAGTCTTATGAGCCTGGCTTTTGCTATTGTAGACCTACAGCCTTTTTAATGTGGTAGGTGGTATAATATGTGTGAAATAACGTAAACGTTATAAGGTAGAAGATTGAGCTGCAAGGAAAAAGAAAAATTTCAAAGAATTCCTTTGTTTACATATAAAGTACATAATTCTTCCTCAAATTATCTTCTGTTTGAAGTGTTATTCAGCTGTCCTTGTGAAAATGCCATATATCCCAGAATGCCTTTTATTAAGGTACAGGGGGCCGTTCTTCAACCTTCTGTTCTTTCTCTTTATTCTTTCTGTTTGTCCAGTACAGTCTTATCACTTTCAGGCTCCTTTCCCTTCCAAAGGCTATGCAAACATGGTTTCTCCTGTCAGCTACAGCTTTAACACCCCCATTTCACAAGCAGAAAAAGAGAATGCAGAGGCAGTTTTTAGTACAGCTAAACTAAGTGTTTCTGGGAATGTTCTCTGAGCAGTGACAGCTCAATGCCAGCTGGCATTGAGCACCCAATTGTCCATACTATATTCTCTTACCTGCTGTGAAGGACACCAGCCACACACAAGCCTATCTATTAGGAATGGCCTCTGACCCATTCCTACTCCAAAGCATGGCCATTGCTTGAAGGATGACTATCTGCCCTCCTCCAAAGCCATGCTAGCAACAGTTCTAACAATAAATCAAATTTGTCTAATTCAACATTATATAATGATCAAGTTCTAAAGTCCTGAGAGATTTTTTTAGCATTGCAAAGCCGGAGGGGTTAACTGGTTGGAGCATAGAAAAGGAAAAGAAAGAATTTATGTTCTTGTTTTCTAGTCCTGAACTTATTTGTCCAGACCATGCTGCTCTTTTCACTCGTGATTGATAGAAAGTCTTCAGGGATGTGTATCTTAAGACCCTGTACACGTTGTGAAAGTATCCTTAGGCACTTAACTAATTTTTGAGTCCTCTTGTTTGGAATTTGTTACGTAAGTTGAATACAGTGTACTATTTCAAGCACCCCCTCCTACCTACACACCCATTAACGTGATTAATAAGAGGAGTTTTGAATATCTCATGTTGCGTAATTCTTCATAGAACTTACGCTGCAGAAGTACTTTGAGTATAGTTCTGTTTGCATTTACTGGAGGAAAAGAGAGTACCATGATCTTTTTGGGTTTTGGTTTTTTTTTTTTTTTTTTTACAACTTGACCATGTGGAGTTGAAGAAAACAATAAAATTGATCTCAGATCATAGATATCAAATAAAAGTTTTGAATAAATTATCGAATAAATAACTCAGTCCAGGTGAGTACTAGCATTTCATCGATGCCTGTATAACCCTTTCCTTTGACTCAGTCTCTTGTAATCTACACATGGGTCATTTTTGCTATTTTGAACAACCACAACAGTTTGGAAGAAAGAAGAAAATCTCTTTTAAGTGGGCTATGAGTTAAGAGCACAATCTAGAAATCTGGTGGTTTACAAAGAGACCCAAAAGCATTGCTTGCAGAGCATGTTCATGAGGCCTCTAAATAGAATCATAGAATGGTTTGGGTTGGAAGGGACCTTAAAGCTCATCCAGTTCCAACCCCCTGCCATGGGCAGGGACACCTTCCACTGGACCAGGTTGCTCCAAGCCCCTGTGTCCAACCTGGCCTTGAACACTGCCAGGGATGGGGCAGCCACAGCTTCTCTGGGCACCCTGTGCTGCCAGCGCCTCAGCACCCTCACAGGGAAGAACTTCTGCCTAAGATCTCATCTCAGTCTCTCTCTGTCAGGTTTTTCAAGCCATTTCCCCTTGTCCTGTTACTAGCTGCCGTTGTAAAAAGTCCCTCTCCAGGTTTCTAGGCCCCCTACATACAGTTCTACCTCTGTGAAGGATTTCCCACAGTGGGAAGAGAGTCGCACACTCATTGTCCCACAAGATGCTCTTTGCACTGTCTGGGCAGAGCTGCCTGCAGAAGGATGAGAAGGAAAGGCGATTAGGACAGAGGCGTTGGAGCTGCGGCAGGGACTGCCACTGAGCATGGCTGCAGCCTGGCAGGTTAGGCTGGGTTGAGTGCATTTAAGAACTGCACTTACAGGGAAGAAAAGGACCTAGTCACCAACAGAAATGCTTCCTACAATTGCCTTAAGATATTCACCTAGCCGTGTGAATGGTGATGACATTTCTGTCAGTTCGAACAGCTGCTCCTCTTGGCTGATTTTGCTCTTATTGGATCATCTGTAACAACCACTGTGCTCGAGAGAGCCCGCTGGTAGCTCGGCACTCTTCATTTACAAAAGTAATCCGTGTCTTCTGTCACATTCAACTCTGCTAGAATGTGGCAGGATTTTGCGAAAGTCACCTAGACTTCAAGAAAAAAGAACTTCTGCTGAACAGTACTTGGGTGGAAACATAAAATATTTATACTCCTGAAATAAGCAATTTGATCTTTCAGTCACTATATATACCTCACTGTGTAAGTATTCCTCTACAGGCTCCTTTATTAAATACAATTATTTGGTACACAATTGCCAGGAGTAAAAGGAACTGTATATGCTATTTTAGGTAGCATGGATGATGAGCATAGCATTTATAAAGAAAGAATCATTGTGGAGTTAAAACTCATGCATATCTAAAACATTAACTTCTTCCCTCAGAGTTTTGGAACAAATCCAATCTTAGAGATCTCAGAGGGGTTTTTTGAGCTGTACATGTTGTGAAATGCTTTTTGGCTAAGCTGCTGATGCTTAAAGTAACAAAGCAAATCAAATTGTAAAGGGTAGTTTTAAGTGTTTGTAGTTAAAAGCAATAAATCACAACTCAGCACAAGCCATGTTGCTCTGCTGTGAGGGTGGCTGTCTGCTGAGCACCTGAGGCAGACAAATGCAAACTAACATACAAGGTGCTGTAAGTTTTTGTGCTAGCTCTCCCATTTCTGAGATGAAGGTGCGGTACTAGAGGGTCTTCACGCTAGTGCTGCCACATACTGGCCTGACCAAACTTGTATGCTGTTGGATCTCATCAACCTCGCCTTCTACATGGAAACTCGTGGGACATGTTTGCAGTCAGAAAACATGCTGCTGGTAACGGTGCGAAGCTTGTTACTGTGTCCTCACACACAGGCTCTGGCTGAGGCTCTCGCCTGCAATAGCCATATGATTTCCTATGTGTTCTCTTACTAAGAGAATAACACTAGATCTGACTTTGAGATCTCTGATTTTTAGATTTTTTTCATGGATACAAACAAAAAAATAAAGTGCTTTATAAGTGAAGTGTTTTCATATCATTAGTGAATTACATTTTCCTCTGTTTTAGCCTGAATAGACATTGAAAGGACTAATGGAGTCCATACAAACTCTCACAGTTCAGGACTGCTTCTGTCTTTAACCCTTCTCAGCTTTTCTAAGCTTTGGGAAAAACTTTGTACAGATTACTTGAAAGATTCCAATACACATTTACAAACAGTAGTTTCCTATGGACTGCAAAATGTGGCTACAAGTTGAACAAAGTTGAAGCCATCCTTATATACTTGCACGAGTTCCTCATCAATAGTGACAACTAATCATCTGATAGTTGTGTGTTAAGTCCTTATAAATAATTTCTTACTTTGACCTTGCTGTGTTCACCCATGCAACTTTAAACATAAAACATGGAATAGAGAAATACAGTGGTTGTCTTGCCTACCTACTTCATACACAGTAGAATTTTAATGTTTATTGTGTCTGGGTATCTCACCTGTACTCGGCTCACCTGTATTTTTTAGTCCTGAAATGGTTTTCCAGCTTTCTGCACCTTTGCAAGGCATGTGTGTACCCTGCTGTATAAGGCTTTCATTCAACATTTTGCACTCAATTTCTTCAAGTCTAATAGAAGTAAATCTGGTAAAAGGCAGTAGTGAACCAGCTTCACAGTCTCTAACATTTCAAGCCACTCGGTTGATTCTGTGTGAAAATACCTTTCTTTTAACAATCTCCCTCAATAATATTTCTTTCTTCTCCTGCTGGCATAGTGTTTTCTATCCTCAAATTGCTCAAATTCAGGTTATCATAGCTTTCAATGTTCCAAACATGAAAACTACCTATCATTCAGTATCTTGTGATCCATCAGGCTTTGACATTTTTATTTTTTGTGGTAAAAGCTATTTTGCGTGATTTTTAAGTGCTTGACAAATGTATTAATTAAGTAATTTTCTTCTACATTCTGTATAATTAGGCTTGCACTTCCTGAAGAAATTCACTTTTGCAGCCTAATAGGACTAGTAATAGTCTCAGTAACTTGAAACAATGTTTGAATTTCTTCATAAAAAGATACAAAGAGTTCAGAAATATGAAGCAATAATAATTTAATGCAAATAAATAACATAGCGTGTACTGAGTTACACAAGACACACCTGGAATCATTTGCACCCACGTCATGAGGTCCTGAGGTGAGCATGTGCATGGTACGTACATGTCTGTAAAGGGGAAAATCATGAGGAAGTTTCTTTTTCAAGGAAATTTGTTCAAATAAGCAAAAGGAAGAACAGGAATGGTTTGCAGCAACTTGATTTTTACAGCTTCTCATGCTGATTTGTGCACTGGGGACAGTTGTTGGCCAGGAGATGATAGGTGAAGCCAACCATCCCGGTTTCCAGTAGGAGGCATGCAGTGGCAGGGGAGTGAGGAATCCTGGCATTGCTATGGAAGGAAAAGGAAATGGGATCTGATTGAACTGAGAGGTATGACTGGACTGTTCATGAGCAATTTGTACTTTTCCTGCCTCGAAAGAGTGATCAACCTTTGCCTCTGATCCCCTTTAATTAAAAACAAAACAAACCCCAAAATAGGCTAAATGTCCCTATATAAAAATATTTCCCTGATTGTTTTCTTACTCTTTTTTCTGTGCAGTTGAACTTTTATGCCATTTAATTTTTAATACAAAAGAATCCAAACAAAAATGATAAAAAAATAGCCTGAATCAAAACTATCTTTATTGTTTGATGCCTTTGTGTTTTGTGCATGCGTGTGTGTTTTTGTGTTGTGGATAAAACTAGTCTCCCACTCTCAGCTCAATCACAGTGGGCAGTAGACCATGCATGCTTATGTATCTTCTGCTTGGCTTACTGCTTGATGCTTGTGATCAAATGCAGCATTTCATCTCCAGTCTCACAGATGACAGAATAAAATCCAGAATGCATTTCTGCAGATGTCAGGTGAGGGAAAGGAGGATAGATGAAAGGTTGCTCATGTTTTAGTTTCCTGAAAAATCAGAAACAATTACGTACAAAAACCAAATTACTTATTTCATCTTTGCACTATTTGATATTTTTAATCATATATTTAAAAATACTCTCTGTGAAGTTATTTGATCTTTTTCTTCTATTTACTTAGCAGGTTTTGAAAGAAATCTGCTGCTGGGTCTGTGCTTACAGATTTCTAGAAGTTATGGGAATCCTTCAGAGGCTGATCATATAGTTAAAGTCCTTCCACCTACCCATATACTTCAGGATTTTACAAGAAGAAAGGAATGTGTTATTTTTGTTTAAATTGCTCAGCTTCGCTGTAAAGGCATAACGAATTAATTTAGCAAATACATACAGGGGTAAAGAGCTTTTCTAGTCTTAGCTACTATGTTTCAAAAACCATGTTTCCTGGTTTCTAAAGTCTTCATATGAATACTGTACACATGATATTACAATACTGGAATGATTTCCAAAGTGCTGGTTCTAAACATGGACTTAAAACTGCATTTACTTCCAGGTTCGTTGGATTTTCGTAGGAAAAGATGACAATTTTAGCTTTTGCCTGCATTTTTACTTAAAATCACACTACTAAACATATTACTGATTAGCATGGCAGTGTTTGCATTAGTGCCTTAGAATCTTCACTTTGATCCTTGTTCAAAGTATTTAAAGTAAGAAATCAATGTGGTTATTCCCTCCTGTATGCAGCAACTTTGTATTACTAATGATTACCACAGCTATTTTGCTGTCAGAGTTACACATGGATTTTTAGAGTGGAAGTGACTGAATCCTGAATGGTCATTCATTGAGTCTTCTTGGGGGGCAGGGCCTTAATTCTAGTTTTTGGATGTGAGAAAGAAAAGTAATTTTTGATTTCTGAAATGTATTTTGATGTTGCAGTTGTCATTTAATGAAAGTAGATACTTTAATCAGTAAAAGTTCATCAGTCCTGTAAGTAGGTTGTGTCAGGAAAGGACTAGAACAAGAACACAGGAGACAGTAGCTGGATTGAAATAGTGGCAAATTAATTAAATTGAAATAACAGAGATCACATTTAGTAACCTTAGCAAAGCTGGTAAGGTAAAGATTTGGTTAAAAAAATATAAGTAAGAAATATTTTGTAAGTAAATGTCAGTGCTACATGGTATAAAATTTACTTTAACTTGGTTGGTTTTATTTTTAAAGTGGTAGAGATAACACTAGTCCTCTTTTTCTAGTTCCGTGCAACGCCAGTTCTTCACTTGAACATGTGTCCCCCTGGGCTGCAGTTGCAGTCAGACTCACTTAATTTTACATGTGTTGACCAGAGTCAACATTTTAGATCTCCCAAGCCGGGCATGAAAAGGTGCCTCAACAAGGTTATTGTTTCGAAAGAGAGAGCCTGACCAGTCTCTCATTGGGTACTGGAATCTGAAACTAGGTAGAAGCACTGCTGCTACCTGGGATGATTAATAGGAATTGAACGACTTCAATTTCTGTGAGCTGTAGGGGGATAAAACATACAAATCTGATACATTTTTAATGTATTAAGACTACCTAGATGGAAATAATATAAATGGCTTTTCAATTTCCCTTACTTAGAATTCTTTGGAATAAATGGAAAAAAAATCTTCCTGTTCAGTGTTAACTTCCGTTATGTGGGTTTGTGGTGCTTTGTTTGGTGTGAAAGCGAGGACCATGGTTTTCTAAATACCTGTGGTAGCAGAAGTGTTCCCTAAGAATAGAAAGTATTTTTCTGCACAAGAAAATAGGTCTGTTTTTTCTTTTAAATCACACAGACCATCTGTAGCTTGGCTATTTCTCAAAAATAAAGAAAAAATATGAAAATATGCCCCAGATTTGCAAGTTTTGGGGTTTTTTTTTGGGGGGATGGTGGTTTGCTTGGTTGGTTATTTTATTGTTTGTTTGTTTCTTTTTCTTTAGGGTATTTCTTTAATATAGATATCACTTCTGGTTTTATGGGGAAGAGAGAAGAACAAAGTAAACCATGTTCACCTTAGTTTGTTCGATAGCTGCAGATCTCATGATGAGGGGATATGAATCGATGCAAGTTCTCAGTATTTGAGCACTGCTGGTGTAGGACTCTGTCCAAATCCAGATACCATCTTGGCTCCCTAAGCCTGCTCAGCTGCAGTCTTCAAGCAGGCGAATTCTTTTACAGCTGTTCTGTTGGGAACTGCTGGGCTCCGTGAAGGTGCACAGAATACCCAGAGCCTGAGTGTCTGCCTGTCTGCCTGCACCAGACACAAACTGAGCACTGAGGGAACTTCCTTCTCTAAACTGAGCAATTGTGATCATGGATTCCCAAGAACTTTCTCTTTTCTTCTCTGTCATGTATCAATCCAGTGGATTTTTTGGGATGGCAAATAGTGATTCAGAACTGATGTTTTGGGTTTTTTTTTCTTCAACACTGTATAGAGAAACAAGCTACGTTCTTCCCCATAGCCCTAGTAGGTAACAACCAGATGTACTAGGATTTTTTTGTTCAGCTTTTCAGTCAGACACTTGTGACATGTTGTTTGTAAGGAACAGAAGTGACTTCCAGCAAGTTACGTCTTCTGGAGATCGCTGCCTCTTCATTTTGTGAAGGTTTGGATTTTCAAAGGGAAATAGTGAATAATGTAAGGGAGTGGTTTTCAGGTAAACTTAAAAATTGCGAAAATATTAATTCAGTGTCTGAAGTTAGTCTGGGAGAAGAAATAATTTCAGTGAAAGATTTAAAATAATCAGATGTAATGCAGAGGCAAGTGTCTCTCTGGGTTTCATTAGATACCAGTGCAGGGCCTGTCTGGGGTTTGCCAGCACTCAGACTGCCAGCATGTACTCTTGTGGAGTTTTGGAAACGTGAGACAGGAGATGGAATGAAGGGTCTGCCTGTCAGTCAGAGGCTGCCTTCGCGCTCAGCCTAGGAACACTTCACAGCAGCAGAGCCCGTTTTTAATGTATCTGAAGGAAGCAAGACGTCTCAAAAACAGTACTTTGATACATACTGATTGTATTCATATGGCCATGAGAGATTAGTCCTCATCTGAATGTCTTCCTTTGTTATTTAATTTAAGATCAATTATTGTACATTTCTCAATGCAGTTACTGTGTGAAAGCTTTTAAAGGAAAAAGGATCTGATTGTGAGCTCCTCTCAGCAGGGTTGGTGTCATCTTTGGTCTCTCTAAAGCACTTAAACCAACAGGGCTCAAAGGACGCACTATCTGGTCTTGAAACAGGAGTTGATTGTCCTCACCCTGATTGCAGCTTTGTTGGTTGTGCTGAAATGAAAAAATGTTGCTTCCTAAAGCTGGATTTGTGTACTCAAAGGATGAGGAGTTTTGCACAGTCAGTTCAGCTTTGGGCGCTCACATATTCTGTCCATTTGTTTTGATGCTGAGTAGTTTAGAGAATCCATGTTAGTATGTGGCTAACACAGGTATGGGAAGAGAATTTTGGAAATGTGTACCATTTTGGACCAAAACCAGCCAGAAGACAAGTCAAAAGAACTCAAAATATACATATTTAGTAGAGTTGTGGTCCTATGGACAAGTCTCCTATTATGCTTGCTTTAATCCCAACTCAAAAAAGAGGCTGGAGATTTCATCAAATGATGCAAGGATTCTGTGATTTCCATGGCTGGAGAGATGAATTTGCCAGAAAAAACTTGAGTCAGGTCCTGCTTCCACATACCATAGACATGACCTGCAAATAGCTCGCAGTGTATATTTATATGCATAAAAGTTAGAGAGGTGGAAGGGCTGAGGGGGGGGTAAGGGAAGTGAAAGAAGAGAACATGCAGATGAGAAGAGTTTTCTTCTGGGTTCTCCCCCACACACACACTTTTTAGCTCAGATGTGAAAATATGTATCTGAACATTGTTCTTTAAATTAATTCCCTAAAAGACAATTCCAGATGCTGCTTCTATTGTTTTTGAAGCTATCTTTTGAAGCAGCAGGGAAAACAGTTTATTTCAGGCTACATTCTAATTGTGTGCAGAGATGTTGTTACTAGTAATATTAAGAGATTGATTTGATATTTTAGTCACTCCTGAAGTCAGGTGGAGCACATCACTGAGCTCCACCTAGAAGTCAGAACAGCAGTTTAAAAACTTTAGAGGCTTTCTGGAGTTTTGGCATATAAAAAAGACAAGGAGAAAGATTAGTTAGATGCAAAGTCTGTAACATTCAGGCAGTTCTAAATTGGGTTTCTACTGCAAGGCTTGAGCTTGGGAAAATTTTACCTTTATATTGCACAGATCGGACCTTTTCTACAAATAAAGCATTAGGTTACAGGACTTGTGTAGTGCTTGTATCAGTAGCTTGCTCTGTGTCATCACACTTCACGGATTTTAGTTCATTTAGTTCATTTTCAGCTGATGCTACAGATGTAGAATCACTGAGCACTGAGACCTGAACCTCTTACTAACAGAATTTGTTATGGTGCTTACTCTGTGTCATGTTTCATGGGAAATTCTTACTGCGGTCACCATCCCTACCTTCACACAAGTGCTGCATCTGCTATGGGTGGGTCTGCCTAGAGGTCATCCTGCATTTTAAAATGAGGTTCAGTAAAGTTAGTCACTTCTGAGTGGAACCCATTTTTCAATAAGGTCAAATATCTGAAAGAAAAGTTACTTAATTTAGGCTAGGGAACTGTAAACCTGAAATTGGCTTTCCTCATCTAAATTTGAGATATAGTTTTATGTATGGTAGACAAACATTTCTGTTTGTATTTATTATCTCTAGAAGTAGGTCAGTCAATGCTGAGAAGCAGTTCACTGCTGTCATAGAAGTGATTTCACTGTAATTCCTTACAATGCTTTAGAAGCAGTCCAGAATTGCTAACTTAGTTTTCCAGTGAATCAGGGGTAAAATACAAGTCCTAAAGATCTTGCTTCATACTTCTTGCTCAAATGAGAGTGAGTCAAGTAATTGCAGCTCTTCTGTGATACAGTGCTGTGTCTTGTGCATGATGTGTCAAAAACATTTTGAGTTTAGGCAACAGCTAATCCCTGGTCAGAGAGGGGACAGCTGCCAGGGCTGCTCTCTGGGCTGCAGGGCTGGTTCCTGCCATGCCCTGAGAGAAGAGTAACAGCCCTGGGCTTGTCATTGGGAGCTGAGTGGCCGAGGACGCGTCAAGAAGCCCAGTAGCTGTGCCCAGAGCATGGCCACCAAGGGCAGGGACAGCCCCTGGGCCTCCTGGGCACAGGCACTGCCTCGGGGCCAGCACCCCAAAGGCTTCCTCCGAAGGATGCTGGGCTGAGGGGCGGCGGGAGGGGCTGGGCATGGGGGGCCCCGTCACCCCCATGTCACTGTGACACCACCTGGCAATGCAGCGGTCACAATGCCCCGGGACAGGATAAAAAGGAGCAGCCTCCGGTGTCCCCTGGCAGAGATGGCCCAGGGCAGCCTGAGGACATCCGAGAGGAAGTCCTTGAGGAGCCGGTGGAGTTACTTGGAGGGGCCTTGAGGGAGGAAGACCAGCGCCTGGTCGAGGCTGCTGGAGGCCAGGTCCTGGTGGGACCAGCTTCTTAGCTCATGGGAGACACAGCAATCCTTTGGATAGCTGTTGCCAGACCACAGGAAGGTGTTTTTGAGGAGCACTGCAGAGCTCACCTTCCTTATCCCCCACGGAGCCAGGAGCAGCAGCCGTAAGCAAAGGGACGCAGAGACGTTTCCAGGGATCCCAGCACTTTGGAGCAGCCACTGGTGCCCTGCCATGCATAGGGAGGAAGGGAGGATTCTTGCCCCCAGGGTCAACCAGGCCGGGGGCCTTTGGCCACTCTCAGCAGCCCGAGGTAGCTCCACGTTGAAGGAGAATAGGGGTTGGGGATCTCTGGGGAGGTGTGACCAGGCTTTGGACCAGGAGCAGGCCCTGCTCACATGCTCAGGGATAGCCGATCGCCAGTGTTGGGGTCAGGAAGGAATTTTCCCCCGGGCAGATTGGCACTGGTCCTGGGGGTTTTTTGCCTTCCTCTGAGCATTGAGCAGGACCAATTGTCAGGGCTCCTCTGGTCCATTCTGGCTGCTCGTGCACCACGAAGGTGGCCCCTCGTGTCCTGCAGCTGGGGGGGGAAGGCTTTTTTTCCCCCACAGAGGCCTGCGAGTGTCCCCGGGGGTTTTTTGCCTTCCTCTGCAGCGGTGAGCCAGCCCCTTGACAGGGCTGCTGCTCCTGCTCCATGCAGGTGGCCCCTCGTGCCCCGCATCCGGGGGGAGGAAGCTGTCCAGACTCCCAGGGTAGCCCCTGGGGGTTGCTGCTTGTCTTCTGTAGCATTGAGCACAGCCCCTTGTCAGGGTCCTTCGGGCTTGGTTCTTGCTGCTGCTCTCACACCTCCAGGGCACCACTCATGCCCTGGCTCTCTCTGTCTCCATTGCCCAGCGCAAGCTCGGAGTGGGAACAAGCTCTGCTCTTCCCTTGGCTCCATTCCCTGGGGGTTCTCACTTGTGCACAGCAGCCTGTGCTTGGAAGGGCTCCAGCCTTGCTGCCCATCAGCAGGTGCCACTTTCCAGCTCTCCCTGCGTGCAACACCAGCGCCAGGCAGGCACGAGAGCACTTTTCATGCATCCCTGGCCAGGAAGCGCAGTCTTTGACAGACTTCAAGGGATGTTTTTAGATCCAGAGCTCTCACTCTGGATCCTGCCTCCTTCCTACAGCGTGATATAGACATACAGAATAGGCTAGACCAGACTAGACTAGGCTAGAATAGACTAGACTAGAATAGAATAGACTAGGCTGGAATAGACTAGATTAGGCTAAACTAGACTAGACTAGATTAGGATCGATTAGAATAGATTCAAATCTACCAGAATAGAATTGGAGACAATAGGAGGCAATGGGTAGCAAATGAGCTTACACCTCAGCCTCCTCCTCTCCATCTCACAGCTGAACTCTTCACGCCTGGAAGGATGCTTTAACAATATCAAACATCCCTTGAAGTCTGGCAAAGAAAGCCACAGAGTCATGGAAGGTAGAAGCAGGATAACAGGGCATGCAGCCCTTATCTCCTGAAGACTGAGAACTTGAAAAATGAGCACTGATACTGGCCACACACAAGTGCCTGATGACTGCCTTGTCTTTTAAATGCCTTTCACTAGCACCCAGCATGATGATCTTGATAATTCTTCCAGGTACTGAGGTTAGGCTGAGAGTTGTTAGGTGAGATATATGGTTGATATTTTCAGAAACCAGTTGGGAGTAGAACATCCTGGGCAGAATGAGGAGGAGTTTGAAACTCCTGAAGGAACTCAGTGCTATGAGATCTGCTTTACTCTGATCTGGGTGGAAAGCTTTGGGGTACATCTCAGTGGCTACTATAAAGGCCTGGTTTTTGACCAGTGGCTAGGAGAGTCGTGGTTTTGTAATGCAGAGGTTGTCTGCAGTTGAAAAGGGTTTTCTGGCACCAGAAAACTGACAAGAGATTGTTCTCTGTCACATCGTTGTCATTTTTAAACTCTGTATGTGGATTTTTCCAGATGGACAGATTTGCATTCCTTGATAGAAAGATTACCATCAAAAAGGTTTTCACATTCTTTTTATATTGCATATAAATGTAGCTGAAAGTTGCCCTGTCTTTGCACTGTTGAGAGACAGATTCGTCTACCTGATCTTTGTCAATAAACTTTGTTTATGATGGCACTATTACTCTGGATTAAAAAGTGTGTTTTTTCTTAAATGAATATTCAAAGATTGCTTTTTCCAGCAGAGCTACAAAGGCTCAGCCAAGATACAGGTTCTGTAACAGTTGCAAAATAACTGGGTGAAATACTGGTTTTAGTCTAACGGGTTTGTGCAGGAAGACAAAGACTATAAAGATTTTCATCTGTATTTTATAGGTCAGGTTAATAATAGGGAACAATTAAAGGCTAAATTTTTCTCAAGTATTTTATTCAGATAATTACCTCCAAAAATCTTGGCTTAAGCACTTTGCCCAGAGACATGCAGAAATCCTTATTGGCATGGGAGTCAAACCTAAACTCTAGTTTCTTATCCCTACTCCTTTTTCTTAAATGTACTGTTAACTATCTTTTTAATATTAGATTGCCTAAAACAGATTGTATATTCTTTTTAATCCCATAATAGTGAGCTGTATATTTGAAACATCAGTTATATTTATGTCATTTATGCAGTATACTTAATGCTATGTGTGAAGGACATCTCTAAGTTTCAAAGTAGCACCAAAATGGAGATTAGTACTGTTGAGTAAAGCTATTCAGATGTTTTTACAGTTGTCATTTTCATAATTCTGAAGAGTTATTAGTTGTTGGCAGAATGTTTGTTTCCACATCATTACACTAATGTCAAGATCAAGACCTTTGCTTCAACTTCAGTATAGCTTCAGTACTCAACTTCAGAGTACTGGCCGAAATGTAGTGGCAGTGCATCTGTTAGCAAGATCTGTTTGCCACTATGTATTATTGGGCTATATCTCCTTTTCTCTGTTATCTAACATGTTAAGCTTGCACCTTTTCTGTTGAGCATAAATTTGTATCACTTAACTCCATTGCTTTATCTTCGTCCTAAGCTCGTTAGCTCCTGGCCTTCACTGGGCAGCAGTGGCATGGTATTAGTAACCCCAAGCGTAAGGTCTGCATTTGTTCTTAACTGTTTCCCTTTGCATTTTCACTTAATTGCAAGCTTTCCAAAAGCAAGATGAGTCAAAGGGATGGACACTAAAATGCAGGTTTAAGACAGACCAATCTAGACAACTTGGGTGAAGTCTCGGCTTCAACGAAATGCTCCATTACTTCAATAAGAGTATGTGTTACTTCTGACTGATGATTGGAAAAAGAAGCCATGTGGTATAAATAATGCTTATATAAAGAAATTACCTTCATTATGCATAAACCGCATTTCAGAGGCACATTCTTACCCTAATGCCAGCTAAAGTCATGAGATGGTGACATCAACTGTTGCACATGCTTTGCTGTTAGGTCTTGCAATTTTAAGTCCTGGCTATTCATTTAGAGGGGAAATGCTGCAGGGCTTCTCACTCCCTGACTCAGACAATTTAGGAGCAAGTAAAAGACCCTCTGCAAGTTGTTTGTCATATGGGTTTATCATGCTTGAGTTGCTGAAACCTATAAATGAATAGTAATTATTAAACTAATGAGAAAAATTTCCATCAGGATGATTTGTAGGTTGTTACGACATTAAGAGTCACTTGGCACCCTTCAGGATGAAGCATTATTTGTTCCCACCCCCATCCTTTTATTTTAACCTCAACATGAATAAAAAGGTACAGCAGAGAGGTGAGAAAGCTTTAGGCACAGGTCATACCTCCAAAGCTAGACATTAATTTTGATTGTAAAAGGCGGGGAGAGGGCAAGGTAGAGACATAGTTTTCTAATGAATACCAGCTGAACAAACCTAGTAAATTGGGAAAAATTTCTGTGAGAAAGTAAAGCACACACCGCAGAACAGATTATTTCAAATGTACTTAGAAAACAAACCAAACTTGGCATTTAAGTCAGGTGCTGGTTTTCACAGTAAAATGACAAATAATCTGTGAAATGATACCTCCTCATTTCCTAGGCAGCTTTAGTGATTTGCATACTTATATTCAGTGTAAATGGCATGAAGTATAAATGATCGTACAAGGAATGAATGCCATTTCTAAAAGTTTCCTGGTAAGAAATAATTGCCTTAGCATAAATGTATTGCTGGAATGTGAGTAATGCTAAAAGCATAACAGAAGCATGCTGCTGCGTCAAAGAAAAATTTGGACTTAAACACTGCTAGTGTACTTCTCTTCGATGATAAGTTGAATTTTTTGATGTAGGAAATGGAAGTTGATAAACAATGTTGTACTTATGTGGGCTGGAACCATAAATTTCAACACTGTGCAGCACTTGAAAAAGAAACAAAAAAACCTTAGACAAACTGAATTAAAATTATTCACATGAACACTACAAAAGTAAGAATAGAAACAGAACTGGAAATGAGAAATTAGAGAAACATACTTGTGTTTGGGACTTAAAAGGGCAAAGAGAAATAGAAGACATTAAAAATCACAGAACTACACAAGTGTTGAGGTTGGAAAGGACCTCTGTAAGTCATCTGGTCCACCCCTCACTCAAGCAGGGCTACCTACAGCCAGTTGTCCAGAACTATGTCCACACGGGTTTTAAGTATCTCCAAGGAGAGCAACTCCACAACCTCGCAGGGCAACCCGTGCCAGTGCTCAGGCATCCTCACAGTAAAACAGTGTTAACTGATGTTCACAGGGAACCTCCTGTGTTTCAGTTTGTGCCTGTTGCCTCTGGTCCTGTCACTACTGAAAAGAGCCTAGTTGTGACTTTTTTGCACCCTCCCTTCAGGTATTTATAAATGTTGATAAACATAGTCTAGTGCGAGGCGTCCCTGCCCATGGCAGGGGGTTGGAACTAGATGATTTTAAGGTCCTTTCCAGCCCAAACCATTCTATGATTGATGAGATCCTTCTGAGCCTTCTCCAGGCTCAACAGTCCCAGCTCTCTCAGCCTTTCCTCATTTGAGAGATCCTCCAATCCCTTAATTGCTTTGATCACCCTTCAGTGGACTCTTTCCAGTATATCCATGTCTCTCTTGTTTGTCTCAGTATCCTTATAGCCAAATGATTCAGGTATAGACATGATGATTTCCAAACTAACTTATCCTGTGAACTAAATGATCCTATGATTCTGTAAGAGTTAATAATAATTGAAATTTTATTAGTAATAATTAAAAAGGGGATAAATATTGATGAACGTCGAAAGCAAATTATAGGTGAGAAATTAAACCTCAAGGAGAAAGATATAGCTGAAATTCCATACTTAAGAAAGAGCATAACTGTGTTACAACTCCCCTTTGCTCGGTGGTGAAACACAGATGGAAATGAGAAATGAGAACAGATACATAAAGAATGAAAGACAAACAGATGGGAGTTAACAGAAAGTACATGTTACAAAGTACAATCTAGGAAATAAGAGGAAGAAAGTACTCCTAGGAATGAAGTTACCCTGCTTTAGAGGAAGAAGCTTGATTTTTCAGTGGTGCTAATACAAAATAAATTAAAAAATAATGCATTTGCTTCTGCTTTGTATTTGCAAAGGAATGGAGCAATATGCTTTTGCCCCAGTAAGATGATAAAACACATTGTGTGTTTGTTCACAGTCGAAGGTGAATTAAACAATAATTACCAGTGCTCAGAAGAGGTCAAAGAAGTAGCAGGGTTAGAAATGTGAAAAAAATATGGAATTGTTTGTTCGCCCCAGAATCTTTTCTAGCTTAAGGAAAGATCTAGATCACTATAGTAATTACTTGCTTACTGAAATTAAATCTTATTTACTTTGAGTGAGGAATGCTTTATGAAAAATGTATTTAAACTCTGACAGTATTTAAGGAGTACTTATGCATGTTTATTATTTCCAAAGAATACCGAATATAACTAGCATGAAAGGTGGAGCTGCACTGTGCTCTAAAATTTGTACATGTGGAGGATTTTCTAATTCAAAAGCAGGAAAAAAAACATTGAGATCATGCTGTAGATCTTGAAATAACTTTGGGTATATTCATAAGACTTAAAAACTAAAGGTCTGTTCTGATAATGTAGTTACAAAAAACCACCATGGCATTCTGAGACATTACTTTTGAAAAGTCAAGTAATTGTTCCTTTCTTTATATTTAAATTACAAATTGTTTCTAAAATAAACCATATTAACATATACATATGCACACATATGCTTGAAAATGTGTCTATGTTTGTATGAATATGTGTAAAATGGTTTTGGCTAAATTTATACTGGTTACAGCCTAACAAGAAATCAGTGTATTCCTAAACTATATAGTGAAATCACTTACTGTTTAGTCACAAACAGTTGTGCAAAAATAATTCAGAGGGAAAATCAGAAGAATTAGGCAGCAAGATGAGAGCAGAACCTGTAAGATGAGATGGGCTGAAAAAAAAGACAAAAAATAGGACATTTGGAACCTCAACCTGAGCTCAGAGAGTTACAAGTTGTGCAGAAAATAAGCACGAGGGAGACAGAAAGTCGACCGGGTGTCTTAACCGGTCCTTCTTACCAACCAACAAAACATTAATTCCCTTTGGTTTTATATATATATAGGAGTGGATAAGCGAACAAGGCAGCTGCTGTATCTTCTGGCTATCTGCTGATTTCAGAATTTAGAAGGATCTTGGGTGCTAAACTCAATACTGTCCAAAGGTGAAGTGGGATTAAAAGAGTGTAAAACATTGCCAAAGAAGAAACAGTGGCAGAGCAAAAGCCAGAAATAAGAATGCAGAACACTACTATCCCTAGGTTAGCCTAAGCTGAATTAAAAGAGTGAAGCAGAGAACTTGACTACCAGGATGGCACACTACGAAGCCTCATAAGGAAATGAATTTTGAACTCTGAAGTCCAAAGAGCTGGATAGTTAATAAAACCAGGGTGGGGATGAATCTGAGGCATAACCAAAGACTTTTTGCTTCAGGTCGACTGCAGGTACAATACAAAACATGCACAGTGCCCATAGCAAGATACTGGGTCCATCTGTCTTCCTATGTCTGCAAACCTACTTACTCCTTTTTGTGGTCTTGGTATTCATTCCTCTTGCAGCAGCTACATGTTGTCAGAGGGAACATTTAACAGTTTTGAGTTCACCACTCTCTCGGGATTTGTTTAATTGGTTTGTGTTTGCTTTGGTGTTTACTTGGGTTTTTTTTAGTTAGTTGTTGTGGGTTTTTTAAGGAGAGTGAAGAGGTGCTCCTGATGGCTCTGTGTTTTTTCTCAGTGACTTCTCCCAAGTCCTTGTTTGCTGGTCTGCTTTCCAGGGTTATCACAGTCATTGAACCTCTTCTATAGGGAATCTATTTCGTGCCTTTCTCTGGTGGGTGTCACGTAGCGTGAAAGCTAAGAGACTGCATCAGTTAATACTGCCTTGTGCTGTTTGTGCTCCTTGTCCCATAAAAGCAAAGCATTCACAGTGCCTGTGCAGTCCACCATCCGCAGCAAGACTGTATCTATCCTGGCGATCTCCTGAGTTGCTTCATTAACCTTCCCTATGGGAACATCTTTGCTCTTGCTTCTTCCTGCTTCCTATTTATTTATCTTTTTATAAGTAGCATCAGATACTATCCCAATCTTCTAATTAATATCTAGCTGGGAAGCAACTGCCTGATACTGGGGAAAAAGGGAGCTTTCTCAGGATATATTTCTAAGTGGAACACGATTACAGGTTTTTCTAGTGATTTCAATACATAATCATTTCTATTTAACACTGGTGTTTCAAGGAGCTTGAAGTATATGCATTCAAAGAAATGTAGGAATTCAAAGCAATTTTTTTGCTTTATAAGGATCTTGCATCTTAACTAAAAGACCTTTTTTTTAAAGTAGGTTAAAAATTGTACTGTTAAAAACCTCAAACTCTATTTTCCTGTGTATCTTCCTTCTTAAATGTAACATGGGGAAAAAAAGATCTACTGGCATGTGAGAGTACCAAGATCACCTCCTTAAAGTGCCCTAAACAACAACCTAGGATAAGCCTTAATAACTTGTATGTAACATGGTGTTCCCCTCTGTATAACAGTGAAAACCTGCACTCTAGCCCACATCTATGCCTAACCGTACAGGGTACCTCATATAAGATAGATACAAATCGTAGAGCTGAAGTGGGTTGTTGGAGCTTCATTTTACTTTACAGCTGTATCCAACTGCTATCATCAAGAGTAACCACACAATTAAGTAAAGGTATTAAAAGTAATTTTTAGTCTTTTCTTGCAGAGACATATGATATGCTTTTGCTCTGTTTGGCATAGCTGCCTGGGTGTAAAGATCCCAAATTAAAAGAAGTCAGAAAACCTGCAAATATATTGCTAGGTCAGCCTGTCTTTAAGCACAAACTGAAAATCACTCCAGCATAATAACAAGCCTGTTTTCTTCTCTGTGAAGCAGCTGAACACTGCTCTTGTTATATACATATTTTTGGTCTTAGGCCTTTGTCCTCTCTTCCCTGTGACCTTTGTTCCCTTAAGTCACCCTTTCCCATGCTGTCCTCCCTTCCTGCCTATCTCCCTAATGCTGTCACTGGAGAGGTAGGCATTACTGCCTATGCCCATCTTGAATGACAAGGCTACATTTGAATCCCTCTTCTTTACTCACGAAGTGTCACTTACTAAACTTTCATTCCTACAAAGATATTCCAAATGTAACACTGAAACCTCCTGCTCTCTGCCAAATGTGGTCAGCAGTGGTGAGCTTGTGCTGAGCTTGTTGAGAGTTGCTGAAAGGAGCATAGAAAACCAGACAAAAAAAAGGAATTATGATATAATCCTAAAAGTCTCATTTTCTTTGGAAAGCAGAGTTAAATGAGTGTCTTTTTTAACCTATATGCTTAAGTGTGCTTATCAGGGTGTGTTATTGTTTAACGTACAGTAGAAGTTAGGGTGCTTACACACCTGTAGCAAATACCTCTGATGCTTTTCTGCACACAGGCATTTTCTTTCTTAGCGTCACTGACCAGATGAATAAATTTTGTGTAAAATCCTTTATACGTGCTCTAAGAGATCTTTTAATGATGCTTCAAATAGTCAATAATTGCAGTCATGAGGTTCAGATGCTCTAGCAGAGAAGACACTAGAAAGAAATAACACAAATGGAACAGAGAGGCCTTTTCCCCAGCAATTAATTAAGTTAAATTTAGCTGTTCCTAGTGCCCAAATAAGTTTTCTCATGAGCCATCTCTATGCCCTTACATTATTATAGCTTTCCTTTAAAAAAATGTTAGTGGAACTTTATGTAACTCATTAAATTTATTAAACTATGGTGGTGTTACTTCCTAAGTGTCTTATTAGAGATGATAGCAAATCAGGGTGCAATAATGATTTGTTTTGGCAAGTGACAGTGTTATCTTTTTAGGAATTGCAATACTGTTAGTATCATTACAGTTGTTACTTTGGCTTCCAGATCATACCCCCTATGTCCAGAACTTAACTATTACACTTAATATTTCAGTAGTTTCACAGTGCATTTTTTTTGTTTGTGTAAAATAATGCATGGAAAAGGAAAACAATGTGAGAAAGAGGGGGGGGAGTTTCTAAAATAGCTTCTTTTGAAATGAAAAAAATTTGTCTTTAAAAATTAATTTTTATTTAATTATGAAAATTAAAGAAGTCAAAGGTAGAGCTGGACTTTGTTTTACTTATTGATGCTCCATGCAACACTTGCTGTGTTTTGCTTCTGTACCCATGTTTTCATTTCCTAGATCCATGGAAAAACTCCTATCATATAGTGGAGGTTAATTTCATCACCCAAGATCTACTGTTGAGTGAATCAATGTAACTAACGACTTCTTGCACTATGCATTGGTCTGCAAGCAAGTAAACCAAGAACAATCTTGTGTGACACTGCGACGTTGCTAGAAACCACTAACACACATTAAGAATGTATTACAGGAGAGTCAAGAGGAAAAGTATGAAATGCAGCCAAGTTATTTCAGAGATCTTCGTGAGAGGAAGTGTTCCACTGCCTGAAAGTTCAGTGTTCTTGCACTGCCTTGCAGCGTTCAGTCGTAGTTCTGAATTTGAAATACAAACTCATGAAACAGTAGAAATACTAAGTTGAAGTTCTGACCATAAAAAGCTGGCAAATACCGTCTGACATTCTACCATTGTCGGACGGTAACAGAGCCATGCCTGCTGTGTGGAGGTTGTCTGGATGAACGTATGCAGCTGTCTCACCTGGGGCAGATATTCTAAGATGAATAGGCTCAAACAAACAAAGTTTTATGGTTCTTTAAGCTAAAGGTTTTTCTAATTTGGACTGTGTAGGGGATCAGAGAGCTATTTTCTAACATCTTGCTGGTGGAGAAACAAATTATATATGGTGTCTATCACCAGTCACAGTCCTATGGGGCTGGACACTTCCTTCACATGTCTTAACAGTCGTCTCCAAAATACTTCTCCATTTTAGGGCATTTAGGGCTCACATGAAGCAGATTGCCCATAAATGCAATGTAGAAGATCACCATCTAAAATCCACCTATTCTATTCATTAGAGGAAGGCAATAAATCAAAACTGATTTGTTAACTGGTTGATATTCTTCATGATTCAACTTATCCTACTTCAAGTTCAGCTGCAGCTTCTGTTGTGGATTCATGTAGCTATTGTCCCTGTACTGGGTTCTCATTTTAGGAATGAGAAATGGTTTTGTATATGCCAGATGGTATACAAACAGTTCATGAGGCATGCTGGGTTCATGAAAGTTAAAATAGTACTTGCTCATATAAAATTATCTTTGTATACATTTTTAATGAGGGTATTAAACAGGCATCTGGGGGGGAGTAGTTATGGCTCTTCTTATAATGGCTATTCAAAATAATCAGATGGCACAAAGAACTACAAATGAACTTTCTTTTCCCTTCAGCCTGAGACTTCTATTTGGAATAGAATGAAATCAGACAGTATCTTTTAGTTAAACTGTACACTTTTCATTAATAAGTTAACATTGGAGACATAGCCTCAATCTATAAAACATGACTGAGAAAAAAGCAAAGAATAGAAAACGACCTGGCAGACAGTAGTCAGAGAAAAGTCAATCAGTCTGAAATAGACTGAGCAGTAGTCTGCAATATTAGACAGCCTGTGACCTTTTAATATCTCTTGCTTGTCGTACCTTGAACACTTAAAATGAAATGCCATCATTTCTATGGCAAAAAGGATACTATACAGAAATTGATTAGGTTTTGATGCTGGGGTTTTTTTAATCTTTAAAATCAATGTGGAAATTTCTTTTTCTTTAAGTTCAGAGTGCAACTTTCAGGTGTGCTTTCTTGGGTTACTAAGGACTGCTGCTAAATCGCATGCCTATAAAAACTGGAGAGGAGCAAAAGATTATAACCTAATCAGAATTAGCTTTGGTTATCTGATTTTTTGTCATATACCCTCAAGGCAAGGATGGAGTGGTGTCAATGCTCTTTTTTGTTACTCTAGTAAAAATGAATAAAAATTGAAGTTTAAATTTTAATGCCCAAGAAAGTAATTCTAAATTTTGATCTGTGGTACATTACACAGCAGTAAATTTTAGCAGTTTAAGAGAATGTTTATGGTGTCCCTTTTTCATCAGTCAAAGGTAATAGTATATCAATAAAGCAGTTATCAGATCTCATGACTGAGGAACAATTACTGAGCATATATTCATTTGATTGATGGCTTTCACAAAATATATTTTTGGTATATATGAAAGAGTGGAACAGAGAAAAGCATAAATCCATCCCTCTAAAAATGTCTACACTTAGGTAGGACTATTTAGTAGATTAATAATGAGATATAACTTATATATGAAACTGCTTGCTTAATTCATTGATAACTAAAATCTTGAGTGGTAGATCAGTTCTTCATGGTCAAATATGTCTTCAAAAATCCATGCTCTGCAGTAACAATTTCAGAAGACTCAGATAAAAAATGAAAGACCAAACTAGCCAAATCAAGAGAGTATTACTTTTTTTTTTAATTATTAGCCTTCCTAATCAGTGAAAGCAAAATTTGAATTACAGAGCATTTCAGGATGCTTTTTGCCTTTGTCTGAATTCTTCATGATACTAAAATAGAAACAGACTGATATTACTGGTCCTTTGGGATTGCTGGTCTGTGTCTGTTTTGCATATACAAAGAAAGAAGAAAACATAATGAAAACTGTAGTCTCAACAAACTATTCATGATAAAGACAGGGTTTTCCTCTGTCTTGCTAACCATAAAAATACAAGTCTGAAAGATGTGTTGGACTCTTTTTCAGGAACATTAGGGAAAATGCATGGAGTGGGGGACAAAACATGCAGGTTGTTTATGACATAGAATTCTGAACCAAAGATAATTAAATTTTTGCTTCTGTGCTTGATATGGTTAAGTAAAAATGGAGAAACTTAACTTCACTTTAAAAGTTATAGAAGATGCCAGGAAATATAAAAAACTTGAAGTTAGAATCAGCTGTCGAGGACTGGAGCACTATTTAAAAACATATTTCCTTTTTGTCAAGCTTCCAATTCTGTATTCAGGCAACCGTAAAGTGTCTGTTCTTCAGAAACAAAGGACGTAGGAGTTCCACATTATTTTAATACTATTTTTTTTCTAGCTACCAGACTTTTCTGGCATTTTTTATATTTTAGTACATGTATATAGATGTACAACAAGTGTGACTGCACACCATACAGAGGGACATGGGTGTAAGTAGGAAATATGGCTTCTTATCACAGAAATATCAAATTTTCCCTATGTCCAGTGGTTTATTTTAGCAAAGAGACTTAGGCAATGCTCGGCCAAAGAAGTATTATTCCTTAAACCTAATGTACTGAAACATGTTAAAATTACTTCATATTATACTGCCTGGAGCAGTTTCGAAACTTGTTCAAGTATTAAAGCTCTCCTTGAAAAAAGCTTAAATAGATAAGGAGAGTTTCCTTTTCCCTTGAAAAACTGCTGACTGTTGCCCACCCACATATTGAAGTACCTTGTAAGGCATAGTATAGGCTGGAACTGGAAATACACCTGGGAGACTGGAAAACCATCTTCTGTCTACTCTTTTAGATTTGTAGAAACCCTGTGACTGTCATGAAAATGTTAGCTGCACCTAGGGTAGAATTTGCGCTTAGGGAATATCTTCACCTTTTAAAAGAGTGGATCTGTGAGAGGAAGAAAAAATTTGAATAGGAAAATGCTATGAAATTAAGAACACAGGAATGTAAAATTCTGTTACATCATTCTCTCTTATAGTATAATGCATATAGAAATTTAAAGTAGCGTGTATGTAGGAAAGACTTCCAAAATCCCACCTTCAGAATTGTCTTCCAACTAAGCAATAGAAGTGCCTTTCCTGTTGTTTTTTCCTTTAATTGAAAATGTTCATTCTTACCCATAACAAATGCAGCTTCCATTCATATTAAGGCATTTCTTTCTGTTCTTTCCTGTTTATGCTTATTGATATCACAGCAGTTTTCTCATCCCTTATATTTGTCCTTGCTTGATAACTCCTCTTGCCTATTGTTGTTGGCTTTTTCTTCCTCCTTACCTAGAGATACCATCCCAGTGACCAGAACCTTGTTGTTAATAATTCTCTGAGGCAGCTCCTTTTTACCTTTCTTTAACTTCAGCAGCAGCCTCTCTTTGCTTGCAAATAATTGCACCCTCCTTTCCTCTTTACTCAAGAGCCCTTTCATTAATCTCTTCACAAGTAGACATCCCTTCTCAGCTTCATGTTCTGCTGTCAGGGGTGTGAACAGAAGGGAATAATCCTCTGTAAACAGTATGTCTGGGCTGATTCCTGAATGCTAGTGGTTAGTATATATGTACACGAGATGTATATGTATGTGTATGTGTGTGTATGTCTATGTATGTGTGTATATATGTATATGATTTTCTATTTTGATTACAGAAATCTGCTTCACTCATCTCTGACACACAGAGTGTTCACTCTAGTTCATCTGTGATTTGTCTACTAAGATCACCTTCCACACTTGCTGATGAAGAAGCCCTACATCTGGCTTCGAATCCTCTTTCTGGTTTCCCCTATTAGATTTAAACTTTTTCTTCTTGGCAGAGTTTTGCCTTCTTGTATTTATCCACCATTCTGCTTTATTTCATACTCTCTGCACAGCCTAGGGCTTTTTAGAGCAAGGGAAGTCCACGTAGTGTGGTCCTCTAGGCATCTTAAAATAAATAATAGTGAAAACATCTCTCCATATTATTATTTCTCTTAGATTTCCCAGTGTCTCCTTAGGGCAACAGCAGTGTTCATCCTTGGTCCAAACTGGCAAGTTGATTTTTTATGAACAAAACCCTGTCCAAAGGCGAATCTCAGTGAGGAGAAGGACTACTACCCCCACCAATACTATTACTGCAATGACTACTACTACTGCTAATGGTAATCTGTCATTGACACATACATGGGTATTTTGAATATAGGGAATTCTTAGGAAAGTAGTGGGAAATCTGCTCTGTTTTGGTGTGCTTGGACTGGCTCATGGGCCATAGGTGAAGTGCTCCTCACTTAGGAGAACTGTGTTGTAGTTAAAATTATCTTTAAAAGAATACACTTATCTCGGATTTAGACAAGAATTTGTTTGAATTACTTGATATTAATCAAAATAAAAATAAGTAGTTTTGGCTTCTAGTATATCAGACATTTTTATCCTAGGAAAACAAACTAAGTTTTTCTCACTTTATGAATACAGACCACTTCTGAGAAACAGTTACTAGTACATCAGATGTTGAAAGCCACTGGAGTAGGTGTTAGCACATGAATTAAACATCAAGCAACCTGGTACTTGACAACTACTCTGTTTAATTTTCTGTAACTGTGATCGAAGGTACAGCTAGCAGTGTGACAGAAATACATTTCCTAGTTTCTTGAAGCATTCTGACACAATCCAGTCATAAAACTTACTGCATCTCTCCAAAGTGAGATTGTAGAATACTTTAAAAATTATTTTTCAGTTAAAAACAATCATATGAGGTTAAGAAATGGATCTGCTAGAGATCTCTTAGGTGATAATACCATCTTGTGTGCTGTTGCTAACAACTGCATTGTGCAAGTCCTTATGCAAAAGAAGGCTCTGCCTCTCTGAGTTACATTTCTTAGCCTTGCTAACTCTTTGAAGTTTATGTCAGAATTTCACCCCTGTTGCTGGTCAGAAACCTTTTCTCAGCTTCTCTCCTAATTTTAGTAATGAATATTTGATAACCATTGCAACTTTTAGCACATTTTTTTTCCTTTTGTCTCATTAGCATTTACTTTATTTGATGTTTTTATAACCAGTAGTCATAAGTTGTTCTCTTTTTTCTGTGCGTTATGTGTACCAAGCATGTCTGTGCTTCTCTGGTAAGACAGACTTTCTTTTTCCCTGATTCATCTGAGTGTTTTTTTCTATATACATTGTCATGGTTTAGACTGTAAAGTTGAACTGAAGTTTTCAGTGCCTTATACACTGGCATTAATACTTACTTATTTCTGCCAGAGGCAAAACTAAGTTTGAAATATACCAAGTTGAAGTATATCAAGATCAAGTTTAGCTTTCCTATTACAATATAGCAGGGACTTAATAACATGTTTGTACTGCCTAGAACAGAACAAGAACAATTTAAGCATGGTCATAACTAATCACATGAAAGATCCATCTATCGTGTCTCCCACATTCATAGAATTGTAGAATCGTAGTATGGTTTGGGTTGGAAGGACCCTTAAAGCTCATCCAGTTCCAACTCCCTGCCATGGGCCGGGACACCTTCCACTAGACCAGGTTGCTCCAAGCCCCATTCCAACCTGAGGAAAAAATGGAGGAAGTATGTTCGAGGCTTCCATGTGAAATGCTTCTACGTCCTAATTTGTTTCAGATAAAAGACTTGTTGAGTCACATGTCGTATTGGGTATTCAGTAACCCTCAGGGGATTCTTTCAAGTATTCTTTCACAGCTTCCATTCTTAATCCCACACAGGCCGTTAATACCCACAACATTTGTAATAATAAGTTTTATAGGTTGCTGCCCCTTTACTGAGTTTCATCTCTTTTTGATTGTTTTGAACCTACCATCATTTGATGCCCAGTATGTCTTTACCTATGAAGAAAGTTGATCCCTCTTATACTCTCTCCACCAGAAGGTTTGGAGACCTTCTTCATATTCCATTGAACTAATTTATTTTCCAGATGGAAGACTCACAGATTATTCAGTTGTTCCTCATATAGAAATTTCATTCATTACCTCTTCTATATCCTTTCTGAGATGAGGGAACTAGAACTTTACATTATGTTCAAACTGTAGATGAACCATGGTTTACAGTGGCATAACTGTATTTCCTGTACTCTTGTACTAGCATTTAATTTACTTTTTAACTGCTACTGAGCATTGAGCTGACTGCTTCGTGGAACTAAACTGTTATAATCCTAAAGTCTCTCTTCTGAGTAGCAATGGTTAGCTCAGAGCTCATCATTTTAATGTGAAATTAGGATAGTCTTTTCCCCGTGTGGTACTTTACATTTATTTACACTTAATTTCATTCATTCAAGCTCATAAGACACATTCTGCTGCAATTCTTCACAGTGCTCTCTCACCCTTCCCTCTCTGGCTAAATAACTTAGTACTATCAGCAAACTTTCTTACTTCTCTGCTTACCTTCTTCCCTCTATAGTTTGTGAGTATGCTCAACACTACAGATACCAGTACAACTCCCCTGAAGATTTCCACTGTTAGAACTCAACATTGTATAATGCTTCTCTTTTAAATAGTTATTTTACAATTTAAGGACCTTCCTTTTTACACTATAACTGCTTAGTCTCCTTAAAAACCTTTGGATATTTTCAGCAGCCTTCTTGAAAGCTTAATTGATGACATTAACCCGATCACCTTTATCCGTACACATATTTGCTTTTTAAGTGATCTTCAGCTGGTTTGAAATAAAGGATTTTTTTGTAAAAGCCAAGCTGACTTTTCTCAAGCAGATCATAATTACTCAGGTGTCTGCAGTAATTCTTTTCTTTCATTTAGTTGCTAACACTTCTCCTGACATACATGACAAGCTTACTGGTCTGTAATTCCATGGCTGTCTGCAGGAGTATCTTTTATAATTAGAGATAACCCTTTTATGGTTAGGCTTATGTGAGAAGTTATTCACCGTTGTTAATAATTCAGCTGTTTCATCCTCAGGTTGCTTTAGAACCCATGGGTGAACACTGACCTTTGTGATTTGTTACTTTTAGTTTTTTCTGTTGGTTCCAAAACTGCTTCCAACCAAATCCTTGACAGAATCTCTTAGAAAGAAGAGATTCACCAGGGAGATCACACCAGTTTCATCCACATCCAGAATATAAAGAACATGTTTAACTTCTCTACCGTGGCTTTCCTTCTGTGTTTTGTTTATATCTATTAATCTGCTGGTTTTACAAAGGGTCAAGCAGGCTGTGTTCTTCTGAGATATTTGAAGAAAGATTTGTTACTCGTTTTGTTTTGGTATGTGATAATACAGTCCATGCAGCAAACTTGTTACCCACTTTTGCCCCAGACAGCAGGAGAAATTGTCATTTGACTCCTAGGTGATGTCCTTTGACTTTGCACTAAGATGTCTCTTAAGTTTCACCACATCATTGCTCAAGTCTGGTACTTTTTCCTTGATCTTGGTAGGCACTTCATGTCATCTATGCATTCCTTAGCACGTGTCTTACTTCCTCTGTCCAATTCATTAATGAAATAATTCAAAACCCAAGAACAATTCTGGACAAACTCAACCAATAAACTCTTTTCCCATGAGCCCCTTGTCACATTTCCTTGCTTCCTTTCCAAATCTTATATTATTTGCCATCTTTTCTATCTCACGTTCCATGAAGGAACAGCGAACAGTACATTACAATCTGTCTATATTCCATCTCTTATAAAAAAAACCCAACTAAACCCCAAAAAACTCTCTGCAGAAGAGATATGAGATGGCAACTGATACCAGCTTAATTCTGCCCTTGATGGATGTTATCGTTTTCCAGATATTTATACATCTTTCTTTGTTCCTTGCTTCGAAATATATTTAGTATTGAGTAGGTTTATGCTTGAAGTCTGTAGTTTTCTGGATAGTTATTTTGCTTTTCTTAAACTTGGTAAATATGTAGATTGTGAGTCCTTGTCTTTCCCTGTCTCTTCGTTCCCCACTCCCTGTTGTCCAAATTCGATAGATTTCATAAATCCTGGCAAAAGGAGTTACCACTTCACACATCATTTTCTTCAGTCCTTCTTTGTGCAAACATTACTTTGTCTTCTTAGATATGTCTGACATTGTGTCTTTATGATTTGTTTCTGACATGGTAATTTCCATTCTGAAGCATTCTTTCCTGTTAGCTATTTTGCTTTTATACTCTACATCCAATTTTGCTATCCTTAAGGAAAAAACAAATGCCAGGTATTCATTTTGCTAACACCTTTATCTCTACGCTATTATCACAGCATAGTATCTCTGCTCCTCTTTTTATATTGTCTCTTAATTTCTGTCATGTAGCAAAAGCATCCTTCTTTTTAATACTTTTTGCCCAATCCACAAATAGTATTCACTCTCTTTTAGCTGAAACTGTTGTTTGCTGAGCATCCCTTTGGCTCAGACTGTAAGTTAATAAGTAGTTGTACTTACAGTAGATATATGCAAAGATAGAGAAGATGACATTATGCATGTAGACCGTGACACTTCCTTTGTACCTAAACTTTTCTCTGTTCCAGAGGAGTACAATCAGCCCTGCTGCCTGAGGAGAGGATAACTTTGCCTTTACTGAGCCATAAGCAAGGAGGATAGGACTGTGCAGATTTTCACTAACAGAAGAACTTTTAATTAAGGTTGGGGCAGTTTATGTTTAGGAAAATACTTGTAAATTCCTTTTAAGAAAACTCACACAAAACTGCAATTTTTTTATTTTTTAATTTTTTTTAGAAACACAACCCTAATAGTTATATTAAAGAAATTTGAGAAAATACTCTGTTTCTTCATTATACAAACTTAGTGAAGTTCTGTACTGTACATGCAGGGCTTCACTGATAAGCACTACTGTGCATTGTGAGAGTGTCTTACCCTATTGAACAGGCAGTATTGCATTTTTTTGCTGTTTCTGAAAATGAAACCAACTTGTGATAAACTAGAGACTTAATCAGACCCAGCAACTACCCAGGACATCCACTAATTTCCTGATTTCTGTCTGTTTCTGGGCCTTTGTCAGCAGAAGTCATCAGAAATGCGGATGTATTTGCTGGCTTTATAATTTTAAACTAGAAGTGTTTTCACTTTTCTTTCCTCTTCCCTTCTCCACTTTGTTCTTTTCCTTGCTTTTTAGCACTGGAGAGCTCAATATGGTCATTACAGTACTTAGGGTTTGACTCTTTGTACAAAACTTCATTCTTTTATGATTTTTATGATCTTTTAAAATGCCTCTGTAAATTTACAGTCTGAGAAGACATGTTCGTTTGAAATTTAAAATTTAGGTAGAAACAAAAACAGTGTATAACTTGTAGATGTCTGAATTGATGAACTTTCCCCTGAAAAGAAATGCGGCATCTCACTTGAGCCTAGAATGAGTCAGGTCACTCGCTTAGATATTTCAAGCATTATGTCAAGATGTAGCTGTCAAAGGCAAGTGCTTATGTTACAGCTCCCCACAGCACTTTTCCTGCATAGCCCTAAGGATTTAAAGCTACTTGCAGAAATACAGCATTGCATAGCTGTGATTAGAGCCAGCTTCTTATATATTCTCATCATTTACTGCTATAGTTCTTTCCCTTAACACAACAGATAGGTGAAAAGTCAGCCCTTGGCATTCTGATTTACAGATGATGTGCAAAGAAAGCAGAGCTGACTTACTGATTGACCCGTTGGAGCAGAAGATAAGGCACTCAGTATTCCTGCTGCGAGAATAGTTCTGAAATCCTTCCTCTTAGGAACATGTCTCATGAGTGAGCAAACCACCTTCCAAAACACAGGCGGTGACTTAGATGTCTGGGTATTCTGCTCAGATACACTGGGGTTACTTGGAAGTAGAGCCAAAGAATCTGAGCTACAGTTGTAAAATATAAATGAACATTCAAAAGCTTTTTATATGTTTTCTTTAATACTGGCCATTTATACTCTATCTTACACTGACACCTAACTTAGGTATATTTTGATTTAATAACCATTTAATAACCATTATGAAAAGGCAGTATAAAGGTGTGTTGTGTTTAAAGATAGATTTTGTCATCTGGGGATTAAATGAGGGACAGTAAGAGCCTGGTATGTGGTGATTCTGGATTTTGTAAACATACAACTCCAGCAACAGCTTAAAAAAATAAATCAGTTTCATTCTGTATTATTTGTATTCATTTCTGACATGTAATTTTTCATTTTTCTGTTGATGGAACCATTCCACAGATCCAGGTTAACACTTCAAAATGATGGCCTTGGTGCTAGAGCTTGGAATCGTGGATGGAGTGTGAAGTGTTTTGAGACTCGATTATTAAGTCTAAACATGGTGATAAATTTGTAGACCCAGACCAAATGGAGCCCAGCGTAAATGTAATCTGGTAGGGTTTGGGTATTTTTGTTCCCAAGCATTAGTCTTCTGCCATCACCGAAACCAAAGGCAAAAATACTAATCAGTATAACTGAAGAAATACGTATGAATTTGTATGCGAACCTTCTACTCTGTACGTTCCTATGATGTAGAATAATTTGTTCTAATGTACAAGTAACTGCTACCAGAACAGGTAGACCTTTATGTAAACTCCTCTGAACTACATTTATAGTGCTGGAAGATAACTAAATAGCCCTAAGGCAGGATTCTCCTCATACACGGACAAATGTGCTCCCAGCATCATTTCCTGAGTTTAGGTAACCAGCACCAGCTGAGACACCTCAGGCCTGCTGCCTGGCCACAAGCTATTGGCACATCTCAGACCTCCTTCACATTGTGTCACATCTGCTGGGTTGATGGGGATGTTATTCTAGAATGTCTGACACTAGGCACTTCAATTGTGCCCCTAAATTAAGCTCTTGAAGTTGAACCCTTTTACCCCAACTCAGAAAAGCATCTTATTTCAAGATGGCGTTTACCATTTAGCTGTTTAACCTAATTCTACTTAACTGTGTGCATGATGTTAAGTATGTGATTAAGATGTGCTTGATTTTCTGTAATGGATTAGTACTTCTGTGTCTTGTTTCTTCTAGCTCCGTCTTCTGTGTTTGAGATTAAAACTCTAGCAGTAGATGTAAAGGGGAGTCCTCCTTCCCTTGCAAAGACACAATGTCGTGAGGTGTGTTTACCCGAACGCTGCTGCAGCATCCCACCTTCAGGAGACAGTTGCTGCTGTCTCTTCTTACCCAGACCTGGGAGGGAGGGATATACCACTCCTCCTGCACTGCAGACCCAGGCATGATGGATTAGCCTGGTCACTGTAGATAGGAAAGCAAGATGGTCTGACTGCTGCAGCCCAGGGGAGATTTTAGCTCTTATGTGAGATGCTGTCTACTCCTCCTTCTCAACACTTACTACTGTTTGGCTTTGCACTGTGGCACAAAGCACAAATCCTGCCAGGACTATGGCGAACTATTGGGAGAAAGAGGCCCCTGCGGTACTTATCTGTCTTCAGCCCTGTCTCTGGCTTTTACAATAGCAGTTTTCCTGTGTGTTGTTATGACAGCAAGCAGAAGTAAGGTTTCCTCAAATGCTGTTAATTCCCATAAGAACATCAATATTTGAGGTGCACAATGTAAACCTGTTATAAAGCCAAGCATGGTCATCTGCTGCTTGAGATAGCTTGCAAAAAATAAGTTCAGTAGTGTCTATAAACATGTTATTCAATTTTTCACTCTCTACAGGTCACAGGGGTGGAGGATGTTCATCATTTTGCATACATCAGTGCAAGTGCAATTCAGCCTAGTACTGGCATGTAGTCTAATTGGCTTTAAAATGGAATTTTGTTTTTTGAGTGCTAATTTTCAGGTAATGACTTTCTAAATGATTTTGGTTTTATGAAGGATCATCGATTCGTTCCCTTCAATGAAACTGTCGGCTTCCCAAGAGAATTTATGAAAAGCTGCTGAAAACAAGGATCTATCACTGCTGCTTTCTTTCTACCTTGCTGTGTTGTCCTGTCTAATGTATATTCTTTTTATTCTTCCCTAAGCAAGCTCAGAAGAACAAGGCTAAACAGTTGTGTTGTGTATATATATGAGTATGAAATGGGCTCTTTGAATTAAAAAAAAAAGCATCTTTATTCAAAGATGGATTGAACTATTGTGACATTCTTCCTAAAAACTAGATATTCACCACGGCCTCTGATATATTAACATGACAGCTATTTAACATTTGTACCAGAGTAATTCTAAGCAATCAGTTTGGATTGCACAAAGAGAAATGACAATTTTTAAGTGGAAGTATCAGCTATTGTGTTACCATGTTGCCTGTATGACTGAGTCACAGCTGTGTTTGTGTGAAGCACAGTGGAGACTGCCTGGAAGTTTTCTGTTACAGTACAATACAGCAATCCCAGCTACATAATAACACATTATGTGGGTGATAATTGGAAACCTTTTGGTGATCCTATTTAAGATAGGGTTGAACCATGGTGTCTAAGACAGTGACATAGCAAGAGAATGAATTCAGCAGCAATGAATGGACACCTATGCTGTTGTTTTAGTCTGACTTTACACATCTATCGAGGGGGTTTTTAAAAGAAACCCTGTACAGATTTTGTAAGCCAGATCATGTTGTCATTTGGGAAACTGTTCCAGACAAATTACTGGGTTTGCTTAATTATCTGATTATTTTGATGTTACAGAATTATAGCCAGCATTTTCTCATGTTTTGCCAGGTTCTTGCAAAGGAGGAGATACCCATGATAGCGAACCATTCTGTGATACATAACAAAAGATCTAATGAGATCCAGTGCATGGACGAACAAACTAGACAAAGCCAAAGTAGAAATAATGCATACTGTTAGCACCCAATATAAGTAGCCGTTGGAAGAGCTTCCACAGTGGTGTGATAGATTCGATTTTCTATCACTTTAACTTTTGAAATCAAGACTGAATAATCATATGAATGTTGCGCTCTTGCCCAGGCTGAGAACTCATTACTTGAACTTATTGCATGGGAGTTGGTACTGTGTGTCTGCTGAAGAGCAGACTAGATTATCATAATGCTCCCTTCTGGCCATGAAAGTCAATGAGTCTCTGTCATTTGATTTATTTCTGTTTTTTTAAGTGAGCAGGGCTGTAAAAACAGTGCATGGATTTTTTGTTTTTAAAGGATCAGTGCATAAATAATAGCTAATTAATTCTCAGCAAGCACTTCTGTAAGTATTACCTCTATTTTACAGACAGAATGAGTTTTAGAGACACTGGGCTGTTAGTTCACTCAGTAAGTAAGCAGCAAAGCACAACTGCCAGCAATCAATCCTGGTTCCTGTGCTTGTACTATTACAAGTATTTACTGAGTGTTATCAAATGGCTGTAAAGACATTTCCTGCAGGTGCCTTCTGCAATCATAAGGAGAAACAGGGTAACATTATGACAGCCTCTTATTTCTAACTATCTCCTGATTTGTTTTGAGCACTTGCAAGTATGTTTTCAAAATACACTCAAGCAATAACTAAATGAGTCTAGAAGGCAGGGAGAGTGAGATAGGAAGATCGTGGTTCCTTTGTCTTTCTGCTCCTCCTTCCTAAAAGTAACCACAAAGTATTTTTGGTTTCTGTCACGTTAATTGTGGAGAAAGGGATATACCAGACTAATAAATAATTAAGAAGATCATGGTGTATTTACTATGGAAGCTGGCGATACCAGGAACGCCTGCAGTCACTGAAAAGCAGCAGTGTCAGTGTGACATAGCTTTGGAGTTAAGAATATACAAGAAGATTCACTGTGTATCTGCCAGCCTTTTCCTGATCACTTTAGGCCTTTTCACAGGAACAGAACGGCACGCCACCTTTTCTGTGCTGCTGGAAATCCTTGTCATGGGCAAGTAAATAATGTAGGACAAACATTGGGCCTCAGTAATAAAGATCTTTGTAGATCAGAATTTCCACCTTCTGCTTTTGCACAAGTAGTAAAACACATGAAGCTATTAATGGCACATGTGTTGTTGTATTGACCTCCAACTCTTCCTTTCTTCCAGTGGCCGCAGAGGCCCTCAGCTCTGCTCAGTGATAGACTCAAGAGACTGTGATGAAGTCACGCTAAATTCAAAATGTCACTGCCTCCTTGGTCAGGGAAGCTTGTGTCCTGGCTGCCAAAGCCCAGTAAACGAGAATACCTGAGTCAGATAAAACTGCCCGTGCTGCATGGGGGAAAAAAACTAACTTGTACACAATTAGCGATGAATTGACTCTAAATGTTCAATCCCCTAAGATCTGTAACACAGCTTAAAATGAAATTTAGGAAGTTTTTGCTACAAGCAGAAAAGACCATTAAATCACTTTCCTTACAATTCATAACATGAACAGTAAAAGAAGTGGACAGGTGATCAAAGTTTTCAAATCCTTTCCACTTCCAATTACTGTTTTGAAAATAGATTCACCTTTGCTGATTATTAAAGAAGGGTTTTGATGTGTAGAAATCCTCCTATTTCAGATGCCTGCAGCTATTTTGACCTGAAAGATGGTTATACAGTCACTTTCAGAATAGTACTTGATGTGAGCCTGAAAAAACATCATAAAGAAATTAGAGAAGCATAGTATCTCTGTCAAAGGGAAAAAATATAATGCAATTGGAAAAAAGGTAAGGGGATGAAATTGGATTATTTACTTCAGAACAAAAATAGCACCTTCAGTATCTCTTATTGTATTGTTGTCTCTTTTGTCAAGACATTTAACAGTTTACTAAATTCCCAGGATTTCCAATCAGAGATTACTTCTTACTCTAAACTTCTGATGTGCTTTCAGCATGAAGGCTGAGGTGGATTTAAGCAGAGACACAAGTATTCTGCAGTCCTTCCTAAATCTTTCTGTCATTTTCATCTTAGCAGGAGGAAAAAAAAAAAAGAAGTTAACTGAAAGAAATCCTGTGAGGAAAGAGGTAACTTGTAACAATTCAACTATTTCTTTGCACAGTCCTTTATAAAATATTCCTGTGGCTTTTGGTATCATTTCAAAAAGCTGAGTGGTTAAAACTGCCCTTACTTCCTTAGAAAGACGAACAACTTTCAGATGCAAGTGGACGTACAGGCAGGCATGTTTGAAGGTTGTCACATATTGTAATTCTGCCTTTGGGGATTTCTTAGTAATATTCCTTTGATGGGTTTGAGAGGAATATTCTCAAGTGTCCTACTCTGGGTATTCTTCCTGAGATAAGAATTTTGTATTTGCTTGCGATTTTTCTTATGACACTGCATTTGGAGCCCTTTTAGCCTTGTACTGAGTCTTAGAAAGGATCCACATGCTTTTCATTGATGTTTCCCTTATTTACATTTGGTTTAGATTTTTTGTGTATATCCTGGGCCACAATCTAATCTAAATCTACCCTCTTCCAGTTTAAAGCCATTACACAAAGTGCAGGGGGTGTGGAATGACATTGCTGAGTTTGTACCTTCCTCTCAGAAGTGCACTCACTAATATCCTGCTCAACTTCCTGGGTTGCAGAGTTTCATATAAGCAACCCAGTCAAGTAGTGGAGTTGTGTAGAAGAGACACAGGAAGCTTTGAGACCAGGCTGGAGTACAAGGCATAAATACTGTTGTTCTGAAAATTACTTAAAAGCTACTTAAAAAGCATCAAAGTGTGTGAAAATTGCCACGTACATCAGTATTAGAAAGGAAAAAAACCCCAAGGATGGACCACACTGCGTTCCTCTGTGCTTGTCCTTCTCAACATGAGAACTCCTGTTAGTGTTGAGCTCTGTAGCTCAACAGCCAGTGATCAGATAGCTGTTGTTACTATTTCAGTAATGATTGGAGTTGTGTCTCATTACTTTGAAAACATATTCTGCCTTTCATTCTACAAAAGATGTAGCAAAATTAATTCTTTGTCTACTACTGAATCTCACAACTCCCTGGGAGAAAAGTAGATTTTATTCTGTCTCTCTGGCAATTTCACACTGTTTTTTGTATTCTTCTATCACGAATCAGTCACGAGGCAACTTTTGGAACTAAGTTGTTGATTATATTCTCCATTTTGTAGGATACATTTATATTATACCAAGGAAAAACTGTGTTTTACTGTGTAGCCAGTGAAGAGTAGCAAGCTTTTTATTTAGTTCCTAATCTCCTCCTTTGCTTCACTGACCACAAAAAGCTCAGGCTTCTAATTTAGGCACTCATGTGAAGACTTGATTAAGTGCTTAATAAGTATTTTTTTATTTTTACAGCCCCATAAAACAAATTAATTTTTACTCCCTATTCTATATGTGGAACTGAGACAGTGAAAGATTAAGTCAAAAGTACCAAATCATTTTGTGTGCCTGGGAAACTACAATAAGTGCCACCGCAAAGTGTTTTGCAACTTGTCTAGCATCACATGGGAGCTGTCACTAAGACAGTCCAGCTCCTGTGCTGTAGGGCACAGCTTATGTGTCCTTTATGGAAGACAGTCCTTTCCCATCTGGCAGTCCGCAGGGTCGGGCACTACGCATGTTTCAGTTTCTCATGCAAATAAAGGAATTATCTTGAAGATAGCAGTGTTATTCATAATGAAACCTCATTTTATCCCTAGAGTGGGTCTGTCCTGTGACCTGAAATGTTTAAGAGTTATAATCTGTTCAGTTTATTTAGGACTAAGAGCAAGTTAATGATTACTCCCCGGTGTGTTTAGAAGTTTTTACTAATGATGCAATCATCGATCTTGACAACAAAGATGTAACGTAATTCAGTACCTGGAAGGATGTGTTTTCACAAACTAAATTAAGTATGAATACTGGGTCTTAAACCTTGGGAACAAATTGCCAAAGACAAAGACTTTCCTCAGCAAAACATTCCAAATCAAGCTCATCTGGGTTTTTTGTTGAATATAGATACAGTTAAAAATGAAAAAAACACCCTAAAACCTCAAGTTGCAACCTCAGTTGTTTAGGGTATCGGGATGGATAATGACAATTTTCCATTGGGATATTGTATGAATCTCTGGGGAATAAATTGCATATAATTATGGAAATAATTTATTATCCTAACACTGTTCAGGAATTCATTAAGACTCGGCAGCAAACATTACTTCTACTAACAGTGTTGACATTACAACTCTAATGTTACTTTAATATCTGTTGTATATATTTTAGGTTTAAAGAAAAACTTATATTTTCACCATTTTGTGTCATCCTGAACAAACAACATGGTTCATCATAGGGGTTGAAACCTCTTGTTCATGATGCAGACTTGGAAATTATCTGCTAACTTTGTGAATAACAATAGTACAAGTTTTTCTTGTCAAGTTTGGTGTCCACATCAAAAGGGAAGCACATATTTGCTGGTGAGCTATTTGGCACAGCTCTGCAACATCACATTCAATTTCAGGATGTGAAGAAGTGACTCTTGGTGCCTTTGCTTGGATGCCATCTGTGGACCCCCATAAAGTAAAACAGTATCCATATATTTATGTCCTCTTTTTCTCAAGTCTAAAGGTTAGGTGAATGTAGTCACAAAATGGTTTGGGTTGGAAAGACCCTTAAGCTCATCTAGTTGCAATTGCCTGCCACGGGCAGGGACACCTTCCACTAGACCAGGTTGCTCAAGGCCTTGTTCAACCTGGCCTTGAACATTGCCAGGAATGGGGCATTCACAACTTTCTTGGGCAATCTGTTCCAGGGCCTCGTCACTCTCATAGTAAAGAATTTCTTCCTTATATCTAACCTAAATTTCACCTGTTTAAATTTGAATCTATTACCCTTTGTCGTATTACTACAGGAATGGGGGATTAAGTGGATGGGGGGGGTGGGGGGGAATAAAAATGTCAGATGTCCTACCTCAAATATTCATGTGATATAAAGTTCTCAAAGGCTTGCTGTTCTGTCCTGGGAAGCAGTCAGTTTCTCTAGCAAAATGCGTTGCTATCTTGGTAATGTTTCTACCCATAAAAGGTATGAACTATTTGTATGTAGAAGTATGAGAAAAGCAATTCATTCTTGGGTTTGGGGTGTGTGAGCAGGGTGGAGAGGTAGTTCTTTGGGATTTTGGCTTTAGGCTTCATTACTCAAAGTAAATTAAACAAAGATAATATCCTACAACTGTGCCAGAGGAGAAAAAAGTATTTCACTTGCATCCAGTTAATATTAATCATGTTCTGGAAACACTGGCTGTGCTGGTTGCTTCTTTTGTTTGTTTGGGTTTGGTTTTGTTTGTTGTGACTTCTAAATAAAAACTATAAACATCAATACACCAAGTTAAAACTCAGTGACAGATATGAATATGAAACCCATATTTGTAATTTCCATTTCAAGTATCTGAAATTATATCCAGGGTATCTTGCTCTGTGACTCTTCCAGTTCTCTTGTTTCCCAAGTTTTAAAAACTTTTTCTAGGAATTGGTGTATAAAACAGAAATCTGTACAAGTTATCTGTGAACAGAAGATGGAATTATCCCTTAGAGATTTTTTGGGACTTAGAGATTTCTTGAGGCTCATGTTAAAACAAATGTTCCTGTAAGATGAGATCAGGTTCCCTGTAAGTCTGTCAATGGTAAGCAGGCTATAAAATGTTAGCATATTTTTTATAAAAACCAATAATGTTATGTTGATGAATCATGTAGTTTTGCTTGGAGATGTGAAAAGGTAAAAGACAGCAAATACAGCTTTTGGCATTGTTCTTTGAATGTAGTGATAATCACATGATATTGTACATCTAATCATGATGCATACATAGAATTACAGAATCACAGAATGGGTTGGAAGGGACCTTAAAGATCATCTAGTTCCAATCCCCTACCGTGGGCAGGGACAATACACACATGGTTAGAATATGGTTTTAGTATACAAAGATAGAATTTAAACCTGAAAGTACACCCCCTAGGAACCAGTAGAGAATTTAAGGGAGTAATGTGATCTAAATTATGGGTCTGTTTAAAAAATTACAGGAAATACTTTGATCACAGAAAAAATGTGTATTCAGTTGTATTAAAAGTCTGTTACTAAATGCTCCTTACTTTGAGTATACTAGTTTTCCAGAAATTGGTGGTACTACACTCACAGCATAGGCAACTTGCTTGACAGAGATGTGTGGTTAGGGAAAGGGTGTACCTAACTGTACTGAAATTGGGAGTACTGATACCACTAATAGTAGAATCGAGTTCATATGAGCACAGAGTACTGTCAGCAGGATTAGAATGTTTAGCTTATTGACATGTTGTTAATCCTGAGCTCTTAGGAGTTCTGGTCATTTCATAACAACGAGTCTCAAAGATGAGATTCAGCACTTGTTGAAGTTCTCATCTGAGGATTTCATCGTTTGGGATAAGGGAAATACTTGTTCTAGCTTTTAGTGCTTTCAGATACTGTTTTTCTATGTTGTTATATTACTGTGTGAGCTAATTATGAAGGATGCTATAGAAATGCTTTGAAAATACTTGCTTTGCTTTGCTTTGGTTTAAGGGAAGAGTGTTCAAGCTGTAGTGTTACTGATTCTGCTGTTCAGTAGAGATACTGAAGAAATGGTTCTTCAGGCAAAAGACTACTACTTCCTATCACCTATTCTCACAGCACATAGCACTAGGACATGAAATTACAGGAACATGTTAAAACTGAGCTAAATAGACCAAACCCAAATTTCTTACTCTCTGATCCATTCAATTCTTTTTTTTTTTCCTTTTTATTTCCTGTTTTTCTTTCCTTCTGCAACTAGTTTTGCTATCAGCTTTTCCTCTTTCTCCCTCCTCTTCCTCCTTGAAGTTAACCTCATAACATTTGCTTTACCCAATCCTTTTGTTCTTAACTGTTTCAGTTTACATCTTATTTGGGCTGGATTTTCATAGATATCAAGCAGAGAAATGTTTCAGCAGGTAATTATAGGTTGACTCCATTGTCTAATCAAGTTAGAGGTTTGTGGGAGTGTTTGGAAATGTTCAGTCAGCTTGTGCAGAACCAGTACGTGATAGGAATTTTTCCAGGGCTCCTGGATTTGCCCTGCTGTGCTCTGCTGAGCACTCTTCCACAGCAGTGCAGGTGAGAGCTCCCAGCACATAGCCTGCCCTGCTCTGCTCCTCAGTGGTGCAGTCTTGAGAACTCAAGGGAAGAACAAAGTTTTCCAGGTTTTCTTTGCTGTGCAGGCAGAGGGCTGCGGCCATACACAAAGCTGTCAACCTCTCAAGTTTGTAATCCTTCTAGATTTTGAAAAAGTATCTGTTTGGATTTTGGGGGATATTCTATAAAATAAAAATCATAAGGTTTAGCCAGCTCCACCCTAGAGTCTTCAAAGAAAACCCAGTGATGTTTCCCACAGACATCTTCTATCCTCTGTGGATGTTTCCATTATATTTTATAATACTGTGCTTTTAGTAATATGTTTTACATGCAAATCCTGTTCCTGATTATGAGAGCCACTTACAGAGCTGTATTGCCATGGAACATGGACTCTGTAGTGTTTTTACTGTTGCTGTGTCAAAATAAAGCTAGAAGCCTAGATTATTTTCATAAATTCAGATCCTTTGCTTAAAATGCCAGTGGCAAAATATGACTGTCAAGTATAATAGTATAGAATTAATGAAAAAAAAAAAGAAGCTAGTAATTAAATAAAGTTATGAAAAAAAATCAGTTCCTCATCCTCCTAACTGGAAATGTCATCCTACTGTTCCATGCATTATCCTATTTCTACATCACCCTACATACATGGAAGTAATTTTAATACTTGTCTCTGAATCAGTCACTGATTTCAGTGGAGAACTCTTCACCTGAATTAGGTCAGATGAAGAATTAATCTTCCCCTTAAGCATGTTAGGTTCTCTAATATATATATATATATATAAATATATATATAAAGTATATGTATATAAAAAATACACATTTATTTAAATAAAATACATGTGTATATATATTTATATATAATATATATTTATTTATGTGTATATATTATATATAATATATATAATATTTATATTTTTATATATGTAAAAATATATAGAGAGGGGGTGATTTTCTGGGGGTGAAGCATGTCTTTTCTTTCTCTGCTTCACTAAAGAGTTGAAAGATTGCAAACATCCTTTTGTTCATTTGGTTGAATATCTGACCAACATTCATTCATTTCTTCTTCAGTTAAAGAAAGCTTTCATTTTTGTTCACTTAATAACATTTCTTTTCATTCAGCTTGAGCCTCCTTACTTCTAACGTAGTCTTTTACTGCTGAGAATTTCTTTTTAATCCTTTATTCTAGAAGGTGATCAAAGCATTTTCCCAAAACGAGATTTTGTAACGTATTTGCTGTAGCCATTCAATCCTGTAGTTGAGGATTGAATGCTATTGCAAAACTGTCTTTTTACAGGAAACTAAACCCATTTTTGTCAGTTTTGCCTAAATAACACTATTAAGCTATATGTTACTTTACTACAATACTGGTATAAATTTATAATTTAGCATTAACATTTCTAATTATCGATTTAGAATATCATTGTTCTGTAAATATGGTAAACAAAATTGAGTCTGAATCTAAATTTCCCTAACTTTTCTTCCAAATTTCACAAATTTACCTTCACTTCTCTCAGGTTTGTTATGCAAAGAAAATGATACTGAATGTCTCTACTATGTCTTTATGCACAATATTGTGGCTGAAGCATGTCGATAAAACCAAAACAAATTTGAGATCATGCAGTTTTTTGCTGCCGCTTCTGCTGAAGAAAGCTCCTGTGCCGAAGCTTTTTTTTCTTAATTAATTGGCCTATTAAAAGATATTATCTGTCCTATAAACCTGCCCTGGTAATCTTCTAAAAATACTTGGGGCTGAGCAATTTTTACTCCTACGGAAGACCATTCAAAAGCAGTGTTTAGAAAGGATTTGGGGGCATATTTTCTTACCTTTCTTCACTCCTATTTGTTTGCTGTCCTGTGGAGCACTGCCTTTGAGAAAAGTGGTTGTTACACTCCCATCTTTTTATTGCAATGTGAGGTGAAAGTTAGAGCAGCTTACAGGATTCAGTATCCAGTACAAGAAGAGAAATGACAGGATTTTGGAGCTGGGCTGGGAGACAGTGCTACCTGTTTTACAGACACGTGAGCCATTTTGGTCATTTTCCCATATTAGGTTAAAGAAAAATCATGTTGATCATGAAAATCAGACATATCTGTCAGTAATACTTCAGTGAGTTCATGAGGTTGATAATCTGAAAAATTTGTTTAATTTATACAGGTATTTCCACATTGTTTTTAAAAAGAGTTTCTAAGGGAGTTTCTTATTGTATATTTATATATTTATTTTCTTTTAGCCGGAGGCTCACCCCCTCATTAAAAAAGATTTCCTATTAGAGCTTTGGGTCTAAATTATACTTTTAAATCTTATTAGACTATTTGTTAACAAAGCAAATATGTGGTTTTGAAAATTGTAGAAACGCAATTTTTAATGAAAACTTGTCTTTCTGAGTCCATGCACAAATCTTGATCAGAAAAGGACATTTTACGGCAATAGTACATAATGCACAAGCTCTTTTAATTAATTTTTCAGCCTTGCAATGATGGATTTTGGCCTGATGTTTGCATTATCCACAGAGCGTATATTACTGTACCGCATTTATCTAAATGAAGGCTGTTTTTAAAGGATATTGTTCTGTTGGAGACCAAATGGAATGCATTTTAATAGTCTGGGAAATTAATGACAGACTGCTCTATATGTTATTGACTGTGTTTATGCAGTCAGCAAACATTACTGGATCATACACGGATGGAAACCCTCAAAATATCAAATACCTGCTAATTTTGGCTCTAACTCATTCTGATAAAGGACTGGTAAAGCACAGTCAGAGCACAAAGTTTGGAGAGCTACAGAAAATCATGCTCATTTTGAGCATTGGTTTTCATCAATCATTTAATCAAATTATATCGAAAATATCATGCCCTCCTATATATATATATCATGTGCCCTATATATAGGGGACAGGTTTCCTTGTCCTCTAATACATCTAGCAAACTAAACAAACAAACCCCAAAAGAACCAGCAAAAACCTGCATTGAGGTGTTTCTAAGATTATGCCAAACATGACAAAATTAAGACATGCCCAAACAGAAATTGCTCTTGAAATGGGGAGCATTACCTTGTATGCTCACTTGGATCTATATTTTTTAAAGGACCAAATTCTTTGTTCCCTTCATGAAGTTCAGTGATTCCTAAAAACAAGACTAAGAGAATAGGCAGCAGTTCAGTCGTACTTTTTGTCCTCATTCAATATATGCTTTGCTTTGTTTTTTCTTGCATTCTGTTCAGCTCAGAAGACAGAACTGTTAATTTCCTTACAAACACTTTACACTCAAATATGTTAGTGCTTCGTAGTCATTAACTAATGTATCTTGCAAGCTCAGCTATGAAGTGTGAGGAGTGCCATCATCATCATGTAGCACATCAATTTCTACAGTATAAAAAAATTAAGTTGGATGTAACCATTTGTATATCTAATCATTTTTGGAGTCAACCAAAGAAGGGATCCTGTGGATCTTCCTTACATTTACAACCTATACCTACTGTGCACTGAACAAAATGATTATGCATCTAAGATATCCTTTTGGAATAAGCAGTACCTAGGCATGTAATAAGATATTGCTATATTAGTATGTAAAGAGCTGACTTAAATTTTGTCTCTTCCAAATTTTTTATGATTATTTTTCAGTAGTATTCGTTACAGCCCAGTTGTTCATTTTGGTTTTCATTCCAACGTGGCTGTTATGGGATTCTGTATGTAGTTATTCAGATGGCAAGTGTGTAGATGCTACTACTGACTATATTTTCCCTGTAGTAAAAATACCTTTGTTAGTGAGGATGCACCAAAATATCCATAAACTGACAAAAGTAGTAACTAACAGGTGTTTACTTTTAAGCTTGATGCTATGAAATATTTTACCAGTACGTACAAACCTACAGACCAAGTGCTAAATATTTATTTCATTGATGTTCAAAACTCCCTTGAGAGCTCTTCATCCTTTCCTGATTTCCAATTTTTATTGACCAAAAATATGCTGGGCTGTGAGTGACAGCCATGGATAGGACAGAAACTAGACACTCACATTCCAGTGGGTAATACATCAAAAGTACAGGAAGATTTTAAGATTCATAGGAATTTGTGAAATCAAAGGGGTCCCTCTCTGTTTTGGGAAGCAAGTTATTTCATTGTTCATATTTACAGAAAAATGACTGGTGCATGTAATCTTACTGATAGAGGATGAGTCTCTTCTTCCCCAGAAACCCCTCTCTTAGTTGGACACTTTTATTGACATGTTAATAACTGAGTAATAGATTAGTAATGCAAAATGAATTACTGTCTTACCTAGTAGCAGCTATCCCATGAATTCGACATAGCCGTTGTGGATGAAGAGGTCTCAATGCTACTGATTTGGTGTTGTTGTGAAACTCTGTAAATCAACTGATCATTTGGTAACTATCAAAGAAACATTTAAACCATTGAGCATGGCCTAGACACTCAGAGGACTTGACTACGTAATGTTTTCCTTCAGAAGTGGACCTTTATAGCATGTGAGATAGAGGTAATACAGTAATTTTGTTTTTCTTCTTCTTTCCCTTAGGCATTTCCTGGAAATACAAACTCTGATAGTGTAATCCGGCATGATTTACAACATCCAGTTATTGCTCGCTATGTACGGATAGTTCCTTTGGACTGGAATGAAGAGGGCCAAATTGGGTTAAGAATTGAAGTCTACGGCTGCTCCTATTGTAAGTTTTCCCATGATCATACTTTCTTTTTCCCCGAAAGAAAAACTGAGTTTGGATCTCAAGTTAAATCCGAATCTCAAGTACTTTTTGCTTAGATAGATTAAGATGTTCCAGATTTGCTAGTTATATCGACCAGGGCTTCATGAAATATTTATTGTAACTTTAACTCTGGGTTGCTACTTTATTCTTCTCTGGAAGATGCAACACTGGAATTCATGATAACACTCTGAAGTCGCTCCTTTTGATCTTCACGCTTTCTCTTGCAGAAGACTTTAACTATTACATAAGCCTGGACAGGCCAGTTGAAGAAAACATAGTATGCAGATAAATGTTACGTTGAGTCTTGAAAAGAACAACTAGAAAACAAGACGTAATTTATTGCCTGATGCTAGAGATAAAATTTAAACCAAATAGCTAAGAAGTCTGTCGGAGTAGCTCACATTCTTTAAATGCATGACATGTTTTTCAGAGGTTTTTTCTTTCGTATTTGACTATGACTTTAGGATTTCTTTTGAAATCCGGATGAGCAGTGGTACAAATGCTTCTGGAGTTAAGAGCAGAACTGATTATGTTTTAAGAAAAGCAAAGGTCGTTTCTAAATGCCCTTCCTTGACTTCAGTCCAGCCAGCACTTAAAGAAAGTCTGAAAACCTGCAAAAGATTGTGTCTAATGTCCTATTTCCAAGTATGTATTTTTTAGGCAGTATTGTGGCTTTGTTGGTATTTGAGCTGGAAGGAGCTATTTGAGATTTGTCTTTCAATAAGCAGGTGTTTAGAGTAAGGTGAGGAGCACTTTTGCCATCCTAACTAGCGAAAAAGAACACCTTGTGATTTCAGTTGTTTTTATTTGGACAGATAATCAAAAGGCTATGTACTTGCATTTAGCACAAACAAGAACCATGAAAAATAGAGTTTTGGTATTATTTTTTTACATTTCCATGCAGTGAATGAAAGCCTATTTTAAAAATGTTTATTAAACCACAGAGATATATTTCCCAGCAGCTTCAGTAACTTACTCAAGAAATTAAATCAAACTCAGTGTGGTGTTGGTGCTGCTCTGCTGAGGACACGCTTGGGTGTTAGATATATTTGTAAAACCACAACAGCATATTTGTTTTCTGAGGAGCTGGTGATTATCCTAAAGTTGATTCTTGCTCAAAAAGAAACTGAGCTTCTGAAGTTTTAGATACCAGTGTGATTATTCGGTACATGACTCTTAATAAACAAGTGTTTACCATCATACTGCTAAAATGGTTTACATGCTGTTTCAAGGATACCAAACACTACAGCATCGTTAATTTTGCAGCATGATAAATACTTTTAAGTATATCTCCTTACTTGTTTATCAAGTGCAAATTCAGGTGTTTGATACAAAAAACCAACATCTAGTTTAATATGAAATATGACTCCTTAACAGGAAAAATGTAGCAGAATCAAACAATAAACCCCATGATTTTTGCAGAAGTATTTACAGGTAAAAGTACTGTCTTCTTTTGATGAAATGAATAGACAAAATACCGTAGGTACACAACAGGATGGTTTTAGAGGCTTAAAGGAAATGTGAGGGAAAAATAAAACACAGCTTGTTGACAAAATGATTTCAGTTGTTTGATGAAAAGGTGCTTGCTTGACAGACATTTGGTAGAGAATAAAAAGCATCTGTCAAGGAAACAGTGTGTGGAACTATGAAAATACTGATAAAATCTGTCTTCACAGAAGAAGTGACATGGCCAAATGTAATTTTGTAATTTTACTGACAGATTATTGCTGGTCTGTTTGTATTAGAAGTGAATTCAGTGACTGTTGGGGTTTTTTTCTAGAAGATTAATAATAATATTTTAAATCTTTATTTGTACAGGGACTTTTCTTTCAAAACGCCTCCTAAAATGCAGTGTGGTTTTTACATGCAGGGATTGGGCTGTCCCCAAAATGCTATCAGTAGATATCAGCAAAGCAGTTGAAAAGAGCTAAAAATTCACTGTGTTGAGAGAGGAGGGCAGCCCTTTCTTATGACTACTGGAACAAGGGAGTAATGTGTATGCATTCCCAGCTTGTCTTCAAATGCATCCTTTGGAGCCAGGTGTATATTGCAACATCATTCCATGTAGATGTGTCCTTTGGCAGACACAGACTTTTCAACCTTATGATTAGAAGCGCATATAAATGCAAGCAGTGTCATTGACCAGTGTGATTTCCAGATTAATCTTGCTGTCATTGAAGGATTTGGCCATGTAGATAATCAGTAATTTTCAAAAGCCTGATTAAAAAAAAAAAAAAAGGTTTCTAGCCAAATCAGCCCCAAATTTTGGAAACATTACCTAAATAAAAAGGCTGCCCAGTATATCACAATCATAGTTCTTCTCTATGTTTACAGATTCATATGGACTATATTCTTTTATTTAGATACTTTAGAAAACACATTTTCAGATACAAAAATCAGGTATTTTCTGACAGTGCAAGCAAGGTTTAACTGGGAAGTTATAGACTTTGTGAGTACAAAAACTCCTTCCTTGCGCATCACTGCAACCAGGTCGTTAGTCTCAGAGCATTAGGGAAAATACTTTGTCATATTGAGCTGCTTATTCAAAAGTCAGGTCATTAATTGCCATATTTTCTGATTCCTGTTTTGTTTGAGTATGCGCAAAAGATACACATTTTATTTTTGTACAAGAGGTGAAATCCATGTTCTTCCTTGCCCAGCCAGTTAGAGTTTAAAAAGAGGTGTGATTTCCAGAGTGGGATAAGAACTCACATCTGTTCCCTGGAGAAGTTCATAGCATTACCAAATCATCTTCTTCCAGTTTTGTTTTGTTTTGCTTTGACATCTGGGTTATCACTGAAACTCTGTATTTTGTGAGGATGAGAGCTGTTGGATTGTCTTCTAACAGAAGAGCTCATAGAAGTCACCAAAAAATAATTAGGGTCTCACTCTACAACAAGATTCAGAATAATTTTTGTATTTATATCTCTGAATAAATAATGACATAGAATTTAGAAAAGTGTTTCATTCTCCATAGGGCAAAACTGACTATGTCTTATTAAAAAATACCAAAATTGGGTAAATAACTTGCTTAATGGCTATATTAATGAAGGAGTTGCATGAGAAAAACAGTCTTGGAGGACAACAAGTAGACTGTTAGGTAACATAAACAATAGTCAATAAGAGTTTTAGCTTTTATTTTAAAATTATCTATTTCATACTCTGTAAAGGGGAAAAGGGTCTTTACACTTGCAACAACATCATTTATCAAAAAGCAAGTCGCAGAAAAGAAAGCAATATAACCAAAGGCAAAATAGCCAGCAAATCAGTTAAGTCAAAACTGATGGCAGATTCTTATTCATGCTCTTCTGGAGACACAGAGCAAAGGCATGTGACATACATCTTCCATCATGCCCACATTTATGAATTTTTGAGACAGGCAGCAAAGACATGGCATCTGGAGGCTATGACAACTACAGTGTAGCGCATTTTACTGCTGATTCATGAAGATCATAATAAGCTCCTGCAGGATCATTGCCATATGAATAGTTCCCTTAATCTCCATCCTGTGGCAGATGAATGCTACAAAAATGGCAATAGCAACACTATTGCACAGTCTTTGGCTACGCTGTTCAGGATAACTGCTAAGAGGCCTTCTGGGTGCTGAAATCCTGTGAGTGGAAAGCACTCACTGATGCCTTTGTTCACAGAGGGGTTTATATATCGGGCCGTGTTGATTTTCTGCATCTAAACTGTACATTTGAATCTTTTTGATGCAGTTTTGCATCTGATAGTAAGAATACTCGAATTCCAGATGATTCATTTGTGAAACGTGGGATATAATTGAAAAAAACCACTTGGAAACAGCAGGAAGGTGTGCAAATACTCATGCTTAGGGCAAATAGGTGACAGAAACAATGATAAAGCTCTTTGAATGGCTGGGAACTGAGCTGTTTCCATTCATTGACCAGCTCTGTTTGCTAATCCTTAGGAAGCAGTGGGACTGAACAAATGTCACTTGAGCTGTGTTTGCAGATCTGTTTGTTTCACTTATTTGCTATACTAGTATTGTGCTATGTCAGGTATTACTGTTTCAGTTTCCTGATGGGTGACTGATCTTTTCAGGAAGGGAGGGAAAAGAAGGAAAAACAGTAACCACATTCCTCAGGGTTTTATGAAATAATGGATGTTTGTATGGAGAGCATTTACTTTCCAGATAATAAAGCGAACAAAACAGTGATCACATAGACATGTTACAAGAACAAAAATAAGGTATGCATATGCTGTTAATGGATGAGCCAAGTTAATGTTTGCAAGAACTGATTAAGGAAGTATTGAAGTGCTAAGAACTATGGGCTAAACGGATCATTTGGGTAATTGTTGGTGCACTTAATCCTGTCTGCCTTCAGTGACATTGACTTAGGCCATTGTTTCCTTTGGCGGTTAATTCCACATTCAACTATACTTACTGTTAGGAAATTTTCTGTAATCCTTACTTGAAATAACCTTTGCTTTGTTTCATGCTCTTGGCACTAACTAACTGTCCATCTCTCGTGTGCCGTCTCCCACGATTGCCATATTTACTTAGAGACCTCTGTCCTGTTCAAAACCATATATTGCATCCAAACATTAAAGGGAGTATTTAAGGTAGATGAGAAAGCTGCTGTTACTTCCCTTTTGTGGAATCTGAGTAAGTTTACTTGGCCAGATTCAGTGGTAAACCCTGGACATTTTGTTTCACCAGCATAGATATAAAAAAATAATAATAGTATGAGCCAAAGACCCTTAAAGTGTCATGATTGCTATTGGAACACCCAGTGGTGAATAAAATACTGTTCTATATGTATATAAAGGCATGTGTACATATTTCTGCTATTACACTTTTTGGTTCTTACGTGAATATTCACCCAAATGGTGACGACACTAATGTAGTCCAGTAATCTGCTTAAAGAAATACCTGCCTCGTCTTATGGTATTTTATTACTTACAATAGATGTGCCACTAAGTTATCTGCTCAGACTTTTCTGACCATCCAAATAATGGAACTGCATAAAAATATCATCTGGCAGAAAGAAAGAACTATTTTGAAGTGTGTATGTTGTGAAATCATATTAGCATATTCCTAGAAGTTTTATTAAATTGCTGTAACAAACCGTGCTTTGAATATACAGGGATTTTAATGTGGGGGGAAAAAACGCAGCCGAAACAATCATTTGGGGTAGCTTTGCTTCTGGCAGTGGATGGGATAGTTAAGAATTCTGCTAAACATCCAACCTTGTTTTCCCCTTTTTCTTAGATTTCAGTATTTTTTATACTGGGTAGTTCTATCCTATTTAGATCTATGTGTTTGATTTTTAGCCATCATCTTCACAGCTCATGAGCAGCAAACATAGCTTGATATTCTCTTTCTGACATTATAAGGCACATGGCTGAATACTCACATCTAAACTATGGAGAGTGAGGGAAATGAACTGTTGAACTTTTTCTTTGCAAACTTTTAAGGATCTGTTTGAATATGTGCTCTATTTGTAAGCTTGCTTCTCTGCTAGCATACTTTGTAGCTTTTGCCACGTGGGAGGTATTTTTTTCCTTAAGGGTAATGAAAATGGGTGCCTTTTATCCTCTGTATATTCTCAGGTCATGGTCAGTACAGTTTTGCAATTTCAGACTGAAAATGCTGTCCTTCTTTATAAGCATTCTCAGTATGGATTGTTTTCCTCCATCCGCTCACCAGAAAATGATGGTTGTGATTGTTCCTAGATTTATCTTCATATATCTGGCATAATAAGTAATGGCTTCAGTCCATTCATTACCTTTGGTTGTTATCATTAACAAATATGGGTCTATTTTGGTAGTAGGTACTACTTAACATTTAAAACCTCTATTTACTGCATTTTAAAAATAATATTTCTTTTAAGATTTCGTGTTTGTATATGGCGTTTAGAAACTTTATTCTAAAATGAGAAGATTAGGACTGAAACAGAAGAAAGATGTTTCCAAATACCTTATTGCTTAGTTTCAACTCCTTTTTCCTAAATGGAGTATTTCAGTAAGATTTGACATGTTTGTATTAGAAAAAAAAATCTTAAGAACATGTCTTTATGTTTTGTTCTTCACCTTGTTTTAACCTGATGCAATATGATTTTTTTTTTTCTTTCAACTCTTTGAAACTGGCAGCAAACTAAAAAGTCCATTATTTTTCCATTTATAATTGTAATGAGGTTACTGGTAGATATTCTCAAGCACCACAGCTTTACAGGTTCATTCGTTAGCTGGCAATGAATGTGTAATCAGAGAAGAACAAGTGTGTTCTGTATGAATACATGCCCTGCCAGCTTCTTCAGTTGTGTTCTCACGCAGTTTTGTAACTGCCTCAGTAACATTTGTAAAGTTATTCAGCATTTCCTGCACTAGCAGGATGTGTGTGGCTGGCTCATTTACTCTTTACATTTTTCCTGTGGAACAGAGCAAAACTTGAGCAAATAGAATGTATGGCCAAATATGATAAACTCTTGCAGACTTCGATTAAAGTTTATTTAAGTCAGGTCTGGCTCTTCTCTGGTGAAAAAGAGCAGACTAACATCTCTTAATAGGTTTTCCAGTAACTGCCCACACACCCCACAGAAAGGGTCTTCCATACAGTGGTCTGGAAATTTAAAAAGCATCCTTAGGATCCATAAACATCTGATAAAGTAGAGACCAGAAGTTACAGTGTGCTTTTTCACAAAGTAAGGGTGGCGGCATTTAGGTAAATACAGTCAAAAGCTTCAGTCTAATCACAGTAGTCTTGCCTTGAAGTTTTTCTGCCTAAATGAACACTCATGGTGGTTTTGCCCAGCATTATTTTCTTGCGTTCCTGTAAGTGGTGATTGATCCATTTGTCCGTGATGACTTACTCACTAGAGAAGTCAGGTGGGTTTTTTCTCATGCAACAAAAAGCTTTGGCAGATTTCAAACTATAGGTCTTGGTTCTGTGCCACTGAGTTGAAGCCTGAAGGGCTTTCCTAATACTTGGTTTCCTGTATGTCTGGAATAAAGCATATGTTAAGGATGCAGTTACTTCCAGGCTCAGTTCGATATTATTCTGCTTTTTCCCTAAGCTTTAGATGAAGATGATGCATTTTGTATTTTTATCTTAAGCAAAATGGCAAATAGAGTCTTGATATGAGTACACACTGATTTCCTCTCTGCCAAAGGTAATATTAGTGTTCTCTAATATGAAACTGCATATATTAAATGATCAAAATTGCTGATGGGAAATAACAAATGTAACACTTCATAATAATGTTTTTATAAGGTAAAAATGAGCTTTGGGAGTGACATGCTATTGGCGCTAACTGTCCATCTCTCATTTGCTGTCTCACACAGTTGCCATACATTCAGTTAGCTTATGGATGTTTTACAGTAAATGGTTGTTAAACTGAGGTAATAGTTTTAATAAACATCTTCAGTACCTCCCTTTTATTGACTGCTGTACTAGGAGAGTGAAAAGGAACCTAGTAAACTCTATGTTTCAGCTGTTTATCACTGAACCTTTCTCTTGCTGACGTAATTTTTCTCTCTCCTCCGTTGTCAGTTCTTTTCTCCAAAAGTCTCTGCTACAGCTGCTCTCTCATTGCTTTAAATGTGTGTAGTTTCCTGATTCACATCCATCCTTGTCTGATTTTTCATAAGCACCGTGTGAAAAACAAAAGGGACGTTCAGGATTGTTGTCTGAAGTTTGAACATCAGCAGAAATGCACGGTTCCTTTTATGCACTTTCATAATGAATATGTGGTCCCTTGGGAGTATGAATTGTTTGGCAGCTCTCACCTGTGGAAAAACATTAGAGTGGTATCAGTTGAGCTATTCATATAGTCAGCTCTTCTGCTGGGAACTGGGAGTACCGCTCAGTATCTCTATCATTCTTTCTGAAACATGGATATGTGATTGTAGAGGCACCTAAATTTGAGATATTTTTTGGAAATGTGAGGCTCAGGATAAATGTTGAATTTCAGGCTCAATCTTACAGGTACATCTCTCCCCCAGTCAAAACTCAACAAAGGACTTCAGTAAATTTAAGACTAAGATAACTTGTAGCAGCTTCAGAGGGAGATGTTTGGCCTCATTAGTTGTAATGTAATTCATCACAAGCATTAATTGCATACAGCATTTATTTTAGAAGCAAACCAGCAGGGCGATTGCGCAGGCAGTGGGTAAGCCTCTGTAAACCTAAGCTAGGTGATGGTAAAAGTCACCGAAGATGTAAACTGGAAGACAGTGCCATGCTTCCCACTCTTTTGAAGGTTCCCCCTAATTTGGTGTAATTTTGAGGGGAAAGAAGCCGCCTGTTGGAAGTTTTTCCTTGTATTAAAACCTGGTGGCTTTATACCACAGGCTTTCTGCTAGTTCATTATTGTATGCTCACGCCATTTTCATGCATAAGTCTTTGTATTTTTTCCCTGTTGAAGGAACTTTAAGATTAAATCAAGCAGACTACTTTTTCTACAAGCAAAAATATACTACAGGTTTATTCACAACAGATAAATGGAATACAGCGCTGCAGGAGATGAGATGTGAGTCTTCATATTGAACACGTCTGAACTATTTAGCAATTCCATTGAAAACCTTGATTTTTGCATTATTTCACCTAAATTCTGACCCTAAGTTTGTCATCTATGTTTTAGGACAGCTGCAGACACAGTGAATGAAATATCCCTGTAGCACTGTCTTTTCCACAGATAAAGTAGGGGGATTTGAATAATTGATCTTCTGTCGTAATGCAGACATTAAATACTTGTGAATAAACCTAACTCTTCCTTTTATTTCATCCCTGCTGTAGAGAGAAACTTTATCAATCTAGGAAAGCACATACCTCCAGGCTGTTTTACCCAGGAGAGATCGTAACTATATTTTCCATGTACTTTTAAGTTTTATTTATGTTAGTGAAGGGATGAAGTGAATATTATCCCCATATTTGAATGTACAAGTTTCTGTGTTTCCAGTGGAACCCCTAGTGTGAGCTGAAGAGAAAATACTTTCACTAATTCAAATTCAGTTGACCCTTGCAAAGACATCTCTCTGAAATAATATTAGGATAGGCTGAAAGAAAGATTTTTTTTTTTTCCTTTCCTTATAATTTCTGATAGTTTTGAAATGTTTTCTGCCCAGTTATGTGAGAAAAGCCAATTAGACGTTTCGTTCCCAATTTTTCAACTTCTCATCATTTTACCTTTCTTCTTAAAAGTTGGAAAAAAAAAAAAATAGCATGACTGTTTAATTTTTAAAAGATCAGAAACAGAATATCTCAACAATTAATGATCTTCTGTAAAATGAGAAATCTATTATCTACTTGTCACACATTTTACAAACTGATTCAAATGCCATTTATCTTCGTATTTTCTCCATTTTTGTACTGACAGTTTTAAGTAAAAGAATCAGCAGGTTCTGATAAAAAACCATCCTGCTGCAAAATTTTCATCCATCAGTACCAAACCCAATAGTAACAGAATATTTATAAATCTGTGCCAGTTTCTTTCAAATAAAATTTCCTTGCTCTTATAGAGGTAGAGTTTCTCTTTTGATTGTAGGGGAACAATAGCAAAGCTGTAGTTCACACCTTAAAGAAAACAGAGTATTGAAAATCATAAACAAAAGAACTTGCAACTTTTAAAGAAAATTGCAACAGTTTATTTTTTACATGTTATACGTGTGTTCTGATGGGTTGCATCACTCAGGAGTAGAGCCCATATAACTCAGCTGTTAGGGAATGTTGGCATGGAATATATTTTTATTCACTTATTCGTATCTTTGCTTTTTCAAAGTGTATGAGTCTGTTACTGTCAGCTTTCAGGCTTTTTTTTTCTGAACTTGAACATTTCTTGACTATGTAGTTGGTATTATCTAGTTGTAAACTGCATTGACTCTTAGGAAGTAAGCACAGGAATTTCAGTTCCGATACTATCTGAAGAGACTGCTGATGAGCCTGTTTTATCTGAAGACTATTATCATTTTTAGTGAACTTTTGTAATAGAGAATAGAAGCAGAGTAATACCAGTTTAATAAAATACTACGATAGACTATCAAACCAAAGCATAGGGTCAGTAAAACCAAAAATGATTCCACCAGAAGTTACTTTATAAGTAAATGCATTACCTGCATATGCATGTGGTTGATTCTGTCGACTGTTCTCTTGACCAAGCAAACCTACACCAGTACTCTGTAGCTGCAGACACTTTATAGACTACTTTCTTATTCGTTACAAATTGCATGGTCACTTCCAGATAGAAACTTTTTCTTTTTTTTAACAATGAGTAAAAGAGGAAAAGGAAAAAGAAGGGGAAAAAGAAAGGAGAATTAAGCTGGCAAAGGAACAAGATGAAGAGAGAGAGCTCGAAGTCTGTCACCGTAAGGGCTGTCCAAACCTAGCTAAAAGCAGGAGTAATGACAGGGACGGCAGGCTCCTTTCTTGGTCTCACTGTGGCCATATCCTCCATACTCGTTCAGGGTCAGGACTATTCCACCAGCGGTGCTAAAGCAGGTTCTGGGAATAACACAGAAGTTCGAGCCAGGGGAGGTGAATGAATGCACAGTTTTACAATAAAGGTTGCTCTTTATTTCTTTCTTTTCCCTCTGGCATCTATATTAAATCTTGGGTTCCAAAAGGAAAGCTGATATGAGTCCTTCATCGTCTTGTCCATCAAGTAAGCCCAATTTCTGATCTCTGTCTTCAGGTCCATTGATTTTCAGTCTCCAACCCTGTCTCTTTGTCAGACATGATATTCATTCAGCTTACTAGTCTTGTGCTTAGATTTATTTCAGCCTTTTGTCTTTCAAGATTTTTCATACTTCTGTGAACCATCTTATGGAAGAAAATGACCTGAATTTCTGTTGTCTTCAATGATTTAAAGTCCACCTTTCCCAATCTTTTTGGGTTTTTTTTAACAGTAAATCAGCTGTTCAGATGTCACTTAATATATTGTGTATCTGTAACAAACACCTTACTCTACCTTAAATTCAATTTTATAATTAAAATATTATTAATGTTTCTGAATCTTTTATCTCAAAATCTGGATTTGTGTATTTTTTTAATCAAAACTTGTAAACACTAACTAGACTTTTTACAGATAAAAAAGCTATAGAACTGTCATTTATTTCCATTATGCACTTTTCAATGTTAATAAACACTACAAATCTTAGTTCTTTTTGCTGATGATGGATAATATAGGATAGAGAAAAAGTTTGCCTTTTGTGAGGAAACAAACTGCACTGTAGGCTTCACACTAAAACAAGCTATGACCATTTTCTTTGAGAAGAGTGCACTTCTAATTTGGAAAAAAAATGTTTATGCTATTTTTTTAATGCTTACAACAGTGTATTGTCTGCTTTAAAAAAGTAGTGACTGATTTTTGTACTAGTGTTCAGGATAGATTTAGCAATACACAGGAAAAAAAAACCAAACCCAAAGTTCTGCAGGCATTTTTAATCTGCCCAAGCATTTTGGAGCAGAATGTAGTGAGTGTGACATTTTAGTCTGCCACGTGGAGACTGTGGCTTCATTCTTGTGAAAGGGGGAAAAAAAAGTCATGACCCCAGAATAAACACAGTATCAGAAATAAAGCAAAGGAATAAGTAATTTTTTCACAGTCATTGCAGTAAAACTCTTGGATCAAGATGTTATTTTATTAATAAAATGTAATCTAGAAAAACATAGCGGGAGAGAGATTTTTTTATCTGCTTAGTGCTCAAAAGCTGAAAATATGTAACAGTATGGTCATAATGAAAACATATAAACAATTACTGCATGCCATTTGCTATCCATACAAACCTTGGTAACTATAACTAAAACAGATGAAAAAGTGGGTAGTTTGTTGTTTAGTCTTAAAAGCAAACTCAATAGTTACAACAGTTTCAGAATGTACTCTTGTGTCTCAACTGAGACAAGATTAAATGCTTTCCAGAAGTGCATTAACACTGGTAGGAGGGGGGTGTATGGATGAACTCTTGTACTGGGATAGGGTTGGGTTGCCAAGCTGATGTCCAGTTCCCTGTTCTGTAAAGTTTCTGGGACTGTAAATAGCCAAATTTAGGTGCATGCTTTGCTAGTGTGTGAGAGAGGGGCAGGTGGACCTTTAGATTCTTGACTACCTTTCCATGTTAGGCTTGACTCTAGTGGCCATTTGTGACATACAGGGGTAGGTTTTTGCTTTGCTGAAGGAACCTTCAAAGTAGGAACAATACTAGTACTAGTGCAATTTAATGTTCAACGGGGTTGCTATAAAACCAGCTGCACATTAGCTGCATAAAACTTTGACATGTATAAAGCTGCATTACTTTCCCCCATCTAACTGAAGTTACTACAATGTTTTTCCTGTAATTCCTTCTTTAAAGTTTTTTGTGTAACATTTCCTTGTGTCTCTTCTCCCTCTCTTTTTTTTCTTTTCAACAAACTTTATCCTTCTACTTAAGCTGATACCATCATGGCTTTTCACGTTACTGTATAAGCTACTGTCATGTGCTTTGACCATGAAGCCAGAAGCGGTAGTCACATAGCTATCAGAATAGGATCCATTAATTATGTTGTTGTCTGGCTGTCTTTGTGGAAGTGAAACACAAGTGATAATGCTTTTAACAGTATCCAGATATGTCTCTTTTTCAGAGTGATCAGCTCTTTCTCGGAGCTGGTCTCTGGACCAAATGACCCGCTTGGCTCCTGCAAGGTTGCCATTCCAACATGAGTAGAGCACAAAATACTGAAAATACTCTACATTTTATAGGTGTAAATAAAACTTAAATATTGAAACTGTAGCAAAAAAAACCCCAAACCAGTGGTGGCCTTGTACAAGCCACCACTAAGGAATAGAAGTTTAATTCTTAGGCTTCCAAACATTTTCTGTACAAAAGCAAATAATATGAACCAAATCAGCTTTAAGTACTGTGCCTGTTAAAAATGTGCTGTTAGCATCAGAGTGCTCCTAAAAAGAAATATTTAAACTTTATTTTTTTAAGAGTTTTGAGGTGGTTTTCTTTGTCTCATACAGTTCATTAGGTACGTCTATCAGTTGGTTTTCATCTCAGATGATCTGCAATTTCATGACACAATAGGTTAAATTTGGAGCAGCTTGTATTTTCTTCTCTGTTTTCTTGCATCTGTGTATCTAATCATACTCCTCATGTTCTTTTCTATTTCTATTCAGGAACTATGAATTAGATGTTAATGAAGAGACTTGTTCAGCATTTCTTAGTAAGACAAAATTTCCATTAATTTCCCTTACATCAAGACAGAGACTAGAATTCATAATGAAGTATTTTCTGTCACAGGAGGCATTCTTGGCAGAAATTCAGTTGTGTATTGGATAAGCTAAAGAGTCTTTGGTCCCTTTACATCTATCTACTGCAGCTTGCTTGTAATGATAATTAATCAGTTACCACCTCACCACACCCTTCAGCACTTTCTCTGGGTGACACAATTGTTTCTCACAAGCAAAACTGTTCCACGTGTTTTATTGCACTTCCTTGGTACCTTTTCTACTTGTCTAATTCAGTTTTTCAGTGCAGTCAGATTTTTTTAAAATATACTTCAATATATTAAGTATAATTAAGTAGCTGGAAGAAGGACCAAAATAGCTAATACTGGTCAGAACAGCAACATTTAGCATTAAGCAACTAGATTCTCTGAAAAATCCTAAGTAGTGTCGAGCATTACTAGCAAAATATGTTATTAAATCAGTTCCACATTTCCATCTAGTGCTATTTTATTGTCCCCATGCTGCACAAAGTTAGTAATTCATCTCTGTCATGGAATAATTATGCGCAAAAGCATTCTGATTCCTCTAGAGGAGTTTTCTGAGAGTTTGCATTTATTTTGCAGCAATTATTCTATTCTGCAAAATTTCTTTTTATTGAATATGCCTGTAAGGAAATATCCTGTTTGTTTCATGATTATCCTTCTGTTCCACCTTCAGATTTTTCAAAAGACTCAAATTTTGTAAAACTAATAATAAAACAGTAATAATTTTCTAATTAATCAGCAAGATGCAGAGTCCAGGAGACTCAAATGCAATTCTGTGCTCAGCTGAAACAGATAAATCAGCAGCACAGTCTGCAAATATTAGGTATCTAAAATGTGTATAACATTAATTATGAAAAAAATTATCATTTAAGGATCGTTATCTTATACCTTTGTTTGGAAGGGCTGCATGAGCTTGGTTAGCAGGATTTACGAGCTTCTGCTGACTTATGTTATTTAGCTATATATGGAAAAATAACTAACATTCTTATTTGAGGTGTAAATGTATATTTGATAACATTTGGTTAAAAGAGCATAATTACCCATTTATATACAAAAAGAATATTTTTCACAGGATGCTGTTCCATTAAAGTACATACCTCCATTAGATTTGCATCTTGCCCATGTCTACTACCTACAAAATTGTGGCCGCGCAAGTGTTTTGAAAGAGCCAGTGCTCCCAGGCTCCATGTGCTTCTGGTCTCTATCAAGGGCACTGTAAAGACCAAAGCAAAGGACAGCCAAGTTTTTGGTCTCCTCATTATCACAGAACCCAGGCAAGTGGCAGCTGTTTTCAAACACTGTGAAGTTCACCAGCTGCACATGAAAAAAAGTGAATGGAACATTTCTAAACCCTTGAAATTTTTCACAGAGTAAAAATCAAAATTCAAGTGTGTTACTGTATGTCTATGTATTGCATAGTGAAGAGGGAGTATTTTGAAATATTCCTTTTTATTGCCATGAATGAAATGTCAAAGCACAAAAGATTTCTGACAGTAACCAGCGATCTGTTTTCTTGACATTTGTACTGATTTAATTCAGTCACATTACATTTAAAAATAAAAAATAAAAAAAAATTACTTGTCATTTGTTACAGTTCACCAGAAGAATGGATAAATATGAGGGGAAAAAACACCCAGAAATAACATATGTTGCAGTTCGAACAGGCATGAGATCTTCTGTGTTTACCTTTGCTGTAAGAATAACATTATCCTTAACTGTGTGCACTGTGTAATCAGAAAAAACCTATTTATAGAAGGCTTACTTCTTTTCTAGCACCTCAGTACCAGTCATATCAGGTTCATATTTGAGATTTATTCCTGTATGTCCATTGGTAATAGCAATATCTACACTCGTAAGATATTGTGTTAGTGAAACACCATCATAGTCATTTGGAAGTTGTCCAAAAGTAATTTGGATTTTACAAAGAAAATGAAACAATATACATCTAATGCAGGAAAGTGTGTAAGGAGAACTGAGACCGAAGAAAATTCTGTTATTAGCTTGTGTCAGAAAATACTGGTCAGTTCAGTCTGTTTGTGGCTGTGCTGGAACAGAGAGGCAGAGGGAGAACAGCTGAACAGGACGGGCTTCAACCCTCCAATAAAATGGAGGGGAACTTGGGCACAAGGTGAAACTATCTTCTGAGAAAAGGCCATGAGAGGTGCATTTAAAAAGCAGAATGTTTTCAGAATGCACGTGTTTCTTCATATCCATTTAGCCAACAGTCAGACAAACCGTCTCACAGTGGTACCTGAGTGTTCCCTGGTGCTGAAGGCTTGCTACCCATCAGGTACAGTACATCTACCGTCTGTCAATAGTAAGAGCTTCATTCTGCTTCCTGTATTTCAGCAGGCCGGTGGTTGATGTATTTAGTGTACTGTATTTCGTTTTCATTTATGTTTTCAGGAACATTTATATTGTAGACTGTCAAATGGTGTGTGGTTATAAAAGCCTAAGAAAGAGACAAGCAGGAAAAACTATTTTGATGTTCAGTTTGTAAACATAATTGAATGCTTCTGATACAGAATATTAGTGTTAGATACTGACTTTGCCAAAGACAGACACATATATAAAAAATCAACAAGCTATTAAAAAAAGATTCATGTTCTCAGGCCCCAGGTATTATCAATTGGAGTCTGAATGACTATCAGCATGTTCTCTAGAGGCTCAAGAGCAAGAAAATAATAGGATTTTGAACAATAAGGCTAAAGACGTAATTTATAAACTATAGATCAGCCAGCAAGTGTTGTACTGGGATCAATGTATTCAAAGAAGAATACATCCATTACATGATTTAATCTTGTCTAATAGCTTAGTGGTGATGCTAGTTATTTTCCTGAGCATAAGAATTTTGTTTTGTGTAAACTACACAAAGGAGGAGCTTAAAATTAGAAACAGAGCAGCAGAAGGAATATGTGAGGTGATTTTCTTTTCAGTATGTTGCAGAGGATACCTTTATTTTAGTATTTAAATTCTAAACTTGACATCTAGTTGTAGTAAGGTTTCTCTGTTGGTCATTAGAAAGGCAGGGAGAAGTCCCAGGCTATTGCTGCAGCCTCATAAAAAACGCATTTAAGACATGATGAAGACCTCCTCTTATATGTGCTTTCTTGATTATTAGCTTAGGTCTAGATGCATACGTATGTCCCTAATGCGGTCAGTAGAATGAAATGTACATTTTTTCAATTCCTTATAGTTATCACAAATAGTGTTTCCTGCTGTTCCAAGGTGAATAGGTACATTTTTAAAGTACGTATTTCTGCACAGGATGTTGAGAAGAGAGAATAGCCCATTCGTGCATCTTTGCCAGTATATATTTGGTATTCCTCTCTTCTAGCTCATCTTGTTGAAGTTGTAAAGGATCTCCCTAGGGTATGAGTCTGGCAGACAAGGAAGTATATGGAGTCCTGAGTTGAGATTATCTGGTATGAACCCCTTTAAATTTGGACTACGGGCCATAAAGGAGTATGAGCCCAATAGAGGTCAGAGCCTTAGACAGACTGTCAGGAATAGCTCTGGAAAGCAACAAAGAAAAGTAGGTAGTATTAGAAATGGGGAAAGCTGTTCATAAGATGGCATGCTCCCTCCTTGGGAAGATTTCTGCTCTGTTGTAGGGGCTAACTTTTGGATGAGCCTTGAAGTAGATATTCGTTCTCATGCGTTTATTCTGACTTTTGTGGAAATTAGTTTCTAATCAAGTCTAATTCTAAGAACTGTGAAATGATAATGATTGCTTCCATCTGGCTATTATTTCTTTTAAATTTTGGCTTAAATCCTCAAAAAGATAACTGCCAGATTGCTAATAACATAGTTTAGAAGGTTTTCCCAGAAGAAGTAGGTGCACTATAAAACTGAAGGTTGTTTGGAACTGTTGGTTGTACTGGGTATACCCGCATTGCCTTTTGCTGGCTTCCCTCTTGTCAGGGATGGGGAGAAAAACGTAAAGATGGTGAAAAGACTTGTGGGCTGAGGTCATGACAGTTTAATAAGAAAAGCAAAAGCTGCACATGCAAGCAAAGCAAACAGGGAAATTCATTCACTACTTCCCATCAGCAGTCAGATGTCCAGCTACTTCCTGGCTTGCCTAATGGTTACTTGGGAAGACAAATGCCATAACTCCAAATGTCCCCCCTTCCTTCTTTCCCTGGGTTTTCATTGCTGAGCATGATGTTGTTTGATATAGAATATCCCCATGGTCAGTTTGGATCAGCTGTCTTGGCTGTGTTCCCCCCTAATCTTTTGTCTACCCCCAGCTCACTGACACTGGGGGTTGGAGCTATGTGGAGAGAGAGCCCTGATGCTGTGCAAATCCTGTTAGTAGCAGCCAAGACATTGGTGTGTTAACACTGTTTTAGCCACAGCTGTGGAGCACAGCACCATATGGGCTGCTATGAAGAGGGTTAAATTTGTGTTCATCCCAGCTAGACCCTGTACAGAGATTAAAAAAAAGAAAACTTTCACTTCAGCCATCCTAATAGTTATAACTCGCTTATCTACCTCTCTTTCAAGAAGTGGAGAGGGAGGTGGAAACTGCCTCTGAAAGAGGCCAGGTTCAGCCTCACTGGCTGGACCATCAAATCTGCTGTAGTCATTCTGATAGCTTTGGAAGATTTCAAAGTTGTAGGAGCTTCTTTTAATCTGAATTTTCTAAGAAAGCCAATTTCTGATATGAACCCTGAACTGATAATGAAATTAAGGGTCTGTTCATGCTGCCCTGATGGATTAGTGTAAGGTTCGTAAGTCAGAATGAATTTATTATGCATTTATTACTTTGCAATCTAATAGTAAGCCTATTCTAATAACGAATGTCTTGTTTGTCAGTCATCTATTTTGAATGTCATAATAGGTTAGATTTATTTTCAGTGTTGGCAGCATATATTTATAAAACCTTGCAGAGTACATCCTGCTCGTGAATCTAGCAGCAGAATACTCTATGAACCAAATGCAAGTATTCCATTAAGATGGTTTTGATGTGGTTTTTTTAAGGAGGAATGATCAAATTTAATAGAGATAGTTTAATAATGCTATAAAATAAAATGTTTCAGCAAAGTGTCATTTCTACTGCATGTTACAAGCGTTCTGTAAAATTACTATAGGACCACCAGTCTTGGTATATTCATTTCCGAAAAGCACTCAGATAGTAATTTGTACTTTTGTGATAGAAATGCTTAAATGCATGAATGGATCCACATTGTTTACCTTCGTAAGGTTATAGCATCTTTCTCCTGAATTGAAGGAGTTAAAAAGGGACTCAAATCATCTTCTCACTGTAGGTTTTGCAACAAATAAGGGTATATTCAACAGTTTGAGACAGCTGACTTTGTCTCTGATTTAGCAGGCGTTGTGGAATCACTCAGTGGCCCATATTTCTATCTCTGAGGTATGTTCCTAAAGTACGTACCAGATTTCCAGATTTGCACAACTCCGTTTACACAAGAGAAACAAAGAAACGGGTGGTAGGGATGTGTGAGGGCAAGTGGGAAAGGAGAAACATGCCCCAAGGTCCTGCAAAATGGGTGAACGATGGGCACGATGCTGGAACACAAGATAATTTTGTGTCGTCCTTTGGAGCTTTGCTTGCTGCCTGCTTCCCACCAAACAGCTTTTTGCCTGTGCCAGTATCCAATACATAAGCCTTATTCAGGTACTGGCCACTAAGGTGGGACTTAGAATTGGATCAATACCTCAACCTTTTATTGCCAAGGTTGGGACAGGGCTTGGAGCAACCTGCTCTAGTGGAAGGTGTCCCTGCCTGCGGCAGGAGCTTGGAACTGGATGAGCTTTAAGGTCCCTTCCAACCCTAACCATTCCAGGATTCTATGATTCTGTGTTTGTCAGATAGTGAGGTCGTGATGGAAATTAGCAACCAGAGAACATGGGAAGAATTGAAAAAGGGCATCTGTGCAATGCTAACATCACAAATGTGATTGGAATATCTCAGGAAAACTCCACCTGCTCTGAGAAGTTCGGTAGGTTTTGACAAACCTACAGCCATCTCTGAATGGAAGTAAATTTGCTAGCACTGGGAGATTTAGCATGGTTCCCAACATGAAAAACTTTTCTGCAGTATAACCGCTTTCTTCCTAGGACAACAAGATAACTTCAATATAATGGCTCTGAGGAAATTATCTCAGGCCAGTATTTATAGGATAGCCATAAATCTTTAACTTACAGAGGTAAAATGACAGGACTAGATGTACAGAATAATGTCTGTAATTTTTCTGTTTCTAAATGTGCTGCACCCAGCATGGACCTGTATCTGCTAATGATCACGTCAGATTGCAAAGTGTGTGGTTTTCCTCTCAAATTTGAGGTACTTTATCTTAGGGTTGGAGACGTCTTTTTGTTTATTGGAGGAATTGTTGCGATCATTGTCTTTGCTAACAATATTTATTTTAGAGTAAGATAAACTGTTCTGTACAATTCTTGGAATTATTTACATCAGAGTACTTAGGGCTGTATCTCCAAAGCATATAGACATCTAAAGATTCATATTTTCTCAAGTTTATAGATGGGAGTATGTCTTCATAATTTTGGCAATCCTCCTAGGTGTCATTCTGGCTCTTCAGGATTTGCAGTACTATTAAAAGTCCAGACTTGAGATGATGAATAAAAAGATTTATCTCTCACCAGACCATTTCCATTAAAACAACCTAGATCAGAATAAATTTTCTTCCAGGCTTCAGAAATCTCACATTTCAGATGTGTTGAGGAATCATTTTTCTCTCTTGCTGGTATTGGTGTTATGTTTTGAATATGTTTCTGTAATAAGCTACATGCCACCCTTGAAGATAAAAAATACGTTCAAGTGAAGCACATAATTTTGTTAGGCAAGAAGCACTTTTGTTTCTATAGTCAGAACATGAGATACAAGATGAGTTAGATCTGACTTCACAAGCCCACATATTTTCAGAGTGAAAATTCAAAATAGAGACTTCCATATGTAATCACAAAATAAAATAAAAAAATCACCTTTTCCCTGGTTTTATGGCACCAAAGAACTAGTGTATTTAGTGTAATATTTTAGATTTTACAGAGGGGTGGAGATTACCTCTGGGTTTCTATCAATTTTACTTATTTTCCCTTAAACTTTTGAAGTGTTTTTTAATCAGAAATTGTACTGCAGAAGTAAGTCTTGTCCTTAGAAATCCTCAGCTTTATAAAATAGCAGCTCTTTTAGTGGGCAACAATGAGTAAAAACAACTTTTAGAAAAAATAAAGCAGAATTTTTTAGCGTAGTTCATCAGCATAAGCTACCAAAAATGCAAGAAGACTGTGGTGCCAGTTGCTCGCCATCCTGTTTTTTTCCATCACGCTATTAGACATTTGATCTAATTCATTAGTCAACTCTATAAAAATTACTAAAATAATATTATTCTTGACAAAGATTTCTACTTTCCATTCTACTGGTAACAAAGACTCAGTGCAAATGCGTAAAAAGAGAGTTAGCCTTGCTATTACAATTGAGGAAGAAGCAGGAAAAGAAAAAGGTGGGGCATGGCAGAGATGGAGATAGCGAAGAGAAGCAGCTCACTGGCAGGAATGAGAATTATTTATGGGAAGTGAACTGCATCCTTCTTGACAGAAGCCTGATTAAGTTTGTGGGTATGGCTGAAAGAAGAGGAGACAGTAACAAATCTGTGTACATCACACATAACAAATTCTAACAATAAATATCTCTGAGCCTCCCACCAACCTCCTCCTTCTATATTTCTTTCTAATGATTTCACTGACTTATCTCTGCAGTAAAAAAAATCTAATTAGATTGGAAAGAGTAGCACATTAATTAACAGATAAACTAACAGTATTAAAGAGCAATACTCTAGAAGCTCACTCTGGTCTTCCTAATTAGGCAGCTCTCTCTGTGTGAAGTAGAAAATGCAAATAACAGCAATATAACATAAAGGGCAAAAGGGCCCATTATGCTGGCAGACAGTGAAGGTAAAAAGAGAGGGGAAGAAAAAAATCCCTGAAATACCACTTAAGCTCAGTGATCTGTAACTGCTCCATGGGTTGCACTAAGATTATAGCAGATTTATATTCAGTATATTTGACCAGTTCTAATGTCATCTCATCCAGTTTTCTTAGGAAAAGCATTTTGGAGTAATAAGAGTCCAGTATCAGGGATCAAAATGTTGTCTTTGTGCTGTCTTAATTAGGATGAAAGCTGTGTAATTAAGCAGTTACGCAAATGTTTCTTCCCATCCTCTTCACAGAACTGAGCTGGGCTTGGTAGAGCAGTAGGTTTCTTTTTATTGCAAGGTACATATGAGTTTTGTTTTCAAGTTGTGTATTTATTTTATACTGCTTTACAGTTTCATTTTTATGTTTTACTCTCTTAAAGTTCAATGATAAAGGCTTGTACTTGAAAGCCCTTATTTACTTGAAGGGCATACACTGAGAAATGCCCATGGAGTTCATTGCAATTTTTGCCATTAGTACCTTATGCAATGAGAAATTAGTGTTGCAAATATTAATTCAAAAGCTTAGATGCCACTTTTTCATACATTCCTTGAGCAGACTACAAAACTGACCTGTGCATCATGCTCTGAAGATGTATGGCACATCTGGAAGAAGCAAAAAGAGATCAGTTTTCCCTCGCTGAAGTTAAAAAGAACCTGGAAAATCCTGACTTTCATTTAACATATAGTTTACCTTACAGCTCTTACAGTATGAAGCAAGTCTAAATGTGTTGCTGAGTCACTTGTATACAGTCTATAAAAGAAAGGGTAGGTGATTCGGACAACAGTCCCCTTTGTCAATGAGACAGTATATTTGTTGTTTCTCTGGAAAGGTCAATTTAAGTATCAGTATTGTCAAGTGGTTTACTTCACCTGTTTAGAAGAAATACAGAGCTGTTCCTTAAAAGCATAGAAAACTGAGTAAAGTTTGCTCATAGGATTTGGAGAGACTAAGAACTGTTGTTTATGCTAAAGGACATTTCACAATAAACAAATACAGATGCTAACGTAGGATATGAACACATATGCTTGAAAGCAATCTCCTCTAAAATTCAAAGCAATACTGATTCTGCTGAAGCTGAAATAGCTTTGATAGTGATGGGATTTTCTTATAATAATTCTTCAGTGTAGACAAGGCCATCTGAAGCAGTTTAGATGGCCTTTCATTCAGCACCTCTGAATGAAAAGAGTGTACAGTCCATTTGATCTCCCTGTGGCTTTAACTACTCATCTGTCTGCACAGAAGTGTCCCAAAGGATCAAGGGTCTTTGGAAGAAAACAGTCCTAAGGACTCAAAAAGTTACTACCAGAGGACTCACAGTAATGAAAAGAAATGAATGAAAGGGGTTTGGGAGTTATGTTGTTGGTATTGTTTGCTTGTTTTAACTTTTATTACATCTTTTCTTTAAAAAGATGTTGAAAATAAATTTGATTAAATAGCTTACCTAGAAAATTCCATGAGGAAAAAAGCTTTTGGTAGAAAACATTAAGAATTAAAAGTCAATAGGAACTGGACATCTAAGACCCTGTAAGTTTATCATTTTCAGTATAGCTAAAGTTGTTTTTTTCCCCAAAGGTTTCAGCCCCTCATTTAATGGAGAGCTACTCTGCTGTTGTAACACAAAGTTCACAGGCTACTAAAGAGCTCTTACAGACCCATGTATTTCAATATTGTGTCTTTCTACTTTTTGCAGTAGATAGAAGATTGCTTTATAACTATGGATGGTGAGCATACCTCTTTTAAGGAGTTCTACTTCTCAGAACTGTCCCAGCAGTAGGTTTGTATCTGTCAAGCTGAGCAGATTTTGGTTCAGTTCCCCGTGATCTCAGATTGAGCAGAGCTTCAGCTGCAACAGCAGTCATTTGTAAACTCCTGAATTACCTGGGACTGGTAATGCATGCTATTTGAACAGCATGGGGATTTATCTGAGCGAAATCTTCTTTCACAAAGTTCTTACAGTATCCTGAAAAGAAAGATGCATTTGTTTTACCTTCTGTTCTCCTTGTCTTTGTTCTTGGTGCAGGTAAGCCTGATCAAAACCTTTCCACTGAAGCTGCATTCTGGAGAGTTGTTTTGATGAAATGATAGGAATAGCGTCTACTGTCTCTGGGAGTTTACAACAGTTCATAAAAAACCAACCGAACAAAAAGATCCATAAGCCATTCCAAACTAAAAGCCACCAATATAAACATTTCTTATATGATAATTTCCTTCTCCTTCTCTCCCCAAAGTCAGATTTGCTTCCTAAGCAGTTTAAGGAGATGTATTTTGGGTGTCCTCTTTCTGTGAGCTTTGATTTCTAACCGGATACCTCTCCTGTAAAGTACTGTGGAAAATCTTTCCATTATTTAATGCAGTGGTTCAGACGAGCAGAAAAGCAGACAAGGAAACATGACCCTGGCAAAGAACCCCACAGGCGGAAAAAAAGCCAGAGCAGTGGTGTATGGACTATGTCTGCTAGAAGGCACTGAATTGGCACTTTTCAATCGAATTTAGCAGTCATAATGAATGTTATTTTTCTGCTCATAATTTCATTCTCCATGCACCAGTCTACTTATTTTCAAGATGCGAGTGATACAGACCTGTTTACCTAAAGCAATAATGACAGACTAGAATAATGACAGATTTACCTAGATGTAAACACAGACAAGCATAGATACACCAGGATAGCATCGCACATATGATTTTAATTGTCTGTTAATACAGTGTATGCGATTTGTTGGTAATGTTTGAGCACCTTTGTTTGTTTGACTTGGAAGTGAAAGTTAAATTAAAGATGCAGACAGTGTAAAAATACCGCTAAATATTAGTCACTGGAGCAAGTAGCCTCTTGGTTTTAACAAGAAAAGCAGTGTGAGGTTTTGTTACCTGAAGAAGATCAGATCTTTTACTCAGTAAGGGTTTTTTCACCTATTTGTAATGAAGTACCAGTGGTAGCTCATCTTTACTTGCTACACATTAAATATTTTCTTCATTCCTTGTCTGTACAATACTGGCTGTTGGTCTTAAATTTTCAGTTAGCAATTACTGCTTTTTGACTAAAACCACCAGAATTAATGGGCTGTAAGCCATAAGTAAAAATCAGAGATTAAAAATCATTTCAGTACTTCTTTAAAAGTTCAAAGTATGCTTTTTTGGGCAAAGTCTTATATTTAGTGGCCTGTACAAAGAATTTGAAAAGGCTTTTATTAAATTACCATATTTCAATCAAATAGTGGTCAATGATTTTTGTCAAGACTAGGATTTTGTAGCAGAAAAAACAGTAGAGAGAATCTTGGAGGTGTATTCGTTTGAAAAATGAGTGAGGCCTGCATTGACTCAGAGGATGGCTCTTTGTTTGGAATTGTTATGGAAACTTCTGTTCGGATAGCAGTTATTAGGAGTTTTCAAACTGAGAGAAATGCAGAGGAACCGAATTATAATTTAAAATATTTACATAAAATGGCTTATTTTTCTCCCATTGATTTTTGAGAAAGCAGATTGTGCTTAATGCTTTTGAACATCAGACACGTTTATGTAAGTACCTAAATATTGACCCAGCAACCACTATTTCAGAATTTATTATGTCCTAACAGAGACAAAGTCATATGTGTGTTTATATTTTATTTTTTTTCCCCTTAAAAGAGTATTGATGCATGGAGTAGGAGTTAGTTGTATATATAAAATAGATGGAAGACTAATCATTCACTGGCGGAAGCCTAGTGATTAAAGGCTAGATTCTGGCTTCTGATAGAACATCTTAAGAAAGTCAGGAGTCCGGAAGCTGGCTTGAGATGTTTTTCTGCTGCTTCAGTAGTGCTTTTAATAGGAAAAAAAATTGCTGGGCAAGAGCAACAATGTCATTGACTACACAGAGCTATCGTATGCACAAACTAAACATGAATTTCAGGTTTGTAACCTTTACGCAGTTTTCATCTACTGAATGTAAGTATTTTAAAATATCCTAACAATGCTCTCTGAATGGCATTTACTTTTGGCGTTGATACTTTGAGGATGCTGCCACATGGAAGGAAACAGCTCACAAAAGCTTACACGTCCTTTTCTTGTTACTTTAGTTAGAATTTTCCCATTTAAAGTCTTTTCTCCATACTTGATATACACATGTAAACCCAAAAGAAAGTAATTTTCCTTTACAAACCAAATTCAGTATATGTGTGGCTATATCGCATATCAGATCAGGATGTCTTTCAGCGTAGTAAACCAAGAGAGACTTGTCTGCTGCATGCTTTGCTTATTTGATTTGTTCTAAACAAGGTTGCCTGGATGAACGGTGAAGAAATGTTCAGACACTGGATCCATCACAACTGATTCTGTAAGGAAAAATTCTGAGTGCCTCGTTTCAGCACAAAGGAAGAGCAGTTTTAAAGAAGGGAACGTGGCAATTCTTTGCAATGTTCTGGCAAGTGGGGAATTTGAAGGTCTTAAACTCTGCAACACCAGCAAATCTTAAACTGTAAAGCCTGCTAGAAGTTACAGATAAGTCATGTCTGGCAGCGGGGAGGGGACACAATATATCACTGGCCTTGAAGGTGCAGCCTGATGTACACAAAGGAGGAAAACCACTTGCTAGTAAAAGCAAATGTTCTATTTCCCGTTTCAGATCAGGGAAAAAAGTGAAAGCCCACTTACCTGAAACTCAGTGGTTGTGGCAGAATGAAATGTGAAAATAGGCTTGGAGCAGGTGGATTGGACTAGGTGATATGTACCCTTCCAATCGTAATGGTTTTGTGATTATGTGCTTGTACCTGCTCTTACCTGCTGTACTACCTGTCCTGGGGAGCATTTATGACGTGAAAGTATTTTTTCCTCTCTCAGGGAACTGTCTTACTCCTATATGCTCAGTATAACGCAAGTTGAGCATTTCATATAGCTCTATATTTAATAGTTTGGGGATTTTCTTTCTGTGGAGTGTAAATAGAGCTGCAAGTGATGCCAGTGCAGTACCAGCTTCTTATTTTTTTTGCTCATTATTACTCAAAGCACTCGTTTACTTAAAATTGGCAACTGTATGCTCTATTACAATAGCACACCCTTAATCATTAGGGGCCATCTCCATGTTAGAGCGAATTATTAGACTTCCACTGAACCAAAGCAGAACTAAATCTACTTAGATCATCTGAAAATAAAGCCTTGACTCACAGCCCTGAATATGAGTGGGGGAGTTTAATTATACCTACTGAAATGCATGTAGAGGAATAGAAAAAAGCCACCATTAATTCACCACTTGGTCCATGCACTTAGAGTTTGGGGCTCAAATTTTATGTCTTGCAAGTTAGAAACCTATACCTTTTCTTACATGACAATGTATAAGATGACACTGAGTAAAGAATACATTAGAGGTACTTGTGGTTTTAGATGTGTTGGATGTTGGGCAAGGAGAGGAAAAAATAATTGACTGAACTACTAATCTTGAATTACTTGCCCAACACCAAGTTCCAGTGGTCTGCTTTTCTGATGCTGTGCTGAACTAAACACAAGGTATTTGAGTAATTTGGAAGTACAACAGTGATAGTGAACTGTCTCATAAATGCATAGAGTTTTTCTACTGTCATTTATGCTAAAGGATTTGCTAGAATTAATTCATAATTTTTAACTGAAATGCAGTAGCTCAAAATAGTGATGTACTCCATCTTAGTGTCTCTTTTCCTAAAATAGATAGGTGCAGCAAGATGGAGTTAGAAGCAGCAGCAGACTGGCTGTTGGAAGAAAGAAGGGAAGACAGTACCTCCATTAGAAATTACCTTTAATGACACACATTCGTGTGCCTTAGACAATAGTGATGCTACTCACTAGAATAAATGTGAGTGTCCCCTGGCAAAATCTGAGACTCCTGCACTCCTTGCTCCTTTGGGTCAACTGCAGGAGTTTGAATGATGATAGTGAGATTTTTACTGTATGAGGTTTGAGTACAGCAGGTTGAAACTGCTGCATATTCTTTAATCAGTGTGTATGCAGCTCCCTTTGAAAGTTCCATTTACATATAGCTCTGTGGTTGGAAGAAGTAATGAATACGTGTTTGAAAGTGATTATGTGAATAAAGGGTATAGAATGTGAGCCAGAAAGAAGAATTTGGCTTTGAGTAATGAGTATTCTTAGAGCACCTGGACAATAAAAGACATGTGAAAGATGATATATACCATCAGATGACTGAATTAGGTGTCATCAGCTCAAAAAGAAATTACAAAGAGATATTCTAAATCATTATTTTGTAGGTCAATTGCGTGACTTCCTGTTTTCATGCAGCTGTAAACATTGAAACAAGGGCTCCAGCTAGTCATCTGTTTCCTTAATGTTATAATAGATTGTCTTGTCCATTTTGTAGCTCATTTATTCACCAAGTAAATTGAGTGTGAATGTTGTATGACTTGGTACAACTTCTTTCTTCCCTATAGGGTTTGGTTTGTTTTTTTTTTTTTCATTAAGTAAGGAGCAAGCTCAGCAATTTAATAAAGATTGAGACCTGTTTTGGCCATTTACTGTGTGAGAGTCACAATTGTCCTTTGTTATTGACCTGGCGCTCTTGTGATGTACTTTTTTAATAAACAGGGAAAACATTAGCAGGGTTAGCTGTTCTCAAGTAAATTAAGTTCTTTACTGTATCTGGTTTCAGAGTTTAATTATACACTTTAATATTCCCATTGAGATCCAGTATCAAATGACATGTTTCACAATGAAGGATAAACTAAATGTATTTGTGGTTGTGAGGAACACTTCTGACTTGTAAATCAGCATGATATAATACAAAAAGCTGAGTTTCTTTAGAATATTTGGATTATACATATATTTTTTGCCTAATTTATTTGGAAGTACCATAGCTAGAGAATAATAAATTGTAGAGAACATTTTGCTGCTTCTAGTGCATAGTCGCCTGAATTCTAACATAAATGACCCTTGCAACACTATCCATATGAAAACTTCTTATAGAAACTCATGTATTAAACTGCTTCTGTTGTGTCCATTTGGTGAATACTGTTATACTTTAACCTGAAAAATTATCAACTAAAACATGATTGTTACAGCCAGAAACACTGGAGGAGGTTTTGGTAAAAGGGAATGATTTCATGACCTACCACCTCTCACTATATCAGTGATGAAAGAAGGTGATGGTCATACTGGTATAACTTTGAGGTGATGAAGACTACACAGTTTAACTCACATCTTACAATTCAAAGATAGTTAAAAATACCTAGGTCTTCAACCTCAGGATGCAGCAGGTCTTCAGAACAGCCTTCAGTGTTTTTCCTCATTTGAACTTTAACTATTTGAATACAGTTACTTTAAAGAGCAGTAAGTGTGCATCAACAGTAAGTTCAGTTGCACTCTCAGGACAAAATACTTAGGTTAAAAAGCCTTGTTTATAAAATATCTCAACAATATACAGGTAAGATCAGAGGTTTTCTGGTTGGAAAAAAAAGAACGTAATTGTTGTTTAAGAAATTAAATAATTGGAATTAGGCAGAGAAACACATTGCCATGAAAGTTGTATGTCTGTGGTGCTCTATGTCCTATCTCCCCTATGAATAGCGTTCTTCAAATAGACTGTATTTCATACCATGCAACATGAGTGACTTTCTGGACTCGCAAACCAGAGAAGATTATGGAAGGCACAGCTTTTATCTGAGCTGAAGATTATCTTCAGTTGCAGTTTTACCTCAGTTCTCTCTGGTACTGTTAGTAGTCCACTATAGGAGCATAGAATTTTAGAGTATGGTCTTATTTTTACACTGTGGTTAGGATTCAGCTTAGAGCTGAATTGCGAAGTGTGGTCTAAATACATTCATTGCCTCATTTCTCCAATTTATAGTAGAAGCATGGCATATTTTAAAATGTTCCCATTGGGTTTTTAAATTAAGTTGCCTTTTGGAAAGCTGAAGAATTAATGAAAGAAATTTTGCCTGAAAATTTTGTGTTTTATTAGACTTGGCAGGAAAAAATCAACCCTAGTGTTAGGTGCTTGACAAATCATTCTAGTTCTATGCACTCTTAAGGCAATCCTTTTGTGCCATATTTGGAGGCTTATTCTGAATTCATAAGTCTTATTTTCCTTCAAGTGTTTTATTGTTTTCCTCTGTGTATGCTGTAACTAATGCCTTGCCAGACCTCCAGATTTTCCCTGAGAACATGCTTTTATCTTCCATGATACAAACCAGAAGGTAGGTGTAACTGCAGAGCACTGCACTGGTCTATACACTCATCACAAAATGGTTGTCTTTAGAAACAATTAGTATGTGTAGCAATGTTGTTCAATAGCTACACGGATTAGAGAAAGAACCCAATTGTCCTACCAAAAAAAAGCAGGGAGAGGGGACTTTTAGCCATGGTCATTAGATTACATTTCTTTATATTGTTTTCCTTTTTATTTTCTTTCTACTGCTTATTCATTCCACTTGTTGTTTTTATTTCTTATTAGTCATTAAAATTATCCCTGACAAAGAACCACATGTTTACAGACATTTGCATAAGAGCTACCAAAATGAGTAGTAGTATATTGACATTATAATAACAACAGTAGTGGTGATGATAGTGATAATAATTAAGAAGAAGAAATGCTTGTGCTTTGAAATTCAGAGAAAACTTGAAAAGGTCTGACTGCTGCTGGCATATCTTTGGTAGATATTGCACTTAACTTGGCAAAGCATTTTCACCACTTTAGGGAATACAGATTTTTTTTCAGAGTTTCTGGCAGTTTGTGCCTTTTACCTAAGAATTGAGTGAAAAATACACCTTGACAACATATTCTATGCTACTTTGATACTGCATTGCCATATATACATTATACCTAATGTATATATTCATTATATATATCACTAACATAAAGGGAGGCAAGAAAAAAAACCCCAACTTCATAGTGAATGTATTCTTTTTCAAGCATTGACATCACTTAGGGTTGGCAGGTAACAACAGGATCCAGATTCAGTGGAGGCTAAGCAGGCAAGAGAAACTTAAAATTGATTCTCCTTCACCTTATGCTTCTAGGCCATGAAGAAGTATACATTATTGTATATGCAAGATACATCTGTGTCTGTATTAGGCTTTGGTTTGTTTGGGGTTTTTTGTCTTTGTGACGGATGAAAAAAGGAGTAAATGCAGCATCAGTTTTCCTGCAGCAGATTTCAAGCCACTGAATCGCCCAAGTCCTTACAGCTGGACTTTGAAGGCACTGTTCAAACACGGTACCTTTGGCTCTCTGCCTCATCATACTAAGGTATAAAAGAGGAGGCCCTCTTTTGACTGCTGTGCTGGAACATGGTTTCCTCATTTTTCTGGTGCAAGGAGATGTAGTAATGCATCTCTAACATAAGCTATTCCAGTGGCAAATTTGACATGTTACCATGTTGCGGTATTTGAAATGACAGAAAAAGTAGATTAGGGTCTTCTGAAGTAATTTCTGTGTATGTAATTTATTGTAATAACAAAATGAGGGTTTGTTTCTGGTATGATTTTGAGCCTTATCCCTTGCTTTGTTAGGAGAACACCTAATTTTTGCTGTTAAAATACATAAATAATACACTGTGTGCTTATATTTGGCATAATGATATTTTACTATCTGTGACTAATAGCTACAACAAATGAAATTATGTATGTGCAATACTTTGGCCCAGCCAGAGATGCTTTGATGCATCTCTGATGTTTTCAGAGGATAGATGTTCACTGCATGGTTAAAGCTATTTGTTACTATAATATTAGTACATCAGACATAATGTGCCCATTATGGGGTGAGAAAAGAATGCTACAAGTGAAGATCTTTTCCCTAAAAATCATTTAATCTAAACAGAAGATTTAAGTAGATAAAATAGAGATAATGGAGGGGAGGTAATGGAGTGAGAACGTTGCACCTAAGGTTGCTGTGGATCAGCAATACAGGACTTTTGTATTTTTAATCTCATTGAAATATTCTGTACAGCCTTTGTAGAAGTGATCAGTCAGAGATCAGTAGTGATTTAAAAATCTGTGTATATGTTAAAATTGCAATTAACAATGTCGATTTTGTTTGGTGTATGGTAAGCTTTTTTCTGGCAAGTATTTTGTTGTTCTGCATTCTTCTGATCAGCATTGCTTTACCATGTCTGATAGCAGAGACTTTTTAGTCTTTTTAGGGAGTACCTTGATCACACTAGCTAAGTAGCTGTGCGGAAGTCTCGGAATTGAGTCTTTATGAATGAACAGTTCTTCATCCTTCAGATGCTGACATTGAGGGTAATTATATTTCTGTCACCAGAAAGGCAGGAACTAGAGAAGTTCTGGAGCTTGAGTCTGATTTGAAATTGTTTCTATGTAATCAATTAATAAATTATTTTAGAGTGCCAAATAAAATATCTTTGTACAGATTTGATTCCCTGACCAAATCTTGCATGTGGCGAAAAGCACAGGACAAAAGCATAGGTAGGAAGACCTCTTACTGGTGACTTATTTTCCTTTGAGATTTGGGAAGGAAGTCACATTTGTTACTGAATTTCCTGTCGGTATTTTTAAGGTTTTCTGTCTTTATTATCTTTTTAGATTTGAATTGTATGCAGTGATGCCATTAACTAACTAAATGGTTATAACGTGGCATCTCGGACATACACTGAGATAAAGCCTAATACATTTTCCTCACCAGCTGAAAGTGGTGTTATGTTTCTGAGATGTCAACAGCGTTATCCAGTTGATCCATGTCGTAGGAAGTCCGACAGGAGAGAAATCAAATTGAAAGTAATCAGAGCTGTATTTCCTATTAAAATGTAATAAAAACCCAACAAAATAAATTGTTTGTTTCTCCACATCTTTCTGCATTTTCTCCTCTTTCTCCCTCTTTCCCTCTTTCTGACATCTTTTTGCACTTCATCTTTTTAATTTCTTTTCCCCATTGCAGCAGTAGCCTCTGAGAACAGTCAGACTTCACTGAATTCAGGTGAAACATATGTATGTGATGGCTTAGGTCTCTCTCCTACTAATAATGCTGGTAGTTGAGTGGCTGAGGATGAGAATGAATTATATATTTACTCTGCAATTATAGGAATTATATGGCTTACTGTCTAAGTACCATTCTGCATCATGGTAATTATCATGATACTAAATAGCTGAGTGTCATCATAGAAGGAACACAAGTCATTACCACAGTCTACATATGATAACTCTTAAACATAATTGCTGTGTAATCTTTAGGTGATTGAATTATCATGCAGACCCATGTGCATGCTGCCAGCACAGCTCTGCATAAAAAAGCTGCTTAATCAAAGATTACTGCTGTTTCTTTTTTAAATTGAATGGTATTCAAAACATGGCAATTCCTGGCCAGGTTTTGGAAAAATGCATTTACTGAGCTTTTTAAAGTGTGTGATAGGAGTTTTCTTCAGTGAATGATGTCAAGAACATGTATGCATAACTGCAGCAATGGCATAGGTATAAAAGGGATACCTACTCGCCTTTTCATGGGCAGCACGTTGTGAATCCACAGACTCCACGGAAGTCAAGTCATTGTCCCGATCAGCAATGGATCAGATGCAGGACCATTAAGGTAACTTTTGCAGATGTTACAAAGAGGTCCCAGCTGGCCTTAGGGGAATGATGATATACCTCATACAGGGGTTCCTATAACCATCAGGAAGTAAATTTAACAAATATTTATGGAAGAAAATTTTCCATTTTATAAGGAATAATATTTTTTAGTATGTATATTTGTTATAAAGGTTGCTTAAGCTGCAGTGTTCAATTTTCTTTCATTTGTAGCATTTGTTCAAGGCAGTTTTATGTAGATTCAAAGAGTATAATCTGTATACCAAATTTGCTTTACATAGAAGTATGAATTTTGAGATAACAGTGACTTGCATGTAGATACTTTTTCTATAAACAGATTTCATGCTTTTCTAAATGTTGTTTTCTAGAAGTACATCCAAAAATCTCAAGGAGACGTTTCTTGGATCTCTTGACATCTTGTAAGGCAAGCAAAAAAAAATAGGTTGATGTAATCTCTCTTAGAGTATTTTTCTAACCATTTTCTTTGTTTCTTCAAAACACATTCCACAAGTAATGTATTTACTTGAGTCATGAGAATATACAAGATAACCTCACCTCTGAAATCACATAGTGTTGCTTCTGAATACAGACTCAGAATATGAACCAGGGCAGCCTCATTTCTGAGAGCAACATCTGCATCTGTGCCTGAGAAAATGTGTGCTCCTTGCATGCTGATGACTTTTTAATGGATTTCTTGCACTGCAAATACAACATGCCACTCTGATATTTAATTTTGAGCTGATCTGAATCCTGGAATTTGTCATTCAGAAGAATCAATCAGGTTGAGAGGTTTGGTTCAACTTAGAGCTTATGATTGGAATGTGTATTGTAAGGTGTGTTTTATAAACAAAAGTGGTATTTCTAGTATATATTGTTGTGTTCTTATATATGAAATATATCCTAATACATATGGGATATTGCAGTCAAGTTATAGTGCTCATGTTTTACGTACTGAATAAAATTTCTTCACCGTTTAGTTGGCATAAACAATAAGGGAGTCAATATTTATCATCTCATCAAAAGCCTTTGCAAGTTTAGAAAGATTTGAGGATAGGTTCAAGTTATGTGGTTGAATCTCTTTCATTGAAGAGTTCATTTGCCAGCAACAAATCTGTGACCTTTGGGTTTGGGTGTCTTAGTTCGTTACCTAATCAGAAGCAGAGATGAACAGAGGCTGCATGATTATTGTGCAAATACCATCTCTGTCTACCTGTCTGTCATCTTTCTAATGGCGATAAGAGCCTAGAACTGATGCTTCTAGTTATGTGATGCAAGGAATGGCAGGTGTACATGGCATAGGTTATTACTAGCCTAGTAATTAAGGGTGAGAGAATAGAAGACTTGACATATAGTTCTATATAATTTGAAGAAGTGATTGGAAAATTCTTCCCTTTCACCTCTTTTCCACAGACATGGAAATGGGTCTCTGTGATCCATGAAAAAGTCTACGCATTAGAAAAAATATGTAAATCTTGGCCATGGGAAAGATCCTTCAAATCTTTCAGTGACTGTTACCCATCTGTTTGGTGACAATCTGCTGCTACTGATTCACTTATGTTAAAAAACTAGTGTGACACAGAAATGCATTGCATATGCCTATTAATCTTTTAGAAAGGAGAGGGACAACATTTTATGGAGACATGAGGAAACTTGCATTATAGAATCTGCATCCTCATTCTCCTAGAACTCCTTGATTCCCATAGGAAGAATTTTATGGAGTCTTTGGCTGTTGTGAGTAGAGAATGAAAGTTTATTTCTAGGACTTTTTTCTGATCTAACTTGAAAAGATAAGCAGAGTGATTAGACTTACCTCCCAGGTTTAACACAGCTTTTTTTGACATGCTTAGTGCTCCTTGCATTAATAGTAGTGGCGTTTGTAACTGAGCCAATGTGTGAGTATGAGTGAATACAACATAGCATGTCTTAGATGTGGATCTCAGGTAGACTTTGAAATAAATACACTTGATGCTGGTTTGCAGAAAATATTGCCTGTCTGTAAAACTCTTAAGCTTAAAAAGCAGCAGCATTGCGAAGGTAAAATCACAAGCTGTGGTGATCCGTGCAGCCCTGAGATCCATAAATTTGTCTTTAGTATAAATTAGGTGGACCTGTTGGTCAACAACTGTCCACTGTCATGCTTTCCCCATATCAGTCTCAAGAACTGTTAATATAGTTTCTGCAAGGTAGCAAAGTCCTCAACTTCTGTATTTTGTGATAATCCCTAGACAGACAGTCAATGGTTTGTGTCAACTGGAGGTAATGACTATATTGTGATTATACATACAGATTTATTGAAGATGTACAGATGACAAACGGTTATGTCAATCAGAAACAGATATAACATACTACATCAGCATGCAGAGAATTATTGTGTCAGCAAAACAAATGACCTGGAAGTAGTAAAGAACTATTTATTATAGTAGGGCTTTGTGGGGAAAATCCTGAATGATGGAAGCATGATGTGTTGGTCTTTATATTTGAAAACTTGTTATGCTCAGTGATGTAAGGATATATGAATAGGCATCATCAATCAACATGAGTGCAAGCCTCTGTTTCAATTGGGTGTGTTTTAGTTAATGAATACAAGATGGGTTGTGGATTATTTTTGACTGAACAATGAAATAGGTATCATGTATGAAATACTGGTGGTGGTCTTACATACTTTTCTCTAGAAAATAAATGTTAAACGTCATGAAGCTTGATCGAATGGTCGTCTTTGGCACTCAAAGAGCTCTTCTATCACTGTGAAAAGTATTTCTGGAAATGATGGAATGTGAAAAAGCAACCTGTACAGATGCTGTACATAAGCAGTTCTTTGATAGCAATTAAGGGCCCAACAGTAGTAAAAATTGACTCAGCAGACAATTCTGATGGTTCTTAAATTCTCAAGACAGAGATGGATGTACAAGTTTGGTTGGGCTATTCTCTGAATCAGGGTGTAAAATACTACTTCGGACATTAGTTGAAGCATTTTTTAAATGTGTTTGACATATGTTGTAAGAACGAAGAATAAAGCCAAACCTGGAACAAAAATTAGCCCAAATGACAGATTTTTTTTTTTTTCCTTTTTTTCTCCTCAAAATTATTTGAGGCCACAGCTAACCCAAGATTTCCATATAAAACTGAACTAAACAAGGTTTATGCCTATGGTTCACATACAGCTTGAGGAATCTTTCAAAATTGCTAGGCAATTTCTTTGGGCTCCTGTTTTACTGTTTATAATCTTCACAGATACCTATACTGGATTTTAAAGAGGTATCAAATGAATTATCAATGGCTGCTCAGAAGTTTGTCTGTCTTTTTTAACTATAATAGGGAAAGTTTGCATGGCAGCAGCTGTATTTGAGAGAAACCAAAAGATGTTGATTTGTCCCCCTGAATCTGTCTTGTTTAATATGCTGTGGATTAAATTCATGTCCTGCCTGGTTCCTACTTGTTATAGTATTAAATTATAGACAAGAGAAAATATATTTACAATGCACATCACACTTGAACGTTTTTTACTCTGTTCAGGTATAATCTACATACAGCACATCTGATTTTCCAGTGGCCACGGGGATATATAGTCACTCATCAACAATGTTGTTTGCTTTTTCCTGTAGGGGCTGATGTTATCAATTTTGATGGCCATGTAGTGTTACCATACAGATTCAGGAACAAGAAAATGAAAACACTGAAAGATGTCATCTCTCTGAAATTTAAGACCTCTGAAAGCGAAGGTGTAATCTTCCACGGAGAAGGACAGCAAGGAGACTATATCACCTTGGAACTGAAGAAAGCCAAACTTGTTCTAAATTTAAATTTAGGTATGCTTTGATTGTTTAGCTTTATGTACTTTTTAACTCTTCCATGACAAATTTACATCAAATATTGCATCCTTCCCCCCCCATAACATAGTAAGCCACATCATTTAGTCAGGTAATTTGATGAAAATGGTGCTCACTCACTTTCTCTATGATTTTTTTCATTGTTTGTTCTCTCCCTTCCTTTTGATTCTCTGTGAGATACCGTGGAAATAAGATCATACAGAAAAAGAGGATCAGCAATATACTGTAGTTCGAAACTTGCAGCAAACAAAAAAAGCCTTGCTAGAATTAGGTTTGCCCTCAGCTGTGGCTTTGTATGAGAGAAGGACACTGTCAGTGCTAGGCAACAAAGGTCACCCTTAGGAACCTCGCAGCAAAAAAGGTATCAATCTGGACAGCAATGGACCACATGAAGTTGAGGTTCAGCAGCCTTCCTAGAATCTGAGAAGGAGGACTAGCAAGGAAGACATTCCAGTTTATCAGGCAATCTTATGATGAAATCCTGTATGCATTAGGTCCAGCACCCTTTTTCCCTTCCAGTGAAAGACAACAGGCTCATGAGTGACTGTATTTATAAAGTACATTTATCATGGAAAAAACCTACATTTATCTGGTTTCAGTTTGGTTTGGCCTTTTTTTAACTTCAAACAAGAGAGTTTTAGAAAAAGGTTCCATGAAGCTTTCTTTAGTTCTCTTACAGACATGTGAAGAGTAAATTACTCTGTTCGTTATTTACATTGAATAGTAATTATTTCCACTAGCATTTTCTCCTGTTCTTTTTCAGAAGATCAGCGTGAGCAGATGAGAAGGAAAGCACATCCTCCTATAGCATTTATCTATTTTTAACAATTTTAATTGCAATACTAACCCATTCATTTCCAGTTTCTCCATAATCTTCAGTTCAGTCTGTTTTTATAAGCTATTATAACTTCCATATATGTGTTTAGTGGGGATGATCCTAAATCATTAGGCTGATAAATGGGAATGGGCCCTGTGACACACACTCAATAGACAGAAGTAGTGGTTTGTGGTGTTATTCTTCTTCTGCCTGAGGGTATTATGTTTGCACCAGTCAGTGGACAAGGATGTTCATTTTGCTTGGTGAAATCCAGTGGCATAGGGGATGGAGGGGAGGAGGAATGGGGAGACAGGGTTGGATTTAGGTTTCGCTTTGCCCTGGGTTTCACTTTGAATTGAAGAAACTAAGGCTCATGTTGATGCATGGATTGATTTCTTTATATAGTTTTTAACCAATAGCTGTTGAAGGATCAGCGGCCTTCAGCAAAAAGGCAGTGTGGTCATTTGTAGGGGAGTAATGTCTTAAGTCATGGAAGTGGGATTTGCCAGAATGTGTTATCAGCATGCACAAACCTTAATGTCTGAGTTGCAGGCATGCTTGACGGCAAGAAATTCTCAGCTCCAGAAATGCCTTAGGTCCTCATGTATTCAGAACAGGGAAGATTGTACTGAGTTATTGGGCAGTGCAGCAATTTTTTAAACTTACTGCTGAATTAGTCATTTGCTGCTTCAGCTGAGATCCATGCTCTCAGCCTTTGCTGGCTTAGCTATGTCAGTCAGATTGCAAAGAGATGTGATCTCTCACTAGCGTAGCTGCACTGGCAAAAGCCCCTAGAAAACACAGCAGAGAAATCCAAAACTGTACTCTTGCCAGGCATCTGACTTCCAGGTTAGGAAGGTTGCTGCAGGAGGAAAGGCTGAAATAAGCTCTGTTAGCAGAAGACAGTTTTTGCTACTGTTAGTTCAGTCTCCACTGAGCCTTTTCCTATACACTCACTGATGTAGCTATACTGGCAGAGCCTACAAAGTATAGAACTCGGACTGAAAAGGCTTTTTGTTACCAAAGTCTGTTATCCGGTACCATGTCCTCCTCAGCAGTCACAGATCAGTACAGTTCCAGGGAATCTCAGGACCTGGCCCACAGGTGACAGCTTTTCATTGCTGTAGTATAGAGGTAAAAACACAGAAATCCCCTAATTGAAAGCAACTTTACAACTGAAAAGTTGGTATTGCTCTGTGGTTCACTTCCAGATAACTGCTGTTATAAATAACTATTCATAAAGCTCACTGATCAGATACCCACTATATTTGGTCTAGCTGTTTGTATTTATGGCAGCAACTCTCCACTGGGTAGATCTTAGCTTCACAGTGGACTGACTTCCTCCAGCTTTTTGCATGTCTGGTGTGATTCAGGTGAAATATTGACAGAGCAGGAGGAAAATGTTTGCCTGACTGGTATGAGGGTGAGAATTGCTATTGTTTCTATTCTCATCTTAGGCAGCAACCAGCTTGGCTCTATTTATGGCCACACGTCCGTGATGACAGGCAGCCTCTTGGATGATCACCACTGGCACTCCATCATCATAGAGCGCCACGGGAGAAACATCAATCTCACCCTTGACAGACACATGCAGCACTTCAGAACCAATGGAGAATTTGATTATTTGGACCTGGATTATGAGGTAGACACTGAAACTTGTTTGGTTTTATTCAAATTGGCTTTATAAAGATTAGTCCAATAAGAAAAGACAACTAATATAATTTAAGATGTTTTGGGACCTTTTTTGTACATTTGTTTTTGTTGTTATTCCCTACCATTTCCAACTGTGTTCTCTCTTAAGTGTAAATTAAGTTTCTCTTCATTAGTCTACTAGATTCCATCTGGTGTAAGAGTCATCTCAGCCTTTTGTTTTAAAATGAGAGATTTATGTTATTCAGCAAGCTTAGCATACACTACTTTTGAAAACTGTAAACGCAGCTGCTCTAAGTGGGAACTAAATTAAAAAACATCATACAATCTGTTGTTCCATTCAGGTGATACTTTTTCACTTGAATCAAAAAATCTCATTCTGTGGTGACAATTAGTATTTATTTTTAGCAAAGCAAGCAGATGAGAACCTTTTTACTAATATGGATCTTGCTCTTAGGTAGGTACTTCCTTGCATTTTCACAAATATGCCATCAATAACATGTTTATAAAGAAGCAATGCAGAGTTATGCAAGTTCTAAGAAAACTTCTGTTTAATCAGTCAGGTTAATGCACACAAGTGTTGAAGTGTTGGTGGAATTGTTGTTTGATTACACTCTGCTTCTGCTCTTGTGAACTTGTTCGGTTCCTCTAAATTGTGATTCGAACTTCAGCATGTTGCTTATTACAGACTTTGTATAATGATTTTCTTTACTGTTTCTAATGAGCCAAATACATATATTTATGTCCTTGCAACTTTTTAAAGTGAGAGGGCATCAAAATTAACTTGCATATTGATAGTTTTATGATCTTTTGATCAAGAATATGATGTGAATGTTTAAAAAAATTATTATTATAAATGAATCAAGTATTTACTTATATTCTGACAAATCTTTATGAATGCCTTCTTTAGCATTATAATGAGGAAATAATGAGCAGATTTGCCTATACTTCTGTGACTTATTGAGCACTGAAGATGTGTCTCGAGCTTCCAAAAACTCACATAAATAGGTTTTATTACAGATTTTCAAGCGAGTGAACTACAGAAAAGTTAGGCTGAATACCAAAAGCCAGGGTTGGGCAATTTACATATATAGATACCCCCATATGTATATGTGTGTGTGTGTGTATGTGTACACACACACATAAATGTAGCATGTTACATGATTAATATACTGCATACAGTGTATTTACACCTAGTAAGAGTAGGATCCAGGAGATTCACCCTCCTCTCCTCTCTGACATTAGAGGCCTCACTGGCAGTTCTCAAAGGTACATTTCAGTCTCCACGTACATGGATCCCCTTACGTTTAATGGAACTCACTCGAGTGTGTGTGGATACATGTTTCCATGATTCATCCAAATGCCGGAGCGTTAACCTGTTCTTCTTCCTTTCCTCTCAGTTATCTCACTTTGGTTTTGGAGGTAGTCACCACAGATGAAATTTCAGTGTGTTGCCCTTGTGATAAATTAATCATGGTGGATAAACCTGAAAGAGTAAAAACAATTTTTCATCAAAAAAAGTTTCTAGGTTACGTTCAGAAATGTTAAGTAAGCACAAAAGAGGAATAAACATTAGTTCTGATTGCATTTCAAGATCAAAAAAGAAAATCCTCATGAGTCCCTCTTAACTTAATGTCATGGTTCATGGTTTTTGCAATTTCAATCCTTTTCTTCAAAATGCTTACCTATCCATTTTCTCTTGTCCAAATGTATGACTACAACATACAGAAGAATGTTTAACAGCCATTAAAATATTCCAGTCACATTCTCCAGTTCATGTAAAGTGCTGTATCTTCTCTAAAGTCAAGTCATGTCACTTTACAATACCTGAGGATGTGTCCCGCAAAATGCTTTCACATAGCTGGTATGTGCTGTTCATGGAGATTCAGGTTTTCAGCTGTATAGCTTTAGCTCTTTCTATATGCCAAGTCAAAGCTTCCTCTTTGGGATAGAAAGTGATATCTTACATGCTTTTAAAATGGAAAATGTGTCCCTAGAGCTGCGTTTTCCTGCTCTCAGTAATAACAAATGGAATTAACAATGAATAATATTTAAAAGCTTGGCTCTGCCAAATCTCGGCAGCAGATTGTAAGTAGACGTTTTTGTGAGCATCTGTGGGACAGGGAAACTAGGTGTCATTACTGTGTATGCCATCATCTATTGGATATAAATATTTAACATAGATTGCAGGGATTAATCTCATGAGTCCTTTATTCTTCACATTTGGGCTGCAAAATATTAGTGAAACCATGTAGCATTTATTCACTTCCAAACATTTCAGAAAAGACCCTGATGTGGTAGAGACCTGTATAGTCTCTGTGGAGTGACAGGGAGAGACTTCATGAGATGAACATTTTTAGTTAGTAGACCACTTGGTTTTCCGCATTCTTTAGCAGCAGCGATTCTGGATAACTCAGTGTTTTAGGGTAATGAAATTCAGCATTAAGAGAAAAACAGTCCCTGTTTGACCTTGATGGCTGACTCTTTGCAGTGGTTGTCTTCATCTCGATGGAGCTCATTTGGCCTACTAAAGTCATGTGGTAACTCCTCATTGACTATAACTACATCACAAAAGCATGTTCTCAGTAGTGGAAAGTGCTTCTGTTTAACAGAGAATAGCATCTTTAACTATGTGATTCTGTAAAATGCTGCCGGATGAAGTAGATATATAAGATTAAAGGAAACAAATGCATAGTATTGGAGCCCACTGCTGCTGTGTTGTAGTCTGAGCTCTGGCACACAGTTAGAACTGAGTGAATGATTTGAATCAGATTATCCAGCTAATTCCATATCCGCTCTTGTTCAGAAAAATACTGGAATGGACATATATTCCAAGTTCTTTGTTTGAAATGCACGTTGTTCAGTAGCAATCAGAAGACCAGTTGATATATGAATAACTGTGATGTCTATCTGCTATTTGGACAATTGTAATAATAATTAGGATTTACTACCATAAATATTTGCAATCACAAAGTCATTACAGATTTTTTCTGCTTTTGCAGTGCTTATTTGATGCTTCCTTTTTTCTGTAAGCAGTGTTGCCAGCTCTCTCATTCACCGTGTTAGTGTTCAAAGCAAGCAAATACATGTACAGGAAACTTGTGTTAAAGTCTTTGCCCTCCAGTAACTATCTGCCATTTTCTGTTTCATTTAAAGATAACCTTTGGAGGCATGCCTTTTTCTGGGAAGCCAAGTTCTAACAGTAGGAAAAATTTCAAGGGCTGCATGGAGAGCATCAACTATAATGGCAATAATATCACTGACCTTGCCAAGAGAAAGAAATTGGAACCCTCTAATGTGGTAAGAGCATAATTTAATGGTCATCTACACTTTTGCTTCTTCATCAAAGGAGACTAGAAGGTTCGTGAGTTTGCGTGGCTGATATCCTTCTGGTATACTGGAATGATACAGAACACAAACCAAATTTTATCACATGCCCAAAGATCTTGCTATATGTACATTTGTGACTTCTTTTTTATTACTATGTCTGAGGATTTTACTTCTGGGGTCCCAGTTCATCTTTCCAAAATTAACCTTCAGTATCAGATAATCACTTTTAGAAAGAAAATAAGCTGAACCAGTATGTACTTCTTTCCTTTCCTCCCAAATTATAGTAGTCCAAACCCAGTGCAGACAAGCTTTATTATTAAATCAATTACAGCTTTCTCATGGCTTTAAACTCTGGTATCTTCCATCCCTGTGGAGCTAGTTGGATTGCTGGAGTGCAGAAGTCGTCCTACAGGCCTTTCTGGTAGCTCTGAAAAGGCTCAGTACATTAGATTTGAAAATCATTATTTAGCTTATTAACATTACAGAGCTTATTAGCATTTTATTCTATCTTTTTCTCTTGCTTAAGCATTCATAGTTGCTTTCATGTTCAAACTTGAGACTTTATGGGCAGAGCGATTAAGAAAGAATGTACTTTAATTACTGTATTTTTAAGGCTCTAAATGTTCCTAAAATTGCTTGCCTGCATACAAAGGCAATGCGGGTAAGAAATAAATGTATTATTGCCATGAATTTGAGACAGTCTGAATAAGTTGTTCAAGACTTTCTCCTATACAAGTTTACAGCATTCACAAAGTGCTGCTAACTATATGTATGGTCCCACTATTGCTTTTCTCTTCATGTAATAAAGATCTACACATGCAGCAATGATGAAGTGCAAAGGATTGATTATTATTTGCTTATTCCTTGGATATTAATACTGAAGTTCATGTAATTGTATGAACAATATGGCTAAATGGTCAAGGTAATGTGAAGGATAATTTTGAATATGGTGATGTTTGCCTGTACAAACTCAGTCATACAGCCTGGTAGGTAGAACCTTTTCTATACATTAATTTCTTTAGTGTTCTCAAAGGCAGAGAGCATGGTACATATGCCATGGAGGAAGACTCCACTTTTAGAATTTTTTGGCCCAATTGCATGAACGCCAGAATCTTTGACTTATTTTTTTTTCCAAAATTGCCCATGATTTCCTGTCTGCAGTGCATTTTAAGCTTGTAAAGTAACCATGATTTTCAAAGATTGAGGCCTGATTTAGAAAAGGAACTCTGTACAGGAGCAGTCTTTCCATTTCACACAGTCGAGCCCACTGCAAGTTAGTAGAACATATTCATTAAACCTCTTTCTGAGCAGAAGTGTTGCTTAAGAGGTTTCTGTAGTGTAAATCCTATCTTTTCACAAGTATGACATAGCTAGCAGGACTGAAAATTGTATGCCAAATAATCTCTCTGGTTTTTATTTGCTTGTTACTTTATCTGTTTGTTTTTACGATTGTTACCTGTAACATGAAAGTAAAAATCCACAGAAGAAGCTTTAGCAGTGTTAGTGCTACATCAAGAGGCTATGGCATGCTAGTTTAATGTGATGGTGCTGTTGATTTCCAATTCGAAGAATGGCTATAAAAATAGAAGCAAGCTTTGTTTTCAGTAGAATTACTTAAATTGCTTCAGCACTTCAAAAGCAAAATCAATTTTACTCTAACTAAATCAACATGGATTTTTATGTTTCTTACAAAAGCTTTTTTTTTCCTCCTAGTTTTTAGTCTGATTTACCATGAAAAATAGACTCAATTGAGAGCACCATTGTTGTTAATCATGTTTATGATGATGGCAGTTAAGCAATCCAACAAAGATCAAAGCTCCATTGTAGGAGATCCTGTACAAACCCACAACAGTAGGCACACCTTGCCCTAAATGGTGTATTATATGAAAAGGCAAGACAGACAAATGTAATGATGTGGAACACAAGCAGAGTAATCAGTATGGTGATGAGAAGTATCATAAGGTGGGGAAAAAAACAGAGGAAAGAAGGATGTTAAAGAGGTGTGCGGCAGAAGAAAAACTATTCTTAGATACAGGTAGTTGAATTTCAGAAATCACATAGTGAAAGGGACTTGACAAGTTAATTTTACAGAATGAGGAGGCCCAGAGAATCAAAGATGATAATAAGATGATAATCTTGATTTTTTTAGGTCTCATATACATAGGTATATGAGCAAAAAAGCACCACCAGGCATCTTTTTACTGAAGAGTAAGGATGTAAAGACAATTTAAAGTACTTTACACTTAAATAAAGTCCATCACTGACTTTAATAGTGTATTTCTTTTAGAGGGTAAAAATAAGGGGGAAAAATTGGCAATCCTTTTTGACTGGTAAGATGGCAACAGCTCACTGGGGAGAATGAGTCAGTCTTGGGCAGTTATTGTTCTTACTAGTAGAGCCTGATTTGTTTTCACAGAAGAAAATGACACAAATTGTAAAGATGCCCGAAAGGGAGAGTCAGGGAGACAAGAACAGCCAAGAGAGAGAACAGAAGGGTCTGCTCTTCTTCTGAACCAAGTTGCAAACAAGAGTTGGCAGTGACTAACTAGCACAGTAGATGCTCACTCTTGTATACAGCTTGACTCAGGACTAAGACAGAAATGGGAAACATGCTTGTAAACAATCTTGCAGTCTATCTTTTCTATGTTTTCTACTAATATATAACAAGCTTTGTAGGAATTTTATTACCTTGCATAGCTGAAGAATATTGACCCTTATACCACTAGTGAGAAGAGGCTAGAATATGCAGCTAACAAGAAGCAGCCCAGAGAAATTTGAGTTTAGGAATTTAGTCACTTTATCAAACCCATCCAGAGGTGTATTAAGGGCAAGCAGTGTGAATACTAATTTGATTTAGTTTCTACAGAACAGACTCTACATTTTTAAAGCCTGTAACTGAAAACTGGTGAGGAGAATCGTATTTGCTACCTTTCATCTTTACATCCACTAGGTCTGTGCTCCACCCAATTCTGCAGCTGTATGCCATGTATTACTAAATTCAATCATATACAAACTTAAGATGACTCTTTTCATTAAATTATTTATATTGAGTGAACATTATGTTAAGCCCAAAGATGAATAATAATGTATTTTGAGAAAAGTACTGAAATAACATGATAAACATTAGCATACATTGCCTGTACGGTATGAGCCATCCTGATTTAACAGGTATTGCAGTCTTAATAAACTCATTACTTCTCATTTGGGAGCTATGTATTCAGCCAGTAGCTCTATTAATTGGGAAAGGATTTAAGACCCAGTAGTAGTTCCACAAGGGATAACATCTGATTGTGGGTAGGAAGAATTGATTTATAAGAAGTAAACATGAAGCTAATTTTCAAGACAGATTAAAGATCATTATACAAAGCTCAAGCTACCCAAATTAAGATCTTTTTACCATTTCCCTTCCAACGTAGTATGAAAAATTCTCTGTTAAGACCAACAGTTTCAATATAAATGCACAGTATATTTTTGACTACAAGATGTCACTGCCCAGAGAACTATTCAGCAAGAAACTGAATCTACAGAAAAGGATCTATTTCTCTCTGAAAAATGGGGATGCCTTTATAGAGACAAGATGCAGATTAGATCTAACTCTTGACTTTGACCTAGTGAGCAAACTATATCAGATGGGCTGTACTTAAGAGAGTTGTCTTGTAAATTACAGTCAAAGAGGGAATTGATAATCCAGTTCAGATTAATGAGTAGCTCAGCAGGGAAAATACTAACTAGCAGAAAAATTAGACTTATATCTTCCTTAAGAAATCTTTCATGCAGTTCGGCTGCTGGTGGTGTGAAAAAGGATTTGAATGCATTTAATGCCATTAACATTTATAGGTGTTATACGTGCAAGTATCCAAAGTATCAGGATGACAGGAGAGTGTCAATTGGATATGAAAGCCGCCTTGTTACGAGGAAATTGTTAGTTCCTCTCGGTAATAAGGCAGAAAAAGAAACTCTTAAAAATGTCTAATAAAATGCTTTCTGAGCATTACTTAATTGGTATCTAACTGAACTGTGAGATGTCAGCTCTTATGAAATGCTGTTGCCTTCTGTGTCTCCAGAGGACTGTGTAACAGAAGCCATGACTGTGGTTGTGACCATAGTGACTGTTACACTGAGGATGTTAACAAAGAGTTGATGAGGGTATTTTAGCCACTCTACAGCTCTTTTTTTTTCTGTATTTAAAATCTGTGGTTTAACTAAAAGTTTTCTGTAGCACATTTGGAAATATTGAGACTAAAACTATTCAAACAAATGAGTTAACTATTTGGATTTAATGGTTAGTTGGCTGAAAACTTTTAAAATCTCAGGCAACTTTTAAACAAAAAACGCCACTCAGAATAGCCAAGCACCTTAGCAACAAAGGAGTTAAGTGGAGGTCCTTTGCCTTTACTCAGACAGTAGTTTTGCTCCTCACATTATAATTTAAAAGTTTCCTATAGTTGTTTTAGCTGATAATTTTCCTAAATTCTTGGATATTTTCTGTTATCCATGGAACACAGGTGTGTGAAAAGAACATGGTTTGTAGTGCTGAGGTTTTATCACAAGGATAGGAGTGAATAATTTAGATCAGAATGAAGAAATCTCTAGTTCCATATTACTGCAAACATCATTTTTTCTCAATCAATGATGGAGGCTGCCAACCTGGTAGTCTAGTTGATACTAGTTCTACTGGCCTTTATAGGTAGGCTATTTTAAACCCTTGGAATCAGTAAACTTGACTGGATTTTTGTCAGTGTCCCAAAGAGTAAAATTTTACAGTGTGAAAACTGCAGTTTCTTTTACCGAGAAAATAATTTACTACAAATATTAGGCATTGATCATGATCATGTACTCCAAATCCTTCTGTTTCATTAAATGAAGTATTACCTTATCTAGTATTATCCAGTAGAAAACACAGCAGAGAGGCTGGCTCTTCATGAGGTATTATATGTCCTTTCACAACTTCATGTACTGTATTGATTGACACATTGATATAATGGTATTTGGAAAGCTGTATTTCAATTTTATAAAAGGATGAAGTACTGCTCTGTTGTAGGCATCTTTGGAGACCACTGGAGTTTCTCTGTGATTAATTTCTTCATCTTTGAATTTGGAATATTACTGCTTTTATCTAAGCTTTATCTTAGTTAGACTTTAAGTGTTTAGGGCAAAGACTGCCTCTTACTGTGTATGTGTTCAGAACAAAATATAATGGGGCCACTGCTAGACAAAACCAAAACATTAGCAACAACATTATAATAGCAACAATAATAATAGTAATAGCACATCAATCACAGTAGTCAAGGTTTAATAAAACCTAGAATACTTTTCTAGAGGTAGCTATGAATTTAATGGAATTTTACCATTTTGCTTATGTTTTTGCTTCTTTTTGTTTGTTTGTTTTACTTAGGGAAATTTAAGTTTTTCTTGTGTGGAGCCACATACAGTGCCTGTCTTTTTCAATGCAACCAGTTACCTTGAGGTTCCTGGTCGTCCAAGCCAGGACCTGTTTTCAGTCAGTTTCCTTTTCCGAACCTGGAACCCCAATGGACTTCTTGTCTTCAGCAACTTTGCAGATGACCTGGGGAATGTTGAGATTGACATAAATGAGGGCAAAGTCAGCGTCCATATCAATGTCACCCAAGTGAAGAAGAACCGAATAGACATCTCATCAGGTAAGTGTTGCTTTATTTTAATTGGTATCATTTTTCTTGGTGTTGTTTAAAAGCATCATGGACCTAAAATAAGAACAGTTGTTTTACAAAATTGAAAATTTAACTATATTAAATCCTCTTTCATTGAGTAAGAGGTAGAATAATATTGAAACAGTTGTTAGATTAAAAAAAGAAGACACAAATATTCTGTCATGAAACCCAGACGAGGTATGGCCCCTTATCTGTGAGGCAGCATTGCTTCTTTTTTCCTTCCTTCCATCTGTCTTGCAGTCTTCCCTGCAAAAGGATTTGGTTTCAAAAGGGGATGGTACTCCCATGTTGAGAGTAGCCTAATAATTAGGTTGCTCCTGTTACTTCCTAATAAATAGGAAGCTCTCATTAAAGAAAAAAAAAAAAAACCCAAACCCCAACCACATTTGTTTTAACCACAAGGCTGGCATGAAAAATACTGTGGCATTCTCTAACTGTGCTCTTTAGAGTCATGCTGGAGAAGTACCAGAGTTTTAGCACCTAGCTAAGGAGAATTTGGAAAATACTGGGGTATAAGGTTCAGGATTAGGTTTGTTGCTGGAAGAAAAAGGGCATGCATTAGTGATGGTTGATCAGCCTTTTGATATTACATGATACTTTGATAAATTATTTATTTTCAGTCTGGATTCTTTATGGGCATTTCTGGATCAGCTGTGGCCAGTACACTGTTTGCTACATCATGTCAATTGACACTTTTCTCAGCAGTCATAACCTAATCATGCGTTGGAAGAGACAGGGTTGCTTTGCAAATGGATCTAGCTCCACGTGAAAAAACCCAACCCGGTGATTATTTCAAGTAGCAGATATGGCAACCTAATTTCTTAGCCAAAAAAGGGACACCTTTTTTTGACTGAAATCATCTGTGGTTCCTGTTTTTTCCTAATTTCATTGTGGAGTCTTCAGTGTTCAACAGGATTGATCTACTGGTATAGCTCTGAAGGAATGACAGTGTTTTTATGTCTACTTACTTGGTTGATTTCTAGTTGAAAATACATTGTCTGTATAGTCATATAAACAGGGATGTGAAGAAATGTCAGAAAAAATAAAAAAATGCCTTTTTTAATGAGAAAACATATTATGTAGGAAAGTAACATTTCATTTGGCACTTGGACATTTTTATGAGTTTTCTCTTTTCACCCTATTAATGAAATAGGGTGACATTAAAATAATGAAATAGGCATGAAATGAAAATAAGTATTTTAACCATAGAACTGAGTAAAATATGAATAACAACAACTAAAAATCAGAAAATACCTGTTTTGTAAAATTAAAGTGGTTTTATGAAAAATATGTACCTCCTTCCATCATTACATTTTGCTTTAGCATAAAAAGTCAACAACATAGATTGCAAGCTAGCATTTCATTGCCTCTGTTATATAGATACTCTCATAAAAGAATTAAGTAATGTTTTGGTACTACAGTAGGATCTTGAACAGGAGTGTTTTGTTAAGGTGCTAGTGCATCATAATTAGGAAACACATGAAATTATCAACCTCAATTCTTTCTTCCTTAGCTCTACCTAGTACAAATCCCAGTTTACAGGGAGAAGTGGCTACGCACAATACTTCTTCATGAGCTTTCTTCTGACTATCAGCAATTTGCCACTAATTTTGCCCAGTGTGTGTCTTGATATAAAACCATTCTGAGATGCCATTATGTTTACATTCTGCTAAGAAAACACATACAAACACTTTGAATTTGCTTTTCTGCTTTCCCTTAGACCTTCACCCACAACAAAACCTCCACAACTACTGTGGTGTCGCACCAGAGTTTTCATATTCTGACTTTCTTCTGAAATATTCTAAACTGAATGTTCTTCAGAGTAAATCTTTTCAGTCTGTATGATCAGTTTACTTAATAGCCCAAGAATCAAATGCAGCTATTCATTTTTATAGCCACGATGCTGTTCTTAATCTCCATCAAATCCACTATCTACATACTACAGTTTGAGTATCTTAAAGAGTTAGCAGTTTCCTTTGTTATTACAGTTTGTACCGCAGTAAAAATGCATTTATTGTTTAATTTTCAATGTGTGGACTTTTTATATTTGCGTAGCTATCCTGGGAAAGTATTGATTTATTTTCATACCTTCATATTTATTTTCATGCTTCGTTGCAACAGGCATTTCAGTGCCTGTGAAATGAATTGTGTGTGTGAACACAGGAAAGCAAACTATGGCATCTGCCAGAGAAGGCTGCAGAAAGAACACTGCTCTTGTACAGCAAATATCACGGCGACCTTCTTGTTCCCTTTTTGTGCAGGGAATTAAGACGTCAGCATATAAACCTGCTGGGTTTATGCAGAAGTCACTGCCTTGGGCACAAAGATTTCTGTCTGTTGTGGTCCTGTAGACTTACTTTCATGTGCAGTTTTTAGTGCCAGCTTTCCATGTTAACATGGGGACATCAGCAGTTCATTCTGAGGCATAGTCTAATGCTGGCTCTAGAAACAGTAATTGAACAGACCAGCAGGAATTCCATGAGAGGACTGTATGCTGATGTGGAGGTGGCAGTTTATTCCTTCATGTCTCTGCACTAAAGATACTAGTGTGGAGCACAGTTCTGGTTTATCTGACTTTCAGTGTCATAATATTCTTTAAACACATGAAAGCTGCATGCACTGACTTGGGAGCTCTGTCTTAGCGTGAGTAGAGTTCAAATAAATGGGAAAGTCTAGCCTTCGAATGTATCAAATATAGTTAAATTCCCATGTTTCTCACTGGTAGGTGAGCACTGCAAACCTCCTTACTGAACTACTTCATGAAGGGCTTCATGGTGCCTGGGAGGGATCAGACAGTATGTGAAGATTTTCTCGTCGACTTGATGTAACTGTCGTACCTAATTCACTTGAGCATTTAGTTTAAGAAGAGAGAGGCAGATGAAGTGGTAAATGCTCCATCCCTGGCAGTGTTCAAGGCCAGGTTGGATGGAGTCTTGGATGACAAGGTTTAGTGCAGGGTGTCCCTGCCCATGGCAGGGGTATTGCAACCAGATGATCTTGAGGTCCTTTCCAGCCCAAACCAGTCTGTGATTCAGTTTGAAATATTTTGTTTGCACTTTACAAAAATAAAAATGAAATAATGCGTAGTAGGAACAGTTAAAGGAGCTGCACTTCTAGTCCCGTATAGTATACGGACCTCTGTTTACTACTTACCTATAGAATCAGTAAGTGAAGAGTTTACAGGACAGTGTAAAAAGGTTTGTAGGCAACATCAAATAATCAGCAAGCAGAATCAACTGACAGTTAAAAAGAGTGAGAGCTATTTCTAATCTGAGAAATCAGAAATAGGTTTATTCTTTATTTTTTATGCCAGTTCTACTTTTTCTGTTTTACATACTGTATATAGTGAATGAAGGGATTCAGTAATGTGGTCAAATAGAAAGCATGAATGCAAAATGTAGTAAAATGCAACAGACTTTTGTGCTGACCTGGTAAAGTAGAATCTCAGGTTTTACTTGGCGTGGCTGTGCCTTGTGTAACAGTGGTCAAACAACTAGACTCTGACTTGTCCTGGGCTTCAGCCTGGTGAATGGTGGAGGCAATAAAGAACTGTTAAATCAGTAATACTTTTTTCACTGTGTCCATAAGGTGTACACTCTTTTGCCCATAACACAGTTTTGACTTAACAGAATATTTTACTTTACTATGCAGTTTAGCTTTCAGTTTGTAGTACCTATGAAAGCGACAAAGATGCTTAGTCCTTGTGGTTATACCTACTGCTTGATTTTGCTTACTGGGAAGAGTTTTTCATTTTTCCATGTTCTTGCCAGTCATTCCTTCAAAACAGGTCTCCAAACAAGAAAAAATTCCTTCCCTTCTCTTCCCTGCCCAGCACTCTGGTAAGTGTCCAGTAAGCACTGTTGAGTTATGAATAGACCGTTGAGACTATCATACAGTGTCAATGGCCTGGATTTTGCTTTTTCTTACGTTAATCTTATTTAGACACTACCACCATTTGATTGATTAGAGTTATATTAATAAATTTGCTGTTAGTAAGAGGAAAATCAGGCCCATGGAGAGCTGAAATAAAGATTTAATTAGAAGAAATAAGCTACTGACTGTGCAGAATTACAGAGGTGAAACACTTAAAAGCTTGTATATAAATCAAGACTTAAATGTCCTATTGACTTTTTCTCTGCAGAGTAAACTGGGATTATTATCTTCATAATTGTGTATGTCCCACCATAGGGATTAATAATAGGAGAGAATCTCAGAAAAGAGTCAAGAGATTTATCTTTACTGCTTTATATAGTTTTGGATTAAATTCTGCTTTTGGCATCATGGGATTCAGGAAAACTTCCTGAATATTGCTGGCTTTACCCAAGGGATTGATGGGAGCAATGCTAGGCTGAGAAGATAGAAGGCAGAAGTGTTCTTGCTTTCTTTAATAACTTTTTAAAAGCAGATTTCCAGTGTTGTTCGAATACCAAAGGATTCTGATGCTCTGCTACAGTTTGAAAAGTAATTTAATTTTAGTGTATGATACCTGTTTACTCTAAGAACCTACTCAAAATTTGTGATCTTGCAGTTAGAACAAATTGCTGATGAAATTGAATTGTTTGATAATGTTTTACAAGCTAATGTCTCCTTTCTTGAGCACAGAAGAAATCAGCAACAGGAAAATGTCTTCCTCCCACACCTCTCTTTGCCAGAAAACCTGTTCTGAATCTCTTCCCAAAGCCACACACAAATGCTGTTCAGTGCAGGGTTAAGCCACAGCCTGTGTTCCAGTTGCCATCATTTCTTCCACTTAATTATATCTACCTGGTTCAGCAGCTTAACCCAAATTCCTTCTTAATGAAACCAACCTTTTCTGAAGCTTTCAACATGGGGAAGAATTGGTAACCCATTAACAAACATGAAGAGTGTTGCTTAGACATAATAGTAACACTCAAAATAGCACTCCTGAGGAATCATATAATGGCTTTCCATTGTTTGTAATCGGCAAACCTCAGATCTCTGTTTCAATACAGAAGAGAACTTCTCTGCCTCTTGAGAAAAGGCAAAGTTTTGATGCTGGCACATTCTGAAATAATCTCCTGATTTATCCTGTGTTTACTTTCTCCCTTGTCTTTTCATAGACAGGTCTGACCTTTCATATCTAAACATTCTCTGCTCAACCTAAATACTAGAGGCTCTATGAAGATCCTTTGGATTTTATCCCACAGTACAAATGATAAGTCGCTGAAAAAGGACATCATCTCCTTTGGCCCATAATATCTTAACAGAGAAGCCTTCAGTGTCAAAATCTTCAGACATTAAATTGAACTTACTTGCTTGGAGCAACTTTTTTCCTCTTCCAACTCTCCAAGTTAACATCTTGTTCTGTATATTAGCTGCTGCTCAAGGATGTCTTTAGCTCTTCCAGTCAACCATAAACTTAGTAAAAGTTGGGATATGAATATCTTTTTGTCATATTTATCTGTATTAAATAAATCAGACCTCTCCCCATGGAGTCTCTCTGGAAAGCCTTTCCACCCTTGTGTCTTTCTACTAGATCTCAAGTCATCTGAATTGCAGTGCATTTGTATTTTAGACCCCAGGTTAAGATAACATCCTTCAGGTAATAAAATGTTGCTCTCTGACAGATCTGAAGTGGTATTCTTCCAGTGACGATTCCCAGGGGCATTTTATGTGGGAATTGATAAGTATTTTTTGTCTCTGTTGCTAAATGTAGGTTTAAATAAGGGATCTGTATACACACAGCACAAGTGCTCTTCTGGTGGGGAGGTAACATTTCCCACCAGGTCTTTTCCATATTACTGATACTGCTGTATAACTGAATGTTAGTAAGTGGAGGCAGATACCCGTGAGGCACTTGTCAGCATGATCAAGATGAGAGACACAAGTTCTGTCCACAGAAGACAGCATGATGATGATTTAGCATCAGAAGAGTCTGAGCAGATAGCCAGTTTTGTGTCTTTTTGTGTTTATTTTTGGCTAATGACTTCAAGCAGTGGATGCAGCTACATGAATACGTATTTGTGCTTTTGAATTCCACAGAACTGAGAAACAGACATGCTTGGAGTAGTTATTTTTCTTTCTTCTACATGTTTTTCTCCTAGTCTGTTTTTGCATCTCGGTACAGTAGACTCTCAGACCAGTCAGAGCAAGAAATAGAGTTCCTGATTGCAGACTTTTTTGTCTAAGAAAACTGATGACTTCAGTTCAGGAGGTTTGTGAATTCTGCTTCATCACTCACTGATTTTCACTGGAGAGCTGCCTACCAAGCACAGGCTATGCATTCCAAAACACAGATAGTACCATTTTTGGCTACTTCACTGAAAGGAATATAACTCTCTGTTGATTGCACTGGTACCTTGCAAGCATGGAGGAACCTGAGAATCAAGAAACCAGGCTGTTCTTCTGGAGAGGCTTCCTAAATTTATAGAGGAGGCTGAAGTTCAGTTTACTTCTTTTGGCATCGTTTTCTCTTGGCTGTAGAACAGAGTTAGAAGGGACCTTTGCACGGCCTTCTCTGTTTTAGCTTTAAGCAGTCACTGCGTGGCACCAAATTTCATTCAGGTGAAAGGTACAATAGTCAATAGCTACATGGTAATTTTAACTTCCTGATAGGAGGAATGTAAATTATGTGAGTAGAGCTGGATGGAACTAGTTGGAAATCTACACTTTTAATTCTTTTTTTAATTCAATAAATTTGACAAGAAGCGGAATCAATTTTATTTGCTTTCCGTGTTGCCTTTGCTTACTCCATCCACATCAGTTATTGCCAGTCTGGTTCTAGTCAAGTCAGTGAAAATTTAGCTTTGGACTTTGATGGATGAAAGATAAGCCCCTGAGCACTGAATGCTACAGAGGTGCCCAATATTTTGCAGTTACCTGAAGAACATAGTTTTTTACTTAAGCGGGTCCTCTGTCTGCATATTTTTGTGGAATGCAAAATAGCATGAAGAGATCTCTCTCTAAAGATTGGTTTAGCAAGCCAAACATGCTTACCTAAAACCAGCATTACCTCTTGGATCAGTAAGAAGCTAATGTTGGAAAGGACATGGCAAAATATATTTCTGTTTGTGTTTTACAGTTTTTCAGGACTTATATGTGCTGATTGAGGTAAATGTGGATTTTTCCAGTATTATTTTCCTTCTAGATTAGTAATAAATAATCAAAAGGATAAAATAGAGACGGGAGCTGTAGTTGTATTTGTTGTGTTTGTGCACATCCTGACAGCAGTATCCCCAGGACACCATTGAGCATTCATATAATATAAATGGAGATGAAGGAAATGTTTTCTGATATCTGAAAGACTGGATATCAGAAATATTATGTTCTTTCCCCCAGTATACTAGTTTGCCATCTCTGCCTCCTCTTCTGTAAAGGTGACAACCTCACAATCATGTCCTCAGTGCTTTCAGCAGCAGCATGAATACCATCCAGCACCAATGGCTTAAACTTACTAATTTTATAAAAGCCCATTTTTCTGTTAATGACAGAATGAGATGGTTTCTGTAAACTTTTCCATAGATGTTATTATTCCTTGAAAATTCTAATTCAACTTAGTGCTATGTTAGCTCTTCAGTTCACCTTGTAGCAGATTTAATTCTTACTGGAAACTAGTGAGAAAATGTAGGAAATTATTTGAAGTCTGCTTTTTATTTCACTTCCATTTCGGGAGAAGTAGTTGGCTAACGACATCTCATAATAACCCACCATATGATTAATCAGCTATAATAACTTAAGCATATACTTCTACTGCCTATTTAGTATGGCACTTATGTTCTTTTGTAGATGGCTGTGAGTTAAGTGGAGTAGTAGAAAGTAAAAAGAATGCTCCCACTTCGATAGTATGAGTTATAGCCACTGTACATATGTATATGTACTATTGTGCGTACAGCTATATGTCAAAGAGTTTACTCACCTAATTTGCCATCTGTGACATGCAGGAAGTTCACAGAATGTCAGCGTTTGGTAACACAGTAAAACCATCTGAATGGGTTCAGGAGAGCCAGGGCAAACAGCAGGTGAGTCTACACCCTCACATGATGCCTTGTTCATCTCAAGGTCCTGCTGCTCTGACTGTCCCCCTGGAAAAGGGCTGTAGCACTCCTAGGATATGTAAGTTCAGTAACCATTTCATTATGGTTTAAAGATTATGGAGGGGGCCTACAAGGATGCTGGGGAGGGACTCTTCATCAGGGACTGTAGCGATAGGACAAAGAGCAGTGGTTTCAAACTTAAACAGGAGAAGTTTAGGTTATATATAAGGAAGAAGTTCTTTACTGTGAGGGTGGTGAGGCACTGGGATGGGCTGCCCAAGGAAGTTGTGAATGCTCCATCCCTGGCAGTGTTCAAGGCCAGGTTGGACAGAGCCTTGGGTGACATGGTTTAGTGCGAGGTGTCCCTGCCCATGGCAGGGGGTTTGGAACTAGATGATCTTAAGGTCTTTTCCAACCCTAACTATTCTATGATTCTGTGATCATCTTTCAATGGGATCAGGAGTTGCCCCACCATCAGCACTGATCCAGGAATAGTTCAGTGGTTAGACTCATCTGGAGCCTGTTGCAACAGACAGTATTGACATACACCATCTACTGACAAAACACCAGCTTTTACTGTGACAACCTGGCTTGTCCTCCCATCACTTTTCTGCAAGGGTCTGTACCATTACAGAATGTTATGCTCCTCCACCCCCCTCTCCTTCTGCACACACAACATATTGTGGATGTAATTGCTTAAAAAGTGAAAATACCTCAGGGCATGACATAACCACCTTATTATTCATCACTTTATGAAGAGATACCCACTTTTAAGGTCGTCGCATTAGTGTTCCAGACCCAAAGAAGGATGTGTGGGGTCAGGAGGAGAGCCAAACTGTTGTGACAAGGTTGCTGTAGCTATGGTCCTGTAATGATAATCATATGATAGCCATGAAATAGGTTAGTTTTGCACATGGCTTAGACAGTGTGGGGTGTGGGTCAACATGATGAAGCCCAGAGAGTGGGTACTGATCCAAAGACCCCTCCATATGCTGTATAGTGTGGATGCCAATGGATTGCTGTAGGGACCAGCCATGAGAACTGCAAATGTGAGCTGCATTGGGTGAACGGGTCAGGGGAACACAGATCCTGTAACCAGGAACACTGGTCCTGGTTACAAAGACAGCAGAGATACATCCTGTGTTGTTTCAGAAACAAGAAACGGCAACAGAGAGGGTCTCCACTTACAACATGCTATATTTCTTTTCTGTACACTTAAAAAACATGTTTAGGAACAGAGCGGGAGATCAGAGGTCTTAGGACCTTCATTTGTAAGTTATTGTTGCTTAGAGGTACTGCATAGTAGCATTTCATAAAAAGGGCACAGAACCTTCAAGCAGTGGGCCACATAACACTGTGCAGAACCCCTGTGGGAGGAAGCTATCAACTATGTAGAGTAAAACAGCCAGTGCTATCTTTTCACCTTTTCATCCTCTCCAAATGCAAGGGAAAAAAGGAGATTTTCTTTACTTTTAAGGTAGGCATTGGCACTTGGAGTAAAACCAGGAATACTCTTTCTAGTGCAGATGTCCTTGAAACTCATTTGAGTTTACAAGGAATTTTGCAACTTTTAATCTTATTTATCACTAATCCTTGGGTAGGTGTCCCACAATACCTCTAGCCACTTACTTCCAGGAAAATAATTAAAAGTCATTGTAATATTAAACACGATTCTTTTGTGGGGGGTGGGGGGGAACACGACCTAATTACAGGCATGGAACTTTAATTTATGTGCTGGGAACTGACACTCAATATCTTCTTTTTCATTGCTATTCAGGAACCTGGGCAAATAGATTATTATCTTGACAGGTTTCTGGCAGTCCCTCTTGGTTTGACAGTGTTATTTTAGAGAGAAGAGAGAGTCACTTTTGTGTATAATGAAAGGAAAAGTTGTCAAGCATCCATACATATTTTATGCTGCATAAAACTTATGTGCTAGAGGAAAGATTCTGTTTTCAGTCATGCCATTGTAAATTCATAGTGCTGCTGCTGACCTCCAGGTTTCCATCAATGACACAGAATGGCATCTAGCCCAAAAGATGGATGCCATTTTTTACACGGGCAATGCAGCTCTTCTAAGTCAGCTTTGCCCTTCCTATTCTCTTGGTTAGTACAGTTGTGCACAATTGTGATGTGTATTTTGGCATTTTGGTAATTTTCTACTGACATTGACAGAACTAAAAGCAATTTCTATCAAAGTGCTTCCTTGAAATGGCATCAGGTACACTCCGAATTGTCTAGGTTTTTTTCAGCTTAGTTCACAGAAGTGGTTACCCTTAGCTGCAAAAATAGACTCAGGAAAAAAGCATTTTCTAGTAGTATGTTGCTAGCTCTGCCTTTACTTTGGTCTTGAAAAAGATGGTAAGTACCTTCAGGCATTTTTGCACATTGCTTCATTTCATTTTCAAATGCTGCTGAAGCAGCAGCACATGAGCACTGAGGTGAAACAGAGCAACCAAAGTCCTTTGGTTTCTGTTAAGCTGAATGGCAGATGATATTGTCTTTAAAAAGTTTGCTCATTAAGTTTATGTATTTGGGAAAAAAACCCAACTCAATTCCCTTGCTGTGAAGCAGCCACTATAAAATACGTAGTTTATTCTAACAGTAAGCAGTATTGAACTGTTTCACTGAGGACAAATACTGAAAATTCTATACATCTCCTTTGAAAGAGGAAAGAAAAACATGTTTAGAGGCATGACTTCCCTTATGTCTTTTCCAAGAAATACATGTGTATGCAAGATTTGAAGGATGCATTCTTTTAAAACGCAAAAATAACTTTCGTTTTCTTTTTGCAGATTTAAAATAGTGGAACAACATAATACATGTCCTCAAAAATGAGAGTTTCATTGATTAACCTTTTGTAATGTTTTAACAGTTCTTTTTATGCACTCAGCACATGCATTAAAGCCAACTGCTAAGTGGAATCAACTTTACTACAGCACTAGCACACGTATTCTAGCTGAAGAAAGTAACATTCTTAATATTCTGGTGTTGGTACTTAGATAATTACCTATGAAAACAGTAATAGCAGATCCCATGTCTCCAGGATCTGGAGTTCCCAACACAAGGCTGATACTATTGACTGTACTGAATCTGGGAAAGAAGAATGTGGTGCTGAGGCACCTTTAGGAGAGTTAGGCTGGTTTTTATAACGTTGGCAACAAGTGACATATTTGATCAAATTTACTGTGTGATCAAGCTTTGCTGTATGCTGTACAAGAGTATCTGGCCCCAGGCGGATGAGCTTCATGTATTGAAGCATCCTCCAAAGGCATAGAACTAGGCACAGCACAGCTCTTCATTCTTTGCCTTCACTGGGGCCTGTGAAACACATATATTGTAGAATCATGGAATCATAGAATGGTTTGGGTTGGAAAGGACCTTAAAGCTCATCCAGTTCCAACCCCCTGCCACGGGCAGGGACACCTTCCACTAGAGCAGGTTGCTCCAAGCCCCTGTGTCCAACCTGGCCTCAAACACTGCCAGGGATGGAGCAGCCACAGCTTCTCTGGGCACCCTGTGCCAGCGCCTCAGCACCCTCACAGGTCCTAATGTCTAATCTAAATCTCCCGTGTCAGATTAAAGCCATTCCTTGTTGTCTTGTCACTACATGCCTGACTTCAGTGAAGATACTGTTTTATTCAGACTTGAGAAGTTCTTCCTCCAATAGTCTGAATACTTCCTAAAGAGAAATGCAGTCTGTGTGTTTCAGTGTTATTTACACCGAGCCGTGCATCAGAGTGTTGTTACTCATTTACCATAGGTTTTGCAATTAGAAATTAGTCGCAATTACAGAAAGCAACTTGGTTGGTATTTTAGTTGGAGATGCCTGAGGTACTCAAAGACAGTCTTAAAAATATATGAGACATGCTCACTTCATTGCAACTAGAAAGCTGTAGGCATAAAACATTATGACCCCAAAAATGTTCACCAACTCTGTTCCTTATAATGGAGAAAGAGCAGAGTGCTGAACTTTCCCTGTATCTGGTACAGTTCAAAAGGAATTTTCAAATCATGCCATGGCCTTAACCTGTCAGCATTGATTGGTAGCAAGTTAGCAAGTTCTAACTCTTACAATCCAAAAGCACATTTATTCTTATTCCTCACAAACCCCAGGGTATATTGTTAACCCAGTAATAAGGAACTGAATATGTGTAATATAATACAAGTCCCACTAAATTTACAAGTAAGCTTCTTGAAAAACTGCTCAGGATGCTTAAGGCAATGCAAAAGAATAGTACTTAATACAAAATGTTCCAAAAACTCTGAAAGCTGGAGAATGCTGTTTTGTTGGCAGGCCACTTAAAAAAAAAAATCAAGAAATCACTAAACCATTTTGTTTTCCTTTGGCAGGATGACATTGGTTATTCAATTTTCTGTTGAACAAACTTGGAACACAAAGAATGCACTTACCTCTTCTTCCTTCTTGTTCTTTCTGTCTTTGAGCAGCCCAGTACAAACTGTGCTTTTCAGATGTTGTTTGTAGGAAAATGCTGCTGTGAATGTGAGGCTTGGTTCATCTTTCTTTTATTTCTAATCTTCAGGCCTTTGGCTCTGGGAACCTTCATCTTCTGTTGCATAAATGTGGAATTTTATAGTTCCTTTTTTTACTACAAGTAATGATTATAATAATATGTTACTACTATTAACTAATATTGCTACTAATAATAATTATGGCACTTAGAAACATTATAGTCCACCCTGTTCCATATTCCAGTCAGTTGGATTTGCATTTTTAGTGTTATTTCTTCCTCATGTCAGGAATCTGTGATAAGTGCTACTGATTATTAGTCTCCATAAGGCTGTTTCATAATTAGAACAAGGTTTTACTCTTTTAAATAATGACAGTAAACCCATGCAGAAGCAGTCAGTATCTGAAATACGATCATCCCACAAGAAAGATTTGCTTATGTTGCCATACTCAGACACTGCAATAGATGTTCTGCACCTGGATACAATATCTTAAATTTTTTTCTTTGGTAGAAGGAGTGAGTGTCCTCTCTGTTTTCTAAGGCTTCTTCAGGTGTTTTCAGCCTCAGGTCTCCCTGGCCATTCCCATAACAGTGAATCAGAGCCACTCTAGCTAATATTCTTGTCAGTAAATAGTGAGCTGTTTGTTAAACAGTCATGCAGTAGGAGAATGCAGAAGGTCCACAGAAAGCTGGGGTTTTTTCCAAGCAGGATTTGTTTCCAGGATTTTCAGGGCTTACTTTGTGCTCCTGAAGTTCCATGGTTCTGTCTAAGAGTGAGAAGAAAAGGGTTATACCAAGGTAAGAACTGTTAGATGTAAAATGTAACTGTACACTGAGGCAGATGGAGGTTGGTAGAGGAATTAAATATAAGTCAATGTTGAGTCAAGGTTTTGGCAAATAAGGTTTTTATTAAAATGAATAACCAATATTGTTATATATCTTATGTTGGTAGCTCTGCAGGAAGTTAGAAAATAATGTGTTAGTTTATTACTTCCTGATTTTACTGATTCTTTTCCCTCTTTATGGAGGCTTTTATTCTGCTTTGGTGTGTTAATGCAGCTATACTCACTTATTTCTCAGTTACTTCAGCTTCCTTAGAAGTTTTCTTGTGTATGGTCTTAAATTCCAGTTGACAAATATTCAGAGAAAATAAGCCTTGTTTATGTACAGGCATTTGCCACATACAGACAACTGAAGTGAATAGCTTAGCTATTTTTACCTTTTCAAGTATGTGTTATTTTTATGGAAATAGGCTGAGGCCCAATGTGGTGTGCCTTAGATTATGTCCTCAGCACAATTTCAGCACTGACATTGAATATAAAAGTACAAGTGGAAAAAGGAATTACACAGGAGTAACTAAAGACTCAATAGCAGTGGATTTGTTCTTGTTCTTTATTTTTCTTTCTACGCAGTAGTCATATTAAACATGTAGCTCTCTAGTTTGTTTCTTAAAGTAAATTCAACTTCCGCAGAACTTTTTTAGAACAGCTATAAGGATATATCCTTATCAGCTTCTAATGGAAGAAAATTCCAAGCTTGAATGTATTTAGTAATGTTTTGGAAATCTGGTTTGAATAATAAACAGAAAAACACTAAGTGCAATTCAGTACTTACGTTAGTAGCACATTGGTTAGCTCTTGTGTCATATTTTACATGCAGAAGAGGAAGTTTTCCCTTCAATTTAGTTATCTATGGAAAGTACATTTATCTGTTCTGATGTCACCCACATCTCATGAAGAATAATTATCTCTTAATACTATAAATATACCTTTGTGGAATTCAGTATAGATTTATTTTTTTTTTTAAGGATATGCATTGTCAGAAAGTGATGAGCAAACTGTAGTAGGTGTAAAATTAAAGAACGAACTCTTGCATTATTCATAATTTAAAAGAAATTATATTCTTAATTAGTGTTCCAAACGTTCTGGATATCATCAACATCGCTTCAACAGAGATTAATAGATTCAAATCATCACATTCAATACCTGAAGTTCATTTTGGATCAAAACTTTCAGCTCAAATCTGGATTTGGCATTTTTAAGTCCTGCCAGGCATGTAGATATCCACAATCTTAAGCAAACATGAACTCTTATTCACTTAAAGTTCTGGTTATGCTGACACCCTGAACTAGCACAGGGATATGAGACATTGCAGTAGATCAATTTTCTGCCCGTTGTTTAGTGATTCACACATCTGAAGTAGCAACTTGGTTTAGTCTCCACTCAAACCAGTATAATCTCATAGGAGACTTGATATTACGTTATTTTGAGTTGTTGAGCACCTTGGTAGATGCCATGTACCCTTGGTTCACACTAGAAATGGTAGAAATTGAGGGGGTTTTGTACATTGCAGAGAAAAGCTCAGACAGAATGTGCTGCTGACACTTCCAGTCCTGAAGTCAAAATCTCAGGCTGAATGAAATCCAAAGAGAATTTGAATCTGACTGCTTCTGAGAAAAGCACTGCAATGCAACTTTTCTTTTAACCCAGTTATTTGAGAGTTACTCTGCAGATTATCGAAGCACAGCAGCCAAGAGGTCTGAGAATGTACAAGGTCCTATCCTCTGAGAATTCATTGCAGCTCACCCCATGTCAGTGATGTCTGTCTGGTGCTTGTCAGTACTGTCAGGACTCACTGCCTGCCTCTGGAAATTCTATTTTCAGTTTATTCCATATTAATGTAAAAGGGAGGTGGAAAACACACACACAGAGGGATCTGAAAGCCCTTCTCTAGAATCCCACCAGTTATCATTTAATCATTTGAGACTTAGCCTGACATCTTACAAACTTTATTTCACAAAATTAGAAATGTTTTGCATTGCAAAGAGTCGGCTGATGGTATAAAAATTGACTAAGATCTGTGATTCCATACTCTTTACAATCCGATTATTTTTATTATGGAAGCTAACTTGGAACTGGAAGTTCTGCTCTCTCAAGAAGGAATATAATGTGTATTTTTCCACATACAAATTAGCAATATTCAGTGGAATAAGATGTATTTCATCTGACCAGGTGAGCCCTATGGATTTTCCTGTAATCAGGCAGCAAAAATAAAAGCTTTTATTAATTCCTGATTAAATAAGAATGCGAAATACTGTCTTTCCATTTAGTGTGTTACAGAATCATTAAACTAATTAAAAATCTTATTTTCTTAATAACCTAAATCTGATTAAAAATCAGATTTTTTTCTTCCAGTACGATATTTTACATGGTTATCACTGCATAGGGTAGATGTCTGGTAGAGGAAATCTAGCAGGGTTCTACCTCTATTCTTGAAAGTCTGGCTGGGTGGTTGTGATATGCCATACTGAGAAATGAGAGCTGGTTCTGGAAAAGTGCTTAGCTCCTCCTGTATTTTCACATTGATAGAATGTTTTGTGGTGTTGAAGGACATTAGAAAGATGTGCTGAGTGTGGGGGGTTTTTGGTTTTTTGGTTGTTTTTTTAATTAGGAATGACCTTGATCAAATCTTAATGTTGCAAAATCAAACATTAAGAAGTTGTTTTCTCATGGAAAAAAGATTAATTGCATTTCTTGTCCTGTGCTATCTTAATCAGTCTTAGAAATTGTTTTCAGAATAGTAGCTATGATGGAAAAATCTACATACAATCTGCATAATGTGGCCAAACTTCATATATTTACTATATATCTCTCTCTCCTCACACAACCAGAACATCTTTAACATTGTACTAAATATTGTTGCTCCAGAATCAAAGAGCATTAATAAATAAATTAAACACAGAGGTTCATCATTATTATTTATCATTATGAGAAACATATTGCACTTTGAAAAATAATCCTAAGAGCATTCTTAATTTGTTTTTCATAAACTGATCATTGTTATATTGGATCGTGTTATAATTAACCAATTTATCAACAAGCACATCATCAAACAATTCTTATTTTGACACACAAACTCTTGCAGTGTACAAGTAAGAAGACAGATGGGAAATACATCAATTGAAAACCTGTCCTATGAATATCCATATTTAAGAAACCTTTCAGATTTTAATGGGCTTTAAGAGAGTATTTACTGTTTAGTATCTTTTTCTACTGCATTTCTACTTCATCCATCACCTGAAGCCTGACATAGTGTCACTCTTCTGAGTAATTTTGGCAACAAATCAGGAAAACCCAAGTCATTACTCAAGCAAAGCATATGTAAAAGGTGGGGGAAGATGAAAGAAGCCAAACTGAAGTCTAATAAATCTTGTTTGAAACTTTGAACTCTCTGAAACTGTAGGTTGTGAAGGTAACAGGGAAGTTTATCCTCCAGTTGGTAACCCTTCAGGCTCAATATTCCTGCCGCCTATATGGCTGAGGGTTTATCTAGATCCTTAGAATTTTATGAAGCTGGCAAGAAGGAAAAGTCATAGAATTTTTAGGTGCAAACATCATGAATGTTAGGCTTTAAGAGAATATATTATCCAATGATAAAAGTCTGTGCTTGTAACTGAATGTCCTACGAAACAGAATTAATAGTAGTAGTACAAAAAGACAAGTTTTAAGAAATCATGATCCTAGTTCTCGTTCATTGTGAAATGGCTTTTGAAGTGCAAACTGGGTTTAAGTCTTCTCATTTTCTTTTCATTTCAGTTTCTGAGAACTCAACAATATATTGTGATGATTTTTTTCCAGTGCATTTTGGTTTAGTCACTTTTCTCCAGGAACTACGTCCTTTAGTAAAGCCTAAGATACATTAAGATGTGGTAAGAGCACAAGAAGCTAGTGGCACGGATACTGCTGTCTGTGTGAGGGCTGGGAGAAATCTGTACTACCTGTCGCTACTGCTAAGTTCCTTTTTCTGCTGCTTGTTTCTTATTGTTCAAAAGACAAAGTAAGTGACAAGAAACATCTCAGAAAACACAAAGAGAAGGATCATTCGGGCAAATAACTCTGGGCAGCGGAGGCCAGATGACGGACGCAGCAATTTTCAGCATTCTGTTGAGAGCCATATATTACAGACCTGAGATATCAGGTGGGAGTTGCCCTGTGGAAGGTGAAGCTGAAAGGGAGCTTATTTTCTTCAGTAGGGAGCAGGATGAAAAAATGCGTGTATGTGGAGGACAGTGGAGGAAGGTTGAGTAAGGAGAATGAGAGAATCTTTTTTATAGACAAAGCTGAAGTTGAATGTTCTAACATACAGGCTGAGGTGAAACATATTATTTCAGTTCAGTAACTACTTGGTAGTGGCAGCTTTCCTTATCCAAAGTAGCTTCAGATTAGTCATTACTACTTGTATGTTGCTAGCAGCAGAGTTATGGATATGCTATAGTAAGTATAGAAATTAATTATAAGCAAATCGCCTAATTGCATTACTTACCGAGTTTGAGGGATAAATTTGTAGCCCACAGTGAGCTCCCTGATATGTTAGACTGACAAATAGTACCAGAGCAGGTTCATTTATGTATGAATGCATGACATACATACCTATCTTTGACTGAAGTACAGATGTGCCTTAGACGTGACTAAAGTAAGGATGCACTTGACCAAAATGCCAAGTGCCCTTATGTGTTTGCCTCTAATGTATTATAGAATAACAAACTGTCATTTTAATGAAACTGTGAGAAGTAGCTTACAGTTCTCAGCCACAAATGTCCAAAGATGAAGGATCTGGGATTAAAAAGAAAAATAAGTTTTATCTAATGGTAAGGATCCTGTTCTTTTACAGATATGCATGAAGTTGTAGATAACACTCCATAAACATAGGATCTTCTTGTTCCTTTCTCTTCCTCACTGCTTTCCATGTCATACTTCCTGCAGATTCTGATGCTAGTGTGGCTGGAGCATCCTTGGTTCAGGACATGCTCTGTGGCAGTCACACCTTGAATTTTTGTTGTGAACAATACTGTGCAATGATACCAATACATCACACAGTGGGTAAATTTACAATAGTTTCAATTTCCAAGCCATAAGAAACTTAGATGACCTTTAACATTTTCTGTTTAATAGACTAATTTTCATGACTCTTGTCTACTCCCCAAAAAATCTCTCTCTACATCATTCTACTTATTCAGATCTGGGTATGAATCCATTTGTCAACCCCACCCGATTCTAACATTCAGTTCTCCATATGTTCTTCCATTCATACTATTTTTATTTTAACCTTCTTCATTCTACCTATATCCACGAGAGTAACAACCAAACCAGTGTTATGGGAATTAAGAGAGAAGACGGTATGAAAGGTATGAATGCACATACTAATTTAACTTCAAACAACATGGATTTTTTTTCACAAGCATAATTAAATTTGGAAGAGAATATAAATGTTTTCAGAAAACACTTCAGTAGTGCAGCCATCAGGGAAGTATAATAGCTTTTTAAGCGAAAGGATAATTAATGGCATAATAGTAAGTGGATATAAACAGGCCATGGATCATTTCAGACTATAATTCAGAACAGAACAAGCAGAGCAATAGTGTTCTAGTGGGTCCAGATTGTAACAGCAAGAGGTGGCCCCATGAAGCCCTGAAAAGTTAAAAATGTGCATTCCTGGAGAACATCTTGACAACTGCAATACAAAGAAAACTATGCTGGTTCTTAGCATCCTTTCTCATCTTGCAGCATAACTATTTGGGTTCATTGCTACAATTCAGAGTTAAACTCAGAGTTAAATACAGTCAGGTTTGCCTACTTGCTCAAAGTACCTTGGTGCTTTGAGCACCAAAGTACCTTGGTGTCTTGGCTTTTTATTCACTGATGGTTTGTACTTGTGGAAAAAGAAAACAGACCCCAAACCAAATAAAGCATATTATAATTATATAAGCACATCTCCCCAGCAGTAATACTACTGCCAGCTCAGTGAGCAGTCTGCTCCTATGTGCTGCTTACAGACCCTTTCACCAGCCTCAGTTTTCTTGCCAGGCTGGGCTGCCTATCTCTTGGGCCAGATTTTCCAACCATTGCATAAATTCTTTTATCTCCTCTACCCAGTGCAGTTAGCAAGCTCCTAAAATATGAACATCCATTGATCTTCTGTCACATACTATATGTTGTTGCTTCTTTGGGCATGTAGGTCATTAAAAATCCGTATTTTTATCTACTCCATATATTTAGGGGTTTTACTATTACTAGTTTTATTTTCTGCCTAGCAGAGGTAGTTATTCTGTATCTCGAATCTTCAGTCTGTTCTTGCTTCTTTGCTCATTTTGATTTCCTTTTGATTTCTAAGAAGGATATTGAAAACACTAAAATTGACATTTTTCCATGTTTATTTTAATTTTGTTGAGTTTCTAACAATGAACCTGTTATATATATAATATATATATAATATAGCAGGATTTCTTTTTAATAACTCAGCACTATAAATTAATCCATTTTCAGGTAAGAAACAAACCAGTGGATTTTTTTCCCCTGGATTTACTATATTGGATTGCATATTTATTATCTGGAATGTAGTGATGAGTGGCGATGGATCTGAAATCCTCTTTGATACTACAGGTAGCAGAAGAACAGCTTTGTAGTTTAACCTCTACTGGTTTGCAAACACCAATAACAGATATACAGTATTTAATGGTTATTGCGAGGGTGCTGAGGCGCTGGCACAGGGTGCCCAGAGAAGCTGTGGCTGCCCCATCCCTGGCAGTGTTCAAGGCCAGGTTGGACACAGGGGCTTGGAACAATCTGCTGTAGTGGAAGGTGTCCGTGCCCGTGCCAGAGAGTTGGAACTGGATGAGCTTTAAGGTCCCTTCCAACCCAAACCATTCTGTGATTATGATTCTATGATAGTGGTGGCTCTTTAGTAACATCACATAATTTTTAATGTCAAATTATCCTAACAGAAGTTAAGGGCAGTTTTTCCTTTGGGAGCAGCAGAACACTGTACAGTGCAGCCAACTGCTGGATAATGGTGTTATACTGGGGAGGGATAGGTGAGTCATGGTTCATATTTCTTCTAAACTGTCCAGTATTTCCAGTGTCTCGGTCAAATTAAGCATTTTTTTAAAATCCATGTTAAACCATCTTTCTGTATCTCACACCATGGTTTCCCTCAGAAATCCATTGTAATTACCTTTGAATTTGGTCTTCTGTGTTTCTGAAGGGTACTCCTGCCCACACAGTAGACTGATTCATTAGGTTAGACTTCCTTTACCACAAACAATACAGCATGTACTCTCATATGCCCTGTCTGAAAAGAACTGATGTGAACAAGCATGGGGCTTGCATGAACTCCTGAGAGCTTTAGGAAATGCAAATGGAAATCTCTCCATTACCTCAGACTTGCTCCACTTCTTTTTAACTACTAAATACATGTTAGGCATTACTGTCTCACTCAACATATTCCTAATGGTAAGCATCTCGAAGATAAATGTACTAGTCCTCAACAGTTCATTAAAAAAGTTAAAGTCTTTTTAAATGTCTCTTTATGACATTATTTATATATTCTAAAAGAATGTTTAAGCAAAAGGAAATGCAAATCCAGTGCCGAGTAAAATTAGGGCTTTATATTTTTTGGCTAAATATAAATTATCATTTGCTATTGTTATCGTTATTTAGAGTTAAAATACAATTTTTAGATGGCTTTTCATTAGGAATGAAACTTGGTATTTTCAAAAACATATGTTACATTGTCCATGTAATATTTAAATCTTGTTCTCTGCTGAAGTCTAGTTACAGATGTCTCTTTTATAAAGCAAAATAGAAACCTTCAGTCAAGTAACCAACAATTTCATCACACTTTTGGGAAAATCAGATAATACTCATCAGCTGAATGAATTTTTGCCTTGGCTAAACTGCATCATTTATGTTGAGTATGCTAACCACGCTATATTAAACAAACGAAAAGGCTATTTATTAAATTGAAGCAACAATGAAACTTACTTATAAACTTCCAGTCAAAACCCAAGTACCTTTTTATGCTCTGTTAGAAAATAATGAGTTCTGAATGAACTGATGGAACTGTACAGTGGGTTTGAGGAAATTCTGTCGCTGGGTATTACTGCTAGGTAGAAACTTCCCTGCATCAGCTAGATAAATATTCCTATTCAGTTAGCTATCCCATCACATCTTTGAGGTTTCTCAGGCTTAGAGAGTGTATTTCTAGAAGAGAAACCCAGCTCAGCTGGTGGGAGAGATGAGATCAGAGATTGCTTGGATGATGTGCTGTTCTCTCCTTCAGGAGACTCATGAGGAGTAGGAACTTCAGGGTTATTACCAGGGACTTGCTGTGATAATACCAGAATGAGGCTGCTTGACAGAGCAGCAGCATTCTTCCTTTCCCTTGTTTATATGTGTTTATTTCAATTAGACCTTCTAGTTCATTTGGGAAAAACACATAAACAAAACCCAGTGCAAAACTGCAAGATGAGTCCATTCTTCAAGCTCCAAGCCTGAAACTGTGTCCAATTCGCTAATTTTATTACTTTATGAAAGTTATTACCTCTGCATATGGATTTTGTTGGCCTTATGTCCTTTTAATCACCACAGCTGTTCCACTACTGCAAATGCTGAAGGGAAGCAAGCTTCTTAATAATCACTGGTGCTTATCATTACATGTTTGTCAGTCAGGTAGTCTGTATTCATATATTTTTCTCTGTTGCATTCCTAGCCTTCAGTGCTGTACTACTCCATGAGAGCACATACATATGTTGCAATGTCCCTGCCAGCATAGGACAAACTTGCAGTGTGTTGTGCTCACTGTGCAAGTATGTCGTGTGTACAGATAGTTCCTTGCCTGCTGCATTCCTCCTGTCTTTCATTGGGAACTTTTTCAGTACAAAAAAGGTTGTCTTCTTGCACCCTGGGCTACAGCAATTAGGATCCTCTTCCAAGTCTGTATGACTAAAAGAAGTTCGATAGGACTGGCTTCGCTTTTAGTTACTTGTGTTTGTCTGTCCTTTTGTGTTTCTTTATGCTAGAGGATGGAACTCTCTTCTTGGTTTATATCTGCTTTTTAGAAAGCTAGACAATATCTACGGTTGTTACCATATCATTATTAGCAATGTCTACAGCAGTAAGCAGTTCCCCTCTCACAAGAGAAGCACATCTCTAAATCCAGTCATATCCCACTGTTACCTTTTTATTGGTGTATTTACCACCATGTCAGCAGTTCCCTTATACACTTACAGATTTGTAAATAAATAGCTCAGCTTTTGAGAGGCCCTTTGGGCTAAGCTTCACCAGCTAATTCTTAATCCACAAAGTTAAGTCTTTAAGAAAAAAGGGAAAAAAAAAAACCCCAAAAAATTCCTAAAGCCTAATCTAACTAGCTCTAAGGTTTACAATTCTAGGAGGAAGACACTCAGAGGTGTTGCAGATTAAAAGTGAGATCTGATAAACTGTCCCTGGAAGTTAGGATTTAATTGCTCCTAATACTGGCAAAAGGTAGAAGAAACTTTGAATAGCTGCTGCAGGGTTAGCATTAATATTTTTCAAGGGAGACATCACAGTTTCTGTGTCATCTGTTACAATCATAGTCACCTCCCCACTCTGCTTTCCTTTTGCTTCTAGAAGGGATTATTCCCATGAGAAGAGAATGCCATTATTGGGTTAGAGAAGAGCATATCTAAACCATATCCATCTTATGGAAAGGACAGATGCTGGTATGACTGTGTTACACAGCAATGTAGAGTTGCCTCACTTCCATCCACTGCTGCACAGTTGTGAAGTCACCACTAGTAGTGAAATAAAGCATCTCTGCTTTCGGCTAATCCGACCATGTTCTCTAATACCTGTTCTGCATTCTGTGCTTTAGCCTTTAAAACTACTGTTAGGAGCTAGAAGAAATTCCCTGAATTTACTGCAAAGAGATGCTTTGGGTTGGAGGTCATTTAATTTTATTCCATGTTATGCAGATGTGAAACTTGGGCATCTTAATATACATCTGTAAATTACTCTTACATGTAAGTTCAGTAACCATTTCATTATGGTTTAAAGATTATGAAAGGGGCCTACAGGGATGCTGGGGAGGGAGTCTTCATCAGGGACCGTAGTGATAGGACAAGGGGCAGTGGTTTCCAACTTAAACCGGAGAAGTTTAGGTTATATCTAAGGAAGAAATTCTTTACTGTGAGGGTGGTGAGGCACTGGAAAGGGTTGCCCAAGGAAGTTGTGAATGCTCCATCCCTGGCAGTGTTCAAGGCCAGGTTGAATGGAGTCTTGGGTGACATGGTTTAGTGCGAGGTGTCCCTGCCCACGGCAGGGGGGTTGGAACTAGATGATCTTAAGGTCCTTTCCAACGCAAACCATTCTGTGATTCTATGATTCTGTGTGCGTGTTTGGAGGACAAAGGAAGATGCACTCCATACATGAGAAACAAAATGTTTCAGTTCACCTAAATCAAAGCAGCAGTAACAAAGTCACCTCATTATCCGAGTACTGTGTGGACTTCAGGTATTACATTGGTTCATTTAAATGCTGTGTGAAGGACTACAGTGTCATCTTTTTCATTGTTTTCTTAAAAAAGAAAGAATAAAATAAAACCTAACAAACCCGAAGAAAACTTACTTTCTCCATGGACTATTAAATTAAAAGCAAGTGAGGAAGTGTGTGTATGCATATACTGGTGTTAAAAATGTGAGTAAATTTCACCCTGAAGATTGCCCTGAGTTTTAGAAATTTAGAGGCTTACAGTCTGTTGCCATTCAAAGCAGAGATGGTTGCTGCACTCTGGTCTCCCTTCAGTTCAGTCCTCTTTGTTTGTACTGAATGGCAAGGGTCCCGTTGCGCTGGGCCCAGTGGGAATCAGGCAGGAGAGATGGTTTCTACATTTTCAAGTTTCTTTCAGCCAGAATTGTAACAAAAGCTTACTCTCCCTCAGCTTTTTATCACTGTCATCTTAAAAATGTTCTCTGGCTGCCTCAGTGTGATGCTCCCTGCCTTTTTAGTGTATTTCTAATACTTTTCCCAGGCACACAGAAACATATTTGTGCAACTGAACCTATGCCTACCTCTGCTAAACTTAATCTCAGGCATGGAGGAAACTGGATTGCAGGCTTCATGCATTGTCCAGGCTTGCACACTGTCTGATTTCCCCAGCATTGTGGTTATTAAACAAGCGAGTGTCTGTGTGTTTCCTCATCTTATCTGGGGATATGTCTTGCAATTTTTATGACGGCAAAGGCAGATGCTTCCAGTTTACCGCCATGTCATGTCCCATCATTTTGCCAATAGAGATCTTTGTGGACCCATCTTCTCTGTGGGCTCTCGGACACGACTGATAATTTGGTGGTGTTAACCTGACATTGTTCATCTAATTAAAGCGCAGCTTTGTAAGAAGTTTCAAGTACCTGACTGGAAGAGTGTTAACCATGGCAGTAACAAATAAGATGAGGGGAGAAGGCTATCATGTGAACCAGCTCTGTTAGCGGATGAATAGTAACCTATGATCCCAGAGCGGAAAAAGGTCTCCATAGATTTTCTGGCTCTTTAGTGAACGAGCATTCTGCATGTTTCTGATCCTTATTGTGGCAAGAAGATTCAGTCCATGATTTTACATTGCAAAAAAATTCTGTAGCGGTTTTGGTGTACTCAAGATGCAGCTTTAGAAAGAGCCCATGAAAATATTTTACTGTGAATCTCTTCTATGATCAGGTTCACAGCTGTGGTTCATGAAGCAGATGTTTCAGCCCAGTTGACAAGTCAGTATTTTGCAGCACAGGGAAAGAAATGAGAGGCAAGAAAAAAGACAATAATAGCCTTCATTGATACTGATTTTGCATACTTTGTCATTGAATCATGGCTTAGAAGTTCATTATAATGAACTAAAAAATAATCGTACCTAAATAATTACATGTAAATGGTTACTTATATGACTAAAACAAAAATGGAAGTGAATCTTGCAGGCTTAGCTCACTGCACACTCAATATCCCAACAAGTCCGTTGGCTTGTTTAGTTTAGTATGTTTTGAGAAAGATAACTGCCCTCAGCTGAATCTGTACTGATTCCTACTGTGTAAAGAAAAAAACGCTTCATGATTTGTCTTTTTGATCTGGTGACTGACAGGGAGGATACCATTCACAGGAAGAATACTATTCACTAGAGCAATAAAAACCATTTTTAAAAAGTCTCCTTGAAAGATAGTGGTAAAAGGATCATTTTTGTCTTATGTGTCAATATCACAATAGAAATACATTTTTTCTAGATCATAGTCCTTTTTTTGGGGGGTGGGGTGTGTTCTTTGGATTCCTGCTATGTGTTATTCATTTCAGGGTATTCACCAGAGCAATTTAAACTGCTTCTGCTCTCAAATATAACATACTTATTGGTCAAAATAATAGTCCTTTGGGTATCACAGAGTAGCTTATGTTTTGCAGAACAACTAAAATTCTTCCCTTTGCAGTGCTGGTGATGTAAAGTCAATACAAGGGGGCATGATATGTATTTTTTGTTACTTTTGGTTCTAAGGGGGCTCTCGTTTTCCTGTTAGGAATTTGCTGTGATTTGACTGAAGTCTGTCTGGAGGAAACTTTGTTCTTTAGTTTAGTTCAGTTCTTTATCTATAGATTCCAAATGTCTTTCTCACACAGTGACAGAAGAGCCCAGTCTAGCAAAACCCCACTGAGGTTGCAGTCTCTGATATGGCTATAAGCACAATGCACTGCTACTCATGCTCACATTTTATTAGACATGCAACCCCCTACTATGGTTGCATAATCAAACTTTAGGAAATATAAGGCATGAGACTGCTTTTGCAACTTTTGGCCCTTTTAGTGTATGCACTAAGAAGCTGTCTAATTAAATAACTGTTCTCCCTTCCCATATGCCCTGCAAGTATCTGTTTCATTTACTGCATGAAATGGTCTATGCATGCTTAATAAGTGGTTACTCAGTGTTTTGGGGTTTTTGTTTGTTGCACAGAAATGTAGCCATAAGCCTAATTTATTGCTGTAAGTACAGAATTACCCATTTCCATGTGGCCTTCCTTATGGTACCTGTGAGAATACCTTACAAAGATTCCTTTATTTCTGTTCACATCTGTAATCCCCTTCATCTGCTTCTGCACATGCCACGCTGAAGCACAAAAGTAAAAGGGAAAAACATCCAGTAACGTGAGCTGCCTTGGTTATGATGTGGTATGTCTCTTGATTTGCAATTCTTAGCACTGTTACATATTGGATCTTGGGCATATCAAGTCGCCCTGAAAATGAGGACAGTGTAGTTGGTAACCAAGTGGAATATGTTTGTTTTCTGTTACTAGCTATCATCAAATAGAATCTCTGTGGTAGAGGTAAGAGGAAAGATATCCTCTTATCTAGGGCAGCATTTTTTCATTACCTGTGCTTACCTTTCCTGTTTACTACTTTCCTACATATGCCTTCCAACTTCTGTAACAAAGGAGGTGGAAAATCCCACGTGCAACAGCTGCATAACCTGAGGCTGTGTCATGGCACCATCCTGGACAAAAACATGAAATGGAATCACCATGACAACTCCTTGGAAGGGTCCATCTGCATGTACCAAAGCCGAGCCAATCTGGTACATTGTTATTTTGTGTACAGGCAAAGCCCAGACAGAAATATGAAATTGCTGGTTCTTCTGGGAACTGATTATTTTAGTTGTTCCCCTTCTAGAATTGTCAAACTATTTTGCTTTCCCTTCTCTTCTTGCCTGAGTAAGTTTTCTGCTGCTCCATTTGCTAAACAGTTGTTTAGTTCATCTGTTTACCTGATGTACTGTAGCTTCCCTGACTCGCCAGGCTGAGTCCTTTCCTAGACTGCTGTTTCTCATTTCCTTGTCCAGCTTGCTCTGTGTTCCTTCTTGGACTCTTCCTGTGTTTGTTCTTCTCCTTCACCTGCCACTTGTTCTTCTCCATGACTTTGTTTCCTTCCTATATCTGTTGCCATTATTTAGTCTCAATCCATTTTTCTCAACATGTGTCTCCTCTGTGTTCTCCCCTTTTTTTTACCTGATTTCATTCTCCTGGTACTACAGATTCTTTCCTGGTTTGTCTTGCATCTGCCTTTCTCACTTTCAGTCCTGGTACAGCTTCATCAAGATAAGCTTTCCAAAATTCCAGCTTTCCCTTGGCCAGATGCTCACAGTCTTTTCCCTTCTTCAGCATCCATGTTCTTGGCCTTCCATGAAGCCTGTAGCTTCCCCTACTAGTCCTGTGAGTCAGTTGTGTATCTCCTCCCCACTCACACTTTTGGTTTTTCCCTCAAGAAGTTCAATTTAATTGTGGTTTACCCTTATGCTTTGTTTTAATTCTCCTTCCAAAGTCTTTGTCCAATTCCTTCCTTTCTGTACCTGAATCAGTGGGCTTACTTTTCTGGAAGAAAGTAGCCATCAGAGGAGAGGTGGACTCCTTGCCTTGCAGCAGCCAAAATGAAAAACAAAGAAAACCCCAAATATCTTTGTTCTTTTAAATTGATGTGATCATCAGTCTGCCTTCTGGGGATGGTTTGGTTCTTTCTAATTTAAGTGTAGCATCTTAGCATATATACCAGGATGAGTTTTCCTGAAATCTCAGTGATTAATACTGATCAATCTTGTTGGTCATCCACAAATGCTGTTTTATCTGAAGACAGTTTATGAGCAAAAGTAGGAAAAAATACTTCAGGAGAAAATGGTATACAGCTGCTATTAAAGTATTTTCCTACCAAATTTCAGTTTTACTCAGAAGTTTCTGAATTACTAAAAAAAGCTGCAGATCGTATTAGGCAAGCTTTATATTTATGTTTGCCCTTCCTTCTAAAAAGCTGCATTGTTTGGTCTGAAACCTTTTTGAGAGAAAAATAGTAAATTAAAGCAAATAATTATCACAGAGCATTTCTGCCAAATTATTAAAATTTGGGACTGATCTAAGCAACTGAAACCAGTATTTTATGGTAGCAAGAACTTTATAATAAAAACTTAAACTGGTCTTCTATTTGAAGCCTTCATGTGTTCTGTATATTTGGATTTTACTGAAGGCATAGCTGATAAAGAACTTGTCTTTTTACCATATACCTAAACCTGAAAGTAAAGTGTATTTACAGTGAGGCACAGCCATTGTGCATTCCAAATATGCCAGTGGGGCCCTTAGGCAGGATACCAAACATCTGTGATCCTTAGGGCGTGCTGACTTTCAAACATGATAACACGCAACATTTCTGTAGGCAGTCTTAAGGGAAAGGACAGTCTTTCTTCCTGCAGAAAGACTTTAGTGAGAATGCTTTCCATGAATGTTTGACCTCTCTAAATGCAAACTGGGCAGAATCAGTCTTTCTTCAAAGGCAGTATGCTAGTGTGTAAGAAACTGAGTAACATGGGGAAAATAGAGACATTTTCCTGCTTCTGATAGAAAAGCTTGTGATTGGATTTGCACATCTGCACAAAGGAGAAGCTCGGAGAACATAGACCTTACTGATGTGTGGTGTATCTGAGGGTGAAAAATAATAGTACCCGTAGTCTTGCAGCCACAAGTTTTTGGCTTTCCCCAGACACACAGTTAGTGAATGGCAAGAGACTTGTTTCAGTATCCCACTGTATCACCAGCTATCACTGTACCATTTTTAATATCGTGAGGATAGGAGAAAACAGCGTTGACTGTAGTTGCAGCTGCTTCACTAACCATCTAAGCATTTCTGCATACCCTAACCACACTAATGAATGCTCAGGTTATAGGGTATAGCTTTGAGGAATTAAATTAGCATCAATTTTATATTTAATTATTATTTATTTTTCTGCTAAATGGTGAAAGAATATAGGACAATAAAAAAAATGTAAGATCTACAGTAAATGGTATTTTAAATGTATTTATTCTAACATTTTCCAAATTGCTATTCATGAATTCTAGCTATCCATGAATTTCTATTCATGGAAAGCTAGGTGGTTACATGACACAAGGCCTTCTTCCTAGCTTTAAATTAAACAAAAATATATACATACTCTTCTAATGTCCTTTCTGTGCTCTGATTCTCAACACTATTTTATACACATTGTATAATGCAGAATGTAAAAGAGTTGTTGGTTTTAAAACTAATGGGATACCTTTGTTAAGATCAAATCTGTTTTCAGGAAGGACACTGTTTAAAACAGTACCAGTCTTCTGAATAATGACATTATTGAGCCCTTGATAAAGAAGGAGTAGATTGTACATAAATGACCTCTGGAATTACATTAGCTATACACTCACTTTTGAATTAGTTGTGTAAATGAAATATGTGTCTGGTTTGGTCACCTTTTTGTATATTTATATTCTGATTTGCATTATGGTTTTATTAACAGTCATCCCGAAGTCTTAACCTTGCGTTACACCACTCCATGACAAAATTCATTTTCAATGACGTGTTCTCTTGTCCATAATGTGTTTATGTTTCATAAAGGCATAAACTAATTTTGAAAATTAGCAAGTGATTTCATTTTGCTTTCACTAGAAAATAATCAATCTGATAATATTAGAGTCACACTGTCTGCTTCTGCTATTGTTTTTATCCTGTTATGGCCTCACAGTTAATATCCTAACCAACAGACTTTTCGAAGAAGGGGATTTTAGTTCCATTTAACAGACTGCTGCTTAAAGCCCAGGTTCTTTTCTCTGATGTTAGCCTGTAGTTGCAGGCTTTGGTTTTATTGGTTTGGTGTGTTTTTGGCGTGGTGGTTAGATTTCTTTCTGCTGGGTTAATACTGGAGACAATAGGGATTTATGTATTTGACTTCCTTCAAAGACTTTTGTATTACATTGTGAATACAGAGACTGTGTTTTGTAATGCATTGTGTGTCTCATTTAAGTCACTAGAGAGTTCAACTCAGTTGGAAGCAGAATATAAACGAAATGTAGTTAAAATAGCAGTCCGCTTGTGTTTGTAGTTAGATGCTCAATCTCTCTTTATATCTCTCTCCTAAACCATTTATTTTGTTCCTCTGCTCCATGCTTTCTCAACTTGTTCAGTGGTCTTACATAGCACACAGAATTTGTTACAGACCAGCAACAAAAGATACCTGAAGAGACCTCAATCACTTTCTCATCACAAACATTAATGTTTGCATGTAAGGGAGTGGCTGGCAAAAATAGCATCCTGACATGGGGGGGTAATGAACCCGCTCGTCTGTAGAACAGTGACTTTTGCAGGCTTTGGAGATGGTCTGTGCATTTGAGGCACATTAAGGAACAGACAGTAATGAGGAACAACCTCAAGGTATAACTACCTGACTATTTCATTCATGTCCAGAAGAAATGTCACTTCACTGTACATGGCTGGACTGATTAAAGCTGTTATATTTGGCCTCCTCCTACCTTGGAAAGAAATGGTCAATTCTGCCTGAACCCTACTATGATAATGAGATGGTTTGGATTGGTTTACTTTGGACAAAGTTATTCCTATGCTTCAAAACCTTCCTTTATTTCCATTTCCTTCCAAACAGTTGGCCTTGAAGAATAAGTATCTGATCACATGGCTTGCATTTCTGATTATCCCTTTTCCTCACTTGCTTTTTGCTGCCTTTGTACCTTCCTTTCTCTGCTCTGTTCTCCGCCTTGATAAACAATTCTTCAGTAACTGCTTTCTCCCCACTGTTTCCAGTTTTCCTACACTTACACCCAAATTTGGTATTTCTGATATTGTTACCGAAATAATTTTGGCTTACATGGTATTACTAAAGAGTTACCAAGATTCTGCTGGTCTTGCAAGACTCCAGTCTCCAAAGATGCCTAGTGCTTCCCATCGGTGATCTGTGACCTGACCATTTCTCACGAGTCCATTTCAGCCGAGTGAAATCCTGCCATCCCTCATGGCACTATGTAACATTTTTCAGCTCCTCACTTACACATCTGGCAATTTCTCATGTCATATCTAGCATTTTTCCATGTCCTATTCTGTTAGCCTAACCTCAGCCTGGGGCCCAATTGGCCTTTTCATTTGCTTACACCCCTAACAGTACAGAGCTGCAGTCAAGGCTAGGGGCTGTTTTGAAAGCTAAAAGATATTCTCACTGCCCTGAATAGCCACTACAATGTGAACTGTAAAAGGAGGCATATCAGTAAATCAGTTGTGTACGGTTTTTATTGTTCATTTAAACTTCAGTGCAGCAATCGTGTTGCACCTGGCAAAGACAATTAAAATTATTTAGCAACTGCCTATTAATACTGAACAGAAAATTGTGAGTGATGGTAGATTATGATTAGCATTCTATTTATTCTTGATTCTGCATATATAACACTTATTTCAGTTGAAACTGAATGGATGCAAGAAATGAAAATTAATGCCACAAGTTTTTACACAGCAATGGAAAATGTGTTGCATCCAGAGGAAGCAAAGAGAAGAACTTAAAAGAGTTCAAAGAGAATTATACAGGCCTATAGTCTTGTGGAAATTGCAGTGGGAGTTTGTAATGATGGCTAGGGGTTTGACCTGCTCTGTTTTCCTTACAACAGTTCTTCTAGCAGTACTATTTGCCTTTATATTTTGCTGAAATACTGTTTCAGTAGTTGCTCCAGGGAAAGAATAGCACCTCCTGAATCATACCTCTTTAGTAATGAATGAAGCAGCTTGAACTGAAGTAGGCAAACACTGGTGTGCTCAGGAGGCACGGCAAGTCCCTTCCTACCAACTACCAACAGGCAAGGAAAGGTAATTCTAGCAGAGAGGAAAAAACTTTAGGAAATGGACATACAGGTTATGATGGTGTAAAGGTTGAAGCATTCTGCAGTTATCCAAGAATAATAAGCTCAACATGTCCTTTTGTCTGAACTTGGGTTAACATTGTGCTTGTAGCAGTAAACACAAGAGTGCATCAGAAACCTAAATAGAAAATGAAGTATTTTCATATGTGGTTCGTTACCTAGGAAAGCATAGTTTAAAAGTTCCCTTTTCTGTTTGTTTTATTGTGTCATCTTAACTGATAGACTGCTTTGTTACACTGTATTTTCTTTTATAAAGTAATCACAGTGGGGTGGTTTTGGTTGTACTCTGAGACAATCTCTTTTGTTTCTGGGAATCTGTGTTAAGAATAGTTCCCAATGCACAGGGATGACTCACTGTTATTGTTAGCGCTTTGTAGCTCATACATTAGAAATGACACCATTCATTTAAAACTGCAGCACAACAATTATGGATTATTTTGGTTAAGATATGTGCATGTGATCAGTGATCAGATGTTTATCTGTATAAAACCAAAATCTCAGTACAGAACACTCTTAAATCGCTCTTCTGCTGTTGTTCTGATGTATATGTAGATAGTAATGGATGGAGGATGACTTCTAGTTACCAGTGTTTGTTTTGATGTGAGAAATCATATGAGGGGATACAATATACGTAACAGATAGGCCACAGTGAGTTGAAAATCTATACATAGAAAGGTAGGTGATCTAGTTTCAGATTTATCTATCTAATCTGGGGTAGATCCCACCAGCTCTATACAAATGAAAAACTTGAAAGCAAGCTGAATTCTAAATCTAAGGCAGAAGTGGAATCTCTCACCTCTCAGAGATAGTTAAAAACTGTTCTCCTGCTGGTTGCATCAAACTAGGACAATCTTCTTCCTTTCTTGGATTTAGGTTTTAGCAGGAATTAGAGATAAGAGAGTCTGTGGAAGGAAAAAAAATGAGTAAAGGGAGAGTATTTAAAGAATCCAAGGAGTGTTTGTCTGCACTTCAGGAAAAAATGGACAGGTCTTTGGATGATTGAAGTTTTCTACAACATAGGAAAAACAGTAATGGAAAGCAAGGCAGAGAAAGATGCTTAGGAAACTGATTCAAAGAGACGTTCACTTGCTCAGATGTTGCAAGAAGTTAACTAAGACGGATTGATGTATCTTTATTGGCTTCAGGTTTATAATGATTTGATCTAAGGTAGCCAGAGGGTTATAATGCATGAGATAGTTGTCTGTGACAGTGGGGAGCTGGGCTTAATACTCTGTGAGCTTCCTTTCAGTCCTGTGAAGCCTATTTCTGTTCTTCCTATGGTTAAGGTCTTTAGAGGTGAAAATATTGGGATTCGTACTGAAACAATAGACAGATCCTGAGATAAAATACACAGTCTACATTTCTAAATAAAAGTTTACTTAGTAGAATATTTCCAATAAAGCACAATTAATTCATGCAAAATCTTAGATTTATCATTGAATTTGTCTATTTCCAATTCCCTATGGTAGAGAAAAACATGGCCAATACTTGTTAGGTCTTTGTATAGTCATGACAAATAATATTGTAGAAGACTGGTAATTAGAAAAAGTACCTCTTTGGTTTGGGTCCCTATATTTTCATAATGACAGTGACCAAAAGAGAGCTTTGCCATCCTTGCTGAATCTAGAGGAACATTTAAAATTCTGGTTTTCTTGAATTCTTCTTGTTTTAATCTAGAATGCTCTTCAGTATTAAAAAAAACCCCAAAAACCAAAACCAAAAAGCTTTGCCATCAACATGTGGGTTTATGCAAGCAAGAATATAACTGAATGACATTTAATCGCTTGTGGTTTGGTAGATTCATACTCTCAGTCTGGAATTTCAGTAGGGTTTCATGTAGAAATAATAATTACCCACATATTCCTTCATGAAACGGGGAAAGGGGTTACAACAATATGCCTTTTTCAAAGATTAAACATAGGCTTCTTTTATTCCAGATTCATGCAATGGATCCTATACCCATGAGTGTGTCATTAGCAGTTCATATAACAACTCCATGCCTGTTGATCCCAATCATGCAGTTTTGCGTAGAAAAAATATTTGCATTCTTTTCCCTGTCTCTTTCACAAAATATACAGTAGGCTGAAAATGAATCCTCTCTACATCTGTATATGAATTGCCAACTGTTCTCTCTATAGTACTGCATTAAATAACTGAAGATTAATATTATCAAAAGAGAAAATAAAAGATAAAAAAGTTGCTTGCAATTTGCATTCTGTAATTCCCTCCTCACAGAGTACTTTGTTGTTAAAGAAACTCTCAAACATCCAAGCATTACAATCTAGGCCACATGAACATCAAAATCATTCTAATTTTCCTTTTTTTTTTTTTTTTTTTTTTTTTTTCCCTGAATTATTAAACATTTTGTAAGGACATATTCAAAAAAGATACCTTAAAATTTTCCGCTGGTGTCTCTTGAAAATTCCCCTGGATAGAGTTTGATTTACCTGTGTGAAAACAGCACTCTTTACTGTTCTACAGGCTTTGTCTTTCCTTGCAGCATTTCTGTTAAAGTATTAATATAGAATAGAATCACAGAATGGTTTGGGTTGGAAGGGACCTTAAAGCTCATCCAGTTCCAACCCCCTGCCACGGGCAGGGACACCTCCCACTAGAGCAGGTTGCTCCAAGCCCCTGTGTCCAACCTGGCCTTGAACACTGCCAGGGATGGGGCAGCCACAGCTCTCTGGGCACCCTGTGCCAGCGCCTCAGCACCTCACAGAGAAGAATTTCTGCCTAATGTCTAATCTAAATCTCTCTTCTGTCAGGTTAAAGCCATTTCCCCTTGTTCTGTCACTATATGTCCTTTTCAAAAGCCCCTCTCCAGATTTCTTGTAGGCCCCCTTTAGGTATTGGAAGACTGTTACAAGGTCTTCTGTGAGCCTTCCCTTCACCAGGCTGAACAAGCCCAGCTCTCTCATACAGGAGGCGCTCCAGCCCTCTGATCATCTTCATGGCTATCCTATGGACTCACTCGAGCAGATCTGTATCTTTCTTATGCTGGAGGCCCCCCCAGAGCTGCCTGTCTACAAGCCCAGATGAAAAATACAGTTTTTGAGGGTTTATGTTTTAGGTGTGGCTTCTGTCAGTCTCCTAAAATTCAAAAACCTGAAGGCTGCAAGTGAGAAGTGTGTAAGTTCAATGTAGCAGAAACTGTAAGAAAAAAAGAACTTTTTCTTCATGTTGCTCAGATTTGATCCTTCTCGTGGTTTCTTTAAGCTTTTTTATACGCATGAAAAGAGGTTTATTTTTAAAATTGCCATTTCCTGTGGTATCTGATCTCTAAGGGGGTGTGGTACAAATGAGAACCTGTAGTTTGTTTCTAAAGGATTTAATTTTTACATATGTTCGGTTTACATTCCTTTGTTGATACGGAGTCATCTGGAATGACTGCAAATTGAAGGATTACTATAAAGTAATCACCCATTAACATTTTTATTAGTTAAGGGCAGAACTTTGAACTTGGAATGAAACAGAAGCCTACGGAGACCACAGAACACATATGTATGTCTTTTGCAGTTAATCCCACTTATAGGTTCCAATACCTAAAGCTAAAATTTGATTACCAGTCCATTGGAAGGGACTTTATTTAGTATTGCTCTAAGCTGATGGTGAGACATTTCTCTGAGAGATCCGTTAGGATTTCCAGAAGAGTGAGCCAGAGATCTGCTGAGATCTCTGCTGGTAATAGCAGTAATGGAAGGGAAAAAGTTCCTCCTCCAGCACTGCAGAACTGCTTAGTGGTTACACCTGATTGTGACACAGATTACATTATTTAGGGAGTGAGATGGTTTCTCCATGCTTCCTCAAGATGACGTGTAGTTTCTGGAAACAGGATCCTCCAAGGAACAGAGTGATAATGAGCAAGAGAGAGGCAATTTCTCTGCAGATTCACAGTTCTTGGGATTATTTCTGCAGAGCAGAAGTTTCCCGCATCCCTGATGTATATGTCCTCTGTAGAAGTACAGCAGTGGTAGGAAACGCTTTGTCTTTTGGAAATGCGTAATACTGCATTCTGATTCTTCTTCTACCAACTTTTGGCTGGAAAAGCATTCTCTTAGAGCATTTCTGTCCCTCTGTCGTGGTTTAACCCCAGCTGGCAGCTATGTACCATGCAGCAGCTTGCTCACTCCTCCCTGCCCCGGTGGGGTGGGGAGGAGAATCAGAAAAAGGTAAAACCCGTGGGCTGAGATAAGAACAGTTTAATAACTGAACTAAAGTAAAATATAATGCTAGGAATTGTAATGAAAAGGGAGATCACAAGAAGAAAGAGGGGAATAAAACCTAATAAAGACAAGCGATGCACAATACCATTGCTCACCACCCTCTGACAGATACCCAGCCTGACCCAAGCAATGATCGGTCCCTTCCAGGTAACTCCCCCCAGTTTCTATACTGGGCATGACGTGCTGTGGTATGGAATACACCTTTGGCCAGTTTGGGTCAGGTGTCCTGGCTCTGCTTCCTCCCGGCTTCTTGTGCCCCTCCTCACTGGCAGAGCATTCAGCTGAACAGGGTGCTAGGCATCTAGACTAGATCATGCTTGCCTAGAGAGGTCGGACCAGATTATCCTCAAGATCCCTTCTAACCTGGAATTCTATGATGACTGATTCTACTAGAGTGTGACAGTATTGGTCTGAAGTGGAATAACAACCTCTTTCAAGTGGAGGAGTGTGATTGCGAGGGAGAGTATAGAACTCATTTTGTAATTCTCCTTTCACCTAAATGAGGACTAAATTTATCTGGTCCTGCTGCTTTGTGGGAGCTCTGTTGTTGATTTGTTTTGTTTCCATAACAGAAATCCAATTTTAAAAATCCATGAGCAATTATCTGCTTTTGTTGTGGAAAACAGGCACTTGGGTTCTCTGTATAATGCGTTATTGTTGGGGGCAGGGGGGAAGTTGCAGTTGTTTTACATGTTCTGAGCTGAATAAAATCCCTTTTATGATCAGCTACAAACAAAGTAAGCCCACAAGGAAGAAAGAATAAAAGGAAAAAGAGAAATTTTCTGCTCCCATTCTTAAAAACCCTGCAGGATCACATCCTCAAAGTGATAAAGTGATATGGCTGGGATTATTTTGCCATGCTTTACTTAGGACTTGTGAGCAGGACATGCTTCCCCACAAATTGTTTGGCCCACAGTTGGGCAGGCATTTGACAATAACATAAACTTTTCATATATGTTCTAAAGGAAAGAGAAAAAAGAATATCTAACAGATTAGTTATAGTACCTGCAGTTGTACCAACATAGGCAAAAATAGATACAGGCAGAAATACGAACTGACACTTCTAAGCAATGCTGTTTCTACTTCACGTATGAAAGTGCAATACCCCAAAACTTGTCATCTCCAAAATACAGCCCAAGTTGAAGTTTACTAGAAGTGATTCAGTTCTGTGTTTCTCAGATCTTATAACTATTCTTTCCACTTATGGGTTGGGGTTTTTTTCCAATGTACTTTACATAACATCATCTTTCATTTCTTATACTACTGACTGCCAACACTGGGTAAGAAAGGCTTCTTAGAGATTTGACAGGAAAGATAAAATAATCCCATGGACAAACAAGCTCACATAAATGGTACTGGGTTTATTGGCTAGTCTGTTTAATCTATAGAGTACTTTCCAAACAGAAGAAAAATACTATGGATACTAAATAACATAATGAAGTAATTCTACACAATATCTCATTTTAAAATGCAATCTTGGATGAGTAAGACTGTCAGTGATAGGACAAGAGGTAATGGGTTTAAACTTAGACAAGGGAAGTTCAGGTGAGATATAAGGAAGAAGTTCTTCCCTGTGAGGGTGGGGAGGCGCTGACACAGGTTGCCCAGAGAAGTGGTAAATGCTCCACCCCTGGCAGTGTTCAAGGCCAGGTTGGACAGAGCCTTGGGCGACATGGTCTAGTGTGAGGTGTCCCTGCCCATGGCAGGGGGTTGGAACTAGATGATCTTAAGGTCCTTTCCAACCCAAACCATTCTGTGATGCTATGATTTAGCAGAAGTACCGATAGCCCCTTGAAGGACATGAGTAGGACAAAAGACAGCAGTTACAAGTTGCTTGCAACAAGGAAAATTCTGATTTGACAAAAAATTCCCAGAGAAAGCAATTAATCCCAGAGCAGTCTGCCCAGAGAAGCTGTGGAAACTCCATCCTTGGAGATTTTTAAAACTTGACTGGGCAAGACCCTGAGCAAGTTGATTCAAATCTGAAGGGTTGCAGTAAATGGCCTCCAGAGGTCAATTCCAACCTAAAATACTCTGTGCTTCTGTAAGCCCCCTAAGATACCCAGGGCTTAGGGTGCAGTCTTACTACTTGTCACTTTATCATTCAGTAGAGTATCGAGAAGAAAGTGTGCTCTTTTGCATAAATCAACACAAAGGTAATTTCTGTTGGACCAGTTTCTGTTGGGGAGTAGATTTACGCCTGGCTTTTTTATTTCTGGTAGTTGAAACACATGCTAAAGACTGATTGCTGGGTTTGGATGTTCCCTCTCTCTATCTCCCCCTTTCACTCCCATTCTAACCCGACGAAGCATGAAAAAATGAAACTAGATGGGATTTTTATTGCTTTAGATCAGATATTTTCTTTTTTTTGAAACTCAGACGCTGGGCATATGAGGAGTTTTTGACAGTGCACTACTTTAGTCTTCACTTGTAGCTTCTCTAACTGCTGGTGTTGTGCCTTTTGACTATTGGATTATCTTACTATCTTTGTAAAAGTGACCTGACCTTGTGAACTGCTCATAATGCTCAACACTGTATTATGGTAGAAAACAGCTTAATCAGGGACTTAGGGTGCCATCAGACAAAGTGACAGGATTAGGCTCTCCTATGAATAAACTGTTAATATCTTTATGAAGGTATAACTTAACAACATGATGTTTCTAATTCCTACCTAATGTTGAAACTACACAGGCGGGTGGCTCAGCTTCATTATCCTGAGGATTGGGTGAGGTAAAGAAAGATGATTAAATCTTGCCTCTAATACCCCAGAGAAGTTTTCTTTGTGGAAACTCCTAGCATTTGCGTAAAAATCTAGCATTTGCACATTTCCCTTTCTTTAAGCCCCACTGCAAAACAACAGAAAACTTTTGGTAGAGATAGTTTAGTACAGCATAGTGCCTTTATATAGTACTTCAAATTTCAGCTGAGTCACAGCAAGAAGCAACTTTCTATCAAAGTAAGCAAGGTTTGTCAATAAGATGGAAAACCGCTGTCACCAAAAGTCTGTTTTAGCAAAAAAAAACCACAAAGTAAGCCATGATTTGAATATATCTGTAAGAAACTGAGATAAACCCCTTTATCTCAGTTTCTTACAACTGCCTCAGGTAGCAGTCAGTCTTAGCTTAGACTGTATCTGCCATTGTGTTGTTCAAAGATGACCTTTTCAGATGAGAAGCCACTAATCCCAAACTCACCTATGCTAAAATATTTTAAATGTTTTGAAATTAAATAAAGGGATAAATGTTAATAATGTATTGGTATAACGCATCAAAGAAACTGGCTTAAACCCAAAGTTCCATTTCTATTAATTTTCAATCTATTTCCTTGGGTTTAAAGAACAGACAAGTGATACTGGTTGTGGTTCATATTTAAATTGTAATTACTTGTAACACTTGATGAGCATTCCTTATTACCTCTGTCAGCCCCTTAGAATTCTACATTATATTCAATCCAAAATATTAATGAACTGGCATCAGTTTACTTACAGATGTTTTCATATACGACCCAATATAGTTCTTGACTTATAAAGCAACCTGCATATTAATCTTTTACTCTATGAAAAGTTGTAATAAAGAAATGGGGTTTGCCTTAAGCAAACTCAAGATGGAGGCCCTTTTTGGCCATGGAATTTTTGATTTTATTATTGGAGCATCTATATCTATCGCCTTCAGATGTGGATCTTCCTTTGTTTACCACGTGTTTATTTTTTCAGTGAAGCGAGACTGTATTACTGTTCCAGAACAGGCAACTTTTGAGCTGTTCATAGAGAGAGAAAATCAGAACGGCATCATGGACTACATTCCAGTTCAGAGACAGGCATCCTGGGGCAGTGAATTCCTAGTGATCTGTGGTAGCAAGCAGATAAGATGCATTTTGAATGTAAAACTTTTGTCCAAGGGACATCCCCTTTTTTCTTTTCTATCCCTTTGACACCTCCTGTAGAGTTTCAAGTCTCAGAAAGTTAACATAGCAAGATTGGATGTATGAACTTGAAGCCACAGTGTTTTTCTTATACCTTTCCCAGTAAAGCAGAATTTAGTGTTTACTTTTGCTTCTTTGGGGTATCAGCACATACTTTACATAGCCTGGTATTGTGTCAGTAGAAAGATAAAATAAAATCAGTATAGCTCTGAAGCTTGAGGGATGATGGCATGTTGCTATGCATGCTGGTCACGGAGCATACTAAAAGAAAGGAATTTAATTACAAACCTTCAGCATAAATCACTGTGAACAATGATGTACAGATCACCTTGTCAGATGAGCTTGCTACTTGCGGTTGGCTGGCAAACTGGAGTATTTATGAAGCATTAAACTATGTTACTCTTAGCTGGATTTAAAGTACAGTAACATTATGCTCACATAAAGCTCTTCGTGAATGAGATTTGAAAAATGTTAACTGCACCAATCTCAAAGGATCAGCACAGTGAATATGATAGTGTGTTCGTGCTGAATACTTCCACTTAGCTAATCTAAACCTATTAGAGCAGCTAAAAGACTAAATTCAAATTATCAAAAGGAGCTTGGGGTAGTATTAGAGCATAAAATTCCCTGGGCAAATTCAGTGTCATTTAATGATACATATCTTAAAGAGAATTTGTTTTAATCCACAGATAATGCTAAGTATGGATTTTTGAATTCTAGTCTTTTTGTCCTTTTTTTCTCTTTTAAGAGGTGAAACTTTCATTCTTAACGAAACCTAAATTTTTAGCAAGATGCATTGTCTCATAGTATGAGGTTCCTGTAGGCGAGCATTAGCACGCAGCCCATTTGTCAAAGACCCTGTGGTCTCTGGAGCCGTGCCTAGTACGTCCCCTTTTAGTTCAGGACAGCAATTGAGCGCCTGGATGCTGAAAATGGAAAACCAGTTAGGAAGAGTAATAGGAACCCACAGTACCTCGAAATAGACAGATTAACTTTCAAAGTTTAGCTCTCTGTTAGCCCTGCTTATTTAGTCTAGATTCATGTGCATCTTTCTTAGCAGACCCAAATATGATGATGAAAATTAATTAGACATCTAATGCATTCGTGTACCTTTGGAAGCTTATTCCCTACATAATATTGCCTAAAGGTAGTGTGCTACCTGTTCCGCTGAGCACTCTAATACTTCCTCTAGTCAAGATGGATCTCCTGCCACTTGCTTTTCCTTTGCCATATATTATCCCGTAGCAATCCTAGGGAGGAATATGGTCTTGCTGAATGGTATGAAATATGAGAAGGACTCAGAACTTACTTAGCTGCCCCTGGCAGCAGATTGAGTGCCCATCACAATTCCAGGCTATGCAGTCCTAAATGCTGAGGGGTCCATAGCAAAAACCTCAGAAGCTAAGTCTGCAGTCAAGTAGTTCAAGAGACCATAAGATCAGTAGAGCAAGAAATCTGCTATGTCCATTCATTCCCCTGGTATTTTCTAAGACTTCATTTTTCTAAGGTCACATTAGCAATTTCATCGTATATTCCTAAAATCCATGTGAATTATTGCCACATAGTTTATTTTCCATGGGCTTTTGGCTTTGTTTTTTCATAATTAACTCAAAAAAATAGTTAGTGTTTTTTGGCAACCAACTACTAATGTTTCAAAATGTTGTGGCTGATGTATTTAGGTGGTTTGATCTTAACTATCATCTAGTGTGCTGGAAAGGGTCCATCTGTGAGATAGTGATTTTGTTTCTCAATCACAGCAGAGCCCAAGTTGCTTAAGGGAGCAGCAGATATTGCCTGCTGATAACCAAAGCCTTGGTGCTCAGTACTGAGATAGGCAGTGTTCTCTCAGCTGGATTAAACCTGTACTCTGGCGTACTGGATTAAGAACAACAGCAAGGTAAATACACCGTTAGTTCAAAAGATAAAAGGTATGATTTGTGCCTTTCTATGTGGCCATGTCAGCAGTGGAAGACAAGGTGGTTCCTACACAGTTTTAAAATGCCAGCTTTCATGGGGCATTAGGTGGATTATCGAGAGGTGCTAAACTGGGGCTGTTTATGGAATTACACGCTCAGTATCTTAAAACACCCTTCAGTGGCTACTGAATTTGAAATAAATATGTTGTATGAGGCTCTGATTAATGGATGTCTTGGTCTAGGACACAGACACTAAACTCAGTGAAGCCAACTAACAGATGATGATAGTATCTTATCTTTTCAGTGCAATTACCTTTTAAAATGAGTAGAACCTTTCATGACAGGATAAACCTGTCCATAGCAGGGCTTTAAAATCTTGAAAGCCTGGAATAAGATGACGTACACGGACAGGTCATTGATCAAGAACAATATTAGACTAAGAGTAAGTTATCTCTCAGTTTTTGTAATAAATCAAAAATAAGGTCATAGCGTCCTCAGAAAACAGTACCTTAATTAGAGGTTATCCTTCAAGGCACACACAGTGTCTTATCAGTGCTTCTTTTATCTTAAAGGTGGTTTTGATAGCAGCTTACTGCTGGGAGCAAGCAGTCTATTTGATAATCAGCATACATTTTCCAGTCTTCCTGTTCTTACTTTGAAGATGTTTTTCCTTTTCAATTGATAATTATATTTTTTTAATGCAGCTTTATCAGATTATAAAAGAATCAGTGTTAATTTTTAAAGCAATATATTGAAATGGGATTGTTTTCTTACGTAGCTTGTCCTGTTTGATAGCCCAAAGTATATATAATAGGAAGCTTGTGTCTTGCGTGCTATTTCGTTGTTGCAATTTTATTTTGATTACTTTATCAGGCCAGCAATTCTTTTGCATTTACTATGAATTCAGTCTTGATGTTTCTTTTCCTTCCCCTAAACCCTTCTCTTCTCTCCTCGTCCCTACTGCACAGACATATTGTCATGATTTTGATCCATTGTGCGATTCAGTCTTTAGTGACAACTGGGAATTAACCTTCTTATTGGCTGCTTGTCAACATTATGAAATCATTTCGGAGCTGTCTGTTTGCCTTCACTGATGTTTTCTATTAAGACTTAGGAAGATCATATCTTTGTATTGCAAAGGGAAATTGTCTTCAACTTTGAGCAGATCTCTAGCATTACCCAGTGCTCTCCTTCAGTGTTCAGTGGTAACAGTGATCATTGTAGGTGGTTTGCGGTCCTTCCTCCAGCATTTTTTTATTTTAATAATGAAGCTACTGTGTATTTCCATTAAACGAAGGCCATGGACATATGTTAACTGTGGTAGCATTATCTAACAATGAGGATGATTAGAGCTATCCTAACTGACCTTTCCTGAAACAGATTGGTGTTATGGATTCACTTCCTAAATCTATTATAAAAATTGGAATTTGCCTTTAAAAAATTTGCCTATCATCTAACAGATTAAATATGGTTCAGAAATCTATTTATTTTCATTCTTTCAAATTCCTTTTCTTCAGCCTTTTAAAAACCTTGCTTTTCACATCTTGCTGCTTCTACATACATTCTATCTCTTCTAAAACTTTCTCATTTTGTTGAAAAAATATTTTTTTTCTACATTACATATAACATGATTTAACTGTAAAGTTGAAAGCACACATTGCTCCTAAATTCATAATGAGGTTCTTATGCCTTTTTCCTTTTTAAAAATCTATGAAGATTTAAATCCTTTCCTTCTATCCTTAGAGAGGACTGTGATACAAAGCATGCATAAGTTCGACTCCCATTAATAGGAGTCTGCCCTGGATCACCAACATCTGTGGCTTAGACAAAAGAGAATAGATTTTTGTTCACAAAATACTCCTGGGCAAAGATGGTACTTTTGATTGTGCTACTGAGTCATTGGCAGTTGTCATCAGTACTTCTTACTGTTACAGGAAATTTCTTTTTCAATCTGGTGACCCATGGCTAATCCAGTTCCATATCCATTGATCTAAGCCAGAAATGAATGGACTGAACAGATTTTTGCCAGAAGAAACCACTTTTTTTAGCAGGAGCTATAAAATATATACTGATAGTATCAGTCACTTCATCAGTTTCTTATGGCACAGCCTGGAAGTTTCAAGGCCTATTGTATCAATTGCGTAGCTGTTATAATATTCCTGTTCTAGTAATAGCATGGCCATGGAAAAACCTGTATCTTTCAGGGACACACACCCCTGTGTTCATGAACCAGTTCTTAAAATGACTGTAGTATAGCTACTATTAGACATTAACTACCGAAGTAGCAATCATTGTCATCTGCTTCTTAGGAGTGTACAGCAGGAGCCAAGCACAACACAGTTACATGTCTGTTCTCTACTGCCTACAGAGGATGTAGATCAGAGTCTAAAGAAGATGCCATATAATATGTGGTTCAGAAAAGGCAAGAGAGGAATGGTTCTTTACCAGAGTGTTAATTTGCACATGTGATGCATGTGCTGTGCATGAATGTCGACTACTACTGGTTACACAATGAAACAACACTAAGCATAATGTTTACATGAGCGAACATGTCTCTGTTCTAGAGACACTTTTCTTGTTTCATACGTGTTGCTTCTCTCACGCAAGGTGAAGTAACTGCCTCACAAGTTGACTAAATTTTCAATGAGTAGGCGGCATCATGCAAATGAAAACTAACCTGTAAAGAAATAGCTAGTCATGTTTGTGGATAGTAAAATCTGTTTAATGAATAATCCCCAAGGAAATGACAATTTAAACAGGGCAAGTCTTACGATACTGAAAACTTTCAGTGAGCAAAAGAGGCTGAGTTCCATTTAGCTCTGCTTTTAGATGTAAAAGCTGAGCAGACTAAATGAAAGCTGTGAAACTGCTGTGGTCTAATGCCTGTCATAAATACCAAAATGCACGGTCCTCACCTTGTGTATGTGTGTCTGTGCACACTAATAAAACACAGGACTTGCCAATCGAGGGGAGTATGGGACTAGGAAATGTCTGCAAGTTATTCAGCAGTGACTTCCTTTTCTTTGCCTTGGGTCACAGAGCTTGGGAGACTGGCTTTTAGCTGAGAACACTTTTCCTTACTTTAAGGTTGAGTGATTGAGGTTTTTAAAATGTATCTCTTCTGTTTTCAGAGATCTGTAGTCCCTAAGAAGTCCGTATCAATACATAATCTCATCTAAAGGTGTATCATCTAGCTGGATTTGAATATGCAATTTGAAAAAGATATTAAGATAAATGCTATTAAGAGATAAATTCATGCACATTCTAATACTTGCCTCATTCTTTTTGAAAATAATTTGTTTCATCATGTAGTTCAAAACCATTATTCTGAATACTAAACATAATTTTTGCAGAAATGATCAAAGCAATCCATAACCGTCTTCCACAACACATTTACGAAGCTTTCATGTTTATGTATGACTCCCAAAAAGGGGTTTGAACAGGAGGAAAAGGGAATTTTCAAACATTGGTGAGCTTTGGATAAATGATTTCATTGATCTACTTGTTCATGTAGCAAATTAATAAAATGGCCTTTGAACAAAATTGATATTTATCTCCCTATGTTTAATAGATAAACTTAGCCACCATCAGCAAGAATCTGCTGTTTCATAAACTTTGTCATAGATATGTTATATTGAAGAGGAGAATTCTGCATTTATTGGTTTTACTAAAAGGTATTTTTTATTTGTTTTCAAGATTTCAGTGAATTCTTTGAAAAGCAATTTACTTGCAGTAATATATAGTAAATTGCAGCCAAGAAATAGAAATGGATCATATGATGAGTACATGGACGTCAAACTTGTATTTCACTGTCCAGTTAGTTAATGACATGTTTAATCAAATAACCGAATTTTTTATGGCTATAAACTCTTCCTCTGATAGTTAACATGTTCTGTAACTAATTTCAGCTACTGAAATATCTACTGTTTCTTATATCATTGTCCAGATGATCTAAAAATACTTAGAAATATTCCAGTAGCTGGAGGACTCACACTTCAGCTGGGCTGCCAGGCAACTAGAAATCCTTGGTACACACACAGAAGCCTCAAATAGTGCTTAGTCAAGATTTCTTTTGGGAAAACAGGAGTTATCTGGAAAAACCTGACATACAGGAGTCTTCTGCAGTCTGCCTGTGAGGTCAGTGTATACAAATATTGCTGGATCGGGGTAGAAAGTATGTTGGAAAATCAGTCTCTTTTCTCTTTAGTAGCTCTGGATTTGTTCTACTTTAACAGCTATTTATAGTGCTGGAGTATAACACAAAAAAGGATAATAGTTGCTTAAACCATATAGAACCTCAGGGGTCAAAAAAACTTAGAATGCATTCCTGTTTGGAGTAGGACCTGGAAGTTTTTAAGTTATGATGGGGTTAAAAATATATTTCTTTCCTTAAGCTTATGTATATACAAGCCAAAAGAACCTTTTTCCTGTCTTTGGCAACAGCTCTGATGTTTAGTTGGGATATTTCCTTGTTATTTGTCATTGCTGGTCACTTCACAAGCAAATTCATGTTCTTAAAAACTGATCCATTGTTGATAAATATACATATGAACAACTATTATCTTGGCAGTGAATCTGTGTTAGGCATAGAAAGTATTAGAAACACACACACACCCACCCCCCCAGCACACCCACCCCCAAGAAAATATGAGCTGGAATTGTGAAGTTTTACGTAGGAATGATGAGAACTCTGTCCATGTTTTTAGATACAAAGACTTTTAAAAGAGTTACAAGCAAAGTATGCAGCCAGCTTTAGATATCTAGAAAATAAACAAATGGGCTAGAACCTGAGAGCTTCACTGTTTTGGCTTCAACTCAATAGATGTTAACAAATAATGCTGAATGAAGACAATTCAATGTGTGCAGTATTCCCTCTGTCATGGATCATACATCATAGCAGCCTTCCAACATCTGAAAGGGGCCTACAGAGAGAGGGAGTCTTCATCAGGGACTGTAGTGATAGGACAAGGGGTAATGTGTTTAAAATTACAACGGGAGATTTAGGTTAGACATCAGGAAGAAGTTCTTTACTATGAGGGTGCTGAGGCGCTGGCACAGGGTGCCCAGAGAAGCTGTGGCTGCCCCATCCCTGGCAGTGTTCAAGGCCAGGTTGGACACAGGGGCTTGGAGCAACCTGCTCTAGTGGAAGGTTTCCCTGCCCATGACAAGGGGTTGGAACTGGATGACTTTTAGGTCCTTTATAGTGCAAACCATTCTATCAGTCTATATTATTCCCTGTTATCTTTTTTCATAGTGGAAATATGCAATGGAAAGGGAACTGAACAGCTGAAAGGGAAGACTGGTCACAAACTCAGACTGGCCATTCCTGCTGGGTTTGCACCAAAACTTAACATCCAAGATTTTACCAAGTTATGTGTTTGTGAAAAGAAAAATGGCCACAGAAGTCAAAAAAAAAGAGAATGAGAAGAGCTGAATTAATGCATGAGGGCAGATACCTTACTTAGTTCCCAAAGTACTTTTGACTAAGAATGCTAGGAAAGTTTATGCTCTTGAATTTCTTGCAGACACATGTCTGCATCCATTATGGAGCTCTGCCTGAAGAATCACACTGCACCAACATAATTTCTGATCCTGCAGTCTAAGGAGGATGTAACTTTTTAAAAGATCTAAAGAATAGGAACAAGAGTTGTTCCTGACCCAACAAAAAGGTTTCTGAAAGTTAGTGCTTTAAATCTTCTTTGTTAACAGTAATCAAACTTCCAGGGCAGATATTGCAGTTTACTTTCTTCTTGTACAGGAGGGGTTGTTATTTAAGAGTTGTGATCTGGATTGAAACTTCAAGCTTTTTCTTAAAATTATCAATTATTTCACAGCTGTTATTTTAATAGGCTTCTAGAGATATTAATGAAACAAACAAAAAAACCCCACAACTTTATTTTTCCTTTTTTTTTTTTCCCTATTTTCCTTAAGAAATTACAAGCATGTAGCAGACAAGAGGAGGGAGTCTATAATTTTACGGGGAGAGGACCCCAAAATGAGAGGGGTAAAGCAAATACATCTGTAGTTAAAATCAGGAGTCACACCCAAGGAATAGATAGTTGTGGACTAACATTCACAACTTCTGAATATTTTCTGAAATGATGGTAAGAAATGAAGGGATTTTCTTTTTTCTTGGAGTATAAGGAGATGTTCTTTGCTTTTGCCAACCTTAACACTTAACTTACTTCCGTCCTCCATTTTGTGTCTGAATCTGTCAAATCATGTTTTTTTGCCTAATAAGAAGCCATTATAAGACTCCTAATATTAATTACACAAGGAGTATTTTTTAACAAATAGAAAGACATTTATATTTTACCAATATTAATAGCAGCAGCTATAGAGATTGCTATTAAAATAACAACATTGCAAGTTTCATAGCATTCATTACCTTACTGGTGAGAGTCAACTTACAGGAGACACTTTGGCAAGATAAAAGAAATAGGCAACATGTTTATAAATAGCCAGGAATTTTAGTTATGTGTTATTTAGTTATGGTTAGAGACAAAAGGGACATTGTAGTATTAATTCATGTCTGTTTCATAATGATTCAACTAACTGGATTTATTCTTACGAAGTCAGTGATGTGTACAGGCTTTGTTGCATTTATATGTCATTATACACAGGAAAAGTCATAAATACCCTTTGCTACTGGAATGAACACAAAACACAATTCTGATACCCTTTTAAAATATAAAAAGTACCAACGTTTTGAAGAGCCATTGCATACTTAAACCTGGGAAAATGAAGTAACTGTCCTCTGAAAATTGAGATTCCAGTGTTAGCTGACTTGCACTTGAGGATCTTTCTGATTTATGTCTTATTTTCAGTACCCTCAGTGAAAGAGGAATACATATAAGAAATCCCGCCGTATGTAAAGTAGGATTTCTGATCAGGTACTTTTCCAAAAATCCCATGGCAATATGAAATTCAGTCATGCAAATTAATGTTTCATTACATAATCTAACACCTAAGGCACCTAAATCAAATAGCGGAGCTGAAAGAAACTGTTGAAATTGTCAAGAAAAATACATCCTAGAATACAAAGAGGAACAATAAAGGATCTAATTTGGCTTCTCAGGGTATGTGTCTATATGTAAATATGGCTTGTCTACAACCACTAGTGCAAATGCTAATGGGTAGATGCCTGAAACAAAATTGTTAAGCAACGGTGACCATTGAGAAGCTGATAGTCTGTAGATGGGTGCAGAAGAGCTGTTATGACAGGACAGCAGAACTGATCCTCTCACTGAATTCTTGACAATGGGACAAGTAGAAATTTTCAGTTCAACAAGGGCCGCAAAAGATAACTTGATGGGTTTGTCTTATTTTGAAGACCTAATCCTGTTAAATTCCAAAGTACTTGCAACTGAATAAGACCTCTCTGGAATTTACAATATGCAATATCTGTCAATACTGACAGAGCATTCAAACTCAGGTTTAAATTCTCTTTTAACTAACCAAGCACTGGACCAGGACTTTTATGGCACTTATTTCACCATCTCTGAGCCATGCTTATGAAATACTCTTTAGGGTGATGGCAGGTTTTTGTCAATATTTTTGACTCATTTTGTATTGGGTATTTTCAGTACTAAAAACGGTGGAAGAAATGTGAAGATCATAATGAAAACAGAATCAGGGAACAGGATACATCTAGAGGGACTGACTAGATGTTGAGCTCCCTTTTGCCCCCAGTTTGGTTGCCACCAGCACTAGCACTTATTACAACAAAGCAGACTTGGATGGGCTGCAAATTTCAGGTTTAACTTGGGTTGTGGTGCTTGTGGTGCCATTGCACCAATCCATAGGAGGGTGATGCTGAAGGGTCAAGAAAGCTTGATTTTTTTTAAAGGCAGAAATAAATCCTACCCATGTTCTACTTGCATTGCTGTCTAGATATGCTTCAAGATTATAGTGACAGCATATAAAATCTCTTCAAGAGTAATTAAGGAAAAATGTGAGAGTAAAGCTAACCTACAGTGTAAATAACAGGAAAGATGCATAAGGTAGCAGTTAGTAAAGTTGTTAGTTTACAGCTGCCAGTGTTTCAGTCTGCCAGTTTATGGCATCAGCCATAGAAAGCTATGTGAAGATGGATAAATATTTGATGTAATGCCTTAACAATATGAGGTGATTGCAAAAGAAAACAATCCACTAAAAAGGGAGCTGTTTCTGGTTTTCTTAGATTCCTGGGATAGTTTTGGAAGGTTGGTTGCTCCTAAGAGCAATGGGTATTGGCCTATTCCCTGATTACTGTCATCTTAAACCAGCTTAACAGATTCTACGAGTACTTCTTATTTCAAAATTACTTTCATCATTATTGTAAAACAGTATTTTAAGGTGATTGTTTTAGCACAAAAGCTTGTGATTTGGGTTTGGTTTTGGTTTTTTTTTTTTTGAAAGGCTGAGAATTCTAATGAAAAAGATACATTAATATACAGGATAGCAGATCTAAAAAGATATTAAATGACATGTTTTTGTAAACCCATACAAATTTGAGATGTAAAACATCCATTAATTTGCAGTTAGCTGAATTTCCTGTTTATGGCATTTTTCCCTGTAGAGTATTTTTCTGAGCTTTGTTAGACTTTATTTTAAATGACCCCTGCAACTGGTCTTTTTACAGCTACCCTGGGAGATTTGCAAGGTCATGGGATGGAAACTTTCAGAGCATTGTGTTTATCTGTAACAGTGTAAATGGAACTAATAATGTATTCAGTAAGGTTTTAAGGTTAATTATTTGATAGTTGATGTACGCTTTAAGAACTGAAGTAGACACTTATTCTGGATTCACTTGAGATGGTTACAAGAGAAGGGCAAAAGATCAGGAGATTCATGGGATCTTGCATTCTTTTTAATTTTTCATAATGCTCACTTATCTTTTAAAAATAGGGTCATTGTAATATATCCACCATAGGCACAATATTAACATACTTCTTTTGCACAGGAAAACTTATGTTTCTGCCCACTGAATACAGAAACAGTCTGCATCAATAGTTAGGGTACCCCTCAAAACTGAGGATAATAGGTTTAAATCTCTCAGATTTCTGGTATTATTTTATCAAGCTACTTTTCTCCCCTGCCCATCAGTTTCCCTGCTGTCTTCGAAACTGATGGAAAAGATGGATAAATGCCTTGGCTAGAGGATTCCTGCTAAGCTATCTAACAGCCCATAAAGAGTCTGAGTTGGAGAAGTTAGAACCTGTTCAGACAGAATGCCTGACATCTTAACTGCAAGCTCACTTTTATATAAATATGTAGCTTAAGAAGGGCAAAATAAGATTGTCACTAAACTGTTATGAGAATAGATTCCTTAATGTTTGTGAAATACTTCAGATTTCAAAAGTCTTGAAAACAGTATGTGTAATACAGTATTTTAATGTATAGGGATGTATAACTTAGAATTGCATACTTGGCAAAGAAGAAAAATGCTCTTCAGATACTGGACTTTCACTTTAGAGCTGCCTGGATGACCTTGGGTAAATAATACTGGTTAAAGTGAGGGTGAGAGGAGTCCAGTTCATGCAAAATGCCAAAGTACTAGTCAAAATCTAAATTTCTATGAAAATCTGATTTTTTATGAAAACAAACAGCATGAGTAGACACAAAGACAAGTCCAGGTTTGAAATGTACTGGAGTGAAGAACCAGTCTTTATGGATTCCATTAATAAGGAAAATAACTTTAAAATTGGGGCTATAGAGTCTGTAAAGAAAGGACTGTATTTTTCTTACATGACAAAGAATTCCATTGCTCCCTATAACTTAGAAATTATTCTCATATATGAGAATCTTTCTTTTCTGTTTTAAATTCTTTAATGTGAGTTTCCAATCCACAGCCTGTAGTCTGGAGGTTACCAATAGTTGCTATAACCTGTCTACAGTCAGCTACTTGTTCTTCTTATTGGCACTTTTATTTGCTAATTCAGGATACATATAAATAACAATTTCATTCAAAGATGCGTGAACTATGTTTGAGTTCCTTTGTAATTTCAATTATTTTCCTTTGATCTTCCCTGGTTAAATGCTGCAGCGCTGCAGTTTCATACTGGTTCTAATTGCCATAACCCTGGCAAATGGTAAAGCTTTGGCAATGTGTAGAGCTAACATCTGTTCATTTACCTGCTTTTAAAAGGGCACAAGTAATACAGGTTTCAGATGTTTCCAACTCAGTGTAGGAATATAGTATTCCTTCACTAACAGTGATACAATATGCAAAAGTTTTCACCAGTCTTCCTGTTGAAAAGCCATAATTTTTGTTCTTTTTCAGTGTTTTGTCTGTCCTTCACCTTTGCTGTTCTGGAATAATCAAACTGCTGACAGCAACACAGAGTATCTCATACAAAACCTAATGCCCAAAGTGAAAGGCATCCAAATCAGTAAATACAGGAGAGAGAGAAAAAGAAGGCAGGCAAGAAAGAACTTGCTCTAGTTTTGCATTTCAGTTTCAATCTCCCCTTTGGTTTTCTGCTGATGCAGCAACTTTTTTATTATGCTTTCTATACGTTCACTTGACTGTACCTGCATAACTGTACCAGGCCCTTTCATGGCCACTGCTTCAAGAAAGCTGCTTTGAAACAACTCTTCTATTTGAGTTCTTGGTTGCAAGTCTTACAAAATTTGTGTTTATCCTTAGCTACAAAGTCTTTATAATTTGAAGGCTCCACTACTTTTATATTGCATTAATCAGAAGAGGCAGCCAGCCATTAAACTATATACATAACTTATTCAGGATGCAGAAGCAGGAACAATCATAGAATCAGAATGGTGTGGGTTGGAAAGGACCTTAAGATCATTTAGTTCCAGGGTCACTGGAGGGACACCTTCCACTAGAGCAGGTTGCTCCAAGCCCCTGTGTCCAACCTGGCCTTGAACACTGCCAGGGATGGGGCAGCCACAGCTTCTCTGGGCACCCTGTGCCAGCACCTCAGCACCATCACTCATAGTGAAGAATTTGCATATATCTCAGTCACTGTATATATACTGTGGACAGGCTGGGGCTGAGTCTCAAAGACACAGTAAAAGCCTGAAAATTGCTGAGTGCTTGTAGAAGAACCTCAGTGACTATTAGATCCCAACTAACAGTTTACGGAGGCTAAAGACACACGGGTTAGTGTTGTGCTCTGCTCTAGCGTGTATCTGGGAGACTGGAAGACTAGCATTTTGTGGTATCACTGGTGATAGTAGAGAAGCTCTGGTCATTGCAAAGTGTCTATAACTTCTTTACTGTGGTTTTGGCTCTTTCCATTTGTTGAGGTTTTTTTTGTCAATCAGCTGGAGGAACAAACTTCCACCCAGGTTACCAGATGATTCAGTCATCTAAATCCTTATTTAAAACTTTCCATTGTTATGAAATGTCAGTTGCCCTTTGGCTGCTATACATATGATATATTTCATGCTAATGGAACACGAGTTTCATTATAAGTTTGAAAAAAAGACAGCCGCATAAAGCTCTCACTTTTCTTTCACTTGCTAACTAATAACCTTTGTTCCATATGTACTGAAAATATGTATTTAATTGCAAAATGACAGAAAAATCCATTAATTTATTGACTTAGTTTAGAAAGATGAATCACAAGCTTAAAGTAACTTGCTAATAAGCAATTTGCTTTGTTTATAAAAGTACTTTAAATATTTATAATACCACTTCTGTAAGACTTTTGAGCATTAAGGAAGGAAAAAGAAAATAATTAGGAAAGTAAATAGTCTTGTAACAAAGGTATTAACTTGACTTTGTTTTGGTTCCTACTCTTCTGTGCAACTATGAGCAAATTCCTTAATCATGTGCCGCAGCCTTTTGTAACACAGGGATAACGTTTCATTCTTTACTTTTCTTCTTTACTTTTGTCTTGTCCATCTGTATTAAGAACTTGTTGAGGCACCAGTTATAATTTGTAATTTATAGGTGCTGTAAGACGTGGAAAAATAAAAAGGACTGATTTTGTCTGGGGTAGGTGGGCCCTACATTAATATTGAAAAGCAAAGGCAAACTAGTGTGAAGAACGGGCATTGTATATGATGCATTGGATGTAGAATTGAAAAATTCTGCATACAACCTTCTGAAAAGAATTTTGAAGAAGCCCTCATTCTTCTTTAGATTTCTGCTTGAAATGGTGTCTGAAACTTCACAGTATTTTTCACACCTAGCGCTTTATTCCAGTAAGTTTCATGTACAGCTGAAACAGACAATTTTGCTTTCATTTTATTAAGAGCAATTTCACTTATGTAACACCTGATGTTCAAACATCTGTGTTTTTGCAACAGAATTGTCAAAGATCCTGGCTTAGTTTGGAAGTAAGTTTATCGGTTGACTGCAAAAGCGTCCAAGTTCTATGTGATATATCACATGGTATTCTACAGGAACCAATGACAAAGTGTCATGTTTCTTTTTTTGTCTCTCTCTCTATATATCTCTCAGTGACAGTGCTGGAAATCTTACTTTTTCATCTTGAGCTGACTGGAGGAGGGGTTAGGATTTGATAGTTTTGGAGTAGGACTGTGTTTTTACATAAATACTAAAGCTCAACTCAATTTCTTAAATGAGTCAAGTGTTGTACTAGAAGAAAGACAAAATACTGGTCTTAACTGTTGCCTAGACAGAGCTGTAGGAGGGGTGAATGTAAGGTGAGTGAAAAAGCGGTAACTATGATTTGGTACAAGAACTTTGCCTTTCCATTCATTTTAGTTTAATGAAAGCTCTTGGACACACATACTCTTCTTCTTTGCATTGTCTTTTATTCGCTTTGTCTGTTTAATTGAATGAATTAATTCTACAGAATTTACCAAGAGTTGCTACTGAAATGGCAGGTTAGATGCTTTTGTAACATGCTGTAAGGCTAATACACACCCAGGTCTAGCCAAATTAGGAGAGGGACCTTCATGATAATTGTCACTCCTCCACAACTTAACTAGAGGGTTAGGAGATTTGTAAGTCTCTCCAGCAGTCAGGTCATACTTGTCAACTGTTAATTACTTGGAATAAGGAACAACAATTGTGATCTTCATTTAAAATTTCCCAAATTATCCTAGCCAGATTAAAACACCATAAGTCTCCCTGCAGCTAATTTGTATTTATGCTTCGTGCTATGAACCAATGTTTTGGTAAAGGAAGGAGGAGAATTTGAAAATGTAAAGAGTGCAGCAGTTTAGATTCTTGAGAAATCTCATTTCCTTGATCACAGCAGAGGAGAAAAAACAAACTGCCAGTAATTTAAATATGATAATTTTTGTCATAACTTGACAGCAGATGCGAACAAAAGACACGAAATAGATGAAGACAGAGGAGAATTGAAAGCACGGAAGGTAGTGTATGCAGAGCTGGATAATGTCTGTTTAAGCAACGTGACTTTGCTTGATTTCTATAAATGCTCTGCAGCTAAATGAATGTAAGTAAGTCAAGGTGGTTTTTTTTTTTTTGGCAGGCAGTATTCTCTTAGACTTGGCTCCTAAATGAACACAGGATCAAAGAAGATTTTTTTCTTCCACATAGCAAGATCGTTTCATCATTTTTTCCTTAATCTGAACATACACTTTTCTACAGACATGCACTACAGAAACAGAGGAAGGCACAACTGTATAAAGGCAGAAGGTGCTGTGGGCATTTGCAACACTAAGCTTGCTAAATTGAGGATTCTTTGTATCCTGCTTAAGATAGCTGGTATGGACTAGGAGTATTTAACATGGGCTATAACGGAGATACATTTCTTGGCTCTAGGTGGATGTTTGCCTGCATATCCTTGCATTGCACAGTTCAGTTCCTAAAAAAAGAACCAGTGTGCTCTAATGAAGACAATTTTTAAACCCTGTTACATGAGCAAAAAGAAGCAGAGGGAGTTGACAGGTTTTGATTGTTATACTTGTTAAGTATCGTTATATTGTAGCAAAGTGGCAGGGGAGAGCTGTAGTTATAACTAGTACTTGTTTATTAAAACATTTATCATCAACAAATTACTGCTCCTGTCCTTACCACCTGGTTTAAATCATGAACTCATGTTTCTTACAAGCAGCACATTCTCATTTTAAAATGATCTGTGACAAAGGCTTGGTGTATTTTCCTCCCTCCGAAAGTGCAGATGTTCATATTTAAACAAGTTACCATGTGAGCTACACCTACAGAGCATATTATGTACATGCTTGGAAGAGGGGGGACAGGAAAGGTTGTTCCCAACTCTGCAGAGCCAGTGTTAGTGCAAGTTACATATGCCTACCAGTTTCCTCCTGCTCTTACACTCCATGCGTTTCCCTGGCCTGTTCCTTTCATCTTCAGGCCTCACTGGTCTTAACAGCCTGGTTTTACTGCTGCTGTCAATCGCTGTCCCCATCAGCCCAGTGGCACCTCTGGACACCTGTGGAGAGGAAGCAAGAACAATCAGTACAGCCTCTTGGCCCACTGTCTGCTCAGCAGAGAATACAACAGAGAAAATATAATGAAAGTGCCATCTTGTGCCCTTTCCATAATTGACATGGTTTTTGGGAAAGAAATTTGAGGCCACTGTGTGGAATATATGGCTACCCTGATCTCTGCACTGGTATTGATCTAGGCCTTCACTCTCAGAAATTTTCCATGGATCGTATGTATGATTCTAAATAATCATTTGAACCTACTAACTGTGATTACTCATTTTAATATGCTGTATGCTTAGTCTCGTAATACTGCGTCCTTTGAATACCTCACACTTTAACCCTAATATCTTGATGAAGTTTGCCGCATTGTCTGCTAAATCCCTCTGCACTATTTGTGATAGGAAAAGCCATTAAATAAAACAAATACCAATGGTATGAAAGCTAACATAAGCCAGCTGGGAAGTTCTTAAGGAGCGCTGCTGTAGGTGTTTATCATACTTCAGTTACAGATAAGGAACGTATCTCACTGGAGATTTGGTTTCAACATGTTTCTGATGACAGTTAACATTGGAACAGGCTGTAGGCCTACAAGATGACTTAACCTCCACTGAAAGATAGATTCAGAGTTAATTAGTTGAACTGTATATGCTTTGCATCTTGAGCATCAGCCTAGGCCCCAGTCACTCTAAACCTTGTATGGACTTCAGTGGGCTGTGTGTTAAAAATACACTGTGCAGGTTACTTCGTCACTGCCACATCCAGTAATTCCTGCTTATGTTTATATACTCTTGTGTCACAGTGCTGGATTTAAAGTGAAAAAAAAAAAAAAGGTTTTTTTTACTACTTAAGGTACACTTATTTTGACCTAGCATTAATATCTGTAGTCCTGTCATTTCAGGACTATCTAGGCCAAAGAGTTCCAGATGACTGACTTCCCTTTATTTTTGCATTATAAATTCTCAATTTATGTGATCATTATGGAAAACACTGACATGCTTTCTTGCAAACACTAGGCCTACAGAACGTTTCTGTATTTCATATACTTCATATTCCTCTACTTTTCCCTGTAGGGGCATATACATCCTGCACAGCTATCCAGTATTTGCATTGTGTTCACAACCATTATAGATGTTCAGACACAGACTGCAACACATTATCCTGAATTGGTCTTATCCATCGTGTTAATTTTTAAACATAATTCCAAATACCGGTTCTATGCTGCAGTATTCCCACTGAGATGCTAGATATACAGGTGCAAAACCATTCCAGATATGAGAAAGAAAATCCAGAAATCTCCCACCATTGTTACGTGGTACTCGGCCTATTAAAAATTGGTATGACAGAGGCCAGGTAGTGTGTTGCATTGTTTATAAATGAACCATCACTCATGCTGTTATCATGGGTTCTTGGTTTTTAACTCAGAGGCCCAATCTTTCATTTTGGATTTGAAAACTCACAAGGGAGGAAAGGTTTGAAGTTGAATCGAGGCCTGCAATCTGCCTGTCAGGAGATTACCTCCTGTATTCACATTAAGGAACTGCAGATTCTTTTGACTTAGAAGTTTAATGGCTCAGGATGTTTAATTTGCTGTCGGCACGACTAACAGTGAATATGCTCATGCCATATGGCTGCAGTTGAAAAAGAAGAGCATCAGAATTCAAACTGTTATCCAGATTAAATTCTTTTCACTTCTTATCTCAGTTAACTTCCAGATTCTCTATCAAAATGCAAGCATCATTGTGCTTTCTCAATGTTAGACCTAAACAGCTTTATCATAACCAACCTCATTAATTCAGCACGAGCAACTTCCCCCCAGGCATGACATTTCTATGGAAACCTGGAGGAAGTTCCTTCTTCTGGCTTAGAAGTGCTTTTTATTTGAATGAACTGGAGATTCCTATGGCATAGTAACAGTAAGAACTGTAAGAAATGTAACAGTACAAAGACCTAAACTGCATGAAGGGTGACCGAGCTTGATCCAAAGTGTAAGCCTAACATTAGTATGTGAAGCTGAAATGGTTTTCCTGTTGCCATGTCTTAAAAGAATGAAAGTACTGAGGACTTTGTGTGTTTCCTGGTTTTCTATAGTGCTAAGAAAATCATAAGTCCTTAGCAAGTAACAATAATTCCTAGCCTTCTGTAATAAATCAATATTTAATTACCAGCTTGACATGTCACAGTAGTCTAAAAAGAAGCTGGCAAATACACAACAACAAAGTTTATCAAGCTGCCCTTATTTTCTGCATTGCTTAACCCTGTCCCAAGCAAAGTAGCATGGAAAGTTTCTATGAACAACTGGCGATGTTATCTTGCACTGAATGACTTAAAAAGCAACATACAGACAAATTATTTTGGTAAAAGTGTCTTTTGAATTTTCTGACTTCTACCTGTCTTCCTGCCAGGAAGGGATAAGGAACAATCAACATGAAATTTGATTTGCATTTAACATGCTTTGGAATCTCAGATGTGGCTTTATGTTTTTTCATCAAACTAAACAACATTAGTTACACCACCAGATTTTCAGCGAAGTTTTGTTTAAAAATCCATTTCCAGATGGTCTCTGTGATAATGAAGGCAAGTCATGCATGAAACCACAGATCTGCTGTGGTAAATATGTTTATTTACTTAGTGTTTATTTATTTACTGTAGACTTCTAGGACAATTGTCAAAGCTGTTGCTGTTTTATAACGTATTTTGGTTTTGAAGTTGCTTTGCGCCAGTGATGAACAAGTGAAACAGGCAGTTAAATTTAGGAAGAAGTAAACAGGTAGGGTTTTGAGTGTGTAACATCCTCTGTAAGCATCAGTTTATGCCACAAAGTCATGTTTGGGTTTTCAGTAGTTCAGAAGATAAATGTATGTTAACATTGTCTATAGTAAAGGGATATTTTAGAGAATTCTAAAAACCAGTCTTCAATAGAATGAATTTAATACCCAAATTACTTGATGTACTGATTTTTAGCAACTTTCATGTGGTAGTTATATTAAAAAGTAACCTCATCTTAGGACATAATTTAAGTTTCGGGTTGTTTTTTTTCCCTTGTCACTAGAACACCAAATGAGAGTTCGGTAGTATGCTCTTTTTTGAAAGTTCCGTCATTTCACAAACAGAGGTGTTTCTTGCCATGCTGGCATTTCCAGAATGACAGCAGAGCAAATAGCTGTAGTAACTCTTCTGTAAGGTGTGTATGCACTCTGTAAGGCCTTAAAAAGAAACAGGTTTTGTTCTTTTTGTTGTTGTTTTCAGGGAGAAGAGGGGTTTGTCAGCAGGTCCCTCATAGCTAAATGAAATTATTGGTGCTCTGAATGAGAATAGGCTTTCTAAGATGACTTGGTCCCAACAGTCCCTCCCCAGTCTCCAGGCCACCAGTGTGGGTACAGTTGTCAGCAGCAGCACGTATTCCTGCCACAGTCAAGAAGTTGTGCTCAGCCATGTTTCACTGACAATGTCACAAGGCCTTTAACAATAGTGAACTGAATGATTTATTACAATTCAGCTTATGAGTTGTGTAGTTCAATGATTTATCTTCATAAAACGCTTGTGACAGCCTACACTATGCATCAGAATGCAGTTAACCCAAGGAAAGGATGATGCAAAGATAATACGTTTCCATGATTTATTGACTCTGGGTCCTGTAATTACTAATTACGCATATGACAGACCACCTAATGCATGAAATGCAACAGAAAATCTGCAATGAAAAATTATTATAGCAATACAGTCAAAGTTGCTATAAAAAAAGAATTTTTACAGTGAGGACTGAGATAAAATTTTCTGACCCTAAAAAACCTGTATTTGCATTAATAATTTTTAATAAAAGCTGCAGAAAGGGGAGGGGAAAAAAGCTACCAGGTTTTAACCTGTTTTCCATTGTGCTCTCACTTGTGATGTAAAAAACAATGAAATTATTAAAAGGTTAGTGAACAACGACGACAAAAATATTTGGAACAGACATCTCAGTTACTGACAGTTCCTGAAGTGGCACTTTATTCTTAAGTATCAGATGATCACTACTGACAAACATTTAAACTATACTCTGAATATCTTAATCTTTGCCAGAGTTAACAAAATTTCTGATTTTTTTTTCCTGCTATACTTTATTTCTTTCCTTCCCTACTGGAAAAAAGAAAAAATAAAAAGGTATTTGTGAAGTAAAAAGCAATAATCAAGTAGTTATTACAACTGTGTAGTTTGTAAACAGCTTAAAAGCCATTTGACATTGGTATTGGTACTCCACTTTAAAATAACCTGTTGAACTGTTAGAATCTACCATTATTCCCCCTAACAAAATACCTGAAGGCAATAAAACCAAAACCAAACTTCCCATCTATGAAGAACCTTATCTTAAATGCCATACGTTATGCTTTACGCATATGTATAGGAAGCCGCCTTCAAAATAGCTGTTATGTGTACTTTTTTTGTAGCATAAGAGGCTATGTTAGTATGTTGCTTTGGGTTTTAGCAATGATTATGTTGAGGTGAGCATTAGAAATCAGTGATTAAAGGATAATACTTTCAGTCAGTTGCAATGGCCACAAAGGGACAAAAGGCACTTGACAGGTAAGAACAAGGCAATTTTATATACAAGATAGAGAATGCAGTATTTATAATCTTCCTTGCGATGCCTGTTTTAAAATGTTTTATTCCCATCATGCACTTTTTCATAAAGTGAGGTTTTAAGGGGATTGTACTGTGAACAGAATTTACAAGGGATTATAAAAATATAGTTTTTCCACTCATCCATAGGGGGAGGCAAATACTGACCAAAGGTCAAAGTTACAAACCAAAAGAATGGACAGTTCAGTTAAACAAATTCACTTTGAGCTCAGGAGGTATTAATTTAATGCAGGTTGATTCCCTCACTGTCAGAACAGATTCAGTAATTATGAGTGGGTACAGTATATATGAATTGAGCTGGGAACAAATTCTTTTATAATGAAACCTAGTAGCAGTTGTAACTGGGAAAAAGCTACTGCCTCTCCGTTACAGTGATTCTGATCATCACAGGCTGGTAGGTGTGAAAGATACTGCAGCTCATCTAAGCCAGCTCCTTGAAAAACCACAGTTTTTCCACATGTTAGCCTAAATCCTCAGCTGGTGTGGATGCCCATAGGCTCAGGACTTCAACAGAGGCGTTTTACTTAGAACACTGCTGCAGTGACCTCTCCAGTGGCTTTAACCCCAGCTGAACTCCTGTAGCTTAAAGGCAAAGACATGCATGTATGGATCTTTAGAAAATATTTTATTTTTGAGGCACATGGTTTTAAAGTGTTATTGATAATATCACAACTTCAGATCCCTTAATTTGTGCGTTACTAACTAGCAGAAACAGCTATGGTGCACGTGTGAGGACCACAACAGTGATCTCTTTCTGTTTGTCCCATGCCAGCTCTCACAGTGTCCTACCAGTTATATTGACAGGACTGTTCTATTCCTGGCTCTCCTGTTACAGGTGGTGGATTCAGTCTGGAGTTCAAAGGCAGTGATTCTAGCACCCAGCGCTGAAGCAGCACTTAGCTCTGTTAACACCACTGCTGTGCTGAACAATCCACCGCAGTGTGGCTGTATTTGAAAGAACAGCCTTTCCTCTTTCATCAGGTGTGGGCTGGAGTCATTCCTCATTTTCTAGGTATCTGGGGAACTTTACTGAAATTCAGGGTTCATCTAACGCTCTGGTAAGGAGCAGCAAAATAAGGCAATGTATATTTGAAGAATAGTTTGATATCTTTTCAAAGGTGTTAGGTTTAGTCACTAAACTACACTATTCCTCTTTGACAACCCATAGTGAAAGGTGCAGATGAGAGGAACTACTGTCATATTGAACTGACTGGGAAACAGGGGCTGGAGTAATTTTCAGGTTTCTTTACTTCTTAGAACTTCTTTTATGATGAAAGGCTGCTTTCATTAGATACCTCCTCCTAAATGAATGCATGAAATACGCTTTTAAAACCTAGGACCAGAGTTCATGGATGGAATCAGAGTACATGCTTTCTTGACTCTGAGGTATTGCGTTGTCAAAGAGCAGTCTGTGAAAGGCACTATCCAATAAAATGCAAAGCAGTCCTGCAATCTTAATTATGTTTTTAAGGTTTTCTTAGAAAACCACTGCTTAAGGTCCAAGTACTTTTATTGTGGTTTCCTTTGAGACAGACTATATCTTATGTATACCTGCCACTGTGTCCTTAACAAAGAAAATACAATGTATCAAAAAATATTTTTAGTTAACAAAGTGGATCATTTGTACTGATCATTATATTAAGACTTTACTCTGGTTCACTAACGAACTTTATTTTTTTTTCTGTTGGATTTCTGGTTTTGAAAAACATACATCTACTTACCACTAATGAAAAATTAATCCGTACCAGCAAAAACATGCAAAGACGGGGGCAAATACATTCTTCTTGGGGCAGGGAGATGCCACTCGAACATCTCACTTGCAGGAGGTCTAATACCCCACAGAGTGCCATGGCAGTGCGGTGTTTTACCAGTTTTTCCTTAAGGTTTCTGATAGAAGAGAACAAGCTGTTTTCTTTTCAGATCAAGATCCCAGTGTCCTCAGCAAATGCTTTCAACATTTTAGATCTGCAGTAGTGAGCAGTGTAGCATGGTAAGAGTGGATCTGCAGAGAACAGTTTATGCTGAGCCGTGAAAATCGATGGCAATGTCATTTGCACACTTGAGACTGGAGATTGTTCGTTTGGATGTAGTTTCATCTGAGGCAAATACAGTCCTCAGGCATTGAGACTGATAGCAACTAAAAGTAAAAACTAAATGTAGTTTACATGTAAACCTCTACCTCCAGCTTTATTGGTGTCTGGTTCACGCACAAAACTGTCTTCTACTGTGGGGAGTTCACTGCTTTTGCGTGTCGCTGCAGAACTGGTCTAAAGCAAGGTTAAGTCCAGCCTCAAGGTGTCACTAATGAGGATCTTAACCACAGTCATCAGACATAGCACTGTTTGGTTCTGGAAGTGGAATATTGCAGGTATAAAGAGTAAATGATTTAATACAGTTTGAGTTCAATGAAAAATAGATCAAGAAGAAACACCCACTGACTGGCCAGCAGTATTTGCTAGATTATGTCCACATTTAGTGCTTTTTTTCTGGTGGGGAGTGGTGGGTTTGGTTTTGTTCATGCCTCTATGACAGAAGCAGGGGTTCTTGTAAGGCAGCCGACTCCTTGTAAAAAGTGCTATATTGTGTTTGGAAGAAGAAATGCAATGTTTCTATTTATTATGTGAGGCATATGTACAATGAAGATAAAATGATAAAAAGGATTTTTGTATAATAGGATTAAGACATGAAAAGGGTTGCTATGTAAATTTCCTTTCAGCAACTCTTGTGCCTAGAGCTTTGTCTATCTTCTACGCAGGAACATAATGAAAGCGTTACAGGTGCTGATTTAAAAGTATACTGCCAAATGAACAACATAAAGCTATTTTAGTGTACCACAAGTACGGTGATAAAGCTTCAATCACTTCTTTGCCCATCATATGCTTCAAGCTCTCAATCATGCATTGACGACTGCTAGAGAATGTGCATTGAAAGAACTGTTTGGATGTCTGAAACATATTTAGGTCCCAAATTGGCCAAGTACTTAAAGATGTGCATAGCTTTTATACCCTTGAGTGATCTACTAAAGCATGTTTTTAAGTATTCTTCTTGATTCGGACCCATGGCTAGGAAGTTTGTCTCAGGCATTTCAATATCAGAACAAAGTTACATTTGACTTTTCCTGTAGGTTGGAAAATGTCAATATACCTTTAGTCCCATGGAGGTTTTTTTTTCTTTTTGTACCTGCTTTTTCTTACCAACATAACCCTCCACACCAAGTTCTGTTTTTTTGTCATTAAATATTCTGTTTAAGACAAAGTGAAAGTGTTCACTTGGGCATCTGTGAGAAAATCTAGGGAAATACAAATTGGTCTATGCTCCTTCTCACTGAATATGTCAGTGTTATGAAATTAAAAGTTAGGTTTGCTTTCATCCCCCATCTGGAATACCTAGTTATTTTATTTCTATATATTATATATCCAGTATGAATGTGCAAAGAATAGACACTATCTCTGTCATGGTTTTGTAGCTACCTGAACTTGGTAAGTCCAAAGATAAAGACTACGTAAAGTAGGTTACCTGTTCTATTTTCAAAATTTAGGCATCTAAATAATAAATAGACAGTAAATAGTACAAATAATTGCTGTCGTACAAGAAGGCTTTAAATTCAGAAAGCCCCCCCCAAAGCTAATGAAATATATCTAATATGAATAAATGTGACAGAATAGTAGTCATAAAACAAGTACCTTCATGTTTCATAAGATGAAAAGTAATATATCAAAATACTAAGATGCTGAGTATATAAAAATAATCATAATTCGGTCCAGAATGGTATCTGGCAGGTGACTGTAAAAACTATAAAATGAAGTTACAGTTTTATGACTATAATGCTGTTTCTAAGGTGTTTTATTTCTTACCATTTAGGAGACAAAAAGAAGAAATATAAACCCTTTTCTAGGAAAAATCTGAAAGTTTCTTATATGAAAAGTATATATAGGATAAAGAGTAGTTAAATTACCAGTTTCAGTAATGATGATTGCGATTATATGAAACCTAAGAATAGATCAGATTCTGCATTAGCATGTTCGTGGTTTTAAGGAAAGAAAGAAAGTTGATTGTGTTCTCTGTACTCTTTACTCATGTAAATAGCTGTTTTAAGGTCTAAAAGGTGATGATACACTATCTGGACATGGGACAGTGCTGTATAGTAATAAGTGTTGTCAGGTTAAAAATTGGGTAAAGCTAGATGCCGATCTGGAAAGATTTTTGAGGAAGTTAGGAACAGTTGTACTAAATAACTGATGTGCAGCCATGGTTTATTTCTTAGTAAAGATTAATCCTGGAGCCATTCATGGAGATGATTACCACTGAGCATGTACAAAACCCAGTGCAATTCCAGGGCACCAGGTTGCATTATTAGAGGCAACATTTTCTGACTTGATATGGACTGCAATAGAGGAAGAGGGTAATGGAAAAGGGTGTACTTGCTCAGTAACAACGGCATCCTTTCTGCATGCTGAACACATAAAGAGATGCCAATTTCCAGGTGTACATATTTTCATATTTAAGGCACAATAATAATACAGGTTTTTTCCTGAGTATAAAGACTGTGAGAAGACAAGCAGCGAGAGGAGAGGAAAAAGCCTGTGCTTGAAAAGCTAAAATTGTTTCAGCAGTTGCATGAAACGAGGCTCTTAAGCGTAGAATTTGCAAAACATTATTTTTTCTGTCATTCAAGCGCGGTCTTTCATCTGGTTTTAATACTTTTCAGTAACAAACAAAAAAAAGGGGGAACAAAAAAATCATTACGAGTTTGACCATTATTTGCCAGGTTTATGGTCTATTTCGTTGAAATCACCAGTAGTCAAGCCTCTTACAAGAATAGGTTTGAACATTCTAAAGAGTCTGCAGGATTGTCGCTGTATGTATTTGCTCTATTTTCAGTTTACTGCACAACATTATTAACTATGGAAAGAGGAAAATGACCTAGTTTTGGGGGGTTTATTTTTTCCCTGTGTGTTTGGGTTTTTTTCTGAATACATCCTGTATATACAAGGCTAGAGATGTACTTAAAGCTAAATGTTCATCTCTTTCTTCTGGCATTAGCTTGCAGAGAAAACTCAGTATAAATAAAGTATCACCAATGGGCAAAATTTTGGCATGTTTCCAACTCCTGAGCTAAAATTTGAGGACAAAATTTTTCCTAACTGTTCTGGTTTGGTTGGAGAACAGGGTTTTCCATCGTTAAAATCCCTTCAAGGACTGCATTTGCTACAGTCTTAGCTTACTGTTCATCTGGATAGCTGAAAAATTAGTAAAACTGAAAATGAAAAGGACTTTTCTGAATCATAAATCCTAAAACAGATTATAAAGATAGCTTATTGCATAAACTATGTAAAATATTAGCATAGGAAGAGCTGTGATTTTGTTTTTCCAGTTTAAAAATACAATTAGCTAAACACAGAAAAGCACAGCTCGTGTAATTACATCCTGGTGATTACTTTTTTTCTTTTTCCAGTTGACTATTAATGGCATATATTGCTGTATATTTGAACACAGCTGAATGTTTCACACAAAATACTGTTGGCTTGTTTTCTCATAACCAGAAATACTGGTGCAGAATTATACAGAATTAGCAAGGGATAAGGCAAGAATAGCAACTACACCACCATCCTCTGATGAAATATGGGGCTGGCAGTGAAAGCGGTGAGAAGCCAACCTTCTCCCTCTCTGCCTTCACCCTCAGACACGGTGGGTCTTGCCATCGGCACAGAAACTTTGACTGGATTTGTGGTTTCCTGGATTACAGGGAATCCACACAGTCATTGCTGAATACGCAGGAAAGCCTCCTTGCTTCCAGCACCTTTGAGGCTTGTTCATATGACTGCTCCCTGTTCTGCTCTGGAGTCTCCCCATCCTGAATATTGAGGGTTTCATCTCCTAATAAGAATTTACAAGAAATTACAATATAAAATGTTTACTACAACAGTAGGAACTAATGACCTGTTTGCAGCCGCATAGCCTTAGATGGCTTCAGTGCTTCATGGAGTGTAGATAGTATAATATCCCTGGTTTATTCTTGAACTGAGTTACAGTCATAAATCAGAATTATGGTGAGGGTCTGTTCTGATGTAGCAGATGTTACGCTGTTGACTTCAGAAGAATTTTGTCTATGTGCATCAGCAGACTGTATAATCTAGCACTGATTAGTAGCCCTGCATGGGTCAATACCTGTATAGGAAGATTTGATCGTACAAGGTTAACTGTAGAAGAATTTGAGAGCTTTGCTACTACAGTTTTCTTGAAGGCATAACTCGACCAGCTGTTACCTTTCTAAGTTCCCCATTATGTATTAAACTCTTGTAGTCTTTTCGTATTCGTTAATCTAGTCCTTCTTCTGTGTCTATAATAAGCAAAACATCTGTTTCTTCTTGCTCAATCAAAGTGCCTACCTCAAGAGTCCTACTTTTAAAATAATGTCATTTAAACACAAATCCTAGATAGAGAGAATGCATTTCATTAACATATTTAATTTGCATATGAAACCAGCTTTTTCAGAACTCTGTGGGGAATCTGTGGTGGCAGCAGTATGTGGCTGGGTTGGGTTTTGGGTTTTTTTTTCCTCAACTTGTATACCAGAAAGTTACAGTAAGAAAAAAAGAATGCAAATAAATATATGTATCAGCTCACATGAGAGAGCTCAAACTGCAATGAGAAATCATTGTTGTGCATTGGGGAGGTTGTCCATTCTAAACTTTCCAGCTGAAAATTCTTTTACTAGAGCCTTATTCTACCCTTAATATCGAGTCTTGGTTTATAGAGGATCTCAGTTAAGCTTGTCTTTTTTTTAAGTCCAAGTAGAAATATACATGAGGCATGTAATAAAATACTACAATAAAAATAGCTCATGCAGCTGTACAAACTTAGCCCCTATGGGAGAACATACTATGTATTCCAATTTAAGTCTCTGGAACAGAGCATTAACGTGTTAAGAAAGGAGGGTTGACAGTACTGCCTCTAAAACACTTGTAAATATAAAGCAGATAAAACCAGTAGCAGAGACAAAAGGTACACTTAGTTACACCACTGAGGAGCACAATTCTGTAAGGACAATAGTGAGTGCTTGCTGAGTGCTAGTGAGCAATCCCCATGAGCATTCATAGGTAAACTCCACGGAAAAATGTAGCAGTAAAAAGTTTTCCAGCAAATGTAAAATTAAACTTGAATTTTTGTGGCAACTTTGAGCCAGAACAGTTGTGAATGTTGCTGTCATACTGCAAGGCTCCGTGAGGACAGTTAATACATGTAGCGAAGAAGGAGACAGCCTTGACTAGTGATCATTTTGTAATCAATACAGTGAAGAGTTCATACAGCAGAAACAGTGTGATCTTTCCAGGAACTGACAGGAACAATGCCAGTTTATAGGCATTGTATTTTTAATACGGGCAAAGTACCAGTGCTTCTCCAGTGATGCTTCTAGCAAGCAGCTTACAGAGAGCAGCATGGCCCCTTAGTATATTTTGCTAAATGCTGTGCACACAGAAGGAAGGCATGGCATTAGTTTCTGCTGCCGCTCTCCTCGTGTTCCTATTCCTATGTGGTCTGCTCAGCAGATCCACCTTCCCTCCACCTGCTTCTTGCCTTGAGTCACAACAACGTTCAGTTTTACAGTGTTGTGCCAGTGACCTTGGGGTGTTCTTACTGCACACTGGAAAAGCATACCAAAGATACTAGTTAGAAGTACCTGTGCACTTCTTAGAGTAGCATATTGTGCACCATTTTCATTTGGTAATTCAGCAGATCGCAACACCTATTTCTGTGCTTTAAGAAGGAAGGGTTTGGGACTTGCTAAGATGTTCATAAATTCACGGTGAGGTGGACAAATCTTCTCTCCCTCCCCCAGAAAAAGCGTGCAGGTACTCTAACTCAGAAATTGGGTGTGACAGAAATGATGGCTTTCTTCTGTTTCTCAGTATTTTCGGTGTTTAGACTACTTGTTCTACTTATTGACAATTAAAATAGATTTAGGTAGTGAGAAAAAAAAACAATCATTAAAACCTTTCCTCTCCCAAGCTCAGCTTCAATTCCTCACTACCAATGCTCCTACCTCCTATTCCCGACCAGCCCTCAGGAGATGCAGGACTATGGCCGCGACACAGCGGCTCCTCTCTGCGGCTCCCGCCCATTCCCGCTGCTTCAGCGCGGGCTCGGCGCAGGCCGCAGCTCCCTCCGGAGCTCTCCACTCGCTCCCTCCGGCGGGGACCCTCCGGGGAAGCGCTGCGGGGGGCGGCGGGAGCCCCTCCTGCCGCTCTGCCCTCGGGGCCGGCCGGGCCGTTCCTCACCCTTGTCCCCTCAGCGCTCCCCGCCGGGCAGCGCCCGCCCTTCCTCAGCCGAGGGCGCTGGGCACGAGGCGCCCGCCCGCGGCTGAGGGGCTGCGCTGGGCCCGCCGGGGGGCCGCTGGGGCCGGCGGGAACCGGCTGGGGCCGGACCAGAGTCGGCTCCCTCTGACAGACCCCGGCACAAAGCCCGGTGCAGGTCCCTCCTTCAGCCGAACTAATGACGCTCACCGCTTAATTCGTTATTATTTCTGCTTCTCCAGAGGCTGAGGAGAACACGAGTTGTGCCTCAGCCACGCAGCTCCCTTCCCACCACACCTGTGTGAGGTTTTGTTCCAGCTCCTGCCCACAGGCGGGTCTGGGAGCCTTGGAAAGCCTGCAGAGGAGGCTGAACAAACCTGTGGTGTTTCAAGGCAGTAGGGCAGATTTTCTGTAAATAAGGGTTACTATATGAAACACTGTCAGCAGCCCACAGGTGCTTATAGCCAGGTGAACAGAGGAAGTTCCAGCACTGTGAGAGGTGAGATCTTTTCCTGTGACTTCCTAAACCAGATGCATCTTTTCTTTAAAATTAATTTTCTGCCTATTTTTATTTCCATTCTGTCAAGTTTAGGTATCAGATTTTAAGGAAAGAATCACAGGGAAAACATCCCGTACAAAATGGGTCTAGTGTGAGGCATCCCTGCCCATGGCAGGAGGTTGAAACTAGATGATCTTGAGGTCCTTTCCAACCCAAACCATTCTATGATTCTGTGAAAATACTGAAAATGGAAAAATTTCCATTTGCATTAAAGGGCGATGATGTTCGTTGTTTTGGGTTTATTTACTTCATCTGGTGAGTTAATGTCTCAGGCGCTTTCCCTGCATATCTTAACATTTAGCAATGAAGTCTGTATAAAAGACACCACAAATAACACAGAGCTGTGGAGCATCCTCCCTCTCTGGCAGCAGCACTGCAGAGGACATAAGGGCAAAAGAGGAGAAATAATGCTGGAACCAGCTGGAAAATTTCTATTTAAGTGTGTTCTGGTAAACTTAAGTTGCAGTAACACACGCTACAACAATTTTGGTTTGGAACTCTGTAAAAAGGTCTATCCTCTTTTCCGAGTTTATTATCAGGAGGATTTAATTTTATCTGGATTGTGATTGTGTGGTTTTCTGTTTCTTCTTTGTCAAATGTAATGAAAATGAAGAAAAGAGCTTGCAAATAAAAAGCCTTTCTTGTCTTTAGTATATGAGGCCTTTCATCTATTTTTACACTAGATGGAACAAGCTTTGGTAGAAACATTTCTTACTGATATATTTTTCAAGAGGCTTTTATTCATGCTAATGAATATTCCAAGGTACTCTGTACTAGGTTCAGGACATGATCTTGTATCCTAAACACATGGAAGCAGTGGGAAAAAATAATAATTAAATGTTTAGGTTTATCTGTTTGCCATGACTATTATTCCTTGTTCATAGAAGATAATATCCTTTCCAGTATTTTGAAAGCTTATCTTCTGTTATACTTCTGCTGATATTTTGCATCACAATTTTAGGAACAGCTCATTGCATTGTGTTGTGGTTTATTTTGGCAAATGACATTTTAGCACCTTTGTCTAGTGGAGAAAACGTTGCTTGTAAGAGGTGCTAGAATTAGGGGTGTGCTTTTACTAGAGAGTTTGCTATTTACTTGCTGACCCAACATAACTGCCTGCACGGTAATGGTGAGAACAAACTTAGTACTCGCAGCTCTTCAATGCCAGTTTAACATGCAGGACAAACTGGCTTCCTGCCAGCTGCTGGAGACAATGTAAGGAGTATATAATTCTGTGGGGGTTTTTTTATCTATAAAGATCTGAATGAATGAACAGATCCATCTGCTTCACTGCCGTCAGTATTGGGAGGGTGGTGCTCCCTTAAGATTGCAGGTTTTGGCAGACAGTTGCTGTTTTTTCAGTGCCTCTGTGATAATGTCTTCATCTTCTGTCACTAGCCCCACATCCCAATGACAGGATTTGCTGTGAATGTGAACCTCTCCCCTTCCTAATTTTTCTTTCCCTTTTCTTGGAAATATATAGCTTTTCATAAAGGCAGCAATCACAAGCATAATGTGCCCCTTTGGCTTGTAACTCATTATAGTTAAATGAATTAATTGATATATTTTCCTTCTGAACTTGATCATAGAAACAATTAAGAGATAGTCTTTATTAGTAAAATGTAGAACATGGCCTTTTGATGGGAAAGGTGAGTGATAACATCTGTAGTTAGATACAGTTACACCTGATAGTATGGACACTTCAGTAATTCCAAGACTTGTATTTATGTTATAATGTTATTTTTTGTGTAATAATGACTTTAACAGCAATGCTTTTTTATGGCACTAAAGTTATTTCCTTTCTGCAGTAGCCTTCATTAAACCTTTTATAATGAACATGGGACAGAGACATAATAAATACTGAAATAACTAAAGCGTTCCAATGATTTTTGTTTTCTTAGGCTCTGGTCTCAATGATGGGCAGTGGCATGAAGTCCGATTCCTAGCTAAGGAAAATTTTGCTGTCCTCACCATTGATGGCGATGAAGCTTCAGCTGTTCGAACAAACAGCCCTCTACAAGTTAAGACTGGAGAGAAATACTTCTTTGGAGGTAAAAAAAATCAACAAATATCTGCTTAAAATGCTGTTGTCTTCTAATCTGCATAATAGGTGAAATGCAGCTCAGGATGTAATTCATTCATATATGTCTTAATGCAAATGGTAACTTATTCTTCTTGCTCTTCTATGTTAGGCCATCAAAACTCTTGGATTTTTTTAAACATATATTTAAATTTCTATATTAAAAAGCCTATTTAGCATGTCAAAATTATTTTTAATCTGTTATTATCCTGTAAGAGAAGATTGTTGAGGGTTTTTAAACTCAAACATGCTATTTTCATACTCATAGCCTTTTTTTTTTTAAAGAACATCCACTTCAGCAGTGATCTGCAGTCTTTGTTCAAGCACAATTCTCTGCAAGCTCAAATGCTAAGATCAAAAAAGTTGTAAGTTGCACTTTTGAAGTGTCCCACATGTGTGAGGTTGCCATGAAAGCTTCAGGCAGAGACCATAAATTTTAAAAGCAGAATTTATCAGTGTTTCAAACTGATCTTTTTTTTCCCCCAAAAAACTTGACAGGTGCATGTCTGATCAAAATAAAATATAAATGGGATACTATAAATACTCGTAACATTACCCAATTGATAGAAAAGTTGGTGGCATATAAAGTACCCTAAGTAGAAAGGGAAAAAAATCCTTACAAGGTTATTCTCATTTCATTATTACCAAATTAAAGTTGATCTGTCACAAGAGCTAAATTTCCTGTTGCTGCAAGATGTGTCTTTTCCTATATCCTTAATTCGGCTAATAACCTGAATAGGATTGTTTTATCGTATTGCCTCAAATAAGAGTTCTAGCATAGCCATGATAAAGCCTGAAAATTATTTTGTTGTCAAAACATAGTACCTTCAGTTTGTCAGAACAATCTGAAACATTCTCATTAAATGAAGTTATTAAGCACACATAGGAGAAACTGAAAAGAAATGCCATATGCAATACATCCAGTGTTAAATTCTGTTAATTTTGATGGGTAAAATCCCCAGAGTATTATTGTATTTCTGGAGAGAGATTGATTGATTTCTGCTGAAATGTCTTCTACCTCTGACTCTGCTTGTGATTGTCTTGTTTCTCCAGAGAGTTTTTATGCCCTTTTAGTCAAAATCTGGGTTGATTTTTTGTCTTTTCAGTAGGATTCCGAAATCTGCTTTACTTGTAATTTTTGAGCTGTACTTTATAATTCTTTATCCTTCCATTAAAAAAAGTGTGTATGTGGATATTGTTCTAGTGGGATATGAAAGTCAATCATGAAGTTCCTGAGGTGTCATTCCAACATCTGTTCACCCAAATACATGGCCCTATTGTATAAGCTATGGGGTTTTTTTGTTTTTCCTTATTATCTTTTTGTAATCTTAAAGGTCTTCTAGGGGTGTATCAGAAATATTAGTGTCCTAACCTTCAAGTCCAGTTTTATTTCAAAATAAGAAGTCTGCACTTGCAGCACTGTACTTTTGCATTTTAAATGTCTTAAGCTGTTAATCTGAAGAAGCTTTATTTCTGACTTTGACCTGAGGAACCCATTTATTTTAGTATGCTCCCACATGAATATTGCTGTATCTACGTTTGTTATTTTGCTATATGTATCTGTTAATTACAGATTAGTTGCGACTTCAAGCCAGTCTTTTGGGTCCGTATTAGAAACCTAATCTTTATATTCGTGATCTGCATCTTATGAGGCAAAGGAGTTTTTTGTTGTATTCCCTTTACACGTTCCTTATTTTTCTTTGTAAGCACTCAAAGTTATAGCAGTTAGTAAGTAAGAATGCAAGAAGAGGATGTAGAAGTGAAAATAGTGGTGAACTTTAAACATTTGCACCACTTGTTAATTGTCAAAGAAGTTTTCATTAGTTTCTTCAGAAATGAGAAGATGGGAAAATGTTCAATACTTTTAGTCTACAAATATGCATAATTGGTTAGGAAAGAGACAGCTGCCTCTTGAATTCAGAAGGTAGTATGGTTGTTTTGCACACTTCTAAGTGGCTAGCAGAATTATCATTCTTGGGTGATGATACGTTTTCAATGTGAAAAGGAATCCAGTAGATTTCTTTGCTAGAGATCTGAATACAAGAGTTACAGGTGTATTGACTGTTAATCCTTTGCATTATTAAAATCCAAGCCTATATACCACAGGTGCAGAAGTTAAATTATCAGTTTTAAATACATGTTATGGTATTCATCCCTTCTCAGTACTATATTTCTTGATTTTAAAAGTACTGAGAAAGCTCAGTCCATTGAATTTGTGTTCCGAGAGCTTGTACAGCATTTCTAGAAGGCTCTGAAAACTCTTCTGGTTTAGATTTTCCTATTTCATCCTTGAAAGAGATACCACGTGTATGCAGATGTTTTGCTTTCCAAACTATCTCTTTCCCTGATTTCAAAATAAGTGTATGTCTTTAAATTCTGGTCTGCTGGTGTCATTATAGTAAATATATACTGTAGGCAGTGGTGGTGTCTCTGTTGAAGAAAAGATGTAAAGGTTGCCTTTCAGCAGTGCAGTATAATACTTTCTCAAAAATATACTGGAGATTTTCAAGAGGAGAGTAATTACAATAAAATGGGTACTGCCTCAAAGGAGCAAGGCAGACACAAGATAGACCCTTTTCTGTAAAAATAACTACAGCTTTTACTGTAAGAGAAGTACCACATAACTGAGTGTGAATTTCTGAGACGGTGTCTGGTTTTGAGAGAAATGATCATTTTTCTATATTGTTGTCATAACTTTGTCCCACTGGCAGTATCCAATAATATTAGGTTTATAATAAAATAGACAATCTGTCAATATTGAGAATGGATTGAGTGGGCAAGGAGAACATTACTATGCCAGATGTAATGATAAAGCATTCCAGACAAATCACAAATACTAAGCTTTTATGCAGGTAGGTTTGCAGTGATGCCTGAAAAAGTCCTTAATTGTGCTCACAGCATTTTGTTTAGAACTCTATTATGTCTCAGTCCAGTATAACTGCAGAAATAACAGGGGGAATGCAGGGACATGGGATGGTTGTGCATTTATTCCTGGCATTAGAAATGTTGGCAGAGGCAGGAAGAAGCCTGGGGGTCAGACTGGTCCTTTCCTTTGTACATGCGAGTGTGTACAGTAGGCAGTTGAACACTGTGGAGACACTAAAGGCATTAACAAAGAAATAGCTCGTTTGGACACTGAGTGATGTACTGGGCCTGGCTTGTCAACCTCCTTGTCTGGTAGCAACCTCCAGCTACCGTTTTGAGAAAGCTGGCCTGTTAGAGAAGCCAGACCTGATAGACATTCTCTGTTTCCCTCAAAATGAGTTCCTATTGAATGGAAATGCTTGTCATTGACCACCAAACTCAGATTTTTATGTGTACAGCAATATTTGGGTAAAGGAGATGTGGAAATCAGAATCTTCTGTGACTTCTGCTCTCAGAACTAATGTTCTAGATTTGAAAAATTGTAAGAGTAAGTTGCAAGAATATTCTTTTTTATTTCTCAGAGAATAAATCATGTTCAGTAGTGTTGTAGTCTTTGGGGTTTTTTAGTTAGGTTTGGTTTTTCATTTGCTTGTTTTGGGTTTTTTAACTCTCTTTGCGCCTCTCCTGTGCTGTCTCTCACTACTAAGATCCTCCCAGGGGACAGACAGCAGCGATGTTTTATTCAAGCATAAGAGTTAGGGGAAGCTCTGTTAAGATGAGGCATTTCTGTAGATTCTGTGAGTGTGCTGGTGGTGTATGTGGGAGGGCGGCTGCTAATTGCCTGTTACCCTTCAGTATAACTATTCTTCTCTCCCCACTAGTTTTATTTTCCTTCTCTTTCTTGTCTTGAATTTGTTTCTTTTTGGAAAAGGAAGTTTACTTCTTTCTACTAAGCTCTAGAGAATGATGTTTCTTGTTTCCAATTATCTGCATAAAACAAAAAAGCTTCTGCAGAGAAAGTGAATCACAGAGTGAAAATGAGTCCATTAACCTCATTTGCACTGTTGGAGATAAAGGGCTTTTGTGAGGCATCTTAAGCTTGCACCAAACCACCTAATAGTTGCCTAGTGCCCAGAGGAAATATTTGATTGGAGACATAATTTTCACTTGTGTCTGTTTTACTGCATTCTTTTTTTTAATCGTACCTACTTTCTGTCTCCTTTTCACTGGCTTAAGGATGGGAGAGTTTTTAGTATGAGTGGTAAATCTTCATTGAGAACAAAGGTATGCAGCATGCATCTCAGTCCACTGTGTGCTGCTTTTTCTGACAAGCAAAGATGAATGGACTATGCAGTAAGTTTCCTTTGGGACACCAGTCTATGGCATATAGAAAGTCCTTCCATTCCGTATGCCTGTACAAAACACGCTGTATCTGGAGTCTTGTTCCTGGAGTAGAATTCATTTGTTTCTCAAAGTTGTGTTAGTCTAAAATCCCATAGAATTAGAAGTGGTAGAAGGAGGAGGGAAGTCAAGTGAAAGGGAAAAAAATACCTTCCTCTGTTTCACATATGCTGGGTTCTCCTGAATGTGGATCTTCCCTTCTTAAAACCTGCCATCTATAACCAAATCCCTTGGGTGGCGTGCCTACATTTTGAATCAAGTTATCCATTGTTGTCCTTGGGTGATTAACAGCTGTTACAGTCATGGTCAGACTTCCAAGGTGGTGTCGCTAGGATTTCAAAAGCACTCAGATTATCATAATTGTAACTATTATCAAATGGAAAGGGGGCGTGGGATTTTTTTTGTAGCTCAACTTCAAATGTGTTCAGCAGAACCAAAGTAGAGTTATTAAATGTTATATGACAAATGAACAGGACCCAACCAATGGCAGTTCAGGTTATCTGTTACTGATAAAGGAAACTGAAGTCCCTGCTGACATCATTCTCTCTCAAGCCTGCATCTGACATAAAGAAGAATGATGTTGGGTTGTATTTGCTTTTATGCAGGTTGGTCAGATTCTTAGTACGTCAGCGTTTCAGTTTTGGTGGCCACTTGTTTCTCTTGCATGTATGACCATGAGACAGGGAAGTCGAATTTGCGTTTCTTGTGGAAAGGGTGCTTGGGAATCTTTATCCTCATGGTCATAGCTCTACTGTAAACTTGAATACAAATCCATGAGGAGAACACAAAGCAAATTCAAAGTAACTCAGAGTCTAATGCAATTTTGTCTATCTTTAGCATTTATCTTCAGGAATTCTCTCAGGTCAGTCCTACAAAATAATGATAAACACAAGAAAAAGAAATTAAAGAATTGGTGCAGGCAGAAAGCTGATACTTTGTGCAAGCAAATAAAAGATCAAATGCACGATAATGTGAGTTTAGGAATGGGTATATGGGAGCATGAGTCTTGCTGGAATAACTTCAGCTATGAGCAAATGCCTTTTAGAGATGAGAAATGTCTGCTCACTGAAAAATGGATGAAGTTCTGAGATGTGCTCTCTTTGTTATACAACATAAATCTCTCACTAAGCTGAAGATGTTAGCACAGAGCATATATCTGTAAGTTTCAAAAAAAATAAACTGAATCTCTTTTCCTTTATTTTCTTGCAAGCACTAAAGCTAATTTCTGTGTGCAGCAGATAAGAGAACATCAGATTGTTCAGTACATTTTCTTTTCTCTTACTGGTACTTAAACCCAAGAAATAACAAAGAATGAGGAAGACGTGTCGTAGAGAGTAAATCTGAATGGACATGGGAAGGAGTAAACTGACCTCATGGAACTCTTTTGTCTCTAATTCTGTGTGTATATTATTTCCTTTTTCACTAAATATGATAGTCGTTGTCTGAGTCTCAGTCAGAAACGAATTGTATCAAGTCTCCAAATATTACAGAAAATTCAATCGAAAATAGAGGAAATTCCCTGTGTGGTATAGCTCTTGACTAGGGAGGGAAAGGACTTATAAAAATTAGTAACATTTCCAAAAGAAAAACTTTTGGATAAAGAAATACCTGGTGAAGACCCAGAAGAGAGCTATTACAGACAAGCTCAAAAGTGACTATACCTATATCCTATGCTGATGCTTTAGTAGGTCAAACTACAAGGTCTTTGGCACCAGTAGCTGAACAAACTACCTACAGGAGGGGAAGGGCAGGTTTTTCATCAAGCAGTGAATGTTGGGAGGAATATTAACCAGTAGTAATCACTAGACAGTACTAATTGGCGCTTTATGGTTTTAGAACACTGCAAATAGCGTAGTCGATCGATGGCATTAAGAATAACAAATAGGTCTCTCTGAGTGTGTTGAATTGTGTTGTGAAAAACGAAGACATATGCTTTCCTAGTGTGTGAAAATAATCATACTCATAAGTAGTAGAGAATACTAATTAATATATATGAATAGCACTTCTGCCAGCTTAACCTGCTTTTCAAGGGTATCCTGGCTCTGCTTCTAGGTTTATGAATGTGGTTATTATCCACAGCCACAATTCAACACGCCTACGGGGGAGGAGAGAGAGGAAAGGTAAATTTTCGGTGCCATCAATAGGTTATATTGCTTTCAGAGGCTTTTCTTGTTTTGGGGAGTGACTTACTGTGCTTCTCAGAGGATTTGCCATAGGTATTAAAGTATCTGTGACTGTCTTCTTTAAAATACTAGAACCTACCTCAGCCTTCCCTTTTCCTCCCACCCCCTCTAAATGTGAGACAAACTTTCAATTGCACTTCAATGTTTTAAGTATGTAAATGAGCAAGTATTAATATTGTAAACAAGCAGATGCCTACCTGCCTTTGATTCTGATGGGAGTCACACAACTGACTGGTCTGTTTCAGAAAATCTACCTATGTAAGTGTAAACGTGAGTAGCTTTGGAAATCTGATCTAAGAAGTCATAAATGCATAACAGGAGGGAGAAAAAACAAACAAACCAACCAAACGAATCAGTTCCAGAACTCATAAAAATATGGTGTTTGTGAAATTGGGAGATAGAGCAAATATATAGTTATTCAAATGGTGCCTAACTCGTATGGTCTGAGCTGAGAATGGTTCTTGCTGCTGATTGAAATACTGGCTCATGTATGTAACCTGACTGGAACTCAAATTAAATGTATAATTACTGTCTGCTGTTTCTCCTATATAAGCAAACTGCAGGTAGCCCTTTGTGTCTGGGGCTGGCTGTCAATTAAATCCTTGCATGCCTCCAGTCTCAGGTTGTTATCACCTTCCACTGAAGATAACAAATCCCATCATATAAAAGTGGCAGTCTAGGGCTCTAACAGGAACACTTATTAGAGATGCTTTTGTAAATCATGAAGTAGATTTTAAGGGCTTATATCCTTCCAAAGAAAGAACTTTATTAAATCTCACAGTCAGTGGCTTAGAGCCAATTTATCTGCATAAATTGGCAAAACTGAACTGTGAAGCTGAAACAGAACGTTTAAAGCCTTGTTTTTATCTTAACAGCAAAGCTCTGAACTTTACCTGTATAATGCTTTGCAGTGGTAAGTAACAAGTTGGGCATGCACGAATCTCCAATGTGGCCCACTGATGGTGACTGGCTTATTGCCCAGTTTAAGGGTTTTAAATTACCTTGTCAATGTCAAAGTGTGTTTACTTTATGTTTAGTTTGGGGTGGACAAAGTTTTGGGAACCCAGTACTCAATATTTAAAATTGCTGATCTCTTTAGGAGGGAATTGATAGTTAACCAGCAAACTGCTAGACTATTTGGGGTTGTCGAGTCCTGTCAAAGACACAGTCGTTTACTGGATGGCCACAATGCCTTTTTTTTTTTACCTTTTCTTATTTTCCTAAGAGCAGTTTGTGGCTTCCTCATCCCTGGCTGTGTTCATGGACAGGTTGGATGGTACGTTGGGCAACCTGGTCCAGTGGAAGGTGTGTGTGTGCCCGTGACGGGGGGGGGGGGGGGGGTTGGAACTAGATGATCTTTAAGGTCCCTTCCAACCCAAACTATTCTGTGATTCTATGAATTTATCTGTCATTGGAAAATTAGCGTAAACACGGTAGAACTGTTACAAAATCCTGTGTTTATGAATGAAGAGAAGAAATAGGACACTTTTGAGGGATCAGGGTTATACTGTCCACTGGAGAAAAGTGAGAGTAGATCTGTTGCTATAGCAATAAAAGACACTCAGCCTCTTTGAGTTCATCACCCGTGATACAAAGTATATGCATAACTTGAGTGATCCTGAGAAGTGATTTTACAGACATTCTGCTTCTGGACTGAGACCTGCATGCTTATCTCCTTTATCTTGTCCAGCAAATCCAAGTGAGATTAGACACTGTGACTAGTAATACACAATGACTGAAAATCCTGCAGTAGACAAACTTTTATTTATCAATAAGAGCAAGGCAGATAGTGGTGTAGAACAGAAGTGTGTAGGATGGGTTTGTGTTTGTGTGGGAAGAATTTTGCTTTGGTCTATAATGACAAAAGTATTCTCTAGATGGCACGGAGGATATTTGCTTGTGAATCTTGTTCCAAGTAGATGAGGTCTTTAAAAGAAGCTAGCTTTAATGATGCTTGACAATGCTTCATTTCCTTCATGCACTTACTTAATTTTCATCATTCTTACTGACCAGGCTTCCCAACACACTCTCTGTACTTGCTTGTCGGTTTTTTAATCATCATTTATTCCCTTAATTTGATATTAAAGTTTTGATTCTGTAAGTTGGAAGCTTTCTGTTGAACATTAGAATAAAAAACAAGAGTGGGAGGGAAAGTTTGCCACCTTTTGTTGTTTGAATGTCTTAAAGATCATGGTGTGAGTAAACAGTGCTCATGCTGTTAGCGATTCACAGTTATTCTGTAGATACATGATGAAGAAGCTTGAGAGAGCACAAAGAGATGGAATGATGCATATCTTGATGCATGTTGATGAAAGGTCACCAAGGAATTATACAACTGCAATAATAAATGAATCTTAGATCTTTTTTGAGAATGGTAGAGCTCCTTTTGTCAGTTATATGTTCCTATTTCATTTTTAAACAGATTTTATTATATTTATGATCTCAACAAAAGTCAAATAGGACAGATCTTTATAAATGCAGTGAGTGATCTTTTCAGGGATCTACAAATATTAGCAACAAGATTGTAATCATATCTCATCCTAGTGCCCAGAAATGTAGAAGTATCACTGCATCATATCCACCTATCATTTGGTAAGTGGCATTCTCACTTGGGTAGATGGCCATATTTTGCTGCATAAAAAGAGTGGTTCATGTTTCTGCCTTTGAAATGTGGAATAAACCACTGGGATGGGTCTCCAAAATGACACAACCATGTGTGCATACATGTACCCATGTTAACAATGTGATCAACAGAACTAGTTTAATTTTACAAAGAAGCCTAAACCCTTTCACCTGGTAATTCAATGTTTTTAATGCTCAAACAAAGGTGCAAAGTCCATAGTTGGTGCAATCTACCTATAGAAACAATTCCTGAATGTCACACAGGCGTGTGACAGCAGAAGTTTTTTGTTGCTGTCTCTGTTCTCTGCTCGGACCCGTGATAGGCAAATACTTACATTAGAACTAGATTATGCCCTATGTGGGGTCTTTTGAGCTTCCCACTGAAGCTTTTCAGAGTTACGTTCAGGCGCTGTAGACGAGATCCGTCCCCCAGGAATTGGCTTGGTTTGCATACATACTTTGTAGAATCAATATACTGAGATCTGAAATGACTTTGTAATTTAAAATGGATAAAGCCAGATTTTCAAACCCCACATTTGATGTGGAGAGTGGAAAAGCACGCAGCCAAGGGTATGGCAGTACTTTTCCCATGTACTTTTCACCATGGCAGTTTTGCAGAAGAATTTTCATTAATTGTTGAAGAAATTTCCCATTATTTTAATTTTAATATCTTTTGATGTTAAAATATTAATCTGTTATTTTAATATCTTTTGAAAGTGTTGTGTACATTATAATACTGCTATTAGAAATGTACTTGGAGTTACTGTGAACTCCACTGCATTCTTTACATGGCTGTATTTAAGAAAGACTTTGACTAATAAATGTATTCTTAGTACATTTGTTACAGCCAGGCAACCAGCCTAATCTTTACATTTTCCTGTAACATTTGTTTCCCCAACCAAGAACGAATGTGTAAGGACTCTGCTTGGCTTTCAGTTCTAACCCAGATTTTGCTGGCCTGCAAAAAAATTCATCTTTTCCACCATCTTTTTTAAATTTTGGAGTGTGATATACAGAATATTTTTCCTTAACCATCATTTTTCATTAATCTGCTCCAAAACTAGTGTCATTTACCCAGCTCACTCCATTTTCTGCTGAGCTACTTTCAGAAAATGCAAGGGCAGGAAGAATCTGACTATTAGCAGTTCCAGAAACAGCCTTAGAGTTTACTGCTCTGCGGAATCACGGTGACTGTGGCTCGCCTTTCTAATCCTATTGATCTGCAGTTTCATTAACTTTCAGCATCTCAGAAGCTTGCAAGCTATATGTAAGATGTCCTTGCTTAGTGAAATAAATAGCAGTGTTTTGCCTGTATCATAAGCCCAAGGCAGTTTCAAAAATACTTTGTTTGTCATGAAAGTGAAAGAGGAATTTTCTTCAAAGTGCCTGGATGATTTTAAACTAAAATTAATTAGAAATCAGATTATTGTATGTGTAGGGTTTACAATAAAAATATACATTGAATAAAAAATCATTAGTATAAATGTATGAAGTATTTTTTAAAACAATACTTGAGTATATCCCATTCCCTTTTTCTGCCTCATATGGTCAGGCCCATCAGGAACAAGCTGAGGTGAATGCTTTAATCTGCATGAACTTCATGGTGATGTTTTGGATTTGTGCACCTTGCTATTCTATGTTGTATTATGTTACAGCACTATTTATAACTTTTAAATTACTACATTTCATCTCTGAAATTCAAATTTCTTACAAATTCCTCTTTAACATAGTGATGCCATTTTGTATTTATTACCTCTGGTGAGTAATTGTCAATTTTACCTTCGTTGATAGGAAGTGTGTATTTGACTTTTTCAGTAATTTGTTTTCTAGCCTAAATTACAGATTGCAAGATAAAAGTGTATTTGCCTTTTATCCTCCTAAAAGGCTACCCTGGGGGAACTAAAGCTGGTGATTTAGAGAGGGTTCAACACATTCCAGTGTCTGTATGTGACTTAGCGAGCTAGTTAATATCTGCTGTTCAGTTCAGCTACCTATAAAATTAGATTAAAAGTACTAATTTGGGGTGACTAATTAAAAAATTACTGTGGACAACTTTACGTTTGTCTTTGTTTTCACTACTTTTGCATTAATTTTCCTTGAATATTCAAGTTCTAGTTTTTTATTACTAGAAATAATTACAAAAAGCTCATTTTAAGCCCCGGTGACTGCGTAGTTCCTGAAAGTGGTTTGTGTTCATTTGTCAGTTTTGAAAATTGAGCTGTTGTAAAAGCAAAACTGTGTGAAAAAAGGAAGTTTTATGAACAAATATGCTGTTTCAAATAGATTGGTGGATATATAAAGGCATTTAAGATTTTGTCCTGTTTTGGAAGGCTTATATGCTTTCCAGACATCATGAACTGCAAATTGGATATGCATACATCTGTGGTATAAAAATCCATCATGTGATTTGTGGTTTGTGATACATGAGGTAGTTACAATAACAACCCAATAACAGGGACAAACTAAACCAGAATGAACTTTTAATTGCTAATATAATTTCACTTTGTAAATTGAAAACAAATGACTGATGAAATTCAGAAATAATTTCCTCTAATAAATAAGTTCAAGAGTTATATCATTTTTATGAACGATTTGCTAATTGTTTTCCCCAAGGAATGCATATGTGTCTTCTGATAAATTACTTAGGGTTCCACTGTAATAAATTAAATCAGAGAGACTTACTGCAAGACTTTAAAGTTTAGATTTACAATAGAATGACACGATGCAAATCAAATTTTCAATTATTGTCAATGATACCAGTGTTATTACAAATTAATCATCTTACGCACAAGGGATAAAGATGACACATCCAGGAATATGGTTTGAAGATGCATTGAAATGAATACTCTTGAAAGAGTAATACGACTAAATCTTCCTGCTTATTAATATATTTTTGACAAGCAGTTAATTTACAGAGATTACAAAAAGAGATTTGTATCAGTAAAATATCTAATAATATAAAGATGGTGCTGTGTTCAAGAATGAAATCATTTTAGGTAAACATAAAATAGAATGACTTTTTGTTTTACTAATAGACAAGAACAATTTGTTTTTTTAAACTGAGGCAAGGGTCGTTTTTTAAGTCAAGAAGAATAAAATAATAGTTATTTTGTAACTTCCTGAGAATTTCTTCTGTCTCTTAAGTAGCAGTTGTATAGAAAGGGAGGAAAATGAATATACTTCAATATTTCACACTCATGATTTTTCAACCTATTAAGACTGGTATACATTAGGAAAACCAAAACTTCTTTTTCTTCTACGGGTTTTCGTGTCATGAAGTCATAGATTTTCATATCTCAAAATCTTCTTTGCAAATTGAGAGGTGGTAGTTGCTGGCATGAAAGACTTCAAATATGCTGTATTGCGTGTATCGGTACCAAACAGATTTAACCTTAAAGGCGGTGAAGGGGTGCACCGTTGTTTCACAGCTGGGCTTTGTTGATATACTCGTGTTGTGAAATGTCATAGAATCATTGCCAAAATATGAGTGCTGGAAATAGATGAAGAAGTAATATTTAAGGGAAGAAAAGAAGTGAGTCATACTTAAAATATCACCTTGAATTAGATGGAAACTCAGAGTCTTAAAATGTTCACTCTTGTGGTTATAATAGAAATGACATTAAGCTGATTAAAGCATTACAGAGAAGTGCTTTGCTCTGTGATCAGAGCACTGTCTAGATTACAAAACAGAATAAATGCTGTGGAAATCAAGTATTTATTTTTTTTTATGTATTGTTTTATTAGGTCCATTGCTCAGTAGGAGCAAATTCTGTCTTTGCAGGAACAGTGTGATTGCAGGGATACACACCACTTACTTCCTCAAACTTCATGTTAATGCCAAGACAATATATTTTGTAAGAGAGTGATTAGAGGGCCAGCTTGTATTTATTCTTTCATTCCATGCTATGTATTTTCATATATTTTTTTGAAAAATAGGAGTTGAAAGCCAAGTGATAAAAATTACTCTGATTCTTCAACAGAGTCTGAGTTTCAGTCTGTCTTGGAAGCTGAAGGAAAACTGATGAAAAATAACTTGTGGTAAATGAAAGATAATGAACTCTACAGGCACTAGTACCATTACTCTGTGCACAAATATAGATGGACAAAGGACAATGTAGCCAAGTAATTTTTGGGTGTAGAAAAGTTAATCCAAAGCTGTAAGTAAGTAGGTATTCATAATTCCCAGTGAAATCACAGCTTAATGCGCAGGGTACCCTTAGGACTTTGCTTTCTGACTTCATAGCCACATCACTGTCTCTACTGCCTTTCTGCAGGAGAACCAAAAGGCACTTAAGGGGCACTGAAACAACAACTGTCCCAGAACCCACACATCTTGTGGGTTTGTCATCAAGGCAGTTCCCTTAAATCAAAAGGCATCGAACTCTATAAAACTAACAAAAACTGGCTTGCCTTTTTTAAGACTACAAATGTAATAAACCTTCATTTATTCTGATTTTTTTCTTTTTTTTTTTTAATTTAACTCATTCTGAGTATTACAGACAGCTGATTATGTATGGTGCCATGCACTTACTCATTTGTCAGTGGAAGGACTCCTTTTCCAAGCAATTCAAACGTATAGTTCCCACTTAAATCTAAATCTGGACGTGTGCTGGATAATGTATGCTTATATACCTGCATCTTGTCATTTCTTCCCCTTCATTCTCTGGGTTAATCTGATTCTAGAAACACATTCATTTCTTAAACAACTGAAATGCATTTTTGAGAATGTGACTTTACCTTGTATCCTGTCTCTACACATTATCATGCTTTTTTACTTAGGGTTGATTATGAGGCCCCAAATTCCTTAGGCAGCATTCTTTCTACTGTTCTCCCTCTTACTTTTCTTCCCTCCCCCTAATTTTTGACTCCATCCTGTTCCCCTCTTTCCCAGCAGTCTGCCCAGTATCTCTCAATCAACGTGAAGAGATGAATGACTTCTGTTGCACAAAGAGAGCATGAAGCCTGAGCACAGTGCACTCTAATTTGTCTTCTGTCTGAATGTAAAGCAGGCTCTATCACCCAGGCTGCCAGGCGAGGTTGAGGGATGGTAGCTCTGATAGGTTTATCATGTGTTCTCATCTCTAAGAAAGCTAAATGAAAACATAAAGTTCCCAGGCATTGGTTGGGTACCTACTGATAGCATATTACTGCTGGCACTAAAATTTCGATCCACACTGAACTGTCAGCATCTTTTTCTTTTGAAAAGGACAGGATGTTTGTATTTACAGTCATGAAGACAGCAATTTCAAGGCTCATAATGTCATAATGTCAATACAAATTAAGTTTAAAACGTAAAATATATTACTGAACAATTCTCTTTTTTTGAATGAAAGCTAGAAAGCTTCACTTTCAGGTAGGCATCCCACACGCACACACTGCCTCACTGAATTTGTAAATTACACTGCAGTGTATGGGTTGGAAGGACTGATGCTGAAGATGGCCTAGAATTCAGAGTCTGCACATTTTTCATGACAAACAGAGAATGCTGCAGGAGACAGAAAAAAGAAAGAGGTAGATGAAGAAGTTTAACAAACCATCGCAAGCAGTCTTATAACCAGATGTCCTAAATTAACATCTCTCGTCTCTCATTTTGTGGTTGTTTTTCTTTTTCTCCCCACTGTTTCCTTTAACATGTATTTTGTGTTGAATTTTACTCCGTGTCCTTCTCTCTCTGCCTTTATGTATAAGTACTTTTCCATCCAGTCTGGTTTTTTTCACTTCTCCTGAGAAGAATGTGCTGTAGCTTCACTTAGGAGAGATCCCCAAAAGGTTTAACTACACCATACCACTTTGGCACTGGCAGAGGTTTTACTGACCACGCTATCCTGATAAACCTTGTGGGAAACTATCGGAAAACACAGGTATTGCTTAGAAACTTAATGGAGTTCTTTCTCCTTGTGTCTGTTTTTTATTGTACTTCAAAACAAACAGACCAACACTGATGAATCATTAAATAGCTAATTACATTCCTTAATGGCTGAGTTACACCTACAGTTGCGGCTCTTTCCCTAGTAAATTCTAGAGACCTCTCACTACCCCAGAAATCACTCCTGTGCTGTACCATCATGTGCCACAGAATTCCTGTATCATAAAGGCAGATCCAGATGAGTGATTAGAATAAGAAGGGAGCTAGAGATTTTGCACCTAGGAAGAATGCTTTCCTTGCAAAAAGCAGTATTTTGTTGAGGGGTAATCTTAATAAATTTAGATTTCCTATTTTCAGTTCCTTTGTTTTCCTTAGTTTAAAATATAGCCAGTTTCTCTGTCCCGTATGTTCTTCCCTGGAGTACAGAGTCATCTGGCAAAAAGGAATGCAGATGCCAACAAAAGATGAAATGTAAAGATGACACTTCCCAGGAGTGAGGCTAAAAAATACATTAGGTTGGTATATTTGGATTGACAAGAGTGCCATAGAAGGGGGAACTAAACTCTGTGCTTACGCCTTAATCTGGAATATTGCTGCTATTAAACCTCAGTTGTTTTCCCCTCTATGCTTTATGAGTACATATTCCCTAGAATAGGATTACTTAGCCAATAAATTACTATTAAATGTAAGATGATGTTCCTTCTAAAAATCCTCTGTTAATGAACTGTTGAAAGTTTCACATTAAGGATCTTACTAGATCAATGTCAGAATGAGAGCTGAACAGTGCAGTTATCCTCTTTCTGAGTGTATACCTCTAGGTATCCATCTTCATACTTTCATTTTTACTGTTGAGAGTTGGAGAGTTCGACTTTCCAATTCTTAGCTTGGCTACAGTACCCTGTAGCAGATCTGGTAGAATTGGGGTTCCTGCAGCTTTTTCTTGAGAGGGAAAGACGAGCGGGTCATAAAATGACACTATTTGGTTTTTTCAGTCAGATGAAAAATTCTGCAGAAAAGGAAGACTTGAAAAAAACCAACCAAATCCAAAAAGCAAACAAGGTACATGAATGTATCTCTACTACTGCTCATGCTGCTCTGTTTACCTAAACTCATACCCCCACAGAGATGTGGCCTTCCCTCAGGGTGAAGGGAACTGCCTCTGTTTTCAGAGACCTATCCCATTTCATCCTACCAGCAGCTTGCTTTGTTTGCCTGTGTTCATGAGCTTTTCATGTTCTGTGCAAAAGTTACTTTAAAAGTGACTGGACAGAAGGCAAGATCATCAAAGCTAATAATTCTGGTATTTCTTAACAGCTCTAAAATATTTGGTGAGAAGAGGCTTTGGCCATTTGATTTTTTCCTGTCTTTTCCTCTGACAGCTTTCCTTTGCATTAACCCATACAGTTATGTTTATATGGGTGACAGTTCCACAGTTCATACAATTCTTAATAGGTAAATAACAGTGGTTTTCTAAATTACTGCAGAGCTGCTCCTAAATCCGTCATCCTCCTGTAATTGCCCTGAGACATGTAAGTATAGGTCTGTTGAAATCCCTAGACCTGCCTGCTTGGGCTGTTTAATTAGGCACACAAGGAACAACCATGCTTGCATGACCTGACACTCATGTCTCCAGTAGATGAGCAATAGCTACAGGATAGGAAATGCATCTGGAACAAAGAGCTGGGAATTGTGGTGGAAATAAAGAATTGCCTTGGGAAAGTGGATTGGCTATTATTTAATTTTTAGAAGGCAGCTAATGAAGTGATCCATTGACTTGCAAATGCATTAAACTATTGATTTCTTGCTGAATCAGCGTGGGGCAAAACTAGTCTATAGTCCTAGTAAACCATATCAGAGGGACTTCTGCCCCTGAAGAAAATAGGTGATTAAATAAAAAAGGTGGTAATGCTGATGATGAGAAGGTTTAATTTCACAATATTAAATAGTGCAGAGAAGATGGATGAGAGCTGAACTTTTTAACAAAGTAAGGGAGAAAAACTCCAGTGTAACATCCAACAAATTAAACATAAGAAAGGGTCCTGCAACTGCTAAAGTGCTCATCTTCTGGTACTCTTTTCAAGCTTGTATTTTGCTTTCTGTTCTTTGTGAGCTTAATTCTCTTCCGTTTTGTGAGTGCTCTGTTGAGAGCATTAGCTCCTTTTTTTGTTCTTTTGGTTTTGTTTTCCCTGTTGCAGTTAATTCTCTTGAAAATGGGTAACATTGACATCCAAAGCGGGAAATGACTAGTTACCAGGAGTTCACAAACTGTTGTCAGCGTTACCTGTTATTCAGAATTTGGAGGTGCAGAGCTCTGAAATACTAAATTAATCATTGCTCTTTGCTGAGGGGGCTCTGCAGGTTTTTGGTAGGAGGTTATGCCAGTGCGGTTGCCTCAAGTGACAGAACCTTTTCACAGCAGTGGTCCTGAAGTGTTTGCTTTTCTCCTGTCTCCTATGCTTCTCAGAAGCTGGGGCTGCAAAAGGAGATGCAAAGCACTAGCCTCATAGCTTACATCCAAATATTGTAGAGGATAGCCCAAGAAAATTCAAACATATTTGATTAGTAAAAGGAAGTGTATGTCATGGTTTAATCCCAGCTGGCAACTAACACCATGCAGCCACTTGCTCTCTTCCCGCAACAGGATGAGGGAGAGAATCAGAAAAGTGAGAAAACTTGTGGGTTGAGATAAAAGATAGTTTAATAGGTAAAGCAAAAGCTGCTTATGCAAGCAAAGCAAAGCAAGGAATTCATTCACTACTTCCCATGGTCAGGCAGGTGTCCAGCCATCTCCAAGAGAGTAGGACTCCCACCACGCTTAACAAGTTACTTGGGAAGACAAAACACCATCACTCTGAACATCCCCCTCTTCCTTCCTCTTCCCCAGCTCTATGTGCTGAGCATGATGTTCTGTGGTCTGGGATATCCCTTGGGTCAGTTGGGATCAGCTGTACCAGCTGTATCCCCTCCCAGCTCCTTGTGCACCCCAGTCCACTCACTGGTGGGGTGCGTAAGAAGCAGAAAAGGTCTTGACTGTGTGTAAGCACTGCACAGCAATAGCAAAAACATCCCTGGGTTATCAGCACTGTTTCCAGCACAAATCCAAAACACAGCCCTATAGTAACTACTGTGAAGAAAACTAACTCTGTGCCTGCCAAAACCAGCACTACCTGCTTTATTTGGTTTTGATTAATTTAAATCTTCCTTTACATTATGTTTATGTTCATGTTTCTTGACAAGCCATCTTTGTGTTCTGACACTAGACCATTTAAATTCAAGAAATTTTCCTTCTTTGAAAAAGCAGAAGATACTAAATGAAACTCCAGGAAAGGATGAGCTTACCTGAGCTGTGACCATGTGTGAAAAAAGTTTCTCCCTGTGGGTAACTAACAATAACATAAACCAGGCTTCAGGCCCTTATCAGGCTGTTCCAGAGTATCTACTTATTTTGAAATCATTGAGAATGTATTGTTGGTAAAGGTGCTTGTCATCTCTCTCCTGCCTTATCAAAGGTTAGCCATGCAAAAGATATCTTTTAGTCCTAGTTATTAAAAGGTTTTATGAAGGGGTTAATGCATGTCTTGTCCCCTGGTTAGACCTCAACTGGGACATTGGTCTAATGTTTTCTTAGCTCATGAATATTAGCCTTTCTTTTGAATAGACCTAAGACATATGGAAATAATTTCAACTAGTTTCTTGTGGGGAAAAGTCTAAATGTCAAGCAGTAACATCCAAAGCCTTTGAAATTGGATCTTGTTCTGAAAAGAGTCAAGTTTATCAGCACAGCAACATTTATTTTCCCAAAATGCCTCTAATCTCAAAGCTGCTTTCACAGCCAGTGTTAGATGTATTCTTCTACCAGGAACCTGTGAATTGTTTCTTGGATCTCAACTATACTTTCACAAAAAAGCTGTGGCATTTGGCATAATGATTTGCACTTGTGTCAGCTGCATGATTAGATATAGGCAGTTTGGTATTCTCACCCCCCTGCTCACCATTTGTCATGCACTAAAACCAGGAGTACATGGAGGCCCCTCAAAGAACTAATGGTTCTTGTCATATAACAGAAAGTCTTAAAGTACAGCCTACAGGACTGTAGCAAAATATTTTCATGATATGAAGAGAATGTTCTTTTGGTTGTCAATGTCCTGCCTGTCATAAGCTTCCATAAATTCAGGGAAGAATCATGTGGAAACTCCGTGCCTTCTTTGTTTTGGCAAGTGATGGGGCAAAAGAGTTCTTGCTTTTCATCAATGTATGTGTTTATGCTTGGGACTGTCCACTTTCTCTTTCAGCCAGCACAGTCATTGTAGTTTCAGGGTCACTCTATTCATCAGCTTCTCAGCATCCCAAATCTGGAACAGATAAAGTACCAGAAGTGGAACTCCAACCTGTAATGGAAGGGACAGAGAGTACCTAGCTGAGCCCTGCTGTTGGGCTGCATCAGTCTGAGCTGCATGGCAGGAGGTCAGATGTGCAGAGATGATCACAAAGAGTTTAACTTCTCTGAAGTCCGAATTTCAGTAACATTGGCCAGGATATTACTAGGTATCCATATTTTAAAGTAAAGCAGTAGTAGATGATTGAATTAGTCAGGACATGGATCACAGCAGTAGGAACTCAAAACCGCCACCAGCTTGGGATATTGTGGTATGTTACTCATGCAGGAAGAAAACAGTCTGGTAAGACTACTGCTATACTCTACTACTACTCTACCTTCTCTGTAAGTGCAATTCTTTTATTTAGTGGTACATCTGATCTGCTTTAAATTGTATTAAGCAGTTGAATGTGAAGGGAAAAAAGAATTGTTACAAACTTTGGATGTGTTGTCGGAAGTGTAAGGAAGGCAGAAAGCTCCCAGGTTCTGTTACTCTCATCTCGTAACTGAAGCAGCTTTTTGTTGTTGCTTTTTCCTTGCTTTTCTGGATCAGATGGCTCTTAGGCTATGGCTATCCTCTTAAATTAGACCATGCAAATGTGTATACAGTTGCATTTCAGGAGCCTGTACTGCCCTCCCATGTACATCTGCCCTACAGATCCTGTTCACAAGTTTGTAAGATATTTCTTGTGTATCTTTTAGCGCTTTATAAGCAGTTTTTGGTGTATGCTGGAAGAAAGCTTGTGGACAAAGTTTTTGTATATACTGAAACTGGTTTTATATCTAAGAAATGAATACAAATTCTACTGATACAGGTTGACATTCTTTCATGTAAAGATTTAAAGAAAAGTCATGAGCAATATCTGGAGCCTGCCTCAGGCTATTAAAGATAAGGTCCCAAATGAATGGTCATCTTTGCTGAAGGCAATAATTTTGTATCAGGAATAAATTCAAGTAGCATCTGGAAGGTGACATGAAAAATAGTCGAGCTGTGTTGGTTTTATTCGAGAATATAATGTTAAATTAAGAAATTAGATATTGGTGCATCCATGAAGTTTGACTTCACTATGCATTTTCATAAAGGAAATATACATACAGAGTCTCCTTCCCTGAGTTCACTTTCTACTTTCTTACAAGCTATTGTGTTTTCAGTAGTCATGACAACTCTCCACCTTTCTCAGTGAAAGCACTCTGACTTTTTTCTTCAATACAATACTTAATAGGACATTGACAAAAGATCTGTTTTGCTCTGGTTTGGTCACTGTTGTGAACCTGCGTGGTTTGGATTGCTCGAAGAGTCACTGGCAGAGATATCAGCAAAAGCGATTTTAATAGAAGTTTGTAAAAGTGGGATTCAACAGAATTCGGTGGCACTACACACAAAAGGAAATTGTGTCAGAATTGGCAGTGACTTATACAGAATTGGGTTAAAGTGATTTATACGGAATTGGACTGAAATTATGTGTACAGAAACCAGAGTTATAAAGTAATAAGGGAGACCCTCCCAGAGAGTCACGAGGCTCAGAATAGACCCCCTTGCTTTCTAAACTCCTCACAGAGCCTAGGTGCAGCTGAATCTAGTTCTAGTCTCAGACTTGGTCAGTGTTTTATGTCCAATGAAACAAGGGAAGTTGAGGTAGAGAGATTGAAGGTAAAAAAGGTAAGGGAGACCCTCCTGTTCAGTCATGACGTTCAGATTGGACCCCCTTGCTTTGTATACTCCTCCTCAGAGAGGAGTCTAGGTGTTACTGAGTCTAGACTTAGTGTCAGACCTGGTCAACAGTGTTTGTCTAAAGGATTACAAATGTCATCTAGTAGCAGTTTGCAGTTTTAAAGTGAATCACAAGATTTCTAACAACACTTAATTATTGAAGCTAAAATACACGCACTTACAATTAAATATCTAAGCTAACACATGCACACTACCATAGTTAGAGGTATATATATACACATACATATGTTAAAAATTTCCCTCAGCTGCAGTGAAAAGTGTAACAAAATACTCATGTCAGCTTTCTCAGCATTCCTCAGTGAGCAAAGGGTTGAGTCAGTGAGCAGAAGTAATGGAAAAAGGAAACTAACAGGTCTAATTTAGTTGCTTTGTTACTTTGTCTGTCTTACAGTAATGATGCTTTTACAGGGTTTAACTATAAAGCGCCTTTGGCATATTCAGCCATGTGAAGTATTTGCACTAAACCCCAAACCATGTTTAAGTGGCTTGTTTTCCTTAAAACCTTTCATTAAGAGCTGCAACACTCAGTCTGTTTCATTCCAAGGCTTATGAATCTCCTCTTGGCACAAATCATCTCCACTGGAGAGGGATGGTTAGTATAGGGGTTTTCTAGCATTTTGGTAGGGAGGATGAGATGTAATTCAACTGATCTGTGAGTTTCACTCTGAGACAGTAGATTTCTTTAGAGAAGTATCATTTTTAGGAACTGAAAGGAAGATGAAACTATGTGGAAAGTGCACTTCCATTTTGTAAGCCTTTGAAGAGGGAGATCTTTTTGTTAGTGCATTTACCTTGCTTTTCACGACACCAGATGCAGTGCTGCGTAAAGTTTGGTGAGTTGTACTGTCTTAGTTTCATTTTAGTCTGTCACCTTTATTGCCGTGTGTATCACCTTATCTAACATCACAAGGTGTTAAATGATGTTGCTCAGACCTGGGAATGACAGGATATACATCTAGGGATCAAAATGCTCCAAACGTTTAGCACAGCATATGCTGCCTGCGAATGTTTTCTATGTGAAAATACCCAGTTTAGCTCTGAATAGAGCAGCAAAGGAAAAACCCACAGCTGGCACTCTTCATCTCTGTGGATCCCACGTGGCAGACTAGACAAACAGGACAAACCCCTCTCTGTTCTCTGTATTCTTCTTCCTCTCTCCTTACCCCCACCATTGAACATAGAGTTTTAATTGTCACATTAAAAAATGCAGGAACAGAGTGCTAACATGATTTCTTACTTGTTCAAGATACCTAATGATACTGGTGAGTTAGCCAGGATGCCCATTAGTTCCCACTGTGCTCATACATGGGCAGCTGAGTATGATCCAAGGACACCAAAGTATTCTCAACTCTGTAGGTGCTAGAAGGCTGATACATTGAACATGAGGTGGCCTGGCTGAAGGCTTTACTGGCTGTGAATGAACACGTACTTTGCATTTGCTGTCTATACTGTAAAATCTTCTTCATGCCACTTTGTGTCTCTGCATCTGACTTTCCCAGTGATGGCGATAAAGCGATCTTTTAACAGAACATGCTAGTGTTAGTCTGAGTTCTCTAAATGATATTTAAGGTTTTTTGTTCTTGTGACGTTAATCAACAACTAACAAGTATTTCAGAAGGATCTTAAAAGATTGGTGAAATAATAAACGTAGATAAGATTTAATGTAGAGGGAAGTTGGATGATCCACAAAAAAACAATCTGAACTTTACAAATAAATTAATGGGCTCTAAGCTGACTTGCCATTTAGGAGTGAGTTCTTGGGGTTATAGTAGAAAATGTCAAATCAGAACTCTATAGTGGTTAAAAAAGTAGTTGACATGATTCATTAGGAAAGGCATAGACAAGAAATTTGAGAACAGGATTGCATAAAGCTGTAGAATACCTACTTCTTCAAACCAGAAGTTGACATGATCAGTCATGAGGCACCTTATACACAAGGTGAAACAAAAATGGACTAGGGTGGAAAATGTGACAGTTATGATTGATCTCTTCAAAGTCAGAAGTGTCGGAGTGAAGAGGAATTGGTTGTGGTTTCTTTCAGTACAAGAAGTAGGAGACATCCCATGAAATTTGCAGGTTTTTGTCTCAAAATTCAGAAAAGGAGGTGATCATTCATATGTTGTGTAGTCAAGCTATGGCACTCCATGTCAGGAGATGCTGGGGATGATAAAATGTGACCAAAAAGTAATTGTATTTTTTTCTTTTATTCCCACTGAGAGCTATTAGAAAACAAGCAGCACCTCTGACTTGGAACTCTCTGATCAGCAACTTTCTGAAGGTCAGGAGGGTGTTACGGAGAAGAATCACTGTGCAGCTGGGCACTGTCAACGGGGGGGTTTGGAGGTGGATAGATGAGTACAACTTTTCTAGCCTATGTAAAAAAATTAATGGACAAAAGGCAAATGTTCCTGTCCTGAGAGCTTACTGGAAATGATGGGAAAGTGGTATGTTTACTATCAAGAATGATCTAGTGTGTCCTTCTCAGAGGCAATCTATCAGTGTAAATCACACTACGTGTTAAACGCGTTCAGTCAGTTTTCACTGAGTTGGAAACATTAGCAGAGCAAAAATGCATCTTGTAAGAGTGTTTTAAAAGGAAGCTTATGTTTGCCATCAATAAATTAGGTAAGCTGAGTTTTGATAAGATTTTAAATGTGCTTTCACTCCTTTTCTGTAAGATACCAGAGGACAATTACTTCTTTCTCCTAAGGGACGAGTCTAATATATGAGCTCTGTCATGGCTCATTACTGCTACATTCAAAATGCCATTTTACAAAGTTTTATACGACTGAGAAGAAAGTCTGATAAAAGAAAAATAAACATATCCCTGTGGTTTACATTCTGTGTGCATAGCTACCATTACCACTCTTGTCAACAGATTTAAAGGTGCCAAGTATTTCACAACGTGGATTGCATACAATAGATTTTACTTAAACCATATGAATGAAATAGGAAGGTCTTGATCATGCCATCTGGTGCATGGCACTTCCCTGAGTGAGAATGTTCCAAATAAATAGGAGATGAGGCCAAATGGCTCAAGGTGCTAAAAATATGTTTTTCTTTAAATAAGCAGCACATCAAACCCTGTGAGTTTTGCCTACTCATGGAAATATAGAAGGCGAGAAAGAATGCATCATCCTAAGGGAAGTAAAAGTCATACTATATAAAGACAAGAGCTGTAGCCTTGGTTCTCCTTCAGGGCTTTTTTCCTCAGACCAAACCCCATCAAGATAGCAATATTTAAACATTATCCAGGTATCACAGTTTTTATTTTCTGTCGCATCATGGAGTGACCCCATAAAACCTCAGTTCTGTTGCCCCGCTGGCCTCGAATTCATCAGTATGGTGTGGCACCATGGCCTCATATGGCTTTGGAGTCTGTCAGCTACTTGAGCTGTTGTATTCCTTTGTGAAGGGTATGGCCCCAGGAATAAAACCATAAAACCATTAGATTGGATTGTGTTTTGTGTATTGGCACTCCAGAATTGCTGTAGCTTCTGATATTTTGCTAGTATCTTGTTGTCTATCTGCCTGTGTACTTCTCCTGAGTAAGTGGCCTTCATAATGCTTTGGGGATTACAGGTAACAGTTTGAGAGTTAAGTAGACTTCTGGCATTTGTGTAGTCGCTTTTTGTACCCACACAGCATTCTGCACCACGATTTCTGCAGTGTATCTATATATTGTATGAAGAAACACATGCTGTTTTCTTTTGATCCTGCCATCTCACCTTCAGCTCCGCATCTCTTATTTTAGGACAAAAATACTACAGAGGAATCATAATAAAACAGTAAGAAACCTGTTTACACACTATCTGGCAAGTCATTAGCCATGAGCTGCGTGGGGTTTGGATTGATACACACATTTGCCCAGCTTTTGTGCTTCAGTTTTAGCATAGCAGCAGATGAGCTGCTCTGCAAGTAGTCAGGCTGGGGTACAAGCAGCAACCTACTTGTGTCAGCACAGAGCTCAGCGTGGTCTAAGAACTTGCTTATTTATGTAAGAGAAAAAGGCAGATGGGGGCTTACTGCTGAAGACACCTGACTTCCATGGTGGTATAGCTTGGCCGCTGCTGTTACAGGAGCTAGCTTGTTTATAGCAGTAATTGCAGTGTAGATTAGCTTTGTGTCTCTGCATATGCCTCGGTGACTCCAGAGGAAGGCCATCTTTTGAAACCTCCTCATTCTAGTTTTGATGGGATTACTTGCACAAACAAACACTTTAAAATGTCCTTGAAGATTTCTGGGGAAGGAAGTCTGTCACGCCTGTTTACCTGATTTACTTGACCTGGACTCAGACAAACTTTGCATTAATAGGATGGGTACAACTATTCTTTTGGAGCCCTGTAGCATACAGCAGATGTCAGTTTAATTCTTCGCAGTGTCCACAGTTTTAAAGTCCTGCATCTGTCACACTACTGAAGACGGCTGTTGGCTCTGGATACTGGTTACAGAATATTCTTCTGTAAACAGGATTCTCTTAATACTGCTGTGTTCTGACTGATGCCCCCCCTCTGCTCGTCTCTCAGAAGTAAGCAAATGTTACTCATATTCTTCATGTCAGCTTCCTAGTTTTGCCGCTGTAAGAAAGCCAGTGCATGCAGGCTGGACAGAGACACTTCGATGTGTGCACAGCACTTCTCTGCTCTTCAAACTCTTTCTTAGTGCATCTTTTGAAGGTAAAAAAAAAAAAATCCTTGGATTCCCAGATTTAAAATAAGCCCGAGTGAGAGGAAAACGTGCACGTGTATTTCTTAATGAAGGAAAGCTTCGTCATGAAGAATGAGCAAATTATGTTATCCAGATACTAATTGTTTCCATCATACTGCAAAATTATGCCTTACATTTTATTTTGGAGAAATCACAGTTTGCTCCTTCATATTTTAAATATAAAAATGGGGTACCAAAAAAAAAATCGTTAATTCATGTGGGGTAGTTTCTTGATGGAAATTGAGTCGCTTTTGGATGTGCAAGTATTTGTAGCTAGCTCCAAAATAATTGGGGTCACAGTTAATGTAGTTCCTTAGATCACCCTGTGCAGACTGCTATCCACAGGAATGCAAAGTAACAACCTGAGCAAATTATCTCCATTAATGCCTTTTGGAGATGTGATATGCATTACCAAAGTCTGGAAAATAGATTTCTGTCTTGAACAGCACCCTTGATGGAGGAAATTAAGACCTCTTTTTTCCAGACAGAAAGCCAGCAATACACTAGCATGCACTTCAAACAATCCGTTTATAACAGATAAAAGTGTGGCTAAATTCTGCGTAATAGAACATTCAAATGTTAAGTAGTTAGGAATAACCAGCCTTTTTTTAATATGTGATATGGCAACAAACCACTTACAGAATAGTTTTGGCATAGAAGAAAATCTTCAATTAATAGTAACAAGACCAAGTCGATATATCTACCTAAGCACGTGAGTCCCTAGATATCCATGTCTCTCATTTCCATGTGAATGCCTGGTTGCTGTTTGTTGTTCTTGCCAGTCTTCTGACTCTTCAGACTCGTGCACATACTAACCTATCCCATCCATACTGCTCATTGACATATAAATATAAAGCCTCTTAACATCAAGAATCAGTGCATGGCTCTAGTTTTCAATTGCCTGTTTAAATCACTTTCCACAGCAAAGTTGAGTCAGCTGTGTGCTGTTCCCCCAGATGCGATACCATGTGTCTCTGAATATAAGTCGTATGTGTGGGATCTGGGTCTCCTGACAATGATTTCTTTTTTCTGACTCAGAAAGCTGTTTGTAAATGAGTGGCTGAGTCCAGCCACTTGTGTTGTAAAGTTTTTGACAGTTCTGGATGAATGCCCTGTTAGAGGCATTTTTAAAATCCATGCAACCTTTAAGATAGCAAGACCCAAGAAGGCCCAGGTTTATTCTGATTTTCTCAGCAAACCCATTCATAGAATCACAGACTGGTTTGTGTTGGAAGGGACCTTAAAGCTCATCCAGTTCCAACCCCCTGCCACGGGCAGGGACACCTTCCACTAGAGCAGGTTGCTCCAAGCCCCTGTGTCCAACATGGTCTTGAACACTGCCAGGGATGGGGCAGCCACAGCTTCTCTGGGCACCCTGTGCCAGCGCCTCAGCACCCTCACAGTGAAATTCACTTCCTTTCACTTCTTTCTCCTTTTTCCTGGAAACTTTCTTCCCTTGCTAGAAATGGTCTTAATGTAAATTCTGGAATTCTAGGTGAAGAACAAGACTTCAATATCTGTCTGCCAGGTAAAAAAGCACTTTATGAAAAATACATCAAGATCACTTGTATTTGTTTTGGTTTTAGAGCAGGTTAACAGCCCTGCATTCCTTGGCTAGCTCTCATGCAGCAGTATAGGTTGTTGGAACTTAATAGTTTGTTTTGAATGTACAGTAGCTTGGTCTTTCACTTGTTTATTAACCTTATAGCACATTCCTATAAGTGAGTGTTATGACATTTAGCGTTCAAGGACAAACTGTACGCAGTATTTTGTATTGCGATGTGAGTCAGCATCCCTAAACCGGTAAATGTTATTAAATACATTTGTTAAACTGGCATCTCCGCAGAGGCCTTAATTGGAAAAGATGCCATCAGAGCAATCGTGCTTTTCTGTAATCCATTGAGAAACCAAATCCTGAATATGGTAAAAGCCAGGGACTACTTACCCAGGAACAACACGTCAAAGTGAAATCTCATCAGTATTAAAAACTCATCCCTTTCTGTGTCCTAAAAATGGAAAGGAAAGATAGCCAGAAAAATTACACCCAGGACCTAATTTTACTATACACTTTTTATGAAGTAGAGAGGTAAATATACAAGGTATCCTTTTCAGAACTTTGTACTCTAAGCTTATTCTTCTGTTGTAGGGGTAAAATATTTTGCTGCAAATAAGACATTTTTCACTGCCATATTTACATATTTTTAGGTTGAAAAGAATGATTTAATTTTAGAGATAAATTAACAGAAACAAAAATCTGATTTTTCTAAAAGAAGCAGAACTATGAAAGCAGGTTGCGTATGGACTGTAGATCTCCATGCCAGCATTGGCCATATGCTCCTCATTTCTTTTATGGTCTCGCTTCTATGGTATTCTCATAACTCCCACTTCTGTATTTTCCTTTTAGTTTTCAAATTGCACAAAAAAGATTCAAAAATGTTCATGTATGAGAAGAAAAAGAATAAATGAGTAAGAAGGTTTGGTGAGCTTTCCACTGAAAAAAGAAGTTATCTGCTTGATGAGATGATTTAAATAGCTGTGGCTGGCTCTAGAAATCACCTGCTCCAACTCAGGAGCAAAGTACATGCTGACATATTTGAGGAGTAAGGAAACCTGGTACAAGTGGATATCAAGACATGGGTCGCTTTTAAATTTATTCTAAAAGCTGTAACTCGATGAAAGGCTCTCTCAGTGTGATTTCTAGATGCTTTAGCTTTAAAGTTACAGAATTTTTCTCTACTGCTTTTGCTTATATTCAGTGGTCAGTGTATCAATTATTTTTTTTTTTGCTTGTTTCCCTTTGTGCTAATAAAAAGCTAACGTAAAACAGAAATAAATGGAACTGTCTTCACACCAGTTATTTAACATTCTAATAATGGGCAGGAGAGCAACTGGAAATCCTGTTGCGTCCAGGCAGTCCCCCACCTTCATTCACATTCCTGACCAGTTGTTCCTCGTTTGTGTCAGGTGCGGCAGAATGCCTTCCCTAGTAACTCCTCGATCACTGGTGTTAGGAAGCTGTGGTCAGTGCACTCCAGAAGCAAAGAACTTAGAAACCTGGCTTGCTTTTGCCCTGCTGTGTAGTGCCTCTAGCAGGTACCAGGGGGTTTCCCTACTTTCCTAGAACATGTAAATGTGAGGCTTCTTCCAGTTTGAAGAAAACCTCTGCTACCTCTCCCTTATCTGGTGGGCTGTGGCAGACACCCACAACAATGTCAGTCATGTTTGTGTGCCCTTTAAGCTTGACCCATAAGCTCTGAGCTGGCTCATGAGCCACCCAAAGGCAGATCTCCGTGCATTACCATTGCAGCCATACCTACAGGACAGGTTGGCCTCCTTGCTTTCCTCAAACGCCCTTCTTAAAGACCCTGTATCTATCCAATGTAGCATTCCAGTTGTATGAGCTATCACGCTGCATCTCTGTGATCCCAATGAGATAGTAGCCCTGCAACTACACATCCACCTCAAATTCCTCCTGTTTATTCCTTATCTTGCCTGCATTAGTGTGCAGGCAGTTCATATGGGCACCCAGTCATGCTGATTTCCCAGAAAAAGAGAGCTTTAGGCATATCAGCCTAAATATCTCATCACTCATCTCTTTCTGTCAACTGAAAGATCATTGAATATGGTTTTAAATGGTCATTACCATTAAAGTTACTGATGGTAAGATCCTTGAAAGTTTGAATAAATGTTTGAAAATCCCAAAGCTTACCTGGATTCATGAAACTCTTTTAAGTCTGGTTAAAATCTGAGCCAGGAAAGGGCTTCATGCATGGTTTCTCAGGGTTCCAAAAATGTTCTTCTGTCTGTTGCTAACCAATACCAGAGGGTTTATGTGATTTTTTGAAGTAAAACCATTAAATATGTTTCTGTTAGCACAGTATTGATCTTGGGCTTACTTTAGAGGTTTTAGACTTCTAGCAGCTCTTTCACTGAGCATGGGCTGAGTTCATAATGAAATCGAAACCACAGAAAAGGCCTTGTGGTTTTGGGTTTGGCTGCAAACATTAACACAGCAGTAGCTGGAGTCCTTGTTAACAAAGCAGGTTGTTTCTTTGTTAGTTTAGTGAGTGAGTATAAATTGCAGTGCCAAGACCAATAGCATAGTAAAAAAACTGTCCTTTAACTGTAACAGATTGAGCTGCTTGCTAATGGTTGGTATCATTTAGCTGGTTAAAGCATTTATGATAGTATTTCCTGATGTAATAATGACAATGGATTACAAAATAGTGGGGTTGGAATCTTTTGTCACTTTGTTCTGTTGGGTATTAGTATCTAATTCTATACCCATTATAGGCTGATCAAATGCAAAGGATTTTGCATTTGGTTCAGTATTACAAATTCCTTCCCATTTGCAACAGCTGAAAAGCTAAAACCAATGGCATATACATGCTTTGTGCACCCAACTAATTGGGAGAGTAGTGCTTTCAGACAGATTCCTTGCCCTGTAAATATGACTCTTCCAAAGGGACAGAAAGAATTTGTGTGAGAGAAACAGAATCTAAATGTGTTTTTACATTCTCTCAGATCAAACCCCAAGGTTTGGTGACTTCAGTTCATGTTTAGTGTATGTTGGAAAGCAGAGGAGGCAGAAAGACTAGACTGAAGGAGGATTTTGATCTCTCTCGTAGTAGGTATTCCCTAAGGAGTAAACAGTAACTTACCATCCTACTTTGGTAATAGGATATTGTTGCCATGCTTTCTGTAGTACAGTAATGCAAACAGTAGCAAGGAATGCTATTATGTGTTTCTTAATCAAAGACATTTGACTCCAAATACAGAAAACTAGGGTTTGCTTCAAATGTAGTAAAGAAGATTGTAGCACTGTCAACTAATTCATTCTTAGTGTATATTGGTGCTGGTAGGTATCCAGAACCAAATAAACAGAAATAAAAATATAGAGATGTATTTATATGTGTTCTGTGACTAAATAGATGAATGTGGTCAGACAGATGAAAATAAGATGGTGATTCAAATCTCGTTTTCTAGTTTTTCAAACTGAATCTCCTTATTGATTTTAAAACTTGGCTTTCCGGGGTGTATTTCTTCTTCAAAGACAAGGGAGGAGGTTAAATCTTCCTATCATTCTGTCATCACTGCTGTCACTAAAATAATCTTGAGTTTGGTCCTAAGAATTGTATAAAAAGGAGCATATTACGAAGCCTTGCTCACAGAAGTTGCACCTAGTTGTATGCCATTAACTAATGAAATTCGTAGAGAAACTACAGCATTTCTCACTGCTGATCTTATTTTGTGGCCTTTTCCTGCACTGAAGCTGCAGCATAAATATTGTAATGAGAGTGAAATGGAAATAGTGCTCCCTGAGTGGTCTGCCTACACTCTCCTTAGAGTGTTCCAAAATCATCCTCCACTGTCTTTCCAGAAAGGCACTGTTGATATTAAACTGCCAGCATCCTGTTTCTTAAATCCTTGGAGTCAGTAAAACCCTTGCCTAATGAGGGGCTGCAGGCTTTGGCTTCTGTGCAAATCTTTGTTTGTGAGCTAACTTGAAGACTTCACTGAAAACTGGATATTCACAGTAACATCTCTTGATTTTTCATTTAATTTACTTGAGAATGAGATAATTCTCATAAATGAGTGGCTCAGTTTGGTCATTGCAAGAGCAATTCCCTCCTCTGTTTCTGATGCAAGGAACATTCCCCCGCAGATTTTCAATTTTCAAAGGCATAGAACTTGCGAAGAGAATGGTAAAGATTCAATTAAATAGTATTCAGAGAAATCTCCCCAGCTCCTGGTCTTTTATTGTATTCAGGAATAATGGGAGGGAAGCATATGTTTATGAAAGATAAGGTGGGAGCTCAGGCTGTTGCATAAGCACTCACTTGAAGCAATGGGTCCAGCCTCTTGTTAAGCCAAATGCCATTGGATCTCTTTTAGCTTTCTTGCCATGCCACTGTTTCCTCATACCACCAAGGTCGGACTTGCCAGTAGTAATGATTCCTGCAATTTGTCCTCCTTTGGAACTCTGTCTAAATGCATTTAAGGGAATTTGCCAACGTTTCAAGGTCACAGAAAGCACAGGGAGTCTTAAGCTTAGCAATTGTGAGTGCCATGGTGCTACTAAGCTATGTCAACCTATGTGAAAACTATTTCCAGTCTCATGCTGACCTGGCAGACACCTGCATTTAGGAAACTGCCCTCCGAAATCAAAGGCTGGTGAAGGAGTACACTTAAGGTAACTATTAAACCTGTGTGCTTCTTGCAGTTATGAATTAGTCACTGCCAGTGGTGGACTCAGTTTATCTCACTTTATAAAACTTTTTATAAGCTGTTAAAATAATTGAACAAAATGTAAGCCAGTTGATATCGGAGATGTCCACCCTGCAAAGAAGCCTCTTCCTTCAAGTCGGTACTAATATGTGATTCAGTGTCAACACAAATACTGTATCTACACACTGAGCTGGGATTGAAAATACAAACAAGATTAGTTTTGTTCTTCTGAAGTAGTATGAATGTCAGAGCCTCTTTGCTTTGCTGACTGGAAGCAAACTTGGACACATCCTGTATAAAATACAATATGCATACCTTATATAAAATATGCAGATTTGAAAGGCAGTGATCCTGTAGTTAAATAGAAAGTGAAATATGAAAGTTTTCCAATAATGTTGTGATAATTGAACTGTGCATCTGTTCTGCAAAATAAATTGCTATGGATTTGCAGTAAAATCTAAATGTTCCTATATTTTTCGGGAAGCAGACTGGAACAGACATTAATGGCAACTATATCAAAGTGAAATATGGGAAAAGCAGTAGTAATGTAATTATGACTAATGTGTCAGTTGTTGACACTTCATTTCCATTTAAAGTTGACCTGCCTTTTAAAAAGTAAGTCCAATTGTTAAGGTTTCTAGGTTGATATCCTTCCATATCTTCAGCCACTGTTTGGGTCTCTCTCCAAGTTTCATTTCAAAATGGTAATTGTGACATTCAGCAATAAAGCACATGAATCCTGTGGCACCAAGCATGTGTTCTTGCACTGTGACTGAACAGTCGTCCTGGCACTAGAGCTTATTGTTGCTTTTTTCCTCTCTTCATATTTAATAGAAATCTTGTATTCTTTGTTCTTTCTATCTCTGCTCCCTGAAGTGCACACAAATCAATTCCAGGTATGGTTTTTTGCTGCCTTGTTCTCTGTCAAATGTGCATCTCTTTCCTGCAGGTCAAAAGAGAACAGTTCATACAATACAGTAACTGGCTGGCAGAGTCACAAGCAACTGACCCTGAGGGGAGCCTTGCACTGATGATACTCCTCTCCTTTTTCCCATTGTTCAGTGTCTAACTGTGAGCCTTTAGACACTTTGCTTTTCTTGGGTTTGAGTTCTCCTGACTTACAGAGAAACTTACAAAGATAGAAGATCTAAAGGTTTGAAACAGAAAAGAAAACAAAACCAGACAAAGCAGTGATTTGAACATTAGATTATTGCTAATACTGAGGGATAAAGAAATGTTTTCTTAATACTTTCAGGGGTAATTCTGTAATTAGCACTCCTGCCCCTCTCCTTCCCCCAAAACACCCCTCAAAATTATAGAGAATTAGCTTTTTTTTAGCATTTCAGTGGAGGCTATTTCTTTACTTCTGCTACTGGAGTAGTTATTGTATCATGAACATCTACAGCACTAAAGGAAATTAAAGACATCTGGTTGCCTGCTCTGTTTTAAAGATCTGAGTCTGTCTTCTCCAGTGCAGAAAAAGAACTGAACGCTAAGATGAGCTCTTGATTATATAGATATATATAATCTATATAAGTTGTAACTTATAGAGGAAAGGTGATATTTCACCTTATACATGAAAGTAGATATTGAAGTTTGAGAGAGATTAAAAGGAAATAATAGATATTTTGGGGTACTTATTAAAAGATCTAAATGCCTGTGTAACAGAAAAATCATAGAATCATGAATGGTTTGGGTTGGAAGGGACCTTAAAGCTCATCCAGTTCCAACCCCCTGCCACGGCAGGGACACCTTCCACTAGAGCAGGTTGCTCCAAGCCCCTGTGTCCAACCTGGCCTTGAACACTGCCAGGGATGGGGCAGCCACAGCTTCTCTGGGCACCCTGTGCCAGCGCCTCAGCACCCTCACAGGGAAGAGTTTCTCCCTAATGTTTAATCTCAGTTTCCCCTCTGTTAGGTTAAAGCCATTCCCCCTTGTCCTGTCCCTACAGACCCTTGTAAAAAGTCCCTCTCCAGCATTCTTGTAGCCCCTTTAGGCACTGGAGCTGCTCTAGGGTCTCCCCTTAAGGAGCCTTCTCTTCTCCAGGCTGATCAACCACAACTCTCTCAGCCTGTCTTCATAGGATATTTGTAGGATATATAAATATTTGTCTACCTAATAAAAAAACTAATGCAGGTCCTTAGTAAACCATGTTATTTTATTCATAGTAGGTTATATTTACCTATGGTTTTCTTTTTTTCCATGTCATGCTTGACCCAGACTTTAAGTGAAAACTACTGCTGAAATACGACATTGCAATTTTGTCCATCACCTGGTTTGTCTACAGAGAGGTTGTCTGATTAAAAAAAAGTCTAACAGTATTTCAAACATAAAACTCAAACCAACATTATTTTACAGAATTTCCTTTGAACTGTACATTGAAAACTGGATAAATAGTTTCCTTCTGGGAAATTTTTATAGTAACGGAATGAGAGAGTATCTTCTTTCCTAATCAAAGGGAATAAATTAATATTGGAAAGATAAGAAACTTTCATATATTCTGATGCATCTCTTGCCTGGGGATACCTGGGACTCAGGAGACAGACAGCAGCTGGGCTAGCAGAATTCCAATTTCATACTGGAAGCTGTCAGATAACATGAAGAAAGATGGAAGTGTGGATATGTGCCAGCCAGAAGGGTTGTGTTGGAACAAGGAGGAACTGAGAGCTCCAGGGATACCTAGTTACTACCTAAATCAAGAAATGTTGCCAAGACCAGATAGAGTTCACCAGAAAGCTCTAAAGGCAGTCAAATATGAAAAACTATTAACTGATTACTTATCTCTCTTGTCAGCCCATGTTCTATCAATATTGAAGCTGGGGAAGCTTTATAAAGGGTAACAGGAAGGGTCTGAAAATAAATGAGGTTTCTGAAGTGGAGGTAAAGCAGTAAAAATCTGATAGAGTATAGAAATCATTTCTGCATGAAAACATGGTTCTTGTAGAGGGGCTCCCAGCTGCTCATGGCAGTCAGTAAGCATATGGACAACCAGCAGTCCAGCTGATACATCTGAATTTCAAAAAAAGCTTTAGACTTACGTTCCTTGTCACAGGTTCTTCAAGAAACAGAGCTGACAAGGAATAAATATGGGAGTTAATACCATTATATAGATCTATCATGTCCCATCACTTCTTGAATGTTGTGTCCATCTTGATGTGGTCAGTAGAAGTAAAAAAGGCTTATGAGAAGAGTGACAAAGCTGATCAAAACTTCTGTATGAGAAGAGATTAAGAACTGCAAAGGCTCCTCATCTTGCTCTTGGATGAGGAGGGGTTTGAGCTGGGTTTACAGTCATAAATGGCATGAAAAATATGCATAGGGATTGACTATTCAGTGGCTCTCACCATCCAAGCATTAATAGCATATTTAAAATGAATGCAGGTATATTCACATGCAAAACACTGCTGCAGGTGAGAATAGGTTAGTTGGCTTGAAAGAGCAGTTACGTCAATTCACAGAAGAAAAGTCCATCAACAGCTATTAAATACAAGGTACCCACATGGGCTAAGGATGTCCCTTTCTCGCACACTATAAGAAATAGGAATTCAGAGAGAGTACACCAGGGGACATATCACCCTGTGTTTATTGTATTCATACGCTTTTTCCTGAGAATCTGCTTCTGGTCACTTGTAGTGACCACACGGTTATCTTTGTGTTTGTACAGGAATATGAAAGATGGAAAAAAAAAAAAGTTGGTATTAGAGAAAATGGGAAGTGATAAACAGAAGGGAAAGACATCAGTGAGCCATGGAAAAGAGATGTTTGAAAGAGAAATGAGGAAAGGTACAGACGGACAGAAGGCAAGATTGTGGCGGGAAGCAGAGTGAAAAACTGGGAGAGGGGAATTTGCAAAAAGGGAGAAAGATTAAATGTACCTAAAGGAGAGTGCAGACTTCAAAGAGTGATGAATGAATACATCATAGTGGAGATGGGAGAAAATCCTGTATTCTGAATAGTGCAGATTCACAGTGGTAGGGAAAATGGTTCATTGCTTTTGCCTTTTTATTATATGCAGGTCACCTGGATATGGCAGCATGTTGCGCATGGCCTAATAGGAGAGTGTGATACTTGGGAGATGAAGTTCTCATGTGCTCAGGACCTAGTCTGCAGTCAAAGCTATTCATTTATATGCAGGGGAATTTCACTTGTAGCACAGTGTCAACCAAACAGCTGTGTTTCTGGACAACCAGAGTCACTTCTAAAGTACAAATTCTGCCAAATTTAATAAGACAGCATCGCATGCATTCAGATCAAAGCTGCCTGCTTTTAATCTTCCTGTTTCCAATTTTAAAGTGAGTCTCAGGACAGAGTAGCTCAACTGAAAACAAAAATGATGTGTATCTTTCTGCATGGGTAAATCCCTACCAAATTGTCTGTAATAAAGCCTTGCATTTTAAATCGGAGAAGTAACCTTGTTCTGAAATCCTTATTAACTTTAATTCTTACATTACTTACTATTCACATTACCAAAGTACATAAGGGAAAAGTCCTTATTCATATATAAAGTTCTTCATAGTTCAGTGTAAACTATGTAAGAAGTTATGGAAGGAAGAAGCAAGTTCTCAGCTGGTATAAATTGACATTCCTCTACTAAAGTTAATGGACTAAGCCAATTAACAGTAGCTGAAGGTGCAGTGTTGCTCTGCTTTGCTTTTCCTTTTTACAGATCACTCGTTTGCCTTGATACAGTACTCTTTATGCAAATACGTAAACATGATTAATCACTATGAATTATTAAAAACAGAGCTTGAAAGATAAACTTTCAGCAGAATGCCTAAAGAAGATAAGAGCTGAGCAAATTGGTTCCAGGAAGCCAGAGTTCCATAGATTAGGGCAATATTGGGCAAGTAATTAGACACCAAATGAGCTGGGGATACATTTCCTGCCGAGTGTGCATGTGTGCACATATGCACACACCTTGGCAGTAAAATCTGCCAGCGGGTATGGAGAAAATGCCAGAACACAAATGGTAAGTTGAGGACAAAACATCTGAAAGGTCATACTTGTTGCTTTAGTCTTAACAATATCCACGTGTGCCAACAGATATCCCAGTATCAGAAGTATCAAGACTTCCCAGCTTAAGGAAACAGGCATTTATCCAATATTCATACAGTGGATTCCATGGAGAGTGGTAGGATTTTGCACGGGGTAGTCAACAGACATGCCACAATGGTGTCTGCTGACACTGTCCTGTGAAATGAATTGAAATAACTTCACATACTGCTCAGCGTGTCAAGTAGACTTGAACACAACCCAGATGAAGCAGGGTGTAGTATTTCTCCTGAGAGTCATATTATAATTTTTATCAGAGTAATAATTTTAATTAACTGTTCATGTTGTGACAGTTCCCCCCCCCCCCCCCCGACTTAATCATTAGACACTATTTTAAATGGCATTTTAAGTGTACAGTGTTGAGATTCAATACTGGTGTCAAGCCAGAAGTCTATGTGCTTTATGGCATTTCAATAGAATTTTACAGAATTAGCAGTGTAGACTCCTGAGGGAATACACCCAATCAAAAGAACAGTCCAGAAATGTGGCTAACAGCTTGGTTGTGCATGTTATCCTGTTGACATTCTTTACTCACTCAAGTTAATGGGAAGAAGTGCACCATTTCCTGCAGGAAAAGAGAGCAGAGTCAGTGCCAGTGTAAAATTCCCAGTGCTACTTACAAGAACATCCGTAGCTATTTGGAAATAGGAGTAATCAAACTTAATTATGGAAATTTATTTAAAATAAGACTTTTGCCTATTCTTTCAATGATTGTTCTATCAAAGAACTACTAATAGAAAGGCAGCGAAGAAAAGGGAAATATCTGTTAATTTTTGTAACCTAGCGTCAGTAACAATGTTAAGCAAACTTAACTCTGCCATTCCGGTTAGCTGGGGGGAGTCACTCAAGAATTTAAAACCTCTGGAGCACTGGCCTTCCTTGTGTCAGAGTCAGTCTTGCTGTGGCAATTCAGTGCTTCACAGAAGGGTGAAAATACATTGAAAGTCTACTGATACACCAAGGATTTAAGAAAAGTAAACTCCAAACCTGTATATGCCCTTACAGGTAGCCAAGAGAAGCCCTGAAGGATTGTATTAGTACAAGATAAAGACAGTACTAACAGGAAGAACAGACAGCAATCCACTTTTTTTCAGTTCTCTTCAGGAATTTTACATGTCAAAGGTCTCATATCACAACACTGATTTATGACTCGAAAATCACCCTATGCTGCCATATGAGTTCTTCCATTAATTTGTCAGACTCCGTTTTAAAACACTGTAAATCCCTTTCCCCTATGATCTGATTTGCTAAGTAATTCCTGAGTTTCCCTCCTTGGATGGTTAGAAAAATATTCTCTTTGTAATCTATTTCTGTTACTGAAAATAGAGGGGGGGGGGACAAAATAAATATGTTTAAATGTATAATAGGTGCACATCTGTTGTACTGAAGTTAAATAAGTGGGATATGAGTTACATTTTGGGGGAAGGTATTGGCATAGGAAGCTATATTCAAGAATTTGGTTGAATAGTTTCAAAGTAAATACTGCTTATTGCTTTGCTGCCTTGCAAATATTTGTGAAGGCTGTAGAGTTGGAAAATACATAGGGAACATCTCTGACTGCTGATTTGTCTCTAAAAGGTAATGCTTATATTTTAGAAAGACAATTCTGATTTCACTGGTGTATAACAAGGCAATATTGTAGTCACATAAACCAGTTACTTGAAATTTTGTTGGTTTTTTTTTTTGCTGTAGTTACCCAAGTTTGTCAGAACACATGATTAAAATTTCCTTTATAAATCAGGGTAGATGATTTTTGTAAGTTTCTAGTTTTCAAATACTTATTCCAAAGTTTTTCTTCTCTTGAGCAACAGCTACACAGTTCTTACAATGCACTTTCTGCTATGTGTAGAGAGTCTGCCTTTCGCTTTCCAGCGAAGTATTCCTTAGCTTGTGCTTATCAGAGCATTTGCTTATCTGTGGTTTGTGAATTGAGTGACAGAGCTGAATGATGTGACCACTTCTTAACTCATGATACTGTGAGTTAAGGATGTAGGGAAGTAACAGATTCTGCTTTTAAGTCATCAGTGTTAGCTTTGATAGCTGCGGTGGGCTTAAAAATGATAAGGTTGTACATCTTCATCTATATAATTGTGTTTATTGTTCTGATAATTAGATTTGATTTTTACTTGAGGTCGTTGCTATCCAGTGTTTCCCTGCTATGCCTTATTTGATAGACTTCAGTGTCTTTCAAAATTATATAAGTAACTGCTTTTTATCGTTGCCAATCAGATCAATTTGGTGCAATCTAGTTGACATGGCTCATGAAAATGCACGCTGACAAAGCGCTCTCCTCTCTCCTGAAGATCTGCACTAGTAGAATTGTGTATGTGTTTTCCACATTTTCCAGTTATGAACACCCATCTTTACATGACTAACAATGGATATTTGAAAGATCCGTGACGGTAACCGAACTTTTCGAGTGCAGATTCTCTTTTGTATAGATGTGTGTGCAAGCCTTGTGTGCAAGATGTCAGTTTTCACACATCCTCTGAGTGGCCTTGTTCACACAGGTCTTGGCAAGCATTGACGTGCTTTATTAGATTTTCCAGACCAGCTTATAAATCACAGAAGCCTTCACTGTCTTCATTGCTTAAGTGGAGACACTTAATTCTGAATGGGAATCTTACTTTTTAGAAAGAAATTAACTGCTTTATTATTGTAAGGTAAGTTGGCTCTTCTAAAAGAGTTCAGATGCTGTAATGGTTATCTGGATTGTGGGAGGCAAAGTCATTCAGACACTATAATCTGATCATTCTTAATGAGTCCAGATCAAGACATTTCTGACACTCTGTTCTTAAAAGTGCTGTCAATTTCTGCCTTTCTCTGTGCTTGTTGTATTAAATATAGGCCCCTGCTAACATGTCTTTCTGGTGCTTAAGTGTCTTTGGATTTCAATGTTAAGCATTAATGATTGCCAAATCAGGTTTCTTCCCAAGATGTACTTTCCTCAGATGCACTGCCCAGTCAAACTTGCAGGATTACAATCTTGCTAATGCTGTATGTACAGTTGCTTGATGCCAGCAATGTCCTGCTTTCTTCCTTTCACTTCTTCTCTCCTTTTTACTCCTGTCACGCATAGATCTGGAGGCAATTTGGGTACAAATACTCCTGTGTTTGTCTCCAAGATTAGAAATGGACTTTAATTCATTCTTTCCCTTTATGAACGTTACAATGAACATCAAACTTTACCAAAATATTCCTGCTTACAAATGTACCCCAAGCATTCTTAGACACAAATCACAGCTTTGTGTGCATTGACTTCTGCAGATCACCAACATGGGAACTAAAATATACCATAGGTAGACATACAGAAATAGAACCTGACTGTGACTGCAAATACATGTTTCTGTATGTAGCAGTGCTCTATGGTTGTTGGGCTAATAAATCTATTTAACACTGATCTCTGGCTGCAATAAAAGAAGGCCTCTTTTTGGTGTCTGAGGAATGCTGGCAGTTTCCAATTTCTCACATTTCAAAATCTTCCAGTATTTCTTGCAAAAAGTATCTAAAGGTAAAAGGAAAAAAAGGAGGCCCAAAGTAGTTAGAACTCAGAGTATGTGATCAGACAGAGCCTAGAAATTATATACACAGTCATTTGCAACCTGTCTAAATAACCAGTTTCAGTGTTGTTTGTGTCATTATGTTTAAGGCCAGCTCTCCATCACATGTGCGATGAGGACTTCACTACTTACCATCAAGGCAGGCAAAGTTTGCTAATAATAAAGTCAGATAGGATGTAGCAGCTGGTCTCCTGTGCTCTGTTGTCTGTGCAGTTTAAAGTCATATTATCAAGACATGATACCTACCTAGTTTGCCGATGACACCAAGCTGTGTGGTTCGGTTGATACGCTGGAGGGAAGGGATGCCATCCAGAGGGACCTTGACACGCTTGTGAGGTGGGCCGATGCCAACCTTATGAAGTTTAACCAAGGCAAGTGCAAGGTCCTACATCTGGGTCGGGGCAACCCCAGGCACTGCTACAGGCTGGGCAGAGAAGAGATTCAGAGCAGCCCTGCAGAAAAGGACTTGGGGGTGTTGGTTGACGAGAAGCTTAACATGAGCCGGCAGTGTGCGCTCGCAGCCCAGAAAGCCAACCGTATCCTGGGCTGCATCAAAAGAAGCGTGACCAGCAGGTCGAAGGAGGTGATCCTGCCCCTCTGCTCTGCTCTCGTGAGACCCCACTTGGAGTACTGCGTACAGTTCTGGTGTCCTCAACATAAAAAGGACATGGAGCTGTTGGAGCGAGTCCAGAGGAGGGCCACGAGGATGATAAGAGGGCTGGAGCACCTCCCATATGAAGACAGGCTGAGAAAGTTGGGGCTGTTCAGCCTGGAGAAGAGAAGGCTGCGTGGTGACCTCATAGCAGCCTTCCAGTATCTGAAGGGGGTCTACAAGGATGCTGGGGAGGGACTCTTCCTTAGGGACTGTAGTGGTAGGACAAGGGGTAATGGGTTCAAACTTAAACAGAGGAAGTTTAGATTAGATATAAGGAAGAAGTTCTTTACAGTGAGGGTGGTGAAGCACTGGAATGGGTTGCCCAGGGAGGTTGTGGATGCTCCATCCCTGGCGGTGTTCAAGGCCAGGTTGGACAGAGCCTTGAGCCACATGGTTTAGGGCAAGGTGTCCCTGCCCATGGCAGGGGGGTTGGAACTAGATGATCTTAAGGTCCTTTCCAACCCTTACGATTCTATGATTCTATGATTCTAAGATAGGAAGATAAACAGTTTGAGAGAATAAGCCTTTTCTATCGATCTTCTGCATACTTGGACTTGTGGGAGTTTGCATGTGTGTTTCTATGCTTTGTTGAATAAGGACATGTGGGCTTAAACTGCAAATGTAAAAACATTCCTTCTTTTTCAGTGACATCTGTGATTTTAGCCACATTAAACCCTATATGAAGTCGGTGGAGCAGTTTAGATTCTCTAAGCTTCTTTACTAGCTTACCAAGAGGAGCTTAGTGTCATGTTTTCCTTCCCTTTGTGTTCATTTGATTACACACATTTGCTGTTTTGATTGCATTGTATACAAAATACAGAAAGCAGGTCTTTCACTTTAAACAAATTCAGAAGCTCCAAGCCGTAATCAGAGAAAATCATTGTGTTTATCTTAGTCTCTTTTCAAAGCTAGCAAATCTTTAAGTGTTATTTCACTCAGATACAACATTATGAATCAGGTGGGTGTGCTAAGTCAGTGAACAAGTCAGTGATTCTGAATAGCCGTGTAAGCCTCCTAGTTCTAAGCTCTTTAATTTGGTTTTGTTTAATTGCTTCCTGAAATATTTTGGTCCCTCTTCCACAGCCATTCATTTGCTGGCTTATCCCAAATTCTCAAATTCCAGCATCTCTGTAATAACCTTTACAATCATTGTCTCTCCCTTATCTTCCCTGCAAAAAAATCTTAATGTTCCAAATCACAGCAAAGTCACCCTGGTCTTACACAGTGTAATTCTCCCCTAAATCCTGCTTTCTGCCTTTTAGCAGAGTTCAGCTAAGAATGAATCCCTCATGTTTTTGCAAAGCTTCCTGAAAATGTCTGTACCTGAAGGGGGTCTATAAGGGTGCTGGAGAGGGACTCTTCATCAGGGACTGTAGCGATAGGACAAGGGGTGATGGGTTCAAACTGAAACAGGGGAAGTTCAGGTCGGATATAAGGAAAAATTTCTTCCCTGTGAGGGTGCTGAGGCGCTGGCACAGGGTGCCCAGAGAAGCTGTGGCTGCCCCATCCCTGGCAGTGTTCAAGGCCAGGTTGGACACAGGGGCTTGGAGCAACCTGCTCTAGTGTGAGGTGTCCCTGCCCATGGCAGGGGGTTGGAACTGGATGATCTTAACGTCCTTTCCAACCCAAATCATTCTATGATTCACAGACAAGAAAGAAAACATTATCCACAGTTCTTGCATCCCCCACTTCAATTTCGGCAAAGATCTACTGAGGGAATCCATTCCCTTCCCTGTAGCCAGGAAGTCTGTTCACCCCAGAAAACGAAAGGATAGTCCAGCACAAGGTTTTGGTAAAGCTGCCACAGAGTTTCTGTTTGCATAGCACGGCTCACCACAGCAGAGAGGAAAGGAAGCGGGTTGGAAAAAGGCATATCTGTTTTGCAAGCTGAATAACAGTGTCTGCAGAGCAGGTCCTCAGCTAAGTTGCTGCCTCTTTTCCTCATTGGCTCAAAGCAAATAGTACTTTGGTTTTGTGATTGAGAGACAAAGAGCAACAGGAGTCGGAGACACAGAGGTTAGATGTAATTTTCCTGTCTTCTTTTATCCTTCCCTTTCTTAGCCTCTTCGCATAGATGCATTCCATATTCCTTTAACTACCAATGCATTATGCTGTTTAGAGTTTCCTCTGTAGAAAAATCCCTAAATACAAAAATGTTTTTAACATTTGGAACTTACCAAAAATACCCTGAAGTCTCACTCTTTACAGCCTGCAACGAACACAGTAAGAATGAAGTGGACATTACAATTTACATTACAATTGATTTTCTTTTCTTTCCCAATAGAGACTAGAGTTTGTGTGTGCGTGTGTGTGTATGTCTGGAATTTAATGCCATCCATACAGTCAAAGTAAAAGAAAACAGGGATTTTTGTATATTTTAACTGATGTACTTCAACAATTTATATTGTTTCAATGAAACTCTCATAGCTATAGGAAAAAAGGAACACCAGACTGAATTCAAATGCAAAAAGGAAACAACACACCAGGCAGAGGCAGGGATGGACTAACCAAGAAAAATATAGTCATTGCCCAGGCATGCAGGGTTGGAACTGGGAAAGCAAAACCTCAGCTGGAGTTGAAGCTAGTCAGGGATATGACAGGCAGCAAGAGAGGCTTCAATAAGTGTATCAGCAGCACATGGATCCAGGAGTGCTGATAGAAGCAGCCAATGTCATTGCAAGGTTGCTATCAGTGATCTTTGAAATGTTAGACTGATTTTGGGAGATACCTGAGACTGGTCTCTATAACTGGCTCCATGGATGAGAGAACAGTGAGAGAAGTGAATGTTGTATACCTTGATCTTAGAAAGGCCTTCAACACAGCCTGCATGATATCTTTATAACATTTAGTGAAATACGGATTGGATAGATGGTGGGGAAAATTGACTGGACACCAGGCTCAGATGGTGGTGATGAACAGCACAAAGTCTAAATGGTGCCCAGTTACTAGTGGTGTTCGTCAGGGACTGGTGCTGGGACTGCTACTGTTTGATGTTTTTATGAACAACCTGGGTAATGGGATCGAGTGCACCCTCAGCAATTTGGGGGTGATAACCAACTAGAAGAAGTGGTTGGTATGCTGGAACTTAAGGCTGCATTCACTATCATGCATCTTAAAGCACTTTCAAAAGAGCTTTTAATGATCCTAATGTAGTTTTTTACAGTTAAGTCCTGTAACTTGCTATTTAAAAAACTCCCAATGGCTTTATGTTGAGTCACTTCTGCATGAGGCCTTTGCTGCTATTGAAAGCAGCTATTGCTGCTATTGCTGTGCTTTTGTGTAGACAGCCACAGTGTTTAAAGAAATCTCTTTGGCTCCATTGGGCTTGATATTAATACTGGGAGAAGGAAGGAACATAGAATCATAGCATCACAGAAAGGGTTGGGTTGGAAAGGACCTTAAGATCATCTAATTCCAACCCCCTGCCATGGGCAGGGACACCTCACACTAAACCATGTCACCCAGAGTTATACTTCGTAAGGGATGATTTTGTGATTTCGGTTTAAAATTTCAGTTTCTTTGAAAACAAATTGCTCATTGTTTTTTTAATAAAAAAGACAGTGGCTGGAAGGTAATTTCTGTGTATTACTTTCCACAAATTTTCTATTGCACACTTGGTTATAGTGAGCAGACTTGTAATAGATGGGAGGTTGGATGAGCTGAGAAAGTAGAAATGCGCCATATCCCAACAGCTGGAATTCTTTTCTTTAGTTTTCTAATTGTACAAGGTTAAAGATCAATTTCTAAAATGATAATATGTTCAAATCTTTGAGAGAGAGAGAACGTCAAGTTAAAAAAAAGGAAGATAAAATGATGATCCTTTCTAACATTCAGGTCTGAAGAGTAGGAGACAAATAGACTTCAGTTTCTTTCCATTTAAATAGACTTTAGTTTCTTTCCATTGAGTGAAATGTTTGCATTCATAATAGCTGTAAATAATTATGGAGCTAACAGAAAATGGATTTTGTTGTTATTATTGTGCCCATGACAGGGGGATTGGAACTGGATGATCTTTTGGGTCCATTTCAACCCGAGCTATTCTGTGATTTCTCTCAAATATTAATATAGGTTGAATATGTGCTGCTATGTGAGTGTTTTCCACTTATGTTAAGCATTTCTAACTTTTCACTTGAACTGCAGGTACAAGTTATGTGCTACAGATAAAGCAGCTCAGGTTCAGGAAGTAAAGAATGTGTGTTCACATTGTAGAGATTCTTTGTTATTTCTTCTTAAATTTGGAAAGATAATCCACTGGCAATCTATATTTGTGTTTCTCAATTGATGTATTTCTAGATTTGTGTTTCTAAAGAGTAATGAGAAAGCTAAATATTGTTTAAATCATGACCACTTGAAAAAACAGGTACAAAGTCCTATTCCACCACTGAGTTAAGGATGCATAACACTTTATGAAGTTAAATCATCCAGCTTGCCCAAAGGGGTATTTAATTCAAACATTTTATGAATATCTCATAATGCAAGCAAATGGCATAGCCAATCCCCTAAAAACTGGAGGGACTACTACTCATATTGCTGTGTGTACTTTTAAAGTATCAGAATGACCATGTGGTTTTCCCTCTTTATCCTGCCTTTCGTTCATCTTGTCTTCATGTCTTATACATAGTAAAAAAATGCAGCCGATAAAAGTACCATGCTAAAGTTTTGAGTTCCATGTCTTTAGAGTTGTTCTCTATTCTCTCTCAGTTTATAATAGTTTGTTAATCAGTTACGAGGTTTGTAATGCTGAGATTTTAAAATGAATCACTATGTCTCACTATGTCTTTTTTTGCATAAGATTCTCGTAAGCATAAGGACAGCCTTTACTATGAACTTGGTGACTGTTATAGGGAGTCCATCAAGCCCTACAGAACTTAATTGATTTCATTGCTAATAACTGGTAATTGTTGATAATATGACTGAGCATTATTGATAATAAAAAATGTGAATTTAAGAAGAAAGCTATGATTAATCAAGGAAAATCTAAGTCTTGCAAAATACTCAAATTTATTAAGATAACTCTTTAAGCACCCAATTTTTGTTTGTTTGCCATTAAACAATGTTGATCTTTAAATCCACCTGGCATATTTAATGGGCATCCTTAATTTTGACCTATAGAAACCATCTCTATGGTGATACACTTGCCACCAATGATCTGTATGCTTAAGGTAGTTTTGGAAGTTTGAAAAATAACTGTAAGGTGTTCAAAACCTGGAAGTTACTGCTAAACAGAAGTGTCAGAATAGACCTTTAGGACTCACTGAATATCTGAATGTCCTTCAAATGAGATCACTTTTCAAGTTTCAAATACGTAGGAGCATTTGTTAGCAGCAAAGCTGCAGCAGAGTCTGTGCACCAAGAGATAATTCTGGTTTCTTGGTAAATCTCTGGGGAGGTTGCTACTCTCTGTGGTTATAGTTGATCCAGGGTAGTAGGTGGTAAGGGAGGAAATTGTTCATGCTGGAGAACATTCAGCGAATGGCACGAAACTAGAAATGGTGGTTAAGGTGACTAAACCAAAACTCAGTTGCAGATGGGTGCAGTTTACCCCAAAGTGACGTATTGTGGTCATACAAAGTGTTGCTCGCAGTGATTTTTCGTAGGTGGTTAGCCACCACTTATCTTTGTTAACTGGACTGCACAATAAAATGTTGAATTAGAATATAAATCTCCTAGGTGGAAGTTGGTGGAAGTGAATCAAGTGACTCTGTAGCTGAATTGGTCCAACAACTTCTATACTGCTATTTTGGATTGAAGTAAATTCACCTTAGTGATACTGTAGTCAGAAGTTTGCAGTACATAAAAAACCAAAATAGGTTCGTGTAGGAGTAGCAAGTAGGATTACACAATTAGTGTCAACAGTGTTGTCTCCACACTGTACATCTCTTAAAGGCAGAAAATAGAGATTGGGTATTTTATGCTGCTTCTATCTCCCTAAGTGTAATTATCTCCAGCTAGATATCTTTTATCTTCATGGGGGATTTTCAGTACAAGTGTAGTAGCAGTAACTTTGGAAATCTGGTGTACATTTATTCTCTTTGTTATGAAAGCCTCTGAATAGCATGTATTATACGGGTAGTGTAATGTACAGATTCGCAGCAATTTAATCATTGTGTGGCTTTCTGCATTTTCTGTCATACCCAATAAAGTAAGATAGAAATTGCAGTAAAGTGTTAGATTGATTTGAATTAGCCAAGCCTGCTAATAAGGCTCATTCTTACTGCTTCTCTCCATGTCAGAAAGTGATGATTGAACCTTCTCGTCGTTGCTCGTGTTTCCAGTTATTTGAAGGAGAATTTTGTCTAAGCAGGAAGATCGGGGCAGCTTCTGAGTGTATTTCAAGACAGAGTTCTTGCTGATTCCAGAGTTTAGGGTTTCAATACAATCTGAGTGTCCTGATTTATTTTCATCACTGCCAGTTTTAAAGTAAAGGATTAAAATGTATCTAAAATTTTCTCTCTTATTTTAAAGTAGTTGTTTGTCTTTTTCTTGTACTTTTCCTTAGGGCTCTTCATTTATGTCTCAAGGGGCTGGCTACTCTCAAACTCCACTGAAGTAGGCAGGAATTGGAAGTGTTTTTCTGAAGAAAAAGCAGAATAAGCAACCTCTAGCCACTTTAAAAAGTGGACTTTCCTTAGAGGGACACTGGTTTGTATAAGGCACACTTTCCATCAAGCAGAGTTTCTGCTTTCACTTCAGCAGCTGCTTTTATAAAATGAATTACCAACCATTCACATCAGTTTTTCTGCAGTTAATGACTTTGGAATACATTTATTTGCAAGAAAACAAATCTTGCTGTTCATCCATTTTTTAAACATCAGGACACAAGAGGATCCAATTTTGCTATTATGTTGTGAAAAGAAACATACATTTCCTGTGTCAGTGAATTTCTGAGAGCACTGTAGTACTGTATTGGTATTCTTTGCACCTCAGGTAGGGAGGTCTTAGAACCTACTTTGTAAAGAATTCAATCCCATCAAGAACTGGTAGGTACTGAATTAGTATCAATACACTGAAGTGAAATCTAACTGAGGGTTAAGGAATGATAGTATACAGAGAGACTGAAAATTCTCAATGCTTTTCCAGACCTGGCTTCAATTAATAAGCAGGCAGCTGGTGATAAAGTGTTTTCAGAGAAGAAGATCTGGCTGAAGACCAGATCTCCAGAGGAGACGAAACAAACCAGGCATTGCAGGACTGGTAGAAAATACTGCCAAGTCTTGTGAGATCTGGTTAAACTTTTTCATCGCAATATGAATGACATGTACAGAGAAGATGCTGCAGACTACATTGGAGGCTTCATTAATGCCAGCCTGGCTTACCTAGAGGGCTCGTGTGTGTGCCCCAGGAGTGCTGGAAGCACTACATCCTTTTGCTCTAAGCTCTAGCATTAGGAGAGTGTGCTTTTCTCTCTGTGTGTGGAGCCATTTGGGTTTTGCAATTTACATTTGTTGGGATAAAATGCCCTACCATGCTATTCAACCTCTGTGTTTCTATAAATGAAACAGTGAAGGCAGAAGTAAAGACTTAATTTCTTAGAAATTAGTGCCTTTCTCTGCAAATACACAGAGAAAAATTGTAGCTCACATTCTGGTTTCCCTTTCTGCACTCCACTGAGCTGGGAGACTCTGAAGTTTATTTCATGCTCTTGGAGCAGGAAACTTCCAGTTTTCCAAAGTAATTGCCTCTGTTCCACTTCACAGTAAGGGCCCCATTCTGATCTGACTGAAACAAGCATGAAAATACGACAGTGGATTTGGGTAGGTGTATTGAGCTTTTCTTTTAGTGTCTTTTCCTGTCTATTAACATAATTGCCAGGTATTATTTGCAATCTAAGTACATTGGTTCCTACTGAATTTGAGTGCAAACCAGTGAGTTCAGAGTGACGTCTTTTAATTATGGATGATAGCTATAGAAAATTTGAAGATAACTTGACCCTTGAATGATTCTGTGCTGCCATTTGTCCTGACAAATAAAGAATTTGCTTCTTTCCTCTCCTTCTGCAAGGATCCAGGATGTATACTTGAAATACCATGCAGATAAAAATCAGTGGCAGACTTGAGATCAGTCACTGTTTCTATTGGTTACTAGTTCACTAGTTTGCCCCCCTTTGTATGTCTATACATACAACTATTTATATATATACAGCCCATCATCAACTTACAAATAAAACAAAAGGCAAAAATAAAACTATAATGAGGTGTTCTCACAAGCTGTGGAGAAAGAATGTCCTCTTGTCACAAGAGAATTTGTACTGTGCTTCAAGAAAATCTGTTTCACATAAGGATACAAAATAACCTCTAGTTGTATATTCAGGGTCCAGTATGATGTTTCATTCTTTGGTCAGATCTCATAAGTAGTGCATCAGACGTTTAATGACATGCTCTGACTGCATGTTCTTTTGTTAACTGTACCACAAACCTAAACACATTCTTCTTTCAACTTCCTTTCTTGTGCTGTCCTTGAGAGAACCTTACTCAGGTGATTGGAAGAGAGGCAAAATAGATCTTGACACTGGCAAAAAAATACTGGGTTTATTTCATAGGTATTTTATTATACCTGTTATAACTTATAATGTTTATTTTATTAAAGTGACTTCTAACATAGAAAATAGCATGTATCGAAACTATGTATCTTCTAATCTTTCTTGCAAGTTTGAATTAAGATCAGGAGTTGGATCTAGAATTTTGACTGTTCCATGTTTGGTAGGCCAGAATGAAGTCCTGGAAACAAATTTTCTTTAACTCAGGAAAATTCAGATTCAATCCATGTCTGACCTTTGCAGGATAATCCAATTCTTTGTGGGCTTAAAATGTGAAAAATAAAACGGTAAGATTCAGATTTTGTATGGGAAAAGTCAGAAAGATGTAGAAATTGCAGGATAAGGGAGTTTACCTGACTTTAAGGTGCATGTGTAATCATAAACTGTCCAAACTGCATTTTAACATTGTTTTAAATTGTCCAAACTGCATTTTATGTATCTTTTGGAAAGGTACATATTTTCTAGTCAGCAAGAAGATCAATACAGTGCTGGTCAAATTGTTCAGCCATCATTTAGCCTTTCTAGTGATAGCATTACAGTCAGCCTTGGTTCTAGAACTTCATTTAATTTCATTCACTATAGGAAGGATGAGGAGGTGAACCACATCTCCATGATGGACATGTGGAAGGGGAAGGAATTGTCGTGTGTACTGAAATAACAACCACAAGGTACTAGGTCATGTCCAGGTGTACATTTGAGGCAGAAGCTTTGCCCCAGATGACTCAGACTGGAATTACCTAAAACGTCCAGGTCCCACCAAAACGAATGGGCATTAGGCTGTATACCTAATAGTTCAGAATCAATATAGCTGTTAATCAGGGGTTATCTAGTTGCTTTCCCATGTGCAACTAGGTAAGAACAGTATGTTTTTAACTGCATTCTGAAAGGTTTGTCTAAGCTATGACTGCAATTTTAAAGCAGAAAACAAAATGGTGTTAGAGAAGGCTGGTTTGTGAGAAGCAGATGGCTCAAAGACCCTGCCATTCTTCCACTCCCTTGATTTATGCAGTTAGGTTAGGAGTGGCTGCCAGCCCCAGCCCACAGCTCCCTCCTACCCCAGCCAGTGGAACCCAGCCTGGGGAGCAGGGACCTGGGGTCTCTGCCCAGACTGAGGGACCCAGCTTCTACTTCCCTGTGTGCAGGGTCAGCCACCAGCAAAGCACAGCACATGTCCCAGAGACCACGAATAACTGTGTGCTAATAGAGTGTAGGTCAGCTAACACTTCCGATGCAGTGAAGCTGAGAATCACATATTGAAATGCCTCTGTGGTTAGTTTTCAAATGCTGTCAAATGTTGGTAGTAACTTGTTGGAATATATTGCTGAATCTAATCATATATTTGTGGATTAGTTACTCGGTTCATACTCTTTTTGATGTGAAGAGTTAATTGTGTCTCCAGGTTTCCATCTTACTTTTCAGTTAGTGCTTGAAAGATGATGGATAATCTTTCATTTTATTCAGATATAGCCAAAGTCCTTGGCTTTGCTGGGTTTACACGTATAATGTGCTTGCATCCACCAAACAACAGGGAATTGCAGTTTCAGTCGCTCTGTACTGTTGTCAACTGTAAAGCCTCAGCTGAATCAGTTTAGTTAGTCACTGGAAAGAACAAGTTAAAACAAGTAGGAAGCAGGCTTTTGAAAGCCCTATCCTCTCTTCTTCACATAAGCCACTAGCCAGTGCACATGCTGGGAAGAGAACATAAATCCTGTCCCTACAACCTGACTTTCCTGACAATCCAAAGTAACAATCCTCACAGTGTCGCATTAGCACAATTTTGGTGGGAGGCAGTTGGTCTGATGAGGGTTTTGTGCACTAGTTGGGCAACTGGGGAATCCTTTGGAGTTTTTCCTTATCCATCTGATGTGTATTAGTGTGAGGGGGTTAATAATCTTTCTCATAGCGGTTTATGGCTCCTTGCATTGTCTCCAAAGGTGATACAACCTCAAGACAAACCTTGGCCATGAATGTTCTGGCAAAACCTTTCAGTTAAAATGGGTCTTAAATATATTTTGGGGAAGACTTATATGTATCTGGGTTCTGTTTTATTAATAGGTGCCACATTAAGCAGCATCTGTCCTCAAGCGCCAGTTGCTTGTTTCTGCCCTCTATTCACTGACCTCTCTTTTAGCCAATCCAACTATTTGTGTGGCACGTCATAAACTGTATTCAGGAACAGAATTCAGAATGACTTTCATTCCTTTTTCCTGCTGCTGTTCAAACAATATTAGTTGGATAATCCATTATTCTCCTGTCTCCACAAAAAGCTGTTTCCATGTACTACAGAAGGATGGAAGGCATTGGGGATCAGTAAGATGGGTAGGAAAATGAGACGAGGACAGCCACATAACCAATGTGTCAGTCAAGAACTGCATGGCTAGTCATCTTTCTAGCTGAAATCTGCAAATCCATTATGCATTTTTCACACTTTTCCCTTCTTCACCAGTGAAGTGCTGGCCGCTCTCCCTTCCTTCGTCTTCTCAACTTAAACAGATTCTGTCTGAATTCTTCTCCTGAAGCTTTTTCAGGGAGTTAAATCTTGTTAAAGATGTATAAGCAGTGAATGAGGCTCTCCACTGTCTTATCTAGGACATTTTTCACAAGTAAATTGACACATTCCCTTCCAAAGGGCATTCAGTTAAACAACTACATACAAACATCCTCTGTGTCCCTGCCTTTTAACCCGAGTCAAGACACTAATTCATTCTCATCTCTTATAAAACACCTTCAGAAAGACGGATAAATGAATGTATTGAGAGCAAAAATGGAAATCCTACAGAATGTTCTCACATTCCTCAGAAGGGGGCCAGGACATTAGATTTTAGGGCTAGTTTTAAGTTTGCAGAAAGTTTCCAACACACATATTCATTGCCCAGGAAGGCAAGTTCTAGAGAAACCTGTCTGGGAATTCATTTAATGGAACACATGGAATACATTTTGCTCAGAAAAATCTAAGAAGTGGGAATGTGATTCCTAAAGTGCAGCAAGATGAATACTTTTCCTATTCCCTTAATCTTTGTATGAAGAGAAAAGTAATGAGAAACAGCAGTGGATGGCTGGGGGAGGAGAAGGGCAGCAGAAGACTTCAATCCTGTAGACAAAAACTAATGAAAGAATAATCAACTGTACTGTATGAATTCTTGCAGGTAGTTCCCAATGACTTAAATCAATAGCCTTACAATGTAATCTAATAACTGTATAATATTTCCTTCCCACCTTGCCTTTTTCTTTCCCCATCTATAAAACATGTCTTTTCCTGTGAAGAAGTACTGGCTTGAGTAATAGTACATGAAGTGAATAATGCTCTTTATCCTGCTGCTCTACAGGGTTTCCTGTACAGATGAATGACTCGGATCACTCGCTATTCCAGCATTCGTTTCAAGGGTGCATGCAGTTTATTCATGTGGATGATCAGCTGGTGGATTTACACGCAGTGGAGCAAGGCCAGCTGGGAAGCTTTGCCAATGTCACCATTGACATGTGTGCCATTATTGATCGGTAAGTTGTGGAGACATCGCTGATACTCTCATACGCTGATGCATGTTGCCCAAGCAAGTGGTAAATGCTCCATCCCTGGCAGTGTTCAAGGCCAGGTTGGACAGAGCCTTGGGTGACATGGTCTAGTGTGAGGCATCCCTACCCATGGCAGCAGGTTGGAACTTAGATGATCTTAAGGTCCTTTCCAACCCAAACCATTCTATGAATCTGTGATTCTTTGTCCTGCATATTCTGAGAATGTACAGTGATACAGAAAAGGTGGCATCAGTGCCTTCTGGCTTCACTGAATTCCTCAGAGTACTAACATAGGTCCACATGCTTGCACAACTGTGTATGTAATAAATGCTCAAACTTTATTAAAATAGTGCCTGGTGGTTGGGTTGGGTTTCTTTTTTTCTAAACTGAGTAATTCAGAATTATGGCAGGCTTTTGCTTCGATCCCTACCCTTTCAAGCACTTACCTGTGTTAATTTCTGTTGCTCCCGAGTAATAGTTTCTGCTTTGATGGCAAAAAAGAAAATATTAGGAAAGACAGGAAGAGCAAGTATCCCGACTCCTGTATGCAAGCAGCTTGGCTTATCATGAGAATTGCCTACATATTAAATTCATTACAAGTTTGCTGGAAAGCTGAAAATGGCTTACTTTTGAATTGAACTTCAAATAGAAGTTACTATTCATAAGGTATTTCTAAGGTATAATAATAGATATTGTTATTCACTACAATATTATGCCATATATGGTATTATATGAAATACCTTTTACTGAATTAAAATATTATTATGCTTTATATATTAGACTTAGTTTATATAGCTTATAACATTTGTATTCATAATATATTTTAATATAAATAACAGTGGTTTATGTATGTTTCTGCATATACATTTTCTTTATGTAAGGAAATGTAGTCTCACTCTCTTCTGCCACCTTGGACACTTACATCATCCTGATTATATCAAACAAAACTATGTATCTTATATTTATGCTTTCTAGGCTCTGGAAGTCTGTGTTGCAGAGTAACAATTGTTATTCTGCAACAATCACAGGAAATAAGGATAGTATCCAAAGAATTTTCTTAGGGTTGGTTTGGGGGTTTTTAAGGATGGAGATGTAATCCACTTTGTTGTTTTACCACGATCAAATTTATTTCTTTGTAGTTTGCACTTTGAAGCAAATCCTTTGACTAAGAAGTAATAATGCCAAGCTTTAGATGTGACTGATTTTTATGGCTTTCTTATGAACATCTGCAAATAAGAATTTACAAGCACTTCTATTACCATATGCCACTATATATAACATTTCTTCTGTGGCTTTCTTTTAAAGGACCCAAGTACTACATGTACTATATATTAGCTTAATTTCATTTCGTTTGAAATAGGAAGGTATTTGTGGCTGTGATGCTGGTATCCTCCTGCCTTTTGTAACTTGTTTAGCTCTGAATTATAAAGGCTTCGGTCATCATCAACATGGAAATTGCTTTCATAGCCACACTTCAGTGAAGACCCCCACTGGGCAAAAAGATAAGCTGTCACATCGAATTATCCTTACAGCAGACTTCAGCCATTTGGTTGGGGGAAGAAAAGGTGAAGTTGTGAATGGTGGCATTTTTCATCATTAGCTGCAGCAGATAGTAAGGAGGGACAGTTCTCTCTATAAGAACATGACAAAAATTGTGGTGAGTTCTCTTGTTGCAGCCACCTGGAGCTAACTGCTCCTATGTTCTGCCAAGCTGAACACCTGCCCTGTATGGAAAAGGTTTCTGCATTTCTGTTCTAGTATTTTTTTAAGATGTTAGAATAGTCATGTTAGAGCATTACACTTGTACTTGGGAGATGAGTGCTGAACCACTGCCTCATTATTTTTAGTCTTCCTCTCCTTGTAGAAGCATTTTGCTATTGCAAAGACTACAAGCTGGGATCTTACTCAAAGTGAAGACCAAAGCTAAGGAACGTTCTCTTTTTACTGGTGACCAAGTAGTAGAAATGCATAGAATTTCATGCAGGTATATATATAGACCAATTACAGGCAGTGAAAATGCTACTGAGAAAAAACAATCATCCCTGTTTGTGTATCTTAATTAGCTTTAATTTTATTAGCAATGGAACTTGCATTGTTTTCAGAGTGATCAACATGCGATACTGCTTGTGACAGCACAGGTGCCTATACACCTCCTTTATTTATCTTAACATACTAACTTGTTACAGGCCAGATGGTACAGTTGTACTTTAGGATTTTAGCACAGGACATTGAACAGGAATTACTAGTCATAACTAATTTATCCAACAGTCTCGGAGAATTCTAAAGCTCACCTGACTTTGTTGTGGCTAGAATTACTGATTGTAATCATGAGATCACAATGAGGAGACACTGAAATGGTTTCAAAACATAGTGTCCAATCTGTCATTGCAAATTATGCAGAACATATGCCAGTTTTAACAAAAATCTGTGTACCATAAGAGACAAAATGACAGAAATGAGTGAAAAAATGCAGTAGCAAGACTGTTCCTGCAGCTGCTTCTTGGGTTTTATGAGTGGGTGAATTGTGGGATCCTGTCCGTAACACAGTGAGATGAATTAAGACACCAATTTTTGGTAACAATTTCACGTTAAAGAATTAATGTAAGTAACCAGCTACAAACATTCCTGGGTGATTATCGCTTACCTGCTGCGGTGATACACTGTATGACAGAGTGCCAGCGTTCAGCTTTAATTCCATAGAGCCATAATTTGTAGACTATGTGATTGCCAAGCCAAATGTGAAATAATCCACTGAAATAAGAAAGCACAGCAGCGTATTGGTGCATGAAAATGGCCTCAATGTAACTGGCAGCAGGACAGGATTTCTTTGGAATTAAGAATCATCGTTGCAAATAGTCTTAAAATTCTCCACTTCTGCTTCTTGGCATGGACTTTGGGCTTCTGGCCTTCCTCTCTGTTGTCCCCCTCCCTCTGACAGCCAGTGGTGAGGTGAGAGCAAGGATTAAGACAGATACCATCCTCTGCATCAGAGGCAGATGATATTCCAACGTCCAGACCGGAAGCAAAACCTGCTTTACAGCTCAGTCGTTCCTAAGACAAATTCACAAAAAGGAAGTAAAACAGGCCTGGGGAAGGTCTGAAACCGTGCCATGACTTCAGCCTGCAGATGTTCCCAGCCCTATGGCTGGAAACCACTTCCTACTTGTTCCCCCTGCTCTTCCTCTCCCCATTTTTCTTTGGAACCATACAAGCTTTTGGTGTGGACATGGAGATGAAAGCTGCCTTTCAACAAGAGAGGTTCAAGTGTGTTTACTTCATAATCCATCTCAGTCCAGAAAGGTGACTTTGTAGAGAGATTATAGCTCATATGACAGTGACAGTGCTTTAAATACTGTGGCACTTGTCCCCGGTGTACCAGAGTGTGACAACTGCCATATTACTTAACATGGATCAAGAGACATCTGGAAGGTTACAAATTCTACAGAGCTGCAACAAACCAGGAACAGTTTCATTACCTTTCTCTTCATAGGATATCTCTGTGTAATCTGTAGCTGTTTAAGCAAGCTAGAATAGTTTGAAATGCAGATGGTTTGAACACTGTTTTATACTTATGCCTTTGTTTTTTCACTTAAATATGTTACAACAGTCAATTGCATTCCAGCGAGATTCTTTAAAGTAACTGTGTGGGTTATATATCAGCTTGTAGCTGGATGCCCAAACATTTTGAAATCCCCCAAATCCTCAGTTGTTCTTTGTCTTGTGTTGTATCCTAGAAAAACTCTGCAGAGAGAGGGGAAAAAATCTTTCACTTTAACCCTAATAAGTATTAATCCATCTTTCTATTATGAAAATTGTACGCCACTGAAATGATTTTCTAGACTGAGGGGTTTGTTTATGATAAATACTTGTTCTTGCTAAAGGAAAAGCTGTGATAGTAAACATTTAGGTATATTTCTGAGGAGGAACATGTAAAGCAGAGTTCTGGACAACCTGACAGCTGCCAGGGCTGCTCTCTGGGCTGCAGGGCTGGTTCCTGCCATGCCCTGAGAGAAGACTAACAGCCCTGGGCTTGTCCTTGGGAGCCGAGTGGCCGAGGATGTGTCAGGAAGCCCAGCAGCTGTGCCCAGAGCATGGCCACCAAGGGCAGGGACAGCCCCTGGGCCTCCTGGGCACAGGCACTGCCTTGGGGCCAGCACCCCAAAGGCTTCCTCGAAGGATGCTGGGCCGAGGGGTGGCGGGAGGGGCTGGGCATGGGGGGCCCCGTCACCCCCATGTCACTGTGACACCACCTGGCAATGCAGCGGTCACAATGCCCCGGGACAGGATAAAAAGGAGCAGCCTCCTGTGTCCCCTGGCAGAGATGGCCCAGGGCAGCCCGAGGACATCCGAGAGGAAGTCCTTGAGGAGCTGGCGGAGTTACTTGGAGGGGCCTTGAGGGAGGAAGACCAGCGCCTGGTCGAGGCTGCTGGAGGCCAGGTCCTGGCGGGACCAGCTTCTTAGCTCATGGGAGACACAGCAATCCTTTGGATAGCTGTCGCCAGACCACAGGAATGCCTTTTTGACGAGCACTGCAGAGCTCACCTTCCTCATCCCCCACGGAGCCAGGGGCAGCAGCCATAAGCAAAGGGACGCAGAGACGTTTCCAGGGATCCCAGCGCTTTGGAGCAGCCACTGGTGCCCTGCCAGGCATAGGGAGGGAGGATTCTTGCCCACAGGGTCAATCAGGCCGGGGTCTTTGGCCACTCTCAGCAGCCGCTGAGGTGGCTCCACGTTGAGGGAGAATAGGGGTTGGGGATCTCTGGGGAGGCGTGACCAGGCTTTGGACCAGGAGCAGGTCCTGCTCCCATGCTCAGGGATAGCCGATCGCCAGTGTTGGGGTCAGGAAGGAATTTTCCCCTGGGCAGATTGGCACTGGTCCCGGGGGTTTTTTGCCTTCCTCTGAGCATTGAGCAGGACCAATTGTCAGGGCTCCTCTGGTCCATTCTGGCTGCTCGTGCACCACGAAGGTGGCCCCTCGTGTCCTGCAGCTGGGGGGGGAAGGCTTTTTTTCCCCCACAGAGGCCTGCGAGTGTCCCCGGGGGTTTTTTGCCTTCCTCTGCAGCGGTGAGCCAGCCCCTTGACAGGGCTGCTGCTCCTGCTCCATGCAGGTGGCCCCTCGTGCCCCGCATCCGGGGGGAGGAAGCTTTCCAGACTCCCAGGGTAGCCCCTGGGGGTTGCTGCTTGTCTTCTGTAGCATTGAGCACAGCCCCTTGTCAGGGTCCTTCGGGCTTGGTTCTTGCTGCTGCTCTCACACCTCCAGGGCACCACTCGTGCCCTGGATCTCTCTGGCTCCATTGCCCAGTGCAAGCTCGGAGCAGGAGCGAGCTCTGCTCTTCCCTTGGCTCCATTCCCTGGGGGTTCTCACTTGTGCTCAGCAGCCTGTGCTTGGAAGGGCTCCGGCCTTGCTGCCCATCAGCAGCTGCCACTTTCCAGCTCTCCCTGCATGCAACACCAGCGCCAGGCAGGCGCGAGAGCACTTTTCATGCATCCCAGAAGAGGAATGAAAGGAAAGGAACGTAATGGAAAGTAAAAAGAAAGCAAAGGAAGGCAGAGCAACATAACCGAAAGTAATGGAGCAGAATGGAAAGGAACGTAGCAGGAAGAAAAATAACATAATGGAAAAGAGTAACATAACGGAAAGGGAAGGAATATAATGGAAAGAATGGTAACAGAAGAAAGTTAAGTAACAGAAAGGAAAGTGAGTAACAGAAAGGAAAGAAACATAATGGAGAGGAAAGGAAAGAAACGCACTGCAATGGAACAGAAAGGAAAGGAACATAATGGAACAGGAAATAAAATAACATACTTTATAAAATTTCCTTTTTAGGAAAGGAAAAAAACAACAGGAACAGCAATAACAGGAAGGTAAACGGAACAGGAAGGAAAAGAAAGGAACGTGACATAACTGAAAGTAACGTAATGGAGTGGAAAGGAATGTAGTGGAATGCAAAATAATGTGACTTAAAGGAGAGTAACATAATGGAAAACAATGTAATGGCAAGGAAAGTAACATAACAGAAGGGACAGTAACAGGAAGGAAAGTAACAGAAAGTTAGTGTAATATAACCGAAAGGAAAGGTAACGTAACCGAAAGTAATAGAATGGAACAGAAGGGAAAGGAGAGTAATGTAATGGAACCGGAAACAAAATAATATACTTTATAAAATTTCCTTTTTAGGAGATAAAATAACAGGAACATGAGAAAAAAAAGGAAAATAACGGAACAGGAAGGAAAAGAAAGGAACGTGACATAACTGGAAGTAAGGGATTGGAATGGAAAGGAATGTAGCAGGAAGGAAAATAACATAACGGAAAACAATGTAATGGCAAGGAAAGTAACATAACGGAAGAAGGGACAGTAACAGGAAGGAAAGTAACAGAAAGTTACTGTAATGTAACCGAAAGGAAAGGTAACGTAACCGAAAGTAATAGAATGGAACAGAAAGGAAAGGAGAGTAATGTAATGGAACCGGAAACAAAATAATATACTTTATAAAATTTCCTTTTTAGGAGATAAAATAACAGGAACATGAGAAAAAAAAAGGAAAATAACGGAACAGGAAGGAAAAGAAAGGAACGTGACATAACTGGAAGTAAGGGATTGGAATGGAAAGGAACGTAGCAGGAAAGAAAATAACATAACGGAAAACAATGTAATGGCAAGGAAAGTAACATAACGGAAGAAGGGACAGTAACAGGAAGGAAAGTAACAGAAAGGAAAGTTAGCGTAATGTAACCGAAAGGAAAGGTAACCAAAAGTAACGGAAAAGAACAGAAAAGAATGTGTTGGAAAGGCAAATAATGGAGGGTAAAGTAACAGAAAGCTAAGTAGCAGAAAGGAAGCTAACGTAACGGGAGACTGGACAGAACATAACGGAGAGTAACAGAAAGAAAAGAATGTAACAGAAAGTAATCGAAGAGGAACAAAAAGACAGGAACATAATGGAAAGGAGAAGAACATAACAGAACAAAAATAAAAGGAAAGGAACGTAATGGAACAGGAAGGAAAGAACGTAACATAACCAAAAGTAACATAACAGAATGGAAAGGAACGATGCGGGAACGAAAATAACGTAACGGAAAGGAGAGTAACATAATGGAAAGAATGGTAACGGAAGAAAGTTAAGTAACAGAGAAGTAACATAATGGAGAGAAAAGAAACATATTGCAATGGAACAGAAATGAAAGGAGAGTAACGTAACAGAAAGGAGAAGAACATAACGGAACAGAAACAAAAGGAATGTAAAAGAACAGGAAATACCATACTTCATAAAATTTCTTTTTTAGGAAAGGAACGGAACAGGAAGGAAAGGAAAGGAACGCAACTGAAAGTAACATAACACAATGGAAACGATCGTATCGGTAAGGAAAATAATAGAAGGGAGAGCAATGGAAAGGAAATTAATGGAAAGGAAGTTCACATAATGGAAGAAAGAACACTAACAGAAAAGAAAGTAACATAATGGAAAGGAAAGGAAAATAACAGGAATGAAAGTAATAGGAAATTAACAGAAAGTAGGATAACAGAAAGAAGAGTAATGTATTGGAAAGGAAAGGGACATAACGGAAAAGAAAATAAAGTAAATCTTGTTTCACTTGTAACCTTTGTGATTTGTGTCTCTTTATAGTTGAAACCCCCCTGGCATTTCGGGTGAATAAGTATCATCATTATTCAACTCATGATGAGTGCAGGGAACGGAATGGATTGGGAGTTAGAATAGTTTTGTTGAAAGGGACCTACAAAGACCATGTAGTCCAACTACCTGACCAAAAGTGAAAGCAAGTCATTAAGGGCATTGTGCAAATGCCTGTTAGACACTGACAGCATGGGGAACCACCCACCTGTTCCAGGTTTTAACCACCCTCTCGGTAAAGAAATGCTTCCTCATGTCAAGTCCAAACCTCCCCTGATGGACGCAGCTTTGAGCCATCCCCACACATCCTGTCACTGGGTACCATCCCTCTCCACTTCCTCTCCTCAGGAAGCTGTGGAGCAGTGAGGTTGTCCCACAACCGCTTCCTCTCCCAAGCAGACAAAGCCAGGTCCTCAGATGCTCCTCACAGGACTTGCAATCCAGCCCCTGCCCCACTTTGTTGCCCTTCTCGGCGTGCATTCAAATACATTAATACCCTTTTTTAATTGTGGAGCCCAATTTTATGGAATTCATTCCCATATAGTGATCCCACTCAGAGTATAGTGAATCCCCATTGACAGCTATAGTGAATGATTTCAAGATGCGCTCTTTCCTGATATATTTCCCTTGTGGGGTCCTTTCCAAAGAGGAAAGCATGGTCTTAAAATACCCTGGCTACCTGTTCATCTTCAAGTGTAACACAAAACATAGCATTTAGCTTCTGAATTCCATGTTGTTTGAAATCCTTGCTACTTAGAGACTGTCTTTTTCCTAAAACCCCTCGGGAATGGGGCTCTCCTGCCAAGGATATTAATCTCTAGCCTCACTCTGCCTGCTGATCCATCAGATCCTTATTTGGACACGTGCAAGGGCCTGTCTCATTGTACTGAGCTCGCATCAAAATGTTGAGATTCTTTAACTGAATAGACATAAACTGGCAGTTTTCTGCACTCGTGGTGCCAGTTGTGCAGACTAATTGCCAGGTGTGTGCTAGAACATTGTTTTTCATAGTTTCATTAATTTTAAAAACCAATTAATGACGTTCCTTTCTGTCTGAATAACGTCATCAGCGATGTCAGCGGTATCATCAAGAGCTAACAGTTCTTCCTAGCTGTCTCTAGGTAGTTATCCAGAGGAGACTGAATTAGCATCCAGGGAAGGAGAAGTGCATGATTGTACATTCCCATCCCATGCTCATCATTTGTAATTGTAATCCCTGAGCTGACACGGGACAGCGTCCAGTTGATCCAGCAGCATTTTTGGGATTGAGTGCTGATCAAACCCACTTACTCTCCTTTACTCCTACCAACTCCTGCCCGAGTCACCCTTAGGTATGGCTGGGCAAACTTCTTAACCCTTGCAGCCTCAAATCTGATGACCTGCTTCAGCCAGTATGATTGTGAGTCAGTGGATTGCCAAGGCACATGCTGGGAGCTGCACAGAGATTTCTGTGGTCAGTAAATAAGAGAGGAAGGAGTTACTGTCACGGAGGCACACACCTGCCTACATTTACTAATCTAGTAAGACGAGTAGGACAAGGATTTGAAGGAAAGTTGATCAGCAGTGATGAACTTCTAAAATCTTATTTAAGTAATGTTTTTTGCTGTCTGATACCGCATCACTGATAAAGGAACAGCTTCATCAAATAGAGTCATCTATAGTTTATCAAAGTCCTGACAAAAGCTTTTTGTGGAAATTCATTTCTTCTCTTATGTGCTTTACTTTTCTCAGAGGGCTTGACTGAATGTGCAGCTTATATTTGTGCTTAATTATTATTTCATTCTTATCCTCCTGTGGGAGAGATGGGCTGTAAGCAAACATCCATGAAGCTCTCTCTTGGATATGAAATTTATACTCTCACAAGACTAGATGCTAAATATTGACCTGATCCCATAACACTGTTGAAATAGTAACTAACTCCCTATTTACTCAGCAGAGTTTTGAAGCCAAACTCCTTTGATGAATCTCTCGCATTGTTTATCACTTAGTGTTTCTCATCAGTTCATAACTGAAAAAGGTAGTATGTTTTGCAGGTTATTTTTCTGTGACTAAGATATCCTTCTCCTGAATGAACAGTGCTGTTCTTAATGAAGCTATCACTATGTGGTCATTCTCAAAATTAAACAAAAATGGATGTCATCTCAACTTTACAGTGTACTAAAATTTTAACCAGTGCAAAAAAACAAAAGATGTTTTTTCAAAAACTGTTAATGTTACTGCTGTTACTTTTAACCTTCAAATAAGACTAAACCTGCACCATCCTCTCACTTACCTTGATGTTCATTAAACATGGATCTCTCAGATACAAATATTATTCCTTGTAGTCATCTTTTTCCTGTTAAAAGAAAAAGGATCATCACAATCCAGACAGACAGACTGTCTGTATCTGGTTTTATTTGATTATATACTCTAATGAATAGGCATGCTGATACTCGATAGATATGACATAATGCTATAATAAGTAGTTATGACATATGCTTTAAATATTTTTCAGAGATGAGAAGCAAAGCAGTTGTAGAAATCTCTTTGGGTATAGTACAACTATGATTATGACCAGTTTTAAGACTGCAGCTCCGAATTTGTAATCGGGTATCAAGCTGTGAGCAAATCCAACCAGTTCATTAGCAGTATATGTATCTGAAACTGGAGGACAGCCAATCCTGTTGGATTACTAGAATTTCCACTGGATCTGTTACAAAGAGGTGGTGTTAAAACTTTAGAATAACCATAATCTGGCAATAGCTTTCTGTAGTAATAGTTTGGACCAAATTCTTGTCTTCCTAAAATGTTGGGTCCACCTTTTATTCATACAGGCAAACAATAAAATCTCCAGAATAAGTAGTTTGTCTTACATAAAACACAGCTACAAGTGAGGACTGTTAGCTGTTTGTGGATGGGGTTTGACTTGAAGCAGAAGTTGGCTTGCTGTAGAGTTTCTGCTGAATTTATGTCTTTTCTTTAGGAATCATTATAATTTTAAAGCTAGCATATTGAACTCTCTCATGCAGCCTATTCATACTGGTGAGAGTCTAAAGAAATTGAGTTGTGAGTCTAACAGACTAAAAGCAGTCTTGTAATAGTTACTGGTTGCTCTGTAAGGCTTGGAAAAAAATAATAGTGCTAACTATGAAATCACTGGAAATAGTAATAATAACAATCATGCCTAGATACATGCTTTAGGCTTAATACTGTCTCTGTGTCTCTCCAGCTTCCTTTTCTCAAAAAGAAGTGCTTATGTTGTTGTTTCTGCATTTCTGCTGGTAGTGAGTCTTTGCTAGTGATTAGACTCTTCTGAAGAATGACTGTCTATCCATTGAGGAAGACATGATTCCATGCTCAATCTCTCATTTCTCCTGGATACTTATTTCACAGATCTTTTGCAGAACAATAGAATGCTGCCTAATAATGGAACAAATATGATCAAATCCATTTCTGCTACTAGCACATTGAACAAAACAGAATTACTTTCTTTGTGCTTTTCTGTAGCCAGCTATATTAACATTTCCTAAGAACCTGGCATTCCTGTTGTGTTAATCATGACATCTTCCTTTAAGGAAAATGCAGCTAGAGGAGACCAAGGCCTAGATTCTTTACAGGATTTACATGTAATAATGCTCACTAACCTTTGTGGTTCTGCCAGTGGGAATGGGATGCACAGTCATGAGGCGGGTACTTGAGTTCTTTGTAGTGTAACTAGGTAGACATAAGCATCAAAGACTGGGACTAACCATGCCCAAAATACTGAGCAAGGTGTTGAGAAGATTGTAGGCAGAAATGTATGGTCTAGAAATACCTCAAATGAGAACATACACATCTGTAGTAATGAGAGGAGAACTTAATATACAGTCCCCTGCTTCCCACAGTGCTTGTTTTATCCAACAACAGACTGCATAAATAAAACTGTACTTAGGCACATGGTATGATCAGTTGGTGGACCCAGAAGGGTTTGACAGCAGGCTAAGTGAAGAAAGGCTCTGTTTCTCCATTGCTTCCTATGTAAACTTTAGGTGGTGAGGCAGCCAGGTGGTGTTTGTCTGTATAACTTTTCACTGTGGGCACACCAGTAGTTTTGGGGTCACATGGTGGTTGGCCAAGATGACACAGCAACTTTGACCTGAACAAGGATTTGAACTCTGCTTCTCCAGTTCCAGGTCAAACTTGTTTTCCAGTTAAGTCAGCCTTCCTTTCTACAGTATGTTGGAACAGATTTAAAGCTACTGCACAAAAAGTTTATGATTTTAATGACGTACTTCAGTATTTGTGAGTCTGAAGATTTCTGTCATGCATCAAATTAAAGGCAGGTGGCAATTCGTGATGAGAAATTGAATTAAAACCTAACCAGATTTCTTCTGAAAAACTGGAAAGGATAAAACTCCTTCGAGGAATATATGTCAGATCCTACTTGCTTAATCCTTGATCCCTTCCTGGAAGCACAGTTTAAATGAACTAACTAATACAATCCTGTAGGTTTCAGTAAACAGGTCTTCATTCATTCCCTGTAAATGTCACCAATAGATTAGATTATATTAACTGTTTTTAAAGGGCAAGGTAGAGAAAGGAAATGAATATTGAATAGAGATCTAGATGAGGGGAGAGATGAATAGGATTGCATTTCACCAGAAGGAAAATATCTGTGCAGGAAAAGTGTCCTATTTTTACTGGTAAAATATAAAAAGGATGAAGTAAACAGAAGGAAGGCTCTTACCTGAGTGATCCCAAAAGAAAGTAATTCTAAAAATATTTTTACCAGACTTATTAACTCAGAGGAACACTCAGTGAAACGGGCCCTCACTTGTAACTGTAGAACAAATGTATTTGATGTTTCCTGTTTCTAAAACTTTTTAGGCTGTGAAGTATATCTGTCAAAAAAGCGCCACAGCTGTAACATTCTCCCCTCTCTCCCCCCAAAATAGAGTTTTTATATCAAACCCTATACTTGAAAATTTGCAACAAAATTTTCCCTGGCACTTATTCACTTATTTCTTGCGATTTTCTTGTGTTACTTAAAATTCTTTTTTTCTTTTTGGATGAAGATTAAGTTCTGAGGAAGCGACTTATAAAACACAGTAATGGAAAAGTGGTGAAAACATGCTGCTTAGGATTATGGTTTATGCTGTTGAATTAGACCTCTGAAATCAAGCCAATTAAGATAACATTTTGAAGAACCAGCAAAATGGCCCATTCTATTATAATGAGAAACTAAGTAATTCAGACATTTTTTAATGTTAACATAAATAAAGCTATATTAAATGATGTACATAGTGAGAGCTCTAAACAAGAGACTTATGTATTGGCAGATTCTCAGGGAAGCAAAAGCCAATGGGATTGTTGAGCACCTCTGAAATTCCCCCCATATGCTGATTTGTTTAAGTGAGGGTCCAAGTGTGGTCTTTGGCCATACTTGTGGTGGGATCCAGTTCAGTGATCAATTTTCAGCCTTGCAGCAAGAGGAAGCAGCACAGCACGCAAGGCTCCTCAGCTCCTCCTTTCCCTCTCAGTTAATCGTGGTGGGAGCAACAGGTTCCAATTCTGTCTCAGAGTACAGAGATATGTGCCTGGTCGGGATCTATTCCCTTTGTTAGTTGCCTAATAAATTCCTCTCAGGAAAATGTAGAAGCCCTACAGAAATATCTTCCAGACCAGCTTCTGCCCACAGCCTGTAAGTTGGACTTTGTTGGATGTAAGTACCCTAAAGTAGCTGCACACCCAGTTTCGCAATCTTTGGCATATCTGTTCAAAAAAGTCTATCAGTGTAAACTACCCAAAGCAGAAGGAAAGCCAACAAAACTGATGTAGATGGTTTGTAGTTGGGTTTAGGGCAAGGGAGAAAGATAGACTATATCATACTCTGTCTACTTTCTGATCCTAGGAAAAGCATAAATGGGATGCCTATGCATTTTACATTGGTACTTTTTTCAGCAGAAGAATCAATCAGTTTATATATTCCTGTTCTAAAAACAGTGCTAGGGAATAAGAAACTCAGTGTTCCAGTGCCAATTAAATACAACTTTTTTTTTCTTGGGGGCAGGGAGAAAAGAAGAAGAAATTTCAAACCCGTAGTATTAAGTCAGTGCCTAGACATGAAGGACATGGTGTGTTTGTTATTACGCCTAGCATTTAAAAGTCTTTACAACTGCCTGCAAGGGCCCTTAGATCAAGAATTTAAACTGAACTGACATAACGAAAGGAGACGTTTTCTCTAAGGCATTATAGACCTCAGACTTAAGAGAGATTTTTTGTGCCTTGAAAAGGTAATTGTTGCTTGTATGTTTGTTGCATTTATCTGTTGCCATGCTTTCAGCCGGTAACATCTCTATTTTTTCTGCATTGTGGTATGTTTCACTGTTAAGACAGACTTGTTAGAGGGCAGCAGTTAATTTGACTTCAACTTCTAATTTTGGCACCCAGTAGTTGCTCTATCAATCAGAATTGATTAAATATAGGGGAAAGAATCCAACAGTTTTCATTGGTCCTTCTTACCATTTTTCATGTCACAACATTGTGATTGTTGTGATTAATCTGTATGACATTGTATGGATTTCATATAATCAATGTTAGGAGCTCTCGTAAATCGTTGTCCTAAGATTGATTCAAACATCTTGGTAGAAGGATTTGTTTGATTTATATTAGTCCATCCTTATTCTTTTACAGATTCACACAGCAGTCATTTCTAAGGCAACATTGTGAAATGCTATTCAGAAATACTGAATCAACTGTGATTGGTAGATTAACTACTGCTTACTATACTGGGATTGAAGGGGAAGTGTTTTGGGGGTTTCTGAGGAGAACTGGTACATTATATGAAATACAAAGTTTAAATCATTAAATGGCTCCTACTGCATTATATAGAAAGTTACCATCTAAAGGGAAGATTGACTTCCATGTTGAAATACTATGCAAAATTGGTTTTCGTATGTTCATGTCCAGAGTTAATGAGCACACAAAGAGGAATTAGTCCTAACTAAAGAGATCAACTCATATGTGACACGATTCAAATAACATAAAACATGATAGATAATTCTAAGGGAAGATCTTCAGTGCTATCTAACTCACAGTGCTAGGTAGCTCTGTAAACTCATATTGCAGTCAGCCTCGCAGTTTTTAAGGGCTTCTAATTTTTCACTTAAAATGTTTACTTCCTGTGTACGGATGTTACTGACCCATCCTCCTGGATTTCTATTCAATGCTTAATACCTTTCAGATCAAATTCCTAAAGTTTATGATACTGAAAAGTTGTCCAGACATTTTACAGCTGATGGTGCTAGTCAGTTTGTCCACATGCACAGGACAGTCTCTGACAGACCCTATCAACTTCCTCTTCAACAAATCAAAGCTGGGATTCCACTGTCAGTTTTAGTGAAGGTAGCTGTTATTTTCACCTGTATTCTCACTTTTGTACTAAAGGGAGGATACCAAGCTACAGAGAATTCTGGGGGAAAGAAGAAATCCAACTCCTAAAATGTTTCTTTCCACTTCAAAATGAAAGGCAGTATCATCTCTTTTTCTCTTTAATATCTGGAGCGATAGATCTGCCTTTTCAAAACAGCAATTTCTGCAGTTTTTACGGTACTATACCCCTTAGTTCTGCCTGACTGTTCCTTTGCAGTTGCTCACTAAACTCCAGCAACAGACTCAGTGTATTACACAGGCTGACCTTCTCAAAATCATTAACTCAGTAAGTAAAATTACCTCTTGCTCAGCCTCAGATCCAACCCTGTCCATTGTAGAATTTTCTGATCTTGTTTCTCCTTCCCTCTCTCTGAAGGTCTAGTTACCTTTCTAAATTATATTTAGTACTAATACTATTGTGAGATCTCTCCTGTTGTGCCCTTTGTATTAAATTTATGCATCTGAAGTGTTGCTTAAGGTACCTGATAGTCAAGGACTATCTGATTGATTCAGGACCTTCGAGAACAGTATCAACTTTTTAAGCAGACTCACTTTCCTTTGATGGCTTCTTGTTTTCACTCTAGATCAGTCATAATATCAAAAGCTAACTACTCCAGTGTTTGGTCGAGTAACCCCCTTCGACACATTCGTTTTGTGTGTTTAGTATTGACAGCATTTATTTGGACTTGCCATCCTAATTTTTCGTAGTTAGTATTACCTCAGTGGTTGTCAGCGTGTTCCAAGTGATGAATGCTTCACTGGCCATATGACAATTATTCACAAAATGGCAGAAAATAAATGGTGACGTTTTCTCTTTGACCATAACTCACTCTCCTTCATCTCCTTACGTAGTAGCAACCTTGTGTGTCTTATTTATGCCATCTTACTTTAGCTGTTCTGAAAGCCTTTACTGTTCTTACTTCCTAGAAAAGCCCTTATATCTGTCTTACTGACTCTGTCCTCTTTTCAGATTTTATACAATATATTCTCCATTTCTCATGACTTAATGTTTTTCTCTCTCTGCTATTGCTTGTTATTTGACTGTGTAACTGTTATTTATCTCAGTGGTACATTTCATAATGCGGTTTGTATGAAATGTGCTCTGCAAAGTATAGTTGCATTGTATTGTCTCATAAAAGTACACAGTAGTTGTCTTTGAACAGTATAATTATGTTTTGAAAGAAGTAAAGTTCCTGATTTGATACAAGCATATAATGCTAGTGTTTGATGTTAGAAGTACATTTGAACACACAGAATTTTGTCCTTGAAAAATATGGTTTCTCCTTTTTTAATACTACCAGTCACTTCATGTATTATTTAAATCTAACAGATGTATACCTATGGGCTCATTTATTTTAGTCTACCAAAGCAGAAGCAGTAAAGGAAAATACAGTTACTAATCACTGTAATGTGAAATACTTCTTAAAAAGTCTGTGTCCCTGTTGAAATAATTTATTGTCCTAAAACATGAAAGGAAAAGAAAGAAAGAAAAGAGACTTAATAGTGAAGGAGTTGAGGAATGGGTAGAACTTCAAAAAGTAAAGTGTTGGGAGGCATAAAAAGCAGAATTGGAACTCATAAGCTTTGCTTACCAGGCGGTTTGAGAGGCTTGAACTGTGCTTTATCTTGTTCAGGCAGCACTGCTGCTTGTATTATGGAGTTTACTGGTTTTACTCGAGAAAGTGACAGTGGATGGTAGCTACAGAAATCTAAGGGCAGGATGAGCAGTAAATTGACTTTGAAAATAGGAAACTGGATTTTTAAACTGGACAGACGTATGAGCCACATAGCAGTTCAAATGGTTTAAGCACAAGCTAAATCCTTGGGGCAGAGGGTAGATGGTTGTACCTTGCAAAGAAATGGGGCTTTCTGCATCAGTGAATCTTACATGATCAACAACTATGTTTCTTTAAGTGAGGAGAAAAAAAAACCCACCACAAAGCCAATTCTTGGTCGTCACCTTCTACTCAACTCTTAAGCTATGAAATAGGGAAAAAGCTGCTTTATATAAAATGCATCGTAATTTGGTGCATGTCTAAAACAGCCTAGTCTGTAAGTCTGTGTTGTTCCTATTATAGCTTTAATTGGGCAAAGCACATGGACAAATTGTGAGGTTTATAGGAAAGAAGCAAGCCCTTAGGAGCTTTAGTGATGATGAAAGGAACACTGTCTTTTTCTGGAAAGACCCTTCAGATCACCTTCTTTCTTCCTTGAGAGTAGATGATTGTTGGCAGGGACTACAAGTTGTTTTCTCTGTGGTGTGAATGTGCTTCAAACTGCTAGTTTGAGCGTATGAACAGTGGTCATAGAGTATTCATTGGGAATTTTGAGCTCCTGTAGGAATGAACTCGAAATACTTTCATTTTACAGTAAATAAATTGTAGGCAAATGGCAAGCTTGGGTCAGTATGGTTTTATAAGGAAAAGCCTTTAATCAGAGAGCAGATAGAAAGGACAGAAAAACTATGAAGTTAACTTTTTAAAAGGATATGGTGTTTTTGCTTCCAGGATGACTGGCAGAGATGAAAATAACAGAATAGTGATATGTCAGAACTTTTACATGATACTTATTTGTCATGACTCTTGCAATGACATTTCAAAGATACTGGATAAAAAGACATGTTAATAGAAATGCAGAAACTGTTACATCTAGGCTATGCCTCTATTTTTTAAGCTTCCAGCTGCTCTATCACATTATAAAACAGGAGCACAAACATAAATGTCAGTTTGAGGTGGCATATGTTCCTTTTCATAGTTTACTTCTAGCTTGGTGTTTAGAAGACACAAAAGAAGTGTTTTGTCAAGACACTGATTACGCAGTCCACTTCTCTGGCTCACTGTTTTCTTCTCAGAGCCTTTTGCTCTAATTCCTTTGGACTATGGTGGTTTAATTCATAAAAATCACCTAAAATGCTGTCCGTTAGAATGTACTGATGATAATATTCAATGGAAAAAAAGTTAGGATGGGAGCCTGTCATAGGAATATACCCAGGTATGTATATGTGATATTTGAATAAAACAAGAAAACTTACAATAAGGTGAAAAGTAACCTACCTGCCATCAGTAGGTTTTAGTGCATGGCACTATTGCACTGTTGCAATTATTCTTTCATTTCTCTTACAGATTGTTAGAACAGTGAATGGCTGATTACCAGAGCAGATTACTTTGACATCCAGCAGTGCGTTAGAATATACTTGCTCACACTATAGACCCTTTCTGGTTTTGCTTCTGAGTTTTTAAATCTGGACCTTTAAAAACCTGATCGGGGATACTATTAATTGAGGACGTTGGTTTTGCTAAATTTCCCAAGACATATCTCCTTAGAATTATAGTCAAATTAAGTCACTCTGCAGGAACCAAACAGAAAAGACTGCCATGGAGTATGGTCAGAACAATCTTGAAGATCATTTAGCTGAAGCACCTTGCGTTACAGAAGATAAAGTTTTGCCACATGAGTACTTCATCAAGGATACCTTCTCTTGTTTTCCTTTTCTAACACAATCTTCACATAATTATTTCAAGACATAGAAAGCCTTCTGTATCTTCAGATAATTGTTCTCTAGTGGTTAATTTTCTTCACAGTTACAAGTACGTATCTTATTTCAAGCCTGAATTTGTCTAAGCTTCAACTTGGAGCTTTCAGATCTCATTACTGCTTTTGTACCTATAGCAAAAAAAAAAAGTCCTCAAAAATTTCTTAACCATGCACATCAGCAGCTTGTGTGAATCAGCTGAAGAGGTGTGATTTCCCAGACTCATATCATTTTTTCTAGCCTCTTCTAATCTGTCCATGTTTTGGGTTTTTTTTAAAATGTAAACTTGTAGCCCAGACATATGATTTTTGCCATAACTAGTGAACAGCCACAGGCTTCGGGTTGACCTGACAGTACAGGGACTCAAGAGTTGTCTGGGTTTGCCTTGTTTGTAGCTTGGTTACAATCAATTAAGATTACATCATCATCATTATTATTACTATTACAATAATAATTAATATTTGCTAGTGCCTGACCTGGCTGGAGTTCAGTTTGGTGAATCCCACAGGCAGTGAAGGACTGACAGACCCTGATGTCCACACAGAACAAACAGTAGCCCTTTGGGTGACCTGCAGGTGTGGGTGGCTGTTGTGCAACTTTCAACCTTTACCTTGGGAAAAGAGGAAAAGGAATGTTGTTATGTATAAAAGTAGCCCCAAGGGGCCTCAGCGCTGATGATGGAGCCCTGCCACCGTAAACAGCAAACTTGTCCCAACAAGGACTTTCTCATAGCTCTCTCTTCCCATCTCCTACCCCTGTTTTTTCTCCCATTGAAATTTTCTGTGTTAGACAATTTTAATTACTGTACTGTTAAACATGAACTGGACTGTCAGGAAATTCCTCCCTCCACTTGTAAGATGTGTTCTTTCTTGCTCATGACAAGAGGATGAGTGTAGCGGACAGAAGTAGGAACAGGGCTTTAAGTAAAGATCTTGCTAATCTTGTATGATTAAGCACATTGTCTTCTTTTTACCATCTTCTGTTATACACATGGGACTCATATTACCTTTCTCGCATGAAACATCAGTTTCCAAATTTAATTTTGGAAGTCTAGACTTATCATTGAAGAAGTCTATACTTATCATTGCTGGATTCAACATTACTGTCCTTTTAACTATAAAATGTATTCAAGGAACTTGCATTTAAGTGTATTAGAATGTAAATTGTTCAGATGAGTTATACCTCCTATCATGGTTCCTGTCCTTTTGATAGGATTTATATCAAGCTAAACTGCCTCTAGTTTCTGACATCACCTTATCATTTTGATGTCATCATTTTCAAATATTGATGTAATACTGGATTTTCTTTCAGACTCCCACATCTCCACTCCTCTCTTAGCATTTCTCTAAAATTAACAGTTTGACAATCTTAGCTAATTCTTTTGATGCTGCCAGATACAATTTACCCTGTCCTAAAAACTCAAAGATCTCTATAATAATTATTACTTTACATCACTGAAGCTGTTAATCAATATTAAATGTTGTTATTGTAGCATGAGTGATTCTGCTTCTGTGTAAACAGTGAACAATAATGGCAATTCAATAATGCTCATTGTTCTGTATTACGGCTTAGTTTTCCCCTTCTGATCTAGTGTCAGTTGTTCAATATCGTTAAGATTTCATTTACCTCAACATATCTTCCTAACTTTGTAAGGATAGTTTGTTTGGTTTGTAATTGATGCCCTTATTTTCCTATTAGTGCAGGTAGTGCAGGTCTTCTCTCCCACCAATTTTGCAAGTGTCCTGAGACTTCCCAGCACCATTTTTCTGAGCTATGATGCAAGGTGCAGACTCTCCCTTGCTGCTTACCCTAGAAAATCTTGCCAGTATTTGCTTCTCATTTAGATACATTCATACTTTTCTTCCCAGTTTGGAAAACAGGTCTTATTAAGTCACAGTGTCTGCTTGTATTACCAGTTGGGATTGTGAAGTCTCTGCTAGCAGCTCAGGAAATTATGCTGTAATCACTTCTACTTAGGAAAAACTATCAGTTTCAGCCCAGGGATCCATCTATCTTTGAAACTGCTGTCTCATATAGGACTGCCTTAAGCAATGTGTTTCTGCTAGAGAGTTCTTGTGTAGAATTCATAGGAACATTAAGGCTGTTTTACTAGTGGCAACTTTAGACCTCCAGCATATGTCTTACAGGTTGAAATACTTCAAAATGACAGATATTTTTCTATATACATATTACAGGTTTTGCAGCTCTGTATGGCACTACTTTCTTCCAAAGCCTAAAGCTGTAGCAAAGCAAGATGCCTGTGGGTATTTTGAAACTGCCTGTGGGTAGATAATGACAATTTTGATATCCACAGAACTCTGCTGAAACAGAAGGGGAAAAAATGAACAATGGGATTTGTCCATGTGAGTTAAATCACTGGATGATCATTTGCACTTTACATAACCTCAGAGCAGTGAAACTATTAAACATGTAGGTTACTACATTTATTTTTGAGTGAGTGATAATACGCTTCCTCACTTACAGTCCTCTAGGGAAAAAGACAAATCTTATGAAAACAATAGTACCTTCCAATTTAATCTATATTGTATGGTATTCAACTGTGTGCAGCAATTCTGATGTTATCAGTGACATGAAGCAGTATATTATTCAGAACTAAGGAATAGCATGAAAGCCTAGCAAGCAGCCTGTTGCAGTAATAGCAAAATTTAGATGCAATAACTAAGACAGCTGCGAATTAATAGGTTGGTTTGTCTCAACTAAAAGGTAAAGATAGGGAAGTTGAGACATGCTCAGTGGAATTCTGTCCTTGTTAACTTCGCTGAGCTCAGGATTTCATAATGTTGCCCATTTCCTCTTGGTATATAGATGTAATTCATTTTTTATAGTTCCATGTGACCTAAATCCTGGTATTTGAAGGCAACATTGAATCTAAAGTAATAAGTAATTGTGATTAGCTCTTTAAAATTTTCTTTCTGAATGTATCCGTTTGAAGCAAAACACATCCTTTAGAGGTTAGTTAATACAAAGCTACAGTTGTCAGTACAATTGCTTGTGAAGTTTTCTTGTCTCTGCTTGAGAGCCTTTGTCTGCTTTCAGTGCTTCTCAATAGCATGGTTTCTAACATGGAAACAGTTACTCAAAACTGATGATTGTCTTGACTATGTGTTTTCTATACACAAGTGACGGAAAGAGTGTCTTTAACAGCTAGTGACAGATACATACAGTGGTATTACTGTAGTGGAATCACAGTTCTTGGTGCTGCGTATGCTAAAATTTCCTAACCAGTGTCACCAAAATCCAGGAAAGAAGGGACAGTTCACAGCTTATGTATCTTCATTATATATATATTCATTATAACTACATGAAATGCCCACCTAATTGTCATTACTCATCGCATATGGTAATTTGGGTAGATAAGACTGTGGCGCAGGTGCTGTTAATTTTGAGGAGTGGTCTCTGGGGGTCGTGGTGGTCATTTGGGGAGAAATACCCCTACTCATTTTATCCTTTTATGGAAGTCTGTTAGTTAAGGACATTAACTAACAGGTCAGGAACTAACTACAACAGGAACTAACTAGTTAAGGAATGTGTTTAGTCTTTCCAATTAACTACATGTTCTTGTTTGGGTATTCCTTCTCTTACGTATTTCCACATTCAACCAGATTATTGTTGTTGATTTTGAGATTCCCAAAGATAGTATCTGAGTTTTCATATGGTCTGTGTATAATTACTTCCATCTCATTAATTTATATGAATAGTAGCATATGTGGTATTTGTTTCTACATGATATGAAACATAATTGGTAACTCGCATCCAGTCACTAGATAATTAATGATTTCTCAATTTAAGCTACAAAGATCATATATAAATGCTTTTTTACCTTAATTGTTACATTAGCAGGGAGATACTCTTTCTCTATTTTCCATCACTTTTGTTGCCCAAGGCATTTGCAAGCAGTGTGATGTAAATGGCATCAGAGCTCAGAGTTGTCTTCCTTTGATACAGTTAGATGAAGGTATTCACTCCTTGCCTTACAAATAGAATTCTATTACTGTTAAGTTATGATCCAAAATAGTCTGATCCAGGTCCTTAGTTATATTTTAAGGGAATGTAACATCATTCCCACTGCAGCTTACTTTAGCTTTATATTTCAGTATTGTTTCTGACTGAATTTCAAGCCCCTGCTGCTTAACTGTGTTACATTTATGAGTTCTGTCTAAGGCATTTCTTCTACTTTGCTAGACATAAGCAAAATGGACTCATCTTACACCTTCATATTATACATTTAGTAACGGGTGAGATGTCTTTCAGATATTTATTTGAACTAATATAATGGTAAAAGCTGCATTTTCAAGGCACTCCTGTAATCCCAGCTGAAGTCAAGAATAACTATACATCCTCTGATGTTTCAAACTCAAGTCCTCAACTATTTTCATCATCTTTTAAACATAAGATTCTACAAGTATAATGGAAGAAAATTTGCATCTCCTTCTACTTTACCCCTCTTTTTAAATGTGTGGCCTACATGAGCAAGTTAAGGTTTTGCAATGGTGAAATAACTAGTCTCTGGACACCACTAGTATTTGCCTTCTTGATTATTAGTGATTCTCCATCATTAATGAGATTGATGTGTTTAAAACCTTTTCATTAGCTTCATATCGATCTCATTAAAGGACAAACAAAATCTTTTACTACACTATGTTTAATTTACTGTATGTTCAGCTGGTAAAGCGTAGTGATGGAAACACCTGTGGTGGATTGCCCTTGGCTGGATGTGGGACACCCACCCAGCTGTTCTCTCACTCCTCCTCCTCCTGCTCCTCAACAGGACGTGGGGAATAAGATGACAAAGCTCATGGGTCGAGATGTAGCCAGGGAAATCACGCACGACCTACCTCGGGGGAAAACCAGGCTCATCTTTGGGAAAATTAATGTAATTTATTGCCAATTAAATCAGATTTAGACAGTGAGAAACAAAGGCAAAATTAACACACCACCTTCCCCTCTTCCTCCCAGGCTCACCTTCGTTCCTTCATTCCCGACTCCTCCACCTGATCCCCTCCGCCCCCAGGGGTGCGGCAAGATGGCGGCTGTGCTGCCCCTGCGGCTCCCGCCCTCTCCCGCTGCTCCATCGCGGGCTCGGCGCAGGTCGCAGCTCCCTCAGGAGCTCTCCACCCGCTCCCTCCGGCGGGGACCCTCCGGGGAAGCGCTGCGGGGGGCGGCGGGAGCCCCTCCTGCCGCTCTGCCTTCGGGGCCGGCCGGGCCGTTCCTCACCCTTGTCCCCTCAGCGCTCTCCGCCGGGCGGCGCCCGCCCTTCCTCAGCCCAGAGCGCTGGGCACGAGGCGCCCGCCCGCGGCTGAGGAGCTGCGCTGGGCCCGCCGGGGGGCCGCTGGGGCCGGCGGGAACCGGCTGGGGCCGGTCCGGGGAGGACCAGACTCGCCTCAGGGAGCCCGCGGAGAGCACGGACCACGCAGGCACGTGTAGCCGGGACACCGCCGGCGCTGGATCGTGTTGTGCCATGCTGTGGAATATCCTGGAATATCCGGTCAGGTCAGCAATATAATGTAAGCATCAGTGTGGAGAAAATCTTTTTTGTCCGACTGGAATATCTGAGGCTGTGGGCTATGGATGTGATCCTGTAGTTTTGAGGATCCTGTTGCTGCAGACTTGATTTTATAGGAAACTCTGAGGAAAGGAACTAGAGAAGCAGGAGGGCTGTCATTTGTTAAAGATGAATCAGTCTATATTTTTAAAGTAGGCTTCAATATCTCTTGTGTTTTCACCCCTCAGACTTTTTTCCCAACTGCTTTCTACTTCCTTGCAATGTGGAAAAAGTCCCATTGATACACATACCTGAAAAACACGTTGGCGAAACTAAGTTACTGAATTTTGATACCAAAATAAGCTTTAAAAGCTGCCCTCAGAGAAAGACACTGGTAAAGCTGGCATCTGTAACAGTAAAAGCAAGAAATAAAGCTCAAAAGTAGAATGACGGTTAGCAACACTTCCTTGATGAAATAAAAGCTACACTAACCTGCCTAAGGTTCAAAGCAAGGTTGAATAACAGTAATTACTTCCCGGTAGTACTTAAATGTTGAGAGGAATTCTGAAAACAATCCTGTCTTCATCTGACAGAGCAGTGCATGTCTTCTCTAGAAAATGTACAAACTTATGTGTGGTGATGACTGCATTATTTTGTGCAATACCTTTTGTAGTGCATTACTTGAAGGGTTTATCATCCTTGCCCATCGGTTTCAGTTTCCTTTGGTTTCATTGGTATTCATGGGAAAAGGTTCGTGATGGGGATGGCAGGCACTTTTTTCTTTGTTTAGTTTTGTTTTTGTTTTAATCACCTATTTTACAGAGCAATTCTTCTTCTTATCTGACACAGTCAAGAAAATACAGCCAAAGGCAAGGGCATCCACCACCTTTTTGAAGGTCTCTGGTAAACTATTATTTACGTGACTTCAGAGAGTCTGGTTCATATTTTAAAGGGCAGTATAACCAAGCTGAGAAACATGCTTAGGAAAATACATCATCCATTAACCTTATCTGCTTTCCTGACACTGAGATGAAAAGGCTTAGTGAAACGCAGAGGAGTGCTGTAGGTGAGCACGGGTCTGTGATACAAAGCAGTGGTTTTCTGCCCATATTGTTTTACTTTGGATTTGTTTCCTCTTTGAGAAGAAAGAGAGTCATAAAATACTGAGATACTACCCCAATAACTACCCCACATGATGTTGTTTAGAAGAGCCTTCAAGTGTCAAAGTAACATTTTCAAAAAGTCTTACAACTTTATCTGCTTCAGTTTTTATGTGTCCGCATTGAGCTTTTGTGCTAATGGAATTGTATCTATAGTGGCTGAAGGTTGTCCTCCATGATAAAAACATTGTCAGAAACAGGCAGGATATGTCAAGGCAAGGATGACTCTCCTGCGTGCCCTTCAGACATTTCATAACGTGCAGCTGCCAACTGCAGAAGGCAGGATTATGCACAGGTGGATCTTTGGCCTAACCCAATGTGGAAACACTATGTTATAAGTTATATTCTGAAGTTTCTGGATGAACATTATTGTGCAGGTAGGTTAGTAAATAGTTGGAAAACAGCAGGAAAGTAGAAATTTCTAGCTAGAATTCACCGTTGTGTTTCCTAAAGATAATTGTTAAATGTAGTCTTTGTGTAAAGATTTATCATGAACAAAGCACTGCTTTTTCTCATTTTTTTTTTCTTAACAGAATTACAGCCTGATTTTATTTGAGGCTTCTTTCGACATGCTTTTCACAATTGCTACCACCAATCCTATTTAGAGGCCAGATTCTAGTGCCTAAGAAGTTAAACTGTGTGTGTACTGGGGGGTTGCAAATGAAATGAATGCGGTGTTTGCTAAAAGCAACGTGCTGAAGAGCTAGTGGTTAACAACATTTGAAGCCATTTGTTAGAGCAAGCAGGAATAGTAACTCACTCAGTAACGCAGCTAGCTAATCTAATTAAATGTCCCTCAGCCAACATCTGTCTTCATAATGATCTCGGTGGTGTTAGGCACCAACTGCGTCATGCCTTTATGTTCAAATTAATGCTGATAACCAGTGGATGACATTTGTAATGTTGATGATAAAATATCCGGATTTCATCATCTTCCCATCTACTCAAATAGAAGTATATAATCTTCTATCCATTCCTCCTGCTATTATTTAAAAATTGCATATGCCAAATCTGCACTGTGCAATCTCTGCTGTTATATCCTGCCTGTTCTGTGTTCACAGATGAGAAATGTATGATGTATAATTTCTGCTTCACTCAAATTATTAAAGCGGTAAAATCTACCCCATCTTGTGAAATTCATAGCTTCCCATGTTTTATTGCTAAATCTCATTAACATGGTGGCTATACTTCCTATGATCTGCCCTCAGGTTAGTATGTATTGTTCATGTACGAAGCCTTTTATCACATTTAAAAACTTTAAAATGTTAAAGCTTTTAAATACACAAGTCCTTTTCAACCCCGCTAATCCTGAGCACACTGGCACTCGCTAACATGTAATGAGTTTCAGTGAGTAAAATTTCTGAGACTATTCTAGATGGGAGGAGAAAATACGAAGTTCTTACAAACAATTGTCATGTTTCAGCATATATCAGGCAGGCTGTTTATAGGAATAGGGTTTGTTTTCCTTTCTCAACTCATTGACTGGATTTTTTCTTCCCAAAAGTTGCCTGCTGTTCCCTCTCCACAGTTCCATCCTAATCTCTTTCCAGTCTGGTCTCACTCTGTGCAGAGTGAGATGTGTTTTCACATCAGTTTTGATCATCTATTTTAGCTAGCCAGATCTGCCAGCTAATTTCTATGGACTTCTACCACAATTACTGTAGAACAATATAGTTCAGAAGGTAATTCAGAGACTCCTGCTCTGAATTTCCCTTGTGTTATACTTTTCATTGAAAACAGAGGGAATGCAGACTGTTGAAGAGGCAATAATAAATGTTGCAGGCTGAGGGATGTTGTAAATTCCATGACACTGTTTTGTCCAAGGCTTTTTGTGCTTTCCCTATCAAATATTAAGAGTTAGAACTTTATTCTCAACCTCTTTGGCCCTGCAGTTATCTCCAACATAATAAACATCAGCCTTGTAGTTCCTTGAATCCTGTAACTAAGGTGTCTCCTCCATCATGGTAGTGACATCTTTAGGGAGTTGTTGAGGTTCCTGCTGATTATTTCATCTTTCTGTGGTGAGAAGAATGTACAGGGTCCTGTTAGGTGTTCTCTTTTCATGGGAAAAGACAAATGAGTGTGAGGAAAAGTGAAGCTAAGATACAAATACACAGTTCACTCTGTTTCCAATGGAAAACCCTCAGTGTACTTTTTAAATAATGGTCTGACTGCCAAATGAATTATCGTGCCATAGAACAGATAAAGAACAAAGTAATTTTCACATGTTAAAACTCAGACAGCAGTTCTGTTAAAAGCAGGAGAATCTGAAAGCATTTTGGCAGCTGAGAGTGAATTTGCTGAACCATAAAAACACAAGGAAATTTCTATGAAATGTAAGTACTTAATGAGCCATACATCTCTAAAACTTTAGTTCTGTGGGTTCATTGAAGAGGGCAGTTGCTAATAGACAAGCAGGGTTAATAATGAAATCTGAATGTGAGAATGCTTTTGTATGTTTTGGATCTGAAGGCTGAAATGAATGCAATTGCACATTAAAAGATTTGAGGAGGCACCCATCATCTCAGTAACAGATCTATGAGTTTAGGATGTAATTAAAACAAAATACATCCCTTGCACAGGGCTGAAAAATAACCAGCAACCTGTGTTTGCTGTTCTTGAAATGAGCGAATGGTTAATTAAATGTTTGACCAATGAAAAATGTCATCTATTGTGACCTGAAGTTTGTTACCCTGAGTTCTGGCAATTTTCCGAAGGGAATGTGTTTCAAAAGGCTGTGCCCACCAGCAGTGTAGCAGATTGTAATGATAGGCTACAAGTGATGAAAGGAGACACATTAGCCACTGTCATAACGTGCTTTTTCTAAATGAAGAGAAAAAATACTACTGAAATGAGTGTTACAGTTAGAGTGGGGCAGAAGTGTGTGCCCTGAATACAAGGAGGTTGAGTCTAATTCTTAGGTAAAGGGATTCAACTCTTAAAAAGTAAGCATTTTTGTTATGTTTTAAATGCAGCAAGAAGCTTACATAGCACTCAGTGCATTGGTGGAGCCTGGGCACCCCAGCACAAACAACTGTCAGGGTCCTGAGTGCAGCCTCTCACCTTTCATTGCCCTGAGGGGTTGGTTGCCTGGTCTTAGGGCCAGCTTTTGTTGCAGCTGCCTGCCCTTGAATCAGAGAGCCGTATGGAAAGAGCTTTGTAAGGAAAAACTATGAGAAGCAACAGCTTCTCCATCTCTTTGCTGACTTCATCTCCTGGCTTGTTCTGCCTTATTGCCAGGTCATCTGAAAGTCCAGAGTAGCAGACTGGCATCTCAGTATGGTGGGACCTATTGGCAATACTCCTGCCCTGCCTGCCTTGCTTCCACTCTAAGCTCCCAGCAGCAATTCCCTTACAGAGCAGCCCATTCTTGATGCTCCCTGACAATAACTTTCTGAAAAGGATACCATCAAAATCAGATGAGAACTGCATCAGCCTTCATGTTTCGTGGCCAGCAATGGCACCCAACAAATGCCTAGGGAAGACATTTGAGAAACAGAATAAGTGCAGGATAGCATTTCTCTGGGATACATCGCAGCCATCAGAAGTTTAAGAAATTCCTGATCAATGATTTCTATAGGAAATTCTTTTTGTTCTGACCACGCTGGCTGGTGACTGCCGTGGATTCGTTTTAGTTTCCGTACTGTGAGAACGATGGCTAGTCATTCCTAGTGCCAGTTTACCACACCACTGATTTTATAGGCTTGCGTTGCACTACTCTCAGCTGTCCTTTTCCAAAACCCTTCTAGCCTTTTATTCTTTGAGATGAGATTGAAAGAAACATATGCTGTATTCAAATGTGAGCCACTGTGGATATCTGTAGTGTCAAAATATTACTTTCAAAACCATTCTTACTTCCTTCTATAGTAATTCTTCACATTCTGCTTGCTTCTTTTTGGTTGCTTTTGAACACCGAGCTGATACTTACAGGAAGTAATTACAGGAAGGATACTTACAAGACAACTTTCCAGCAAGAGAATAGCTAATTTGTTGCCCTTTACTGTATAGTCAGAGCTGAGTTTTTTTTCCAGCAGCGTTTTATCACTTGCGTAACTTCTCCTACTTACAAAAGAAGGTCTCCTATTCTAAGCAAATTCTACAGATAATATTCCAGGATGTCCTCTTGACAGCATGTTGAAATTAGTTCTGTTGCAGAGAAATAACAAATCGCTGTGCAGAGTTAAAGGAGAAGTTGGCCATTCAGCCATAAATAGGAGAAATCAGTTATAGCTAGGACTCACGTCATTTGGAACTTCAGAACAGTGGTTCAGACATTGCACTGAGAATGTTAACTTCACTGATAAACAGGTTCCCTGTGTTTCCAACAGCAGGTACCACCAGGATCCCACTGTTTCCCTTTTAAATGCTTGCACTGTTTTTTTCACATGAAACCCAATTTTTGGATTGTTTATTCCTAAATCAGTTTGATGTCCTTGTTTCTGCACAGCAGCCGAATCCTGGTGCAGTTGGGTGCTGTATTTATAAAGGTAATTGTATAACACTCTCCCTTACTCATTTGCTTGTGGAACAGAAAGGCGACATGAGAGATTGCAGAGAAAACCTTTGGGGCAGAAGGAGTGGTGGTCTCCTCTAAAATGGAAGAAATCTGACATTAATGGCATTAATGGCATTAATGGCATTAATATTAGCCTCAAAATTCTTCTGCTGATTTTCAGCTAAAGAGGCCAAGGTCCACCTGATACATAGTAGAAAACATCTTCCCAGCAGCACTCTGAAGATCTGAATGAAGAGCATGAAATTTAACTAGAGGTGATGCCATCTGTTGTCCTAGTACCAGTTCCCATAATACCATCCAAATCAGTTGGGATCTAATCAGTATCCTTCCATCAAAGGAAAAGCTGATGCTTCATGATGGGAGAAACCAGGCATCCACGAGAGCTGTGCTGTATTGTCCTCTGGCTAACCAGCTTCATAAAGCTGGAGCTGGGTGGATGATTAATCGTGTATGTGTGTATACTGGTAGCTTGCCTGCCCAGCTTTACCCCACAGCACATCACTTGCAGGTAGGTGGCTTTTCACCATACCTGAGGCTATCTGAGAATAAGTTGTTTGCCTCTTCCTCCTCCAGAGCTGCAGATGGTACCAAGACCTGTCGGTTCAGGTTTCCTATTGCTTCCTCGGTCTGTCTGAACTAATCGGCCTCCAGGAGAGAAGTTACTTCAGGTTACCTCTATACAGGGTCTTGTATGTAATATAGTTCTTAGATGCTGTTGAAACAGCTCCACCATATTATGGTTTCTTTTACAGTGAAAAAAGGAATTTTTAAGGAGCTAGTTTAATTTTCCCCACTGAGTACAGCATTTAGCATCATTTCACTTGCTTAAAGTAATTCTAGGTATGGTGCATATTTGGCTTCTTACTTCTTTTGAAAGTTTTGAACTTAATGCAGAGATAGAAATGGACTGTAGTTGTATATGATGGGAATTTAATGCAGAAACCTCTAATATGTTTTTTGCCTTTTTCAAGTTCTACTGGAAACCTTCCATTGCAGTGCCTTACCCTAAATGTAGCATATGTTGCAAAGGGGTTGTGGTAAATGGAAATGTTCATAATTAAGCAAAGTGCTGTGGTCTTAGGATACTCCTCTATTCACTATATTCTATGTGAGGTGCTCCGATGTAAAAGATTCAATATTTTTCAAAGCAGATTGTAGCCAGGAGCTCTTTATTTTCCCTGCCCATGGCAGGCGGGTTGGATCTTGAGGTCCTTTCCAACCCCAACCATTCAATGATTCTATGATTTCTTTGCTGAAGGATGGAAAGAAGAGACCTGAATTTTTGTGTGCGAAGCTGTTCTTATTGCAATGCACAAAAATGACTATGCCTTGCAGTGAGAGATACATTGGTGAACTAGATTTATATATCCCTGTCAAAAGCTAACCATATTTGTAGTGTACCAACATGTAAATCTGGGGGGAAAAAAAGGGGAAGGTAAGAGGAGAGGGAGGAGCACGTGCATAGAGCTTAAAATGTACCAAAGCCATTATCAGAGTGTCTTTAAATGAAAAAAGGTTATTCTGAATCTACTAATTCGTCAAAGGTGAATTTAACCTTTTAGGCTTATTCAACAGGTTGCCCCTTTTAGCTGCAGAAGTTTCTATTTGTATCTCTTTTGTTGAAATAAAAATCAAGATATGTGCAAATGCTATACACTAGGAAGCGAAAAGGAGAGAAAGCTTATCTTTTCCTAAGGAGTCTAGAAGCGTTCACACAGTCAGGATCTGGAAGGCATTGGGTACCTATATCTGGACCAAATGGGCAGATGAGATCCTGGAAATCAGCATGCTTTCTCTCTGTTGTCCATATCACTTTGCAGCACAGGATCTTACAAGGAGTTTTTTCCATCCTGATGTTAGCAACCCAGATTTGATCAGCCTATGTCTGGAAAGTGGTACAGTCCCAGGTTTACGAAGGTGTAGCAGGCATGAGATTCTCTTGATTCTCTTCAGACACTTTGTTACACCTGCAATGGAACAAAAAGGGATACAGAGCTTATAGCATCTCTTCCTGTCATCACAGTCTGTAAGATGAGCTGGGTTCTTGGTGTCATGCTTGTTCATCATTCTTCTGTTCCTCCGGGCTCTCCTCCTTTGCCCTGCCAATGTGTCATGACTGTCAGCTTCCTAGAGCATGCTGCTGTGGTGAAATGAATGTTAGCTGACCCTTTCGAAGGGCTGTATTGCACTGGGATGTATGGCTCAGACAAGGGAAGTGGGAGGGAAGTGCTACTTACTGGTTTGTTGGTTCAGTGCTGTGACAGAGGAGGCCCAGTTTAGAGTGCAGCACTGGCACACCTCAGAGAACAATGGGTGATGGAGCCATTCCAAAAGCTTAGTTTGAACACTCCCATTCAGGACACCTTCCTAGAGAGCCCCATAGGACCAGGCTACTGCAGGAGCAGCACCAAAATGGCCAGGGGGTATCCTATGGCTCATGAGCCTGTTCATAGATGTAGATGGAAGTAAAACCCATGTCTACGAATTATGTTGCATTCCATCCTGGATTATTAGAACAGTCTATTTGGGAATTAAGGTGAGATCCTTTGACACCATCTACGCTTCAAGATCTTGTGAATATTGTGTTGGAGGAAGTTTCCAGAAGATGGCAGAAATTAAAATGTATTAGAATATAAGAGTAACAAATTATGACAGCCTAAGAAGAGGTCAGAATGAGGCACTGACATTTGAAAGCATATGTTCACATATCTTGAATGTTTCTTGTGAGTAATAAAACTGAGCTACTTATCCCTGCTGGCTGCTAATGATCTTGCGGTATTTTTCATGAGGATAGCATAATTAAGCTATGTGTCTACTTCAGTAACTCTTATCTGCCATTCTTATTTCCCCATGTGCCTTTCCGTTGTCTGCAGCACTTCTCGAGCTTTTATTTTCTTTATGTGTAGTTTTCTTTGCAGGTAAAATTAATCATGCATCCTGGGCTTTACTATACAGTCAATACTTTGACAGCACATACGACATTGCTTTCATTCATTTAAGTCCTGAGGAGAACCTTGGTGTAATCTGTGATGTGTTTCACTGTTGGGTAACCCCAGCATTCTCAAATACTAGCCTTTTATGACTATATGATACATTACTTCTAATCTAAGGCCCATACATTGCAAGAGAATCACAAATATTGTAAGCTTGGAAGACCCTTATCTGAGTGCCTCTCTCACTGAAGAGAGACATGGACATACTGGTGAAGTCCAGCGTAGGGCTGCTAAGATGGTTAAGGGACTGGAGCATCTCTCCTGTGAGGAGAGGCTGAGAGAGTTGGGACTGTTCAGCCTAGAGAAGAGAAAGAAGGCTTGTGGGGAAAGGGGGGGGGGAAATGTTATTTTAGAGCAAAATTCTCTGAAAGTTTGTTATCTTTTTCTAGGTCACATGTTCACTAGTACTCTTTCTCCTTCTCATGCACGATGAAGTTACTTTTCCTACATCAGAGATTTTCCAGTTTAAACCTGATAATACTTAATATTTTATGAGTCTTCAGAATTCTAGCAATCAGTTTTGTCAGTGGAGCTTCTGGCTGAAATTGTAGTTTGTAGCCCACCGGGAACCGTGTATTCTTCTATCTGTGAGGACTGTCATTATCTTGTAAACCACACTCAGTTTTTCACTGAAATTGGTAGCATTTTGTCCTGTTCCACTATAATTCAGGGACAGCTTATTTGTATAGCACTGCTATTTATAATATATATTGCTTAGAAATAATTTATCTTTGTAGCTGAGCAAATTGCAGTATAATTTCACTGCTCTTGCATAGACCTTTCTCCTGTTTGCAGCTGTGATTTCTGAGTTACAATCTCTCCAATATAAATAATGCATTAGTTCATAATTTAAATGTGACCTATCTTTGCAAGGCTGGTGACTCACTATAAAGATCTTTCTGAGTAGCTTACGAAACTTCAAGCAGATTTTGGTAGCTGATTTATCTCTTCTGATCTGTAACATGTTGCGAAGGTCTGGCTTTTATGTGTTTGACAGTGCTGTGAAGACCCCAAACTGCTAAGAATCTCTTAGTATAATGAAAGGCAGTGGCTCGCAAGAGAATTGGACTAACATGGCCTCTGCTAGATTATCATACTCTACACTCAGTAATGTAGCATCATAGTTACAAGACAGGTTTTCTTTGGTGGAAAAGCTGACTGACGCAGCTCATTTCCACTTCTGCACTTCTGGTGGTGTTGATTCTTGTAGTTTGCAAAGTATCAAGCTTTAAACCCAATCGTTGAAATAAACTGTTTTAAAGGAAAGGAAAAGAGCTACACATCTCTTAAACTATGTTTGTTACCAAGCAATGCCGGTAAAGTCACCCTAATTCTCTACTGTCACTTAACAGTGATTTTGTCCAGATAATACTGCACAAAGGTACAAGTGAAAGGTAGTCACATCCCTGGCATCCTGGTGATACCAGTTAAGAGGTCTAAATGAAACAGTGAATCCGTGTATCAGAAGCAGTACTTTCTGGTTCAAAGGAGAAACACTTCCCTCCATCTTTCCACTCAACAGCAAAGTGTAAAAGGAGGAGCTCTAAAGAAAGGAAGAATGAATTTAAGGTAAACACAAAGATTTTTGGAAGATACTTGGGCCCTTATTTTGAGCATAATATAAATCCAATAAATCCAGTGTGTGGATGGATATACTAAAGTGCTTTCAAATGACCTGCACATTGCTCCCATAAGCCCTCATGAAGAACCAAAAAGCATTCTGTGGGGTAAACATTGGATTTATTCTTCCCACACATTCACACTTTTAAGTTTTTAGCTCTACATCTGTATATGGAAGTGAAATACCACATAATGGTATTATTTGTGAGTGCATCTGCTTTTTATTTGTCAAATATAAATGCAGCTCTTGAACTTGGTATCTATGCAATAACAGTATACAACTGGAGTTTTATCCAAGCCTACATAATAAAACATTTCTTCTCACTTAAAAGCTTAAGTGAAAAGAAACTTAAGTACTCAAAGTACTTAAAAACCTGTATTTTTCAGCATTTGTCTGTTCAAATATCTCTTTGAGGACATCAAGTTAGCCCAGTCACAGTGTAACTCACTGTTGAATGTATATACTGTAGTACTCTTCATTAAAAGACACACATACCTAGCAGATTTTATTTTTCTCCATTTTCTGGGAGTTCCCACACCTTTTTGGTTTTATTCTTAATAAAACATTAAGTATTAAACTTGATACAAGAGGAATGGAAGTACGATCTCCAGGTTTTCTAGGCTTGGTAGCAATTTCAGCCCAGCCCTGTTGCCAATAACCACTGCTGCAAAACTCTCATTTGCTTAAAGGGAAACCCTTCCAGATTGATTTTTGGCTTGTTATTCTATAACTTTAACTTCAAAATTTGCTTTCATTTGTATAATGTGAATCAACTCAGCTTAGTTGCGCACTGGCCTTAGATTGCCCTGTGAGTCCTTGTACTGATTCCTTTGGGTGTCTCCACTTAGAGCCCTGCACAAGTGTCTGGCAGCAAAAATTACTCCACTATGATGGAAGGAAGTCACACGTCAGTTCTTCACTGTGTAAAACTGCATAAATAGGAGATAACACTTGTTCACTTATCATATAGCTTGAAGAGATACATTGTCTATTTCAAGTATTAAGATGAGTACTGCTGTATCACAAAGACTTTCAAGTCTTTCAATTTTTAGGGAAAAAGTCAAAGATGAGCAAGCTCTTCTAAGTTACTAAGCTAATTGGGAGTACTACTAATAGTATTTTGAAAATGAGATTCACATTTTAAGTATAGTTTGGCAAGTTTGGTGTGGTTTCTGATAGACTGGAACAGAAGGCCATACAGGCGACCACTTTCACAGTTGTTTCACTTTTCATTGCTGTTTGTTTTGGTTTTGAATTAGAGCAGTATTAATCTCTAATTATTAAATCTTGGTTTACTGTCTTTCTGAATTAAAGCTTTAAACTCCTCATCCATTGTAAATGGGCTCAGTTAAACGATGATGAATTCTTCTTCAGTGGGTTTGACATACCTTGGTCAAATCACCAATTTCTAAGGTGGAGAGCCATCTGTCAAAGCCAGGGATTATGAAAGCCTAAGAATTAAGTGCAGGCTGTGTAGCAGATCATGATTCATCTGATGCTATTTTTTTAATATAATTTATTTCCTAATTTTTTTACCGAAGAATATAAAGAATGGCTGTACCATGCCCTGGTATGCAGTTACTCAGTGTGACCTTGATTCCCATGCCCCATATCTGAACACTAGAGAGCAAATAAAAATATCTTCTCAGGAAACACTGAAATGCTCAGTTGCTAGAGTGATGAAGGAAAAGAAGAGTTTTTTTCCCCAGTTCCTTTTGCTGTTGACCATTTTCTGAGTTGTCTCTGTAGAAAGACAAGTTTCCCTTATTTGCCTTTTCATCTTTGTTTTCACCAGGTTTTGCAGAGCTCGATGTAGTTCCTTGTTCATCAAAAACAGGAACTACAGGCACCTACCAGGGAACCTGTCTCAGAAATTCTGTTTTAGCAAAGCTTTACAGAATGACTGTGGATTCCACAAGAGGATTTCCAAGTTTTAGTGGCTTATTTCTGTTGGAAAAAATCACATAAATAGCAAAATCCTATTTGAATTGCACCAGGTCAGATTTGTAAACGCTGATTCATAGGGCTTTCTTTGTCCTTGATCCAGAAACACTTTTTCTGGCTACAGCAGAGCATTAGTACTCAGGCTACATCCTAAGCATTAGCACTGTAAGACTTAATCCACCTGTACACTTGTTTCTTCACTGCAAGGACATGACTGAACTATGCATATGTGAGGACGCTCCGTAAATACAAACATTTAATGACATTAGCAAAAGTTTGGGTTCCACAAAGATTTTTATGACGCTATTGAAGATTCTTTTGTCTGGTCAGGAATATTCATAGCAGGAAGAGGTAGAAACAAGAGATGTGTTTCTGGTGGTAGTAGCAGACCTAAAGTAACATACCAAGCTGGCTGGTATTGTTAATGTTCACCAGGACTTCACTAGGGGAGCAGGAGAAAACAGTACTTGTTCAGAATCTGGGGAATGAGAACAGAGCTGTATATTTGGAAATCAGGACATAAAATCAAGTCAGAACAGGACAAAAAAAAAAAAGGGCAAAAATATGGGGCACATTTTTACATGAGGCTGAAAGTGCAGAGTCAAAACATTGTAGATAAAGTAAGTGGTGAATAAAGGGTCATGTATTCATGCCTGTGGTGCCTGGCCAGAAGTTACTGCAACAAAAACCTTTTGTTACAGTTTACTGTACTCAGCATTTTGTAACTACAGACTGAACATCGGGATACCCTTTTTCTATACTGATCGCTCCTACATTACCTGCTACACATAAATGTAAGCAGATCATTCAGGGAAGAAGGAAAAGCTATGAAGCTCTTGATATCAGCTACATTCAGTAAGGAAAAACTTGACCACAGGAAGGTGCTGTTTCAGTATTTCTTTCCAATCTCTTGTATAACAGGAAAATGAAGCATCCATTACCACCCTGTTTTCACCAAGCTGAAGTTAAGGCACGAGTGCTAACTAGACAGGACAAAGTTTTAGGAGGAAAAAAAAGGTGTTTGTAAGTAAAGCCATTAATGAAATGGACAGCCTATGTGCTTAATGATAATAGACTAAATCAGTTAGTTACCCATTCTCTTTAATGTATGTTTTATAGTGAACAAAAGCCTGAGGAAGACTCTGCTACTGAAGGGCAAATAACCAGCTATCATCCCAAGGATTTAATAAGCCTTTCATTACTGCACCATTCACACTGTGTATATAATAATCTTATTTACTTATCATTAATCTTGGATTATTATCTTAGTAATGCATACCATTAGCTACTTTAATCTTACGTTACATTAATCTTGATATTTGTGTCCATATTGTATTGAAATGTAAATAGTGGTGGCTTGTGATTTAATTTTACTTGAGCAGCCGCCTGCCTTGCAAAAACCTCCAAAAATTAAGACAGCATTTCTAGAATACCTGTGCATGTAGTGATTCATTCTTTGTCACTGGCTATGTTTTATCTCACTAATACTGAACATAAAGCAGAAACTTGTTCTGGCAAGTGAATGTAATAAATGAACTGTATTTCTTTGTTTTCATGGCTAATTCTGTAATATTTCATTATCAACACTGTTGGCTGAAAAGGAAGTTTTCTGCAAGACCTGCACTGTTTATCATATAGCTGGCACTTTGAAATACTTAAACAGTGAAAAGCTTTATCATTTTTGCAGTAATGAACATTGTTCCTTCTTCTTTTGTATACATGGCACTGCATCTCTTTGGATTTGAGGTAAACAGAAAGCCTCAGCAGATATCCATGAAGCAGTCAAAACACTTGGAGTTTAAGAAAATGATTATTAAAAACAGAGACAAAGAGGTCTTTTTGCAGTGCTGATACACAATTGCAAGTATCTTGACATAGAAATGAGTTGGTTGTATTGTTTCATGCTTCCCACAACAGTGATTTTGTTGGTCCAGACAATAGGTGTCTTAAATGACCAGTGTCAGTCCTCTTCGGAGCTTCGGTATACTTGGGCAGCAGTTGCTGTTCTAAGCATTTTGCAGCCTTTCCTAGGACATCTTCTTTCCACATCCTAGCTTTGTCATTCTCTGCTTTGCAAAAGTGCAGTCTGTCCCAAAGGTTAGTTCAATCTGACATGCCTCAAATTTCTCTTTACACTCCTTTTCTCTTGACAAAGTGGGTGTTCTGTACTATTATGCAGAGATACCCTCTTACAGTTCCTCTCCAAGAAAACACCAGAATAAACTTATTAAATCTGCTCTTTAGGTGCAGCCCCTGCATGACTTTTGAGAAACTATTTCATTTAAGTTAGTGCATTGACCATCTGTTTTAATCTTATCCAAAAATCCAATGTGAAGAATGGCACTTGAGGTTGCAGTAGTTCATCTTCCCTGTCCTTCTTGGAGTCTGTTTTGTTTCCTTATTGCCTTGCTTTGAGCAACCTCCAGTTTCCAATTTTCTACAGTTTCCCCCAACAATGCTCATACTTGTGATTAAACATTTTACTTTCTCATTTTTTTTCTCTCCGTTTTGTCTTCTCTGCAGTTTCTCTCTGTATCTGATTTTCTTTTTTCCTATTAGTTTTCTTTCGTAGCATTGATGCACCCAGTGGTGCACAACCAGTTGAGATTGTTCCCATATCAGATCTACTGACTTTCAGGCTACCTTCTTACTCCCAGTTCAGCTGTCACTGCAGCTATCAAAGCTGCACAAGTTCCTTCAACAGTTTTCTTGCATACTACCCCACTCAACTGCTCCAACCCATTGCTTCCTCAGGAAAACATTAGGAACTATACTTCCAATTTGAACTAGAGAGTTGGAAGGTAGTATTACTTGGCTCGGGAGAGTGTCATCCATATAGTATATTTTAACTTCCATTTCAAAATGAAAAATTATTGTAAACTAAAAAAAAGACACTCTTCATTTTGAACCTGTCAAATGACGTTTCGAGAATTTCAGCATGTTTTCCAACATTCGTTTGAGTCAAGATATTCATCAAATCTGTCCCTTTCCTCTGAGCAGCCTGTTTCAAAGAAGTGTCAAAAATATCATGACAAACTGCCTGGAAAGCAAAAGCAAAATATTGTGGAGGGATTTTTTCCTTCTTTTCCTCCTCTATTTAAAATAAAACCACTAAAACTTATCTACCAGCTTGTCCTTACTCATCTGGAATACTAAGTGGTAAGCCAGTTGCATGGTCTGTTTCAGAACCAATGCCAGCAGTATGCTTCTGTTTATTTCCTTTCTGATGTATGCTTTGTGTGCTCAATTTCTGGAGTCAATTTTTATAACCGAAATATAAGCCCTTGAGAAATCAAAGCTAACAATAAACTGAAATACTGACAGGCCCTGAACTACAGTGCCCAAATTGTAGTGCTTGAAAAGCAGAAAAATAGAATCAAGAGCCTCTAAATGACTCTAAATTATAGCCTATCCATTTTTCTATAGGGCAATCACAAGACTATTTAAGTAGAATAATAGATTCCCAGCAATGAGCTATTTGTAATTACAATTAAGCATCCCAGGATCGTGTCATTACAATTTTTACAGTCAAGTACACGTTATTAAAACAGTTGTTACATTTTCCTTAAAAACAGTTTTGCTCTTAATAGGAATTGTTTTCTTGAAAGCACTGCTCATTTTCAGCAGCTTGAAATTGGCACTGTTCATGGCAAAAGCACGTATGTTTGTGCGTGTTGAATGTAGCTGTGTGAACACACATGCACATACATGAGTTGTGTACTCACAGCTGTTTATGACTTCAACAGTGAGCCTTCTGCCTTCAAAACAGTTCATTGCACAAGTTCCAGGTAATAAATGAATTGTTTATTACTTATTGTACATATCTGTTTTCAGCAAATTGAAAACGAATTGAGTAATAGGTTGTGAGTAGAGCATTGTATTAGTATATTTATCACAGAGCTGTGGCTGCACTGCAGCAGAGCTGCAAATTCATTGGCTCATCTTTGCTTTTGATGTCTTTAGAGTACAATGCTCATTATATTACAATTTATAAAAATGTTTTAGGACCTGTATAAAAGAATAAAACACTGATGTCCACTAAGGACACACAAAGGACAGAGCGATAAATCAGGTGGACCTATATGCTTCATATTTTATGCATGATATTTTAGCTTAGGATATTGCTGTTTGTGGTAGATGGCAGAATCGTCACAGTAAAGGAGAAAAAGCAGATTGTGTAGATTTTAGCAAGTGATATAAATATTCTCCATGATGATCTGGAAGAGAATAGTGTAGTGTAAAAAGATAACTCATTTCTGTGTTACTATTTATTACCATTGTTATTCCAGATGACTGGAGTGATAAGGAGGAGGAAATTCCATTGTGATAACATTCTGTGCAAATATAAATTAAAACCCTTTTTCTGATCCAAAAGTCTTGCAAACTAAAAAGATGAGAAATGTGAACAGAGGAAGTGGAAAGGGTTACATATGCCTTTACATCACATTGCCTCTAATGAATGCTGAACACACATCATTAAGGTTTGTGGTTGTATGGGTCAGCTAAGGGGGAGCGTTCCATGTGAAATAAATCAACCACGTGTGAATGCCATCTACATCTGATTCATTCACGGTTGATCCAAGTTAAATTTCAATTCATGACTCAGAGAACCTAGTCTATATGTCCTTGCCAGTATTTAGCAAGCTAAGAGCCTGTGAGGATACATAGCAAGGGCAGCATGCTGACTCAGCTGTTCATCTATGGCACAGTGGGATAACTATAAGTCTTGCTAGGTTTATTTTTGCTTTGCTCAAAATAAGGCAGATTTGCATTTCTCTCAGAGGCAGGAGAAAATAGCATCCTTTACTTAAAGTGTTCTGCTAGGGATTTAATAATGACACTGGCATTTGTACCAGTTGTCATTGATAAACATCTCAGAAACATCAACTTCCATTTCACATTTGTTTCGTTGCATAGAATATGTGTTTTGCTTTACTGCCAAGACTATGTTTTTGTTTTGAAGAGGAAAATCTTTCACTCTTTTGGCAGAAGGTGTTTTCTACAATGCTTACAGAGCAGATTCTTCCCATCATATGGCTACTGGAACAACCCACTGGAATTAACAATTGATAATGTAAATGTTAATTCAAGATCCACAGTTTCTGCCAAGACATCAGGACTTGCCCTAGCTTAACCTCCAAGCTGGTGCTTGCAAGGTAACTGATTTTCTAGGGAAGCTTCCAGATTGTGTCTACCACAGTGAAGAAAGTGGCCGGATGATGGTAAAGACTCAAAAAAAAACCCCGAATGGTAGTTTAGGTATATCCCAAGTCATTCATGCCAGACAAGTAAAGGATCACTTGCTGTTGTGAGGTTTTTAGGAATACCACCATTTGGTAGTGTTTTTAAATAAAATCCTTCAGGCAATCTGTGCATTACAATGTCAGCATCACTTTAGTAATGCTAAACCATGTTTTCCTCAAGTTTCCTTTAAACCCCGGTTGGAATATTGACTTCCAGCATATTGAACTCAACCTACCAGTTATGAAATACAGCTCCATCTCATTATATCATAGCCACACTAGGAAAACAGGATCCTGAGCCAAAACCATGTAGTTGATGGCATCTTATAGCTCCATGACCATCAAGGTGATTCATATGCTATAAATTTGCAAAGCAAGACATATTTAATAGGTTGTGCTTATGATGCATCAGGATTTTTATCACCTATTTGAATATCGACATGAGATAACTGTTGTCCCTGGTTAAGACACTAGGGACAAAACAAGTGATGCAAAAGGTAAGATCTGTTCTGGTGTACACCAAGGAGCAGAGGAGTGTCATAGCAAAGAGCTATACATGATACAAAATCATCCATCAGTTGTATAATCATCTTTATTGCTGAATAATTCTTTACATTATGGGAAGAAACATAAAGATTTCTAATGGTCAGTTTCTTTATTCCCCCAAAGATAAATTTAGGAGAAAACTCATTTAAGACAAAGCTCTATGAAATTCTCTGTTTGCCTGGTGATTCAATGCGTGATCACTCATGTTTATTAGAGGGGAATATAGCAGTCACTGTTCTGTATTATGTAGGCTACTCACTGCTCTATGTCCTCTGATAATTATAATCTTCTAAAGAACACGAGAAACTTTCTCCAAGTGCCTAATGTGGATTATAAAGTGAAGTTGATGCCATAAAATCTCAGGAGCTGTATTTGAGTCAAGCTGTAAAATGTAGAAATAATAAATAATTAACAAGTCACCAAAGAATCAATTTTATGGTTTGCTCTCAGGCCCAGCCAGTATGTTCTTTTTTGACTTGTTGAAATAGCAAAAGTGAGGTGATTACATGAATACAAAATTAATCCCAATACTTGAAAAGGTTTAAAGATTTTTTTTTCTGCAACCTAGTAAGTAAAAACTGTGAGATTCTTCTGGTGATTCTCAGTGCTTAACACATCTTCTCCTATCCCCAAGAGGGCTGAACTGTGCCTCGTTGGCACAGTTAGGTCAGAGACTGCCATTTCTTCTACATGTTTGTCTAAATAATAAATCAAATACCCCAGTCCAAAAAACCCAAAAGTGACACAGGTTAGATCTCCTGTGCTCTAGAAAGCCTTCACCTGGTTACTAATCAGGCAAAGCTCTTCACAGAGTAATGAAAAAAGTTAAACAAAACTCCCCTAGAGATAGATCATATTTAGTAGCTGGCCTTTTGTACCAGTTATTCTTCCTTTTGTTTTGACCTATTTAACAGACTTAAGATAGTATCTAGATAAATGCAGATGTTCTCATTTATACCATATGAAGACCTGGCCCAGAGTTTGCTGACTAAAACATTGTGCAATGGAATTTATCTTTTTAATCCAGCCTGATTTGCTTATTATTTGTCAATTTGTGGGGTTATGCTCTGCCCCTGGAAGATTGTCACAGCATAGTCGGTTTGCAGCTTGGGGACTTGGATGTGGCCCATGGGCCATTTCCACCTACTTTATCTTCTTGTTCTCCCCTGCCCCACCCCAGAAGACTTGGAGAATAGCTAAACAAGTGCTGTACCATTGCCTCTTGCTGCTGCTTCACACAAAGCTGGTCTCCTGCTAACATGAAGCAATTGCTAGGAACTGACGGAAGTGATACCATGACTGGGAAATTCCCTCTTATTAGCTCCTGCAGTAGATTCACCCTTCCCTGCTTTGCTTCAGCAGAAGTGGCAGCAGTTAGCGTTGGATGGAAGTAGATGTTCAGCCATGAACCACCATAGAGGTAGGTTATGCGTAATAGGTGCGGGAGGTTTTCTGTAACACATTGGTTGTCCAGCTCCTGCAGTTGCTAAAGTAGAACCAGCATCATTTCATTTTAAGGAGCTAGTTTGTGAAGTGCTCTGAAAACTAAAAGTGGTAGATAAGAAAGGAAAAATTAGTCTCTGCATTGTCATATACAAAATAAAACCTGCATAAATCCAAGAGGATCACTTAATCCAGATGAGTTAACCACGGTGTTTTTCTTTCCCCATTAGTCCTTCATTAATTGTTCTAATGCAGACAGCTTAGACTAGCATCTTACTGTTCTGAAGATAACACTGAAAACATGTTTGGCAACCTTTTCTAGGAATATGCCCTTAAGGAACTTTGCTTAACCAAATGTCACTGCATATTTTAATATTGATTTGCTCTTTGTACATCACAGTCTTTAAAAGTGACGAGCATTTTGATTTGATCTCATGACAGAGCGAGTTTGATAATGTCCACCAAAGAAATGGGAAGGCCTTGTATTATGGTAAGTGATAAAGAAGGGCTGGGTCCTTCTTGGTTCAGGAAGGATTCTTCAGTTCTGGCATTGTTAATCTGTGCACAGTTAGAATTTAGCAGCAGATGACACCAGTTTGGGAATTATTGTGAGCCTGAATTAATTTTACAGTCCCTCCCATCCGCCCTTTGCATTGACATACAAATCGTGTTGCTGAAAATCTCAAAGTCACTTGAAACACTTACAATGTAAGAAATAAGAAAGAGACTTAAAGGTCAGATCAGTTGGTTTTACTTTTAGTTAGGACACTGAAAATCAGGGTCTCTCTCCGTGGAATGGGTGATTGTAATCTGATGTTGCTACACCAGGACTCTGCAGTAGCGACATGTCCTCAATTGGATTATTTTATTTTTCACTACTACTGTTACCATGATGAGTGGAATGCATTCTCTTGCTCATTAAAGAGCGATATCATTGCAAACAGATGCATATGTTTAGACTGGTTTTGTGATTTTGTCCCAAGCTTACAGTAGGTCTTTTAAGTAAGCTACATATATTCAGTGATTCAGACTTACCAGCCAAAAGCAGTATTTATTGCTCTTACAAATTATTGTCCTGGTATGCTGTTTTATAGACCAAATCTTCTGGAGCAGTCTGGTAAGCCTGTACAGTAAAAAAAGGTTAAATTTTAAAGGTTCTAATAGTTTTTGTGGGGTGTGAATGAAGGTGGATAGTGACAGAACTCAACAAGAACAGTATGCATTTTGAAGGATCTTTGCAAGAAATAGTGATGAAAGGTATGTTTGGAGGCCATTAAAAGGGCAACTAATGGAGAAATACTGCAAGACCATTCAAAACAAACTGATGATGGTTAGTTCTGAGGCAGGGCAACAGACAACAAAGCAGAACAGAATCAATTTGGGAGAGAAACGAGAGGTGAGGTGTGAGCAAGAGCAAGATTAGATAAGGATTTGATTATGAGAAAGAAAAGATTGAATTTCACGTTAAGAATAATTCAACCCATCTTATTTTCCATTGCAGAAAGCCTTTAACATTTTGTTCTGCTCTACAGAAATTCTCATGCTGTCATCATCAGTGCAGCATCGGAGGTCTTTTCAGTACAGCAGTGGGCAATACGTGTCAGATCTCTCTTACGTGTAGTTCATTCCTTCCTTTTGACCTCTGAGGTGAATGTTTGGTGGTGTTTCTTGGCTTGGTTGTTTCTAATTCATATATACAGAGAGTTAGTTTATATTTAGGTTATATCTATGCACAAGCTGTATCTTGCGCTTATGCTAGAGATGGGGAACGTGAAGGGAAAGCAGTAAAGGAAAGGGAAAAGTGGGGAAAAAGGGAAAGGTCTGTGTTGTACAGTGGAGAATAGTGAAATTTGTGATGGTTCTTCAATCCTGAGGGACTTAATTTAACAGTTTGTGTGTCGCTGTATGGACATTTGGCTTCCTGCACAGAATAACTTTTAATCTTCTTGCTCAAATGAACTCTAAACCTGAGGATTGGAGTCAATTACTATACACCTTGTGCACAAGTTGCCCAGGGAGCTAGTTAATGTATTAAGTATCCCTGCCATGGGCATATAGTCCTCTAAAAAGACTGAGGTCGTGACCACAACCTGTTGTCTTTCAGAGGTTAAATAGCACAGTCACAACACCAAGAAAATACAGTTACATATGGGAAATTAAGAGATTAAAATAAATGCTCTCTGTTTCTTCTGGGATATGAAAATACCTGGATTAGAAGGAAGTCTGGAGAGGTGTCTGAGGCCATTCTTCTGCCTTCAGGCAGGACCAAACATATGAAGTCATTCCTGATGTATGTTGTTTTGAGTTGTTCTTAAAATACCTTTTTACCATGAATGAACCTCACTGCTTTTTGCCCATTCCCTATGGACATTTAATATAGTTTGCCACCTTCCTGTTTCCAATAACATTTTATACAGTTCAAAAATCAGCCATTGCTCACTGCTGCTGAGTTTGGGACGAGGATTGCTTCATGGGGTTTTCATATCACTCTCCTGCTTATACCCACGTTATGAGACCCCTTTTCTTCTTTTTTTATTTTCTTGTTGGCAGTAGTATGGTGGGTTGGCTTAGGATCATGGTACCTAGGAATGTGGAATTCCCTAGATCCCTCTTTGTGGAATTGCTTTCTGGCCAGGCTCTTCCCCCATGCCCCGTTCATTCCTGCCTCAGTGTCAGACTTCTCACATGTTCTAATTGTGTTAAATGTCAGTATTTCAATCTGGTGTCTCAAAATACTTTGTTTATAATCTCCAGTCCTCAAAAGAGCAGCCTCTCTCAGTTTCGTATCTTCATGCAGAAGAAACACCTCGTATCAGTCCCAATTCATTTGGTACAAGCAGTCACTATGTTTCTGGCAGAGGAAGAGTGGCTTAGGCCAGGTATTTTGTTCCTCTCTGGTTGCCAGATTTCTTTTGGACTCACAGACTATTCCCTGTCATCTGACATCTGTGTATTCCCAGTTTTATCTCTTGGTCAGTCTAGGAGTGGAGTTAGTGATTTACTAGATATTTGTATATAGCATCTCTGAAAAAGGGTTAAAGCTTCAGGCAATGTTAACCTTCCAGTGCATGGATAGACCGTTTGTATTTCTTTTGCACAGTCTATTTAGGCAGACAGTGAGATAAAAAGTGGAACGTACAGTTGTCCCTCGTCCTGCTGGAAGATCATAGTTGCAGTCAGTGGTTTTAAAACACAGGCAGTTCATTGAAACAGATTTCTTTCAACTAACTAACCAGAATTGGCTACAGGTAAAGTGTAAAAGAGGCTGGTTTTCCAAGTGGTGGTTTGGAGAAATATTGTATATACTTTTAATAAGGTGGGCATAGTTGAACATCAGCAGAAAAGGAATGGAATGGCATGGGGTTTATTTAGTTTTGGAAATGTGGTCCATTTTCTTTGTGTTGTGGAGAACTGGAAAAGAAGAGTGATTCTAGAGGATACAGTTACAGTATTTGAGATAAAAGGAGGTGAAGGGAGTTGGCTCCTATCACAGCAAGGCAACAATATCTATACCAGCTGTTAGTGAGGAATATTGCTCATATTCCTCAGATTAAGTACTGCTACTGAATCAGCAAATAACAAAGGAATGAAGGAAGAGTGATCACTTAGGATGATAAGAGAGTAAGCAGGCAACAGGTATAGACCAAAACTAACTAGATAATAATTGGAAAGATAGCCCTGTTTCATAATACTAACATGGCATATTGCAGCCTTTAAAAAAACCCAGAAAAACAAAACCAAAAGACATGGGTTTGTGTTATTAGGTGACAGAGTTAACCTCATGTAATTTAACTAAATGGAAAGAGATCAGTCCACATCACCAGACTCCTATTAATCTGACCTTAGCAGTCTTACTAAGGTTTTGAAGAAATGGAGGACAGTGTAATCAAATACCCAGAAGCAGATAGAAGGGAGAGTAAAATGCAGCAGATGTTTTCAGCAGTTGGTTGTTGGGGATTAACCTGATCTCATTCTCTGATAAAACACAGTAGTTTCTTCTCAGGCAGGAGAAATGCAATGGATCTGGTTTGTCAGATGTCAGTGAAACAATTGATACACTGTAATGATGGAAGTTGTTAACTAAACTAGGGAAGATGTGGTTTGGCAGAGGAGTTGCAAAGTGACTTGTGAACTGGCAAATGAATTGTCTTACAGACTACAGTGATGGGTTAACTGCTGTCTCATAGATTAGAGTTGCTCAGAGATCAGTGCCTGAGCTGATCCTATTTAATGCCTTGACCCTGGCTCAGAATCAGGAATATCATGATGAAATGTGCTGATGATACAGATTCAGCCTGGAAAAATAAGCAGAAGGATTCGGATGGAAGTTACAGAACCGGGTAATGCTGTTGACAGTAACAGCAAGAATTTCTGTATGAAGATGGAGCTCTTTGGTTGGAAGTGATTGACGAGAAGAAGGATGGGGGAATGTACTGAGGATATTTAATGTATTGAGCAATCTCAGGATGACTTTGAGCCACTATCCTGGATTATTTGGAAAATTGCTGTTTATCAAGCAAAATAATTCCAGTAGAGAAATACAGAAATGCTGATCAACTCTGAAATCACAAAACATTGGTAAAATCTCCTCCAGGATACTCGTTAGATCACAAATGCAAGTGGGAGCAGAGCTACGAGGAAGAACAACAATAGAAAATCTGTTTTCCCACAGGATACTTGTTTTCATTAAAATACAGACTGAGAGAAGTTTCAGTTGCTCTCTGCAAAGTCATCAGATGTAAATGCCGAAGAACAAATGTTGTTTGAGACATAGTCAACCAACCCAACAAACCAATCCATAAAAACCACAAATTAAACAGCATCTGTAAACTCTCTATGGGTCATTTTTGGGGTGGAAATGAAAAGCAATTGTATTACACTCAAAGGGATGAAGTTCTGTTCTAGACCTGCCTTTCAGAAGGAGTCATAGAGTAATAAAGTTCTCAACACGGAGCCAGCAAGAGTTCATAAGCAGCAGTGCTTAAATTATCGGTGTCTAGAACTGGAAGGGACACAACTCAGTGATTAGGACCTTACTTCCTCTTCCCAGTTTTGTGGCAGCTTCTAACTTCAGAGCCTGACTCAGGAGGGAAAGGTGGTTTGGAAGTTAGTTATTTGGTTTTTTAATGTAATGTAGCCTGATTCCTGAGTGGAATTGCCTAGAAAATGGTCTTATAATATGAATGAACTGCAATTAGAGCATGCATTGGCTTTGAATGTATATGTTTTGTGTATATACTGAATGCTAAGCGTAAAGTAGATAAAGTATATGATTGCATATGCTTACAGAATTTTAAACCTACAAATTTCTTAGCAAGATGTGTATAGAAATGTATAGGCAGGATACCCTCTATCTAACTAGTATTCGTATCTTGCTATCACTCTATGGCAAGAAGAGGTTTTGAAAGCTAATGGAGTTCACGGTGAGAAATTATATTGCTCTTGATACCTCTGCTGAATTAAAAATGGGGGCTTTTTTGTAATTTCTGCATTCTGGTTACCTAAAATTTCTTCTAAACTCTATTCCAGAGGGTAAGGTTTGTCCAAAAAGTGGACAGATGAGCAGCAGATGATGTTAAAGAAGTTTGCTAATGGATTTAATAGAGAATAAGTCTTCTCATTCGATCTGATAAAATAAATGTAACAGAAAGTTAAAAGTGGAGGGAGGACATAAGGAAATGATCCTGTAGTCTTATTTAAACTCCAGTTAGCACTCGTATTAAGATATTCTTTACTCCCTGTTTCTAAACACATCATATTTAGAACAGGGTAAAAAACATGAGTAAAATGGCAATTTGCAGATGAAGACTAGGCTGGTCCAACCGTTGTACTAGAAGTATAAAATTAACATCAAGGAGTTTGCCGAATATCTCTGGTTTTATGACTTAATATGCTCCATTAAGTGATACAGATAAATATCTGTTTTTCATATTTCCCTAGATTAAATTGTTTACCTCAGTTATATAGTCAATAATGAAGTATCTTTACTAGTTATGTTGCAATAAAAATAAGTTATACAGCACTAAAATGCAAAAGTAGTTGCTAGCATTATACGTGAGACTTTATATAAATAGCTGGTGGAATGCACATAGAAAATGGTTGGTTTGATCATGGGAAAAGTACTTTTAAAGTAATGTATGTTCAAATGTAAATGAGTAGGAAAACACATGAGAAGCAGTCATTTTGAAAGGCTGGAAAAAAGTACAAACCCATATTCAGATTTAGAGACTTCTGTAGATGTTTATAGCCTTGAATAAAGGTTACTTTTATGAGATTATTTTTGAAGTGCGACTGCTCTCTGCTTTCCCTACCCTGGTACCCACCAGCTATGGATTCATCATATCAGTTGTTAATCATTTGGATGATTAGAAATGTGCTATTCTATGCTCTTGTTTTGATTCTGTGGTATTGAGAACACAACGAAAGCCATCACCTATTAGCTGAGTAGCAGTAATCAGCTCTACATGTTGCCTGCTGTAGTAACAGAACCAAATGAATTCACTTAAACCGTGTTAAAAACCTTATTTATTGAACTGTGATAATTACCTCAGGTGGTTTTGCACATGCAGACTAGGCTGGTCCAACCATTGTACTTGTGTACCATCATACATTTGTGGCTTGCTTTAGAAGAGCATTTCTTTAAGCACTATTTTAGCCAAGCCAGTGTTTTCTGATCTTTTTGAAAAGCAAGAATGGGTAGAACACTTGAACACTGAAGGCTGGTACAGGATGTAAGCCGTGTATATTGTGTATGTTCGGAGGTATTTGTACTGGCATGCATAAGATCAAAATTCTTGTATAAACATGAGTACACCATGTTCAGGTCTCTAATGCATATCATGTCATATGTTATTCTTGGTAGCTGAGTCATGTATGCCAATGCTGTCAACTGGAACATGAGGAGATAAGAGTCCATAAGCTTATAGGGGGTGCACCCAGATACTTTCAGTTTCAATAGCCTGCTACAGAGGAAAGCTGTCCTTAGGTGTTATTTAATATTGTTAACTACTATAGGAATATGATGAACTTCAGATTTATCTTGAGGGTGGGGATACTTAATTTATAATGTGTTTATGGAAATATTTTTATTTGTCTAATAAGGGGTCTCCTAATTTTTATATTTAATATCATAATAATTGTAGTTTATAAATTAGATTGGGCCAACTTGATATGAAAGAAAAACTCCTATAGTTCTTGATCAAAAATGCAGAGCTTGTACCGAGTCTGGCTGTAATGAATTTAATAAGGAAAAAAAAAAGATACTTTGAAATGATTATTTCAAAGCCCTGTCAGAGAAAAGAGATTTAATAGTTTCAAAGGTGAGATAACATGGTAATTCCCATTTTCAGCTATCTTTGATAGGAAAGAAACTGGACAAACTCAAATCTTTGAAATCACATTTAGATAATATTTCAAACCATATGTTCTGCTATGACTTTGGGGTTTGCTGTTCCACTTTTTCTTTTGCATTCCTTCCACTCTCCAGCAACAGCATAGCTGGAGAGAACAAAGCAGGTGGGTGGCACAAAGGTGAGCAACCCTTGCTGCAAATCCCTGGGAAGAAGAAACATGTACAGCTTCTATGCTGAAGCCAGTTGTTCATTTTAATAATACAGCATTAGTAGTTTCCATCCTAGCCAGCAGGCAGTCTGCTTCCACTTTTTGCATTGCTGGCAACAAGGAGATGAACAGCAACTCACATTCTTACTTTAACTTTGAGTCACTTGTGAGACTGCAGTCCTTGAGGCATGACACCACCTGCACAGCAGGAGGAGGTGTGGCTTGGGATGTTCATTTTGTGTTGGCAGCTAAATACGGGTCAAACATACTTTGAGAACCCTAATTTTTGATGGGTGAATGTATTCCACCTTGATGGTGCTTTTTTGCTGTTTGTAAAAGGGCTGCAGCAGAGCCTGGATGAATCATCTTTTGTGCAGTTGTGTGTTCAGGTATAAATTCTGTTAATCTGCCTGAAATAACAAGGATTAATTGCCAGGCAAGGACATGATACACTGCTCGGGCAGCTCGCAATGTACTTGTGTGTAAATCTTGATGCTCATTTAGGTTTTTTCTTTCTGTCTTTGCATCTCGTCCTGACAGGTGTGTGCCCAATCACTGTGAACATGGTGGCAAATGCACCCAGACGTGGGACAGCTTCAAGTGCACTTGCGATGGAACTGGATACAGCGGTGCCACTTGTCATAACTGTAAGCCATCCTGTGGGGCTGAAATTGCAGTGGAATAAGAAAGACACTGGTGTCTTCCAGTTGAGATGAAAAGCCAAAGTCTTCATCTCTGGTTGTTAAATATCCTAAAACCTTTTCTGAAGGGAGGTGTTGGCTTATTCATACTCCACCGTATCTACATGGGGATGTATTTACATAGCACTGTGCTGCACCATGGCAAGGGACCAGAGCAGTACAGCTGTCTTAGTTACACATTCTCTCTTAGAAACACATTCTCAGTAATTGCGCACTAGAGTTTCGAATGAACACAGTGAATCTGCACTAAGCTGTTAGGGAGAGCTCCTGACCCCTGCTAGAGAGGCACTGATTCAGGTTGCTAATCCCAGAGAATGTTCACATACTGATTTCGGGCCATTCTGAAATCAACTTGTTTACTCTGTCAGTACGGATTTCTCAAATAAGAACATTTCCTATGAGCTTCACATGCCCTACGCTGTTAAAGCACAGAAAGAAAAGAGAAAGGTACAGTTGCTCTTTTTGTAGGTTCTGAACAATATATGCTGAGTCAGTGGCATGTCTTCTGTTCCTTCTGTACGCTAGAAGTGGGATTTTCAACTATGAAGTGTATTCTAAGATAAGTAGAAGATAGAGGAAACATATCCAGTCCTTACTTGTCTCTCTTCTTTTCTGTAGCAGACAACCTCTAAATACTGACGAGAGAATAAACATGTTTCTGAACAGATGAAAAGTTAAAATTGAAGCCAGGACTTACAGAGACATAAATTTTTGTTACTTGACTATTTAACTTAACTATGGCTGTGTAAAATTTTACAAAGATAATTGCATATTTCATTCATTTTTAACCAAAAAAGCCCCAAACCACTGAGAAAATATTGCCAATTCACAGTTGTCTGCATTTCAGCAAAAAACTACTCTATTTTTAAACACTGTATTAATGTAAGAAGGAATATATTCTATATAATAACTATAAATATATATATGTATTGAATAGCAAAGTTCTCCATGGTCTGGCTACCGAACTGGTAAAACTGAAAGAATTAAATGACAAATGGATGTTTATTAAAAAGAGAGATTTATGTACCAATGCCTGGAGGAGGAATTTCATGGGCAGCCCTTTTCTCACCAAGCATGAATGTGCATAGTGATGCTGTGGTTGCACCTCATCTGGGGAAAGGAAGCAGAATTTACAGTGAGGTAGTATTTCAGTGAAACGAAGAAAACAATTTCATCTGTGTAATATGAATATACATATGAATATAATGCATATAGTGTAATATTTTTAAAGCTTTGGCTCGTCTATTATAGCCAATTGGAAAAGATGATTCCTATGCATGTTAAGATGTTTAACTGCAGGAATGCAGGGGTGGAAGCTCAGTTAAGTAAGTATATTTTAGCTAGTGAGCCTCTGAAAAGAAGTATTATCCGTTAGAGGAAACTGTATCCCATTGAATCTAACAGCCTGCCAGAGGTGAGAATGCTGCAGAGGTGAGCATGCTGCAGCTGCCTTCCCCCAGGTCCAAGCAGTAGCAAGGCTGTAAATGTATTCCCACTAGGAATGTGCCCACACAGCCATACACACCACATATACATATATACATGGCTGGCATACAGATCATAGACAGACCATGCGTGTGAACACAGCACCAACAGCCTCATCCTGCTCATCTTTGTGGCAGAGCAGGATACATGTGTGCTAGTGAGGATGGTGAATTGAACATCCATAGCTACACACAGTGGATCCCTCTGGCTGCCCAGCTCAACACTCAGTCAACCCAGTGGCTGGCCCTGGATCCCAGCCTCCAGAGCTGCTGATGCCTGGAGGCTGGGAACACTGGATGGCCTGGCTGGGTATTATTTGGGCTCCTGTCTGTCCTCCTTTGTGGGTGTGCAGATGAGCTTTTCAGATATAACCTAACATAGTTTAGCTTTCTTCTTGAGAAGTAGCAGGGACAAATGGATGGTATCACTTTTCAGAAATCACATTTATTACAAAGGAAAGAAATAATAATCCAAGGAGCTGTGAACGTTTCTCTTAATAGGATTTTCACCTGCCTTTTATGGATAAAACAGTGCAATAAGGCAAGTAACAGGCACTGCTGGGCTGCAGTATCAAAAGAGGGATTTGGAGTATACTGTTCTGTCTTTAGCTATGGAATGGATAAAGTGTATGGGATTACAGATGTCCAGGTCGTTTGGAGACACATTGTTCAAGAACCTTTACTTTTTCAATTCATGAAAAGTTAGACAGCTGAGTTTTTGTTTTGTTTAATTTTTGTGTTTAAAAACCATAATTTTAGTTTTTACCATGTATGTTTCTATACTTTTGGAAGTTGTCTTTCTTACAAAACAAGGGTGAGCAGAAAGTTACTCGCTTGATAGATATCCTGTCAGAATATGGGAAGTCTTAAGCCTTTGTAGAGTATAGAATTTAATGGCACAAAAATGATTTAAAACCAAAAATTACAGAGTCAAGCTATAAACTGAGACCACCTGAACTTTGCCTTTATTGAGCAGCCAATAGCTATCAGTATTTACAAGAATATGTTCCAGTATTAGGTATAGCTGCAAATGACGAGGGGTTTTGTCAAAGCTTGCCAAAGGTTGTAGTTACACTGTCCTGAGGTTTGGGGTCTCAGCTCTGCTACAAAGGTACTGGCCCTGTCTGTTCTCTCCTACTTGTGCAGTGTCCATGTGTACTCAGACGTGCTTGGTGTGCTGCCTTCTGCTTTTGAGGTCTGATGTTTGTGGTGGTAGCAGTACAGAAGAGATGCTGAGGAATGAGAGAATTTGGAATAATAACTGATGTGTGGTATGAGAATGACTGAAAACACTTTTAAAGAGCATTGTGGGTTGTATGAAATTTAGCAGTTTAGATGTCATGATTCTGTGGAACAGGCAAGTGTTTAAGTATAGATAGCACTCATTCAGTACCATTTTACTTAGATATAAGATTATTTTACGAAACAAATGGTATACTCTACAGTTTTTCTTTTCTCAATGTATGTTTGTGCAGTGGTATAACAGCATTTCTCAAAGAGGTTGGAGTCAAGACTACATTAGTGGGGATTGTAACTATAGGTGATGATTTTAATGAGTTTGTATTTTGTTGAACTTAAAGGAACAAGATCATTTGGTGTTACTGAAGGGGGATGTGGGGGGGAGGGCGTCAATAAATTGATTTTGCTTTGGCCAGAGAATTCAACACTTTCTTAAGCTTTTGTCCTGAAACAAGGCAGGGCTTTGCAGCCTTGACTGAATTTCCACGTGCAGTTTTAGGCTCCTTTGAAGTTGAAATTCAAATAAATAAATATGAAATAACAAATTTAATTCTTATTATCTCTCCATTTGTGTACATCAGTGATGCACATTTGCCATTATAACATCATGAAATAGGACACTTACAGGAATACATTTCATTGGTAAATGGTTCTGGAGCCTTCAAGAACAAGAGCTCATTTTTCTTATTCTTCTCTCCATCATGATGTTCGGGTAACTCCACGTTGCTGCACCTTGCACGAGTTACGCCTCTAGTTTTAGGCTCTAACGTGCTTCCTGCTGTTTACAGCTTCTTTAAAGCAGAGTGGTATAAATTTACAAATGGTGTATCATGAGAAGTAATGCTCATTCAAGCTTCTTTGGCTCACTTTCTTAACGTCTAGCTCAATGCATGCTTTCTCTAGAATCTGCATATTAGAGAAACATAATAAAGGACTTAGAGTTTACCATGAGTATGATCTGTCTACTTAGTACCTCCTGCACACGCTATTAGAATTAGAAAAAGCCAGGAGAATCTAGTTTGATCATATTTGCCTAATGATTTCCAGTAGCAAAAAAAGGTCCAATTTGCACTTAGATTAATCTTAGATTCATTTTTACTCATATGAGAGACAAGTTCTATTCTACTTTAATTTCCCCTTCAGACAAACACTGTCCTTACTTTTCGAGGTGTACAGCCCCCATTCTTTCAAGAATATGGGACAAGAAGGGGTTTGCTTACAAATCTTCAGTTATTCCATAAGAAGGACTAACATCCAGCCCACAATCTGTGCTGTTAGTTCTTTAAAAGCATTAGGAGAAATACAACCTTACATAATCTTGTTTCTAGAAGAGGTGTTAATCGCATTGAAATATACAGAGCATGCAACTCTGTTGAGAAAGAACATACACAGTTTATAAGTTTTTAGATGGGCAACATACTGTAGGGTTTTTCAAAATGAGTATTTGAAATGAGGTAGTGATTTTTAGTTTCTGTATAATGGACCTTGACCTCTGAATCCTCTGGCTTTGTCTCATCATAGCTTGTTGTGAAGAAATGTTAATCTGTATTTCGGAACGTGATTCGATGTCAATAAGGAATTAAGCGCTAATCTTCTCTTGAAATGATAAATACATGAAGTGTCACTGGAAGTCTAATGGATATTGATGGATTTTTCCAGGAATATTGACCACCTCCCTAAAATGAAATAGTGCTTTAATAATGAGTTTAATAGTATCTAGAAACACTTTGTGTCACACACATTGTAGAAACTGTGATAATTTGGATTCCTGATTATTGCCAAAATCAGTAATCAGAAACCCAAGTCTAGTCTGCCTAGGCTGTGATCTTCAGCAAGACCTCCATCAGTTTGTAATAACTGATTTTCCTGTATTTCCATACATGAGAAAGCATCTGGAACACTGGACTTTCTACATTTAGAGTCCAGATAGGAAAGGATGGCATGGCAGGGATATTTTCTTGTCAGCTATTTGAGAAATAGTTCCACAGAAAGAAAGAAAATACTTAAATTTGGCAAAAATATGCTTTGAACTTTAGGGAAAAAAAAGAAACTCTGCAGATATGTAGTCATCCCAAACAAGCAAAGTACTTCAAAGCAACACTTCAGCGCAGACCAGGGCTGTTCTGAGAACAACATGGTTATTCTTTGTGATCTAAACCAGATTGGTTAGAAAAAGCAAAGGCCTTGCAATTCCACAAGCATATTAGTGCATTATTTGATCAGGAAAAAGAGTTCTCTTAACAATTCATAGACTATGTGTATGGAAGCTTTTTCCTTTCTTACAGTTTAACAGAGGGAAGGGGAAAGCGTGAATAGAAAAGCACTTGTACAAAACATGTGTCTGCTGCAACTAAAAAACACGATGTTGTAGCCTACCTTCCTTGTTCAGTCTGAGCTAAGAGAAACAAGCCAGACTGGCTACTAAGAATAAGATTCTCACAAATTAGGTTGTGTAACTATAGTCACAGAAATGCACTAATTATTCTCAGGAGAATGTACAGGCAGCCAGAGTGCCTCCAAGCCGCAGGAGAGTCACCATCTTCTCTGGGAGATGTGAAAGGGGAGTCTCATTACTGACAAAACACAGGAAAAACCCCTCTAAATTTTCTACCATCTGACAGGATGAAAGTGGTGTGTGTCGCACTGGGTCCTTTTGAAGGGCGTTTAAGGGACAATGCAGCCATCAGGCACAGTCAGCGTAGGTTCGCAAAAGCAAAGTCCTGTCTAACTAATTGAATATCCTCCTACAATGAAGTTACTTGTCTGTCAGATAAAGGGAAAGCAGTCAGCTAGTGTTTCTGGATCTTAGAGAAGCCTTTGGTACTGTCCCTCACAGCATCCTTCTGGACAAGTCGTCCACCTGTGAGGTGAGCAGGTAGATGGTGCACTGGGTGAAGAACTGCCTGAACAGCAGTGTCCCCTGGCAGCCAAGAGGGCAAACAGCATCCTGGGGTGCATCAAACAGCATAACCAGGCAGTCAGTAGAGGTGATTATCCCACTGTATTTAACGTTGGTGTGGCTTCAGACTGAGTTGTGTGTGTGGTTCAGGGCCCCACCATGTAAAAAGGACATTAAGGTACTTGAATGTGTCTAGAGTAGGGTAACAAAGGTGGGAGTGCTGATCTCATTTCCCTGGTATCCAGAACACCTATCCCTTCCCCTCCCTTCCCTTACTATCCTATCCAAAAAATAAGGTATCAAACAGAGAGTAATTCCCCTCCATATCTTCCAGTGCAGCAGAACTGGCAAACCTCTATTTAAGGAAACATTTAACACATCAAAGTGTTTTCCATCAGTACACCACACTAGGTGCACTCCCCACCCCGTCTGCCCATAGGTTTGGGGAGCTCATTGCAGCTGGAACAGGGGCACGTTGTCCTGCCCTCAGCTGTCCTGTGGGCAGGCTTGTACCCAGCCCTGTCTCCTGCTGTCCTGGCTGGGCTTCCTGAATGGTCCCTGCAGCTTGCCTGATGGTCTTCTGGGCTGTCAACCCTGCCCTGACCCAGCCTGGAGAGAGCAAGACAGTGGAACAGCTCCTGCTGCTTCCTAAGAAGACACAATACATGTACAACTGTCCAAAGATTTGTCCCTTTTATAGTTTTTTTTTCTCTTTTAACTTAGTATTCTGCTTAGATTCCAGAGAAGTAAAGGGAGCAATGTATTACAGGTAACTGCTTAAAAATGCACAGAAGATGCTAGCTTTAAAGCGTTGCTTCCTCTGCACAGTGTTCCTGGATGCTGCGGTGAGTTATGCTGTGCCAGACAAGTGTTACACAAGGAAAGGTTTGAAGATCAAATGGTGTTACTCCTACTGTCAGCTCAGCATATCCACACTGGGTTTGCGTGCACATCTACATTGCTTGCCGCTTTTAATGCTTAATGAGAAACAAACATTGTCCTGAGATTCTCCTGCTACTTGCTTGTTGCCTTTGCAGAAAACACGCTTCACTCTTAAGCAAGTTCCTGTGTGCACGACATTTTCAGAGCAAGTTGGATCTGTTGGTCTATGAGACCACAGAATAGATCTCCAGGTATGGTCACAGAACACAAGGTCTTGTCACCAAGTCCTAGGAGGATCATCTTGCTGCTGGCAACATGAGCAACCACATCTCAGTGTGTCTCAGATGAGCCTCCATGTCAGTGCAGTTCCTGACCTCTCCACTGCCATTGTCATCTCGGCAGTTTATTTAAAACCAGCCATACTAACAGGGGTCTTTGCATGTGAGCGTGGGCATGCCTTTGTTTAAAGTATAGACTGAAACCTAACACATCTTCTGTAGCTCACTAAACAGTCAATGGTGAGGAATGGCTTTTGACCTCCACCAGGTGAGACTATTTGAACCAGTAACTTGGATATGAAATGGCTCTGCAACTTACCACAAAACCAGGAGTTCAGCTCTTCTCTTGTTATTTCTTAACTCTCATTAACTTCTGTGGGAGTTTTATTACAGCCAGGCTAATAACACTGAGTCTGTCAGCACCGAGCCTTGTTAGCTTTGTAAGGAAAAGCAGATCTTTATTAAAAACGCCAATTTAAATCTATTTTGAATCAGTAAATTAAGACCCATTGCTTCCCTTTTCTTTCTTTAGTTCTCTGTTCTTGTTACTTGGATGTTAGTAAGATAACAAGTGAACCTTATAAATTGTCATTTCATGTACAAACTCTGTGGGAAAAGGCCTCTGTCAGAGAGTGAGATAGAGGGTCACAGATATGATCCCTTAGAAAATTCTTTCTAACTAGATACATCTATGCTTCTGACTTGTGCATCTGTGCATAACTGTTACTGGTTTTACTATTCATCGCTTTCAGCCTTTGAATGCTCAGAAGAGTTCCTTAGCTTTCAAAAATCAGCGTAAGTTTCTTTTTCCCCATGAAATGTTACTACATTTTAAAACAAATTTCTGATCTTAAATTTGAGGTTTGATTTCCTGTGTAAAATATGTAGTACAAGATTTAGGAAGGATTTAGCATTTCTGTCATACCAAGCGATGAGAAACTTTATGGGGACTTTTAACGTGATTAAATAATGATGACTTAATATAACTAAAGGGGGAAATACCCAGTATGACAGGGCTATGCAAGAAGTACTAATAATAAAAGGACACTTTTAAATTCAGTTCTCAGTTATTAAAAGATGGGGGAGGGAGACACAAATGCTGGGTTTTTTGAATAGGTAATAAATTCACTATACTAACTTGGATAATTTGAGCTAAGTTGATGGGCACATCATATCTGAGTGGATTTGGTATTGTGTTACCAGCTTATTCAACCTTAAATCCAAAACAGTTCCTTTCTTTAGCATTGAAATGCTGTTTTGTCCTTGTGTTCACCAAATCCTTTCTACATAATCTTTCTGATCTGAAGCATATAAGCATGTTTCTTACATTATTTTCTCCATTGTGAAGATATGGAAGAAGCATAAATACTTTTTGTGTTCAGAAACTGCATTGCATAAGACATTCTTGTGAAAGACTGTTCTGTTCAAAAGACAGGAAGAACGCTGCCTTTTAATACACTTCAAGTGGGAGACACAGCCTAATCAGAAACGTCCTAGATTTTGAGAAGACTTGGCACAAGACCGTCTCCTCTTCAGTTGTCCTGTGGGGGTTTGTGTGCAGGGCTGCGACAAACTATCACCTTGACATTTCTCAATGTTTGCCAGTGAAATGTGATGTTTTAGTCAGCAGCATCTTGCATGAACAAATCCTGGCTCCTAGAATTGGGCCTTCTGCAGGAAGCAGCATCGTGATTGATGCAGGAGGGCACCCATGCGCATGGGACTGAGCACAGGTTCAGCAGCCCCCATAACTAATTGATTTACCCAAGACTACCAGAGCTTGCACTGAATTCCCAGTAGCGAATTGAGAATTTGCAATAGTAAACTGGGCAACATCTGAACATGCTGGGCTGAGGCTCTGTAGTGGAAAGCTGGCATTTTAAGGCATGCAGGGGGGCTTTGCAATGCCCATCCGCCTTGGTGGTGGAAGGCAGATTGTTTGAATTATATGAAAGGTGGAATGAGAAATAATATTGGAAATGTAAGTTGTTGAGTTTTGAAAATATGAAAGAGGAGTGTTCAGTAGGGCAAAATTTGAGTTGCTCTCATTCCCCCCACCCTCAGGTGTTGGAGATGATTTGCCTCCTTCGGGCTGATGGAGGACAGCTGCTATGGGATGCACTAACGGGGATGAGGAGCTCTACAGGGAGGTGCAAAGCTTGTGCTCTTTTGGGCCTCATTTGGGCTAAGGGAGAACAGCTGCTAAGGGATGTACTAAAGGGCATGAGGAGGCTTGCTGGGAGGTGCGGTGTGGAGTTATTTTGTGGAAGGTGAGTTTGGAGAAATAGTAAGAGCTGGGTTTGAGGAGTGCTGGGGAAAATATTTATATATCTAATATTGGGGGCAGAAGATATGAGAAAAGGGTGATTGGTTCTTTTAGCACTGGTATTATGAAGTTTTGTACTAGAAAAGGAAGAAAAGACAGTAAGTAAGGCTGTAAGAAAAGGGGTACAGTTCCTCACCCTTCCGCATCATCCTTTTGTGAGTTGATGCTTTGGGTGTCACTGATGGAGGCTGTGAGTGTTTGAATTGCTCTTTTAGGGCTCCTGTTTTAAGACACTGTCTCTGTGACCTGAGTAAAGTCAAGTACATTCCAGGAGGTGAATAATACTGCATTCAGGCTTGGCAGCGTGGATGTGTGTCTGAGTAATGCTGATTGTAGAGTAAAAGGGGGGAAAAAGTGAGCTAGAATTTCTGAAATATCTAGAAAGAGGCTTTTGTCGCTTCTTCTCTCAGCATCCTTTGAAAAATCACTTCCAGCAACTGACTGATCTCACCCAGTGATGTCAGTATCAATTTATTCTTCTCCTCCCTTCCCATGCTCTGTATCTGAACTAATCAAATCTTCACATTTGATACACGCTTTGCAAAACCTCATTTCTGGGATGTTTGTCTCTGCTGTTTAGAACAGAGATTCTCAAAGCCTGTTTATAAAGAAACTACTTTTGTTTACAGAAGTGTATTAAAAGGATCATACAATCAATATATGCTGGCTTCCTAAAGAGGCTAATCTCCTTTCCAATAATGATTTTCAAAGGAAATGTCATCGTAATTTATAATAGTCTTTCTGGATTCATCCTCTGTTATTTATTACATGTTTTCAAAGGATTTAACGTAATGCATTTCTTTTCTAAAGGTTGCAGACTATTATTGAATTACCTCTTTTTTTTATTAAAATGTGATTTTAAAATGAGGGTGAAGCTGTTTGGTTTGGTTGAGATCTTCATGTAATTTTTCATGTGCAACCTATAAGCCCCAAATTGTTGCTTTTTTTTTTTTTTTCCAGCTGTTCCTGCAAAGCTGGGCAAAGAAAAGCTTTGTACTCTTAATGTTTTTCTTTGAGTTTGGGAATGCTGCAGTTTCTTTGGTTCTGTACTCTAATATTTATAGATTTAAAAATCAGTGTGTTCTTAGTTTCAGTGCCATGAGCTATAGATACTTCAGCTGCTACTAATTTATTAGTAGCTGAGCTGAGAACTGCTCTGCACCAGGTGTTTAGGAAATGCACAATGTGTAATAAATTGGAAGGAACTTGCATTTTTATTGTAAGTAAATGGACGGAGTCTCTGTTCGGGACAAAAAGAGCTGCAGATCCAAAATGAGCGATAACATCTGTACTGTCTGGTGAAGGTTAAGTGGAGAAAATGAGCATTAGGATGCAAAGCAGAAGATGAATAGTCAACCAGCAGTAATTATGCTGAAATTAAAAAATCAGCTGGAAATTAACAGATGATGTGTGTGAGAGAGAGAGTGTCAGGGGCTGAAACTGGGCTTCCTCTTTTAGCTGTTTGTGCAGTTGGGCTGTTGATATGTAGCTCTAAATTAGAATCAAGCATAGGGAGTTTTAAAGCCAAACTTCCGCTAGGTGGGGGAAATACATTTGAGGGCCAGTGCAATAACAGTATGAAGTCAGGGTTCAGTTCAGAGCCTTTTCAGTCCCTTCATTTGTTAAGACTTCTAAAACCAAGCAGCAGTGGCTGCCCCATCCCTGGCAGTGTTCAAGGCCAGGTTGGACACGGGGGCTTGGAGCAACCTGCTCTAGTGGAAGGTGTCCATGCCCATGACAAAGGGGTTGGAACTGGGTGAGCTTTAAGGTCCCTTCCAACCCAAACCAGTCTGTGAACATGCCTGAATTGCAGCCTGACTTTGGGAAAACTCAGGTATTAGACAAGTTTTTTTTGCAAGCAACTATACCCTGTGCTCTTTAGTTATTCAGAATGCACAACCAAATACTGTTCCTAGGGGACAGTTAGACGAAAACATGTCATTAAGAACAGATAATTTATAGATAACTAATAGATAGCTCATGTATGCTGTAAAATCAGAATTAATCAGAGCCTGAAAGGACTCTGCAAAGACTTCAAAATTAATTAGCTTATTCTTGAACTTTTCCATTAAGACAACCTAACATATTGCTTACTTCATTGTTAAAACACTTTAATTGCAAAAAAAACATTAAGGTGTTGATATTAAAATCCTGTTGACAGCCATTAGAAAGAAAAAGCATGTTCTGAAGTCACTGTAATTCTGGCTTGCTCAGACAGGTGAGAGAATGAAGGTAATGCTAAGATCAACAGTAGTTGAAATAATGAACTTCAGCTATACATGCAGATGTTTTTACCTCTCCACATGTAACTTTAATATTTTTAAAACCTCAAAATAGGGGAACATCCTGCTTTTTAATCGTGCTTGCCATTATAAAGGCAGTATGTACCAGTGGATAACCAGACATACCTGGGGTTTGTAGCATTCCTATGTACATTACCTAGAATAGAAAGATTTGATAAATTCTCCATTTATAATGAATTTTCCTGGATGTGGAAGGCAGTATGAGCAATATGACAGGACTGTGGATTGACAATTAGCATACTTACATTCAGTCCTTTCTGTTAGCATTCCCCAGTGATCTAATTTTAGGGCAAGTTATTTCTCTTTCTCACTTGTGAGGGGTTTTTCTTGGTTTGTGGTTTTTTTTCCTTGTTTATACAATGGGAATAATGATGCTCTTTCTAAGTGCTTTGAGACTTATGAAAAACGTTACAAGGGCAGCTATTTGAAAAGATGGGAAGAAAGCTTGCACAAAAAGCACCCCATAACCTCTTTTCATTCCAAAAGTGTAATGAGAACAGTTGATCAATGTAAAATCAGACCCTACTTTATAATCTACCACACTGGAAACATGCTAAATGTTGTTCAGCTAATATTTTAATTCAAAACTTCTTTTGAAAAAGCAAACTATTCAAAAGAATGATGAAACTGTTCCTTGGTTTCCTGTTAGCCCACAATTTTTCCTGGAAGGGACAATGATCTTTCAAAATCTGCTAACCACCTCCAGTTACTGCCTTATAATAGAGTTGGGGTTTGTGATTTTAGTGTGTGAATGTGTTAAGATACTCATACTGCAGGTATAATAGGGAAAAGCAGACTCCTAGAGACCTTTGCACTTCTACCTGTGTGTGTGACTGGAGGGGCATAATAAGGACTTTGCTTGCCCTAGATAATCTGCTGGAGAAAGGTTTGCAAGCAACTCTGTCATAGTTGAGGTATAAGACTAGGGGCCAGTTACCTCAGATATCTAAGAATTGACTTTCCAAGCTTGCTTTAGCAGGAACCACTCATCTTTTTTGGAATATAGCCTTGAAAATGCAAAATGATACAGAACAATCCAGACTTAATCTTGGGGTGGAGGAGAAGCAGTGGAGCTCTTTCTTCTGCAGTGGTCTTTAGGGTTGAACCCTGCTGAGCCTTGCTTTGCCAGGTACCATTACTTCATGCAAGCTGACCCTTTGGGGTAGCTTAATGGTTTTTGTCCAGGGCAAAAGTGTGGTTTGTTGGGAGTGTGCTTATGTTTTGTGCCTGAAAGCAATGGAAGAGACTATTGCATTGTACCTCTGCTGATTAAATTCAAGGCTGATCACCCCCCAGGCCTGGCTGGCAACTCTGAATGAGTCTTTCTGTCACAAGCTGAAGCCATGGGAAGTGTTGTACTTGTGGAAGAAAATGGAGAACACGGATAAGGAAAGCCAGAATTCATTGAAAGAGTAACAAAACATGGCAGCTCAATTTCTTACTGCTTTATTTGCTCTATAGCAGTGTTTCAGGTGGTTTGCGTGGGGTAAATAGGCATTTTGTGATTCAATGGAGTGAAACCCTGAGATACTTCTTGTCCTTTGTATCCTTTAATTTGCCCTAATACCTAGTGTGACAACACTTACCTTCGCAATAATAGATGAAGGTCTCCAGTAGTAAATGAGCATAGAGAGCAGTTGCCAGTCCTTCTACTACACTTCTGTGGACAATATATATTCTGGATAGTATTTTTTGGGTAATGTTTGGTTCTTGTTTATGGATACTACCTTTCTCAAATGTGACTAATAGCTTTTTCCAGTATACTCAGGCTTCTTTACAGTGGAAGGTTTTGGCAGCTCTACATGCCTTTCTTAGGAATCAATTGTCCACATCGACCCTTTTCACTCAGGGGCTGTGATGGTTTTTTGTAGTTCTAGTATAGTGGGGTTTAGGTTTTACTCTCCTTCTCAGTATGCTGTAATTTAAATGGGAGACAAAACAGGGCAAGTTGTAGGACCAAAATCCATTAGCAAAAGTAGGTATTTGGTATCAGTCATACTTCATTCCTGTTGCTTTAAAATGTCACCTTAGGTTACGCAGCTAATAGGTATCCTGGCTACACAAGTCTTAGTGGAAGTAATGAGAGGTTGCTGGAACTCCTTAAATATTTTACTGAAGCCTGAGGAAGCCTCTGGGTATGTTTACTTTTAGATAACTTTACAAAGACATGGAAGATGCTACTTTTTCATAAATAATGTTTGTGCTGGTATTAGCAGCAATATTTAAACATGTTGTAGTGCTTCATGTTCTCAGTAGGAGTCTTAGCTGTACTGTGTAACGTGTACTTAGTTGTACATGTGGCACTGTTCATTTCACTGGAACCATACAGTCTGTCTTCAAATCTCATCTTGCACATTTTTAAGCCCATGTATCCCTCTGTAGCTTTTATGTTACCTCACTTATAACATCCATATTCCCTAATCACTTGTGTAGAAAACTTTAGATTAAGTTCTCGTGTGTCTGTGGTTGCTTTATTTTGTATATGTCTTCAATATACTTCTAGGTTCAGAAGGATCTAGTAGTAGATGCTCTAAAACAGAGGAAGATACAACGTGCCATTTGCCGCGACTGCTTCAGAGCACGCTACACATATCATTGCATTTCTCAGGCTAACCAAGCTACAAGGACTTGTTATGGCTTTCTGAAATTCTTAGCTGTGCCTCTCCTTTTCAAACCCACTTCTGTTCTCCCCATTTTCATGTTGCTCAGTTTCTTTGTGGTTGTGTATCAACCTTGACAGTTTGTTTCTTCCTTTTGTCTTTCCTTCTCTGATCATCTGCTCTGAATTTTCTTCCTCTTCAGCCAGCCTTTGTTTTCGTTTTCTTGCAGCAGTTTGGATGATGATCATCAAACACTTTCTGCAGATTAGAAAGCTCTGCTGGACAGAAGCTGGGAGCTTCATCCAGGTCTTGGTCACTTGAACTACTTGTCAAGCAGTATGTTGCTGATCCCAGAGAAGGGAGATGTGTTGAGTATCAGCATAGCTGAGTACAACCCACAGATTCAGAGCTCTGTAGGAAGTTAATCACAACCATAAATAAAAGGGGAAATGGCTACAGGAGATAAATCCTTTATTAGGACAACCAGAACTGGCCAGGGCTTTCCAGGTCCCCACAGCTGCCCCCCCTGTGCTCTCACCCCTAGAGACACCCCTCTCCTCTCGCATCCAGAGCTGATGCTCAAAGACCCGCTCACCCCTGCTTGGTCCTAAGGTACTTCACTGGCTTGTGGGCTAGTTCAGCTTGATCTTCACTAGCCATCACACACTCACACAGCTGCTCTTGCTCCAGTGGCTGGCACCATGGACACAGGGGCCTTCTGGCCTGTGGTCTGACCCCAGTTGCTGGTACCCACACCCCCATACACACACAGGATTGAGAGCTCCTTGCCCGGGAAAGAGGTAGAAAGGAATTTTATGAGAAGGCAGGACAGACTCTGCTGCTCAGATGGAGGGCACCACCAGGCAAGCATACTGACTTGACCTTGACACTAGCCCCTCTTTTTTCCAGACTTTTTCCTTCTCCATATCACCTAACCCTCTCCCTTTCCCTGCCTTTGGTTCTGCCCCTAGCCATCCTATAAGTCCTTGCGATCCTGAGCTAGGTTTTGTGTGCATCCCATAATGTGTCCCACCCCTAAGCAGCAATCCCCTTAGTCTGAAAGGTGTTCAGAGAGCTGCTCCCAGTGACCCACAGTGATGGGCTCCATGCCCAGACACTGGAGCTGAGGCTGTGCTGGGACAGCCCCAGGCAGGTTAGTTGTTGCTTGGGAGTCCTTGACTTGTGCCTATCTGGGCTTGTGCAGATGGGCCTGTGGGCTGATGGACCTTGGAGCAGCCTGCCAGGCTATTATGCGGGCTTCTCCCCTGCTATTGCAACTCTGAGCTCCTCTGTGGCTGTGCAGATGGGCTTTTCCCACAGAACCTGACCCTTTCCCCATGTTCTCATCTCCTCAGTAGATACTCTAAATGAATACAGTGCTGCTGTTGAAACACAGTCCAAGGAACAAGTGCATGCCAGCCAGGGCAACTTCCAAGGTGCTCATATAACACATTACTAATTTCACAGCTTATCCATTATGTGAAAAAGATGTGAAAATGATTTCCAGTAAGTTGCCAGGGCAGAGTCATTGGAGAGAAAACATGAAAAAAGGGACATGGAGCAGGTGTTTCTGCTGATATTTCTATGGCAGTTGGAAAAGTTGAATTGTGTTAGCATTGTGAGTTGCTTAGTGATTAATGGAAATGACAGAGATGATACATTGGTTCTAAATTGGTGTCATGTTGATAGAGGACGTTTTGATTGAGATAACGTAAATGCTGATATGAGCATTTGTTTCTGTAATGTTTTAGTTCTGTTGGTGGAAATAAGTGCTCAGCTCCTCTGGAAAAGCCTTTTTGGTGAAGTGTGTTTGTATAGCAGTTTTATATGTAAGCTGCTGTTTGATGTGGTTTGTAGCTTTTCAAACATAAGCTTTTCATGTAAGGTTATAAGAAATCATACTTTATTTGACCAGGGATTTTCTAACAAGGAAGTTTTACTCAAGTAGAACTTCAGTTGAATAAGTACAGCCAAGTGAGGTACCATCTTTTCCTTCACAGGGTTGCTGGTTGCAATAGGATCAGATACAAAACTGTTTGGGGAGCTGGGATGGGGAGAAAGGGGAAAAGGGGCAGGAAATGGTGACAATTACAACTGTAAAAAGTAGACTTAATTACAGTCTTAGAAATAAGCATGGGAATAATGCATTTTGGGATTAATAATAAGAATTATATAACATAATATTAATGGTTATATATATCAAAAACTGACACTGTAAACTTTTAAAGCTCTGTTATGAGAATATCTTTGTGCAGCTGAGCATTATCTAACATTGAGGAAGGTCAGGTCTTAAGACAGATCAAATGCTGTGATATACAAGGCAGGAAAGAATCACCATGAACTTGGTGGAGAAATATCTGTGGGTTTAATTTGGGGGTTTGCTCTTTGTTGCCACTTACAGCAATCTTGCATTAAAATAGGTTTCCATATAATTTGTAACTTTGACCTAAATTTACTGGAGTCGTCTCCCCTATTTTGGCCCTTAAAAATTTGCTGAGGTTTTCATTTGTATATCTTGGCACACATTAGAGGCAACCAAGGATTTGTACTACACAGCTGGGAATGTGTCAATCCAGGCTTGTACTTTGACTCCTCTTTTTCATTGCCCTAGCACTTCAGAGTGAGTGGGAGTAGATATCATACTTTGGGAGTATGGATTTTTCACACTTAGTTTTTATACCAACCTTGAAGCCTTTTACATGGGAGAGAGGGACAGAGAAGGGGGCAAGGTGTATTGGCAGTGTGTTCATGTTGTTTCCCAGCTGGAGAAGACCCAAACAAGCTTCCGGCAGCTTTGAAGCTTCCTGTTGCTGGGACCAGTGTAAGACCAGCACGAGCATGGTGAATGTCTAAGTTTCTTTGACAACCTCCCCCGTCAGATGCAGTGCCCAGTAGTGCATTACAGCTACACAAATGTGCCACACCACCCGGATTTAGGATGAAAGTGTGCCTTCCTTGGAGGTGTTTTGCATGACTTGCAGTTCTCCCTTTCAAATGCTTTTACTCTGAACAGTGATTATTTCAGGCACAAAGACCCATGCCAGAATGCCGTTGATTTGGGGTTTGTAATGTCACTGTATCCTTGAATAATTTGATTCTCAAAAGCACCTTGTTAAAAATTGGTGTCTAATTATATTTCTTTCTTGTGGTGTCTATTGGCTGACACTGCTACAAGGATGTTAATTGCCTAATCTATGGCTTCTAATTTAAAATCACTGCTAAATTTGTTTAAAAAAATCCATTTTGGATTTAAATTCATTTTTCTCTGCCCTCCATTCCTCAACCCAAAGCAAAGAAAGAACTAAAAAGAGAAAAAGAAGTACCTTGGCCATAAATTAACTGTTTTTCTTTTGTATTCATAGCAAATTCCTGGGTTGCCCTACTGTGTGGTAACTCAAATTACAGTTTTCCCCCGTGCAGTAGTAACTTTATTATCCCATTAGCAAATAAAGTAGTGTTCCCTTCTTACTCTGAAGGCAACCTCTTTACTTTCTTCCCTTTGTTACCGCAATGATAATTGTAATGTTTAAAACTGATAAAAATGAGCCTAGAGTCAACCTCACACAAGTATGGCAAATTTCCATGGATATTTTGATGTTCCATTCTGTTTCTATGGGGCAGATTGGAATATTGCACTAATAATGAGAATTCTTTACAAGTTCATTAGCTCACAGTAGAAGGCAGAGGGGAGTGAGGCGGATATAGCAGCTGGGGAGATGGCAATCCATAACTGCAGAGTGCTAAGAAGGCTGAAGCTTGGATCAATGGCAGCAGGAGGAAGGCTTATGCTTGGTCACGAAGGAGCTTTGCTGTTGGGAAGTTTTAGTGGCATGACAGCCAGTGCAGCAGGAGACAGCAATGTACACTAGTGCAGCCATAAAGCACTAAAACTCCTTCTGTTTTTTATGTTCCTTATGTTCCCAATTTTTTTGAAGTGTGTATATGTGTATTTCTTAAATGTATATAATAATATATAAAATAATTATGTATGATACATGTATAATCAAAATTAAAGAATGGTCTTTTGGAAGCTATTTTCAGGATTTTGAGGTGCAGAGTAACTGAGCAATGGGAGGTACTATGCTTAGGAGGGATTAACCAACTGTAGCAGCAGAGGTTGAGGAAAGCTGCTGTTCTGGTTTGGGGTTGTGGGTTTGGGGTTTTTTCAGTTCTGTAGAAGTGGGCTTTATTGCTGGCTTATTTACCTTGTAGTTCACTGCATGTGCTTCTGTGAATGAGGACAACGCTATTTTGGGGTGAATTATCAGAAGTATAACTTGTGGGATGTGCAAATCCTAATATGCTGGGCATTGTCCACTTTTGTATGCTGAGCTTCATGAAAAAATGGGAGAGTCCAGAGCAGAGCAAGAGTAACCTAGCACCTAGAAAACACAACCTGTGGCCAAGATGAATAAACTTGGCCTTTTTAATATAGAGAAGAGATTCGTATCTGCAAATAGACAAAAGATGGCTGCAAGGAGGAGCACAAAAAGTTATCAAATTCATGGGGTGTAGAAAGAGGAATGAGGAGTTTAAATTGCAGCAGAGCAGCCTCATGATATGGAGTGAGCGGGATAAATTCTGATGCTGAAGGGCTGGAGGAGCTCTAGGCTGCCTCAGTGTGTTGAGGAATTAAATCGTGAGAGATTTGGAGCAGGAGTATGTCAGCAATGACAACAGGGATGTAATTGAGCTTTTCTGGGAGATGGATTAGATGATCTTTGAGGTTCATCCCAGACATGTGATTCTGCTGTTACATTGATTATGCTCTCGATAAAGATCCTGCTCTTTTTCCTGGCACTTATTGCTTAAAATAGAGCAATTGAACTGCCTTTTCCCAGAACATCTAGTGGAATGATGAAGTACTTGGGTGATGTTAAGAGTAACGGAACTAAACCCTTAGGCTTCTATTAACTTGTACTTGAACTGCCATGAGTAAAATAGTAGTGTGGTGTGTGATGATCTCTTGCTAATCTCACTTGGCCACAGTGAAAGGGTGAAGTTTTGAGCTCTTAGAATTCATGCGTTTGTCCTAGCCAACTGTGAGAGCAAACCAGGGGTTCATACAATGATTGTATCCCAGAAAACAGTCACATCTGTTTCATTCTGAAGGGGTGTGAAGATGCCAGATGTTGTGCTTTTGGGACCTGTAGTAGCTCAGCTCAACATCTGGCTGTGGAGGTAACCTAGTCATGGTTAAGAAGCAGTGCTTGATAATTATGTGGTAGGCAAAAATAGCAAGAAAAAATTCTAAAATGAAAGTCTTGACTACCTAAGAATCTTCTCTGTGCAGGATTGGATTGTGTTTAGTGCTTTTAATGGTTTGGAGCTCTTCTAGGTAAGTGTGCTTACACTTGGGAAGATAAGTTGAAGCGTATTGAAACAGCTCAAAACATTTTACTTACATGTGCAGTTCTGTATCAGAATGTCACCATTCTTCAGCTTTAATTTCCTCCTTCTATCACTGTTTGATTGATGAGGGTTTTTTGGATGATGGTGGTGGGTGGTTCTCCTTGGATTTTGATTTGTAATTTGATTTAAATTTCAGCTCTCGTAGCTGAAGGTGTTGGGAGCTTCCGTAAACTGACAGCCTAAAAAAGGTGGAAGGGGCAAACAGGAATGTTCAGCCGAAGTTTCCAACCACGTTTGCTTTGCCAACAGCAAATAATCAAGGGCACTCTTAACATTTGGCACTCTGGCAAAAAGTACTTCAGAAAACATTTCAAGCTCACAATAATCAAGATCTTATTTAAGTTTATGGTTCTACAAATGAGTAAACAGTTATCTTAGTTAAGCTTTCAGTTTTGGGTGGTGTTTTTTTGTTTGTAGGAAGGATAAGTACAATATAATTGCAAACAGAAAAATTACCTAGCAGGGAGTGTGTGTGTGCATGCATGGAGATGATGTGGAGGGATTTCCATACCAAAAATACACTTATTATATAAAATTAAACATTGTTATAGATAGCTGTGCTTTAGCACAAATTGGATGTAACTAAATTGCAATGCAGAGCACTTTTAAGAGTGTGAACCTGTGGATTTCAGCAATACTTCCTGATTGTTATATCTGAATATATCAAATATAACTGTCATATCTGAAAAGGTTACTTCACTTTTCAAATGCGAGGTGTGAAAGTAAATACTTGTTCACACTTATTTTGGTCTGACTTCAACAACACATGTCCCAGGTTTAACTATAACTGGAGACTGAACTTGTTCACTTTATTTTACTGTTCCAGTTCTTGGGCATTGTAAGGATGAGTTCCAAATACAGGAGTTTTATATCCAATTTTACCAAACTGGGAGACACAAGATTTGGTTCTGATCATTGCACCAGTAGTCCTATGGAATAACAAGAATGTTGAAGTAGGGTTGCATCATGGTGGCTTTTTGTGGGGCTTTTAAAAAACATGAAGTAGTAGAGCAGACCAGCAGCTCCATGTGTTCTTACTGTCAGAATGCAGATCTGGAATTTAGAAGTTCTGTTCTCATTTGTAACTTTGAGTCATGGTGAGATTTCTACTTCACTTAACCTACTTTAAAAACTGGTGATGTTTCTCCACCATAGAGCATTGGAATGCATGAGGGTGAGGTTAGGTTTGTTGTAGTGCACAGACAAAATGCCACTGGCAGAGCAGAAGCTTACAGTATATGTGTATTAACATTTTCAGTTTGACAATTGATCTTCTGAATATATATTGTAATAAAGCAACCAGTGAAGCGCATTCCTTTCTTTTAAAATCAACTGCAGGTGTGCCATTGCAGTGTGCAGCTATTTCTTGAGAAGTTTGGGGCTTTCTTCCCCCTTCCTAGTCTGTTTGTCCTTTCAGCCCTTTCTAAGGGGCTGAGGAGTTGAAAGCAGCTTGAGTGACATAAACCCAAGCACCTTGCAGTCTATTTAGCTTTCAGTATTTTTCTGGGAAGTTGAAAGTGATGGAGAGGCATAGCTGGACTTTGTGGATCTGATGTAGTGCCTATTTTGTCACTTTTACCATCATTTAATTCCATCAGCTCCTGGGAATCTATGCCTTTCCTATGCTCCTGTAAAGCTGAGATTTACTCCTGTATTAGGAGCAGTATAAAGGAGTTTATTCCCTGCAGAGGCACATTCACTGACAGAATCAAAACATATTGTAACACATTCATTGTGTCACATAGTGCAGACTGTCATGCTAGGTCTTCTATTTGTAATGAGCTTTGGACTTATAGAAGGAGGCTATTTGTCAGGCCTAAATTTAAAGCTGCCTTTTTCTGCATAGATGCAGAAAGTGTAGTTCACCAAGATGCTACTGAAACTCTCTGGGAACATCATACAGGGTGAGAGAGTTGGTAAATCCTTTTTGTCATTTGACTCTTCTGCCTTCTAGAGAGAGCCAGCAGCTGTGCCACCTGTATGGGATAACTCTGGCTTGATCTTTATGCAAGTCACAAAGTAAAACAGGAGTGAGAACATCTGCTTCCATCGATAAAAAGCCATTGAGCTCTAACAGAAGCTGACTTTTCCCAACTTTCGGGTAACAGGAGCTGGGAAAAGCTATTCTGTAAAACTGTTTTTCTGAACCATTTGCTTTTCTTCAGATGTTTAAAATAGAGGATCCTAAAAACTCAGAAATGAGCATCTTCCCCAGCCCATCAGCACCTCCACTTTGAGGTTCAGGTAAGCTGTTCTAGGAGTGGAAAAGAACCTGTGAAGAAATGCAAAATGCAAATGCTGTTAAGGTCTGCCTGGCTACAAGGGGTGTTGTTAGGTTTTGTTTCACTCCAAGCTGTTCTCCCTTACTCTACTTCCCTAGTAAATCTTTACTAAGAGAAACTTCTCCCCTCAAGCCCACTGCCGTGCATATTAGCTTAGTCAATGGTGAACTTCAAAATGCATGCATAGTTGCCTTCATCAGCTGATTAAAATGACTGGCTTTTCTGCACAGACTAAGAAGCTTAAAGAAGCTTGATGTTTCACATCAAAAGTTAAAAGGAGATTATTTTTTTTTATGTTGAAGCAGTTTTTTAAACTTTACGTTACAGCACAGACAAGCCCTTTCAAATTTTAGCATGAAATGGACTTGGTGTTCTCGGCTTGAGCTCTATTATTCAGGTGATTAAACTTTAAAAAGACTATAGCATTTTTTTTTAAGCTCTTTCTGGTTTTGATTCTTTTTGTACATGATTTTTGCCTGACTGTAAGACCATGGATCACTGTTCTGACTAGGTCTTCACCTCTCAGTAGACATCTTGCTGTAGACAGCAATGCAATATGAGAGCATGTCAAGTTAAGAGTAAAGAAGCCATTCTGGATGTATTATGCTAGAAAAGGCTTATCTGGACATCAGGGCACATGTGAGTTTTACTTTTAGCTTGGAAGATTTTTGAGGTTTAACACTCTGGAAGTTCCTTAAGGGTATATACATTTTGTGTTTGGACCAACTGTTGCGTGAAAAAGGGTAAAATAATTTGGCAGAAAATAAACCCCCTTGCTTTCCAGCTGATCCTCAGATATTAGAGGGGCTGGGTGCGGCTAGGCTTAGATTCTGAGGGATGCCCAATTTGCCACTATCAGTCCGGTTGCATTCAATATGTTGAATAATCACGATTCCGGATGCACTACTAGTGCACTGCACCTTCAGTCTAATCGTGCTCACGAACTAGCACGGCCACACTGAGGGAGCTGGTCGCGTTCAGTGAGAGATTTACGATTAGCTACTTAAACAGTGCAGTTTATTAAAGCAACAGATACAGGTTCTTGTGGATTGCCGGTGATAAATACACTGTCTGCACAAGCACGTGCAAATAATAAAGTATACAACCGCACGACAAAGTTATGAATAATACAGCCTGGCTTTAAAGTATAAAAGTAAAAAGTAACTCTATATAGAGATTCCTAATTTTCCCGGGGAAGCACTGGATACAGTGCAAGTCTTACCCAAAGGCGTCCCTATGGGGGGGAAGAAAGGTCCAGCCCGTCGACTGGTCCCAGGAGTCGAGAGTAGTCTGCTGATGGGGTTTTCCTCGGCTCGTCCACGATGATGTCTTCCCTAAAGCCCCCCACTTTTTGGGTCATTTTTATAGTATTTTTCGCTTTCAAGGTGGAGCTTGAGTGACTCTAGTCATACATACCTTTATTGTTATTGGTGTAAATTTTCCTCGCTTCGCTTTTAAAGGTATATGCCACAAAAAATTCAAAGAGCATGCTCAAAGAGGGGTGGTCTCACTTTGGAGGTGGGTAGCATTGGAGGTGGAGGTGTGTTTTCATATTAAAATGCATTATAATGAAGCAAAGTTCACACAAAGGACAGCATTTTGTCAAAAGATGACAGGCCGTTGGCTCAGGGCATCAAGTTTGCAGCTTATCAGTTTTAAGTACCACCTAGTTCCCACCTCTGCTGGTGTTGGGACAGAGTTTGGCTGCAGAATCTCCACTCTGTTCCATCCTCCGTCAAGCAATGTTGCCACAGGAACTGCTGTGGAGTAAATTCCTGGCATACCACGTGCAGCTGCAGCTTACCCTGAAAGTCCGTTTTTCCTTTATGTGTGAGCAATGCTACATTTTTAAATATAAGTTTAATTTCTAAATCATATTCAGTAATTATCCCACACCAACTACCAAGAAAGCAAATACACATTTTACTTCTATTGGCTTTAAAAGCAGATATCTATTGCTCTTATGTCTTCAATCCTTCAATTATGTGGGTTTTTTCCCATCTTCCGGAAGAAATCAGCACTAAAAGACGCTTCTCTAGCTCTCTCTCTGCCTCCTTCTCAGTGTGTAGATATATGCAACCATTTCTCCTTATTCACATTTGAGCACTGTAGACTTTATATCCAGATCTTGCCTTTTGCTGACTTGTAATTTCTTGGCTCTGTTAATTCTTTTGCGTGTTTATTGTAACTTTCATCAGTTTTGATTTTTGTGGTGATCTCTTCCTTGTTTTCCTTTTCTGTATTCCTTTCCTGTATCCTGTTTTCCTTCTCTTTTGTATTTTAATATGCCCAGGTGACTTCTAAAACAATGTTCCTTCAGTGTTCATCCTTTCATCTATTCTAGGTTTTCTTTGGGATTCTTAGTTTCTATTTTCACTTGTTCTTATGTCTTACACATGACTGAACTTTCTGTGCAGCATTTCAAAAGCCCATTAAAAAGTAGTATGGAATTACAAGGTCATCCTGTGTTGTCTCCCTTTCTGCGTCATCTTCTCCACTTGTGACGTCTTGCAATCATGTCTTACTGTCCTCCCCTCTGCAGTTGCCTTCGCTGCCTGCTATTTGCCACTTTTGTTCTGCTCTTTCAGCTAGTGGCTACCCTTTGCCATCTGAAGTCAACAGAAGGGTCTCTTTCTGTCATTAAGTGTCTTCATACACCGGAACATGATTGTTCACTGTTTCCTACTGCATCTTGATTACCAGTTATTCTGTCAGTATACTAACTTCACTTATCCTTTCATTTTGTCCCTATACTCCTGTTAAGTGATTTCTATCCTTGACCTAGAACCCATCCATTCATTTATTCCCATTTTTAAGTTCCTTAAGTATGCATCTGCATATGGACAAAACCTGCCAAAACCTTACCACACGCTCATGACTTTTCACAAGTTGAATTTGTTTAGAATATTTCACTTTTCTGTCTTTATTTGAAGAATGATCTTAATTTCTATAGTTTGGTCTTCGACATAATGTTAAAGCTTAACAAATGCTGACATATTCAAAAGCAGCCTGTTCTGTGCTCTGATACTAATAACTACCTACCTACTGCACTCTCCGTTTCCCATTCCAGAAAAACAGAAGGAAGGATGTTGTATCTAAACCCTTTAATTTCCTGTAAAAAATACTCCGTAGGGATAACTGAGTGTCTGATTAACCAGTGTAACTTGGTTTTGTCTTCCATAGAACACTTTTTCCTGAACTGTGGTAGTACCTCTGTACAAAGGTTGGCCTGTCTTCTTGAAAAGAGCAAACCTAGAGTCATATGGCTCTATGTAAAGATGTGGATACTACAGAGACAAAACTCCCTTGGTTTCTGCAAGGGTTTAGAAAATGAAAACACCAAACTTTGGGGACATCATAAACAGTATTTGTCATCTTGGCTTGATCTGGTGTGCATCTGTTAAAATTTGTGACTTGTTATCTCTCCAACTGTACATGAACAGGGCTGGTATTTTGTGATTACATTTAGGTGGTATGGAGAGAGTTAGAGAAATATTTCAGAAGAAAATTGGTCCTGAATCCCTTATGAAATTTGCATGAAGTGTCTGAAAACAGGCACAGAGTTTCCTTGATAATGAAGGAATTTGTTGACCTTAGTTTGGGGAGGAAGGAGAAATGGCTTGGAATATTTCACAATTAAAGTGTCTAACAGTGTCTACTTCTTATATAAAAGTGACATCAGACCCTGTAATGAACACATAAAACCTTCCAGGAAATTCTTTCTCTTGTAGCATCAACAAGGAGATTTGCTTACACAGGTAACAGTCTTTAGCTTTGTGTTCATGCCACATCCAAACTGGAGACTTTCTTAGCTCCACTTTTCCTCCTGCATCTTTATAGTTGGAGGCCTCTAAACGCGCGTGTCTGTGTGTGTGTCTGTGCATGCGTGTGTGATCAGTCACTCCTCAGAGCCCAGTGAAACAGCTCATCCTTATGGACATTTGAAATAAAGCCAGTCTTAGCCAGGAGATTGCTTGCAAGAATTGCCAACAAATGAGATGGATTTTTAGAGTGGATATGAAGTCTGGTTAAACAAACATTTCATTTCCTTTAGCAGCTGATTGATTGATTCCAAACAAAAAAGCTGTACCATCTGTTCCTTCGAAAACAAAGCAGCATTAGACATTCCTCCTCTTAAATATTGCATGGAAAAATATTTACATAGTTTACCAGTTAGATATATGTATACAAACACACCAATTTAGATAAACTACCAGTTTTACTTTTTCTATGCCTAAAATGATTTATTTCCTTCATGTATAATACACGAGTTTGTAGTAGTCGTACGTTTCAAAGAGAATATGGGAATTACTAGAAAAGCTTCTACCTACAATGCTTTTTTTATTGTGCTGGAGTTTTATGACTTGAAATAGAAACCAGTATGGAGAGGTCAAGGAAAAATTGAAGGGAAACCCCCTGCTAAAGCAATTAAACTTCTTCCAGTAAATAGGGGGGAATTTTAGACCTTGCTGGAACAGAATATTATTTATGTAGATCAGTAAAAGGGGAGCTGCAGAGCTGGGTAGAAACAAGTATGCCATGTAGTGAGAAATTTCAGTTTTGAAACTTGATGTTGTTCTGAGTTATAATAAAGCCTGAAAAATCCTAAAATTTACAGAGAGAAAACTGGGAATCTTTTTGGTGTATCTCTTAAAAGTGTGTTGTGTCAATAGAAGTGTCTCCATTCATGATGTAAAGCTTAAACCACTCTATAAACAGTTCTGAACCAAAGTGTTTTCAAGAATGGTTTAAAGATACTCTTAAAGTTTGGTTCTTCCTCCCCCTCCCACCCACCCTCTCCCCAGCCAAGTTGTTGGAATTCTTTTGCTATTCTGGCTTTCCGTCACATGCCAAAAAAAAAAATCAAATTGTGTGCCTCAAGCTTTTAATCATTTCTGTATCTTTTGGAGAGATGCTTTGTTGCCTGCGAATGTCACTGACATTACTTTAATCTCAAGGGTATAGTTCTTGTTATATAAATAAAGTCAGTTTATTGTCATTATGGATTTTTTGCTCCAGGATATGAAGATCCTTATTGTTGTGGTTTATTTCATTCCAGCTATTTATGAACTCTCTTGTGAAGCATACAAACACTTGGGCAGAACTTCAAATTACTACTGGATAGATCCAGATGGCAGTGGGGCACTGGGACCTTTGAAAGTTTACTGCAACATGACAGGTAAATGCATTGTATTTGCTAATTCAATTTTATTTTTCTTTAATGTACTTGGGAGAAGGAGTCTGTTCATAATCCATATTTCTTAGCAAAAGAAAAACAATTGCTGAGAGCTTTTACATGACAGAGGTCATCAAATCTGTCGTCACCATTCAGTATAGTCTGAGCAAGGCAGTGATTAATCTATTTTAAAAGCTTTGCAAATCACAACTATTAATTAGCCTCAACTGGCCTCTGTTTCCTCAATGGTGCATCATCATTTAAAATAAAGAGTAGACATATATGGCTATTTAGCAAAATTATTGTATATCAACATATTTGTGGTTCAGTAGTGTCTGTCGTTCATGGAGTACTGTAGAAGCAGCTTCCTAGAAGTGTCAGACTTTCCTTCTGTCCAGGTATTGCTGACTGTCACGTACCACCACAGGCAAGGAACAGAAATTAATTACAAGGAAAAAACAAACCGTAGGAGCTTTCTTTTTTGCCTGTTTTGTCCTTTTAACTGGTGTTAGAAGGGCATACCTTATTTAACTTCTGACACGATATATATGACTACATTGACTTATTCTGAGGTTGTTGCGTGGATTTCTTCCTACTTTTAACGCTACTTTTGCATGGGCAGTTTCCCATCTTGGCATACTCGTGGAAGATATCCTGTCTTGGTCATCTGTGTTGCCATGCTGAGGCAGAAAAATATGATAATGAAAAAAGGAGTCCATTTTTGCACAGGCAGTATATTATTTCTTTGGCCTGTTAATGTGTGACAGTTGTCCCAGCACTCTTTCTGATACGAAATACTGATTAACTGAGACAACAGACATGTCCTCTGGCTATTCCCCAAATGTCTGCATAGTGAGTTTGAATTTCAGTCTGTTTGCATTGGAAACCTGGCGTACATCAGAGTCCTCAAACTTCAGCAGCAGCAACGTGAATGCAAAGGCACTATCATAAGGTGAAATGGCAGCTCTGCCTCTTTAGGGGTCACAGTTCCTGAAGTTCATGTACCTCTTCCTGCAAGCAGAAGTGTGTATGTGTCTGTGAATGGGAGAGAGTGAGGGGGACAGAGGGGGAAAGCTCACTTGAAGGGGGATGAATGGCACATGCAGCAAACCCCAGGTCAAGTGCTCATAGGTAGACAGCCTGTTGGAGAGCAGGAGATGACCGTTGTTTCCTGTTGCCATTAATGTCTGCATTTGTATAATCAACACATACCTAAGAAGGAGCCCGATCTAAGCTCTGGGAGTAACATCAGTCCTTCTTGGACTCGGGAGACAGGCCAGCCAGTCTGTTCTGAGGCACAGGTGTAAAGGCAATCTTTCAAATAAGTGGATCCTGACCCATTTAGGGCTTTTTAAATCATAACTAGCACCTTGAACTGTATCAGTAGCTAGCCAGGAAGGTACTGCAGGGAACAGTGCCAAAAACTACTGATAGAATATAGCCATTTCTGCTCTTCAGAAGAACTGGTGTGTTCAGCCCTAGCTGTAGCTTTTGGGTACTCTCAAAATTGAAGATAATGCTACTCTAGTGGTGTCAGGCACAAAAAAGTTCTATCCAGTACTACAGTGTTTCTCATTCATGTTACATATAAAGTAGCAGGTCCTGGCGCTTGCACAACAATGGGGAAGGAGATCATGAGCACCAAGACAGATGATTTAGTGCACATTCCCATCATTTGGATGTGACACACGCTGTGGAAAAATGAGTTTTCCGTGTTAACTGAATCACTCTCATCAGCAACTCTTTGCTACAAGAAGAAGGCTTTTTGCATTGATATCTGTGTAACTATTTAAATTGTAAAAATAAGAACCTAACGGAACTATTTCTTCATTAAAATGCAAATGGCTGCAATAAATATGTGAAAATTGATGAGAAGTAATTTTAGTCTCTGCTTCTAAAACAGCAGCAAAGGAAAGGCTACCCTGACAATTGTTCTCAGATAGCTTAAAGCACATCACCTATATACATACTGTGTAGTACTTATACATTGCACTTCTTCATATGGCAGGATAGTAATATTTTAAATTGAGACATCCTTAACCGTATTTCCCCCTCAAGCCTGAGAGTCAAATCTGAATGTTCCTGTTAACCCACTATGTTAAACATCCCTATATTAAATTACTATTCAGGATGCTAACAGACATATTACTTGGGTGGAATTAGCAAGTAAGAACATCTTAGTGACTAAAAAGGTAATGTAAAATGGAGCTCGCTACTTTGATTCCTGGAGATACAAGCCCACAGGTTAGGGTAGTAAAACTAGTATCCAGCTTCCTAAAACAAGGTGGCTTAAATCTGTACTACAGTAAGCGTGAAAGTAGTACATGGCTGTTATTGGTGCAAACTGTTGGAGAGCAAGCTGCACAATCACTTGGCTATAAACCTTCAGGAGCAAGGGCAGTATCCTGAAAAGCCACTGAAATAGTATGTTTCAAAATGGCATCTTTAGCCCTTGAAGGTGCTGTATCACAAATGTTGTTCTTTCATCATTATGTCTTGTTTTTTCATCTTTTATCTTGCCTACAGGTTCTATAGTCAGAGTGCTAGGATTCCCAAATATGGCCAAAAAAAAAGAAGTGGGTTTTTCTTCAAGAGAGAAAATTGGTGCAGCGTGCAGCTGTCTGGGCATATTTCTGGGAATAATCCATATCCATCCTTAGTGTGTCTAAATTTAGTAAACTGGAGAATGTCATGATGAATCCTGCCCTTGACAGATGTTGCTGTGGTAGTAAAAATTGTTCTGATTTCTAAGATGTCCTGGCAATTCAAGAATGCAGTCAGTCGTAGAAATACATATGTGCATGTGCTCCCCACAGCAATTCATGGCCTCTGTAAACTACTCTGTATTGTTAAAGAAATCCCAGAGCCCCCCCCCATTCTCTTGTCTTCTCTAAATAAACCTCATACTCACAGTGCTGTGTTTCGATAGGGAAGAAGAACCAAGCACTCGCATTTTATGTGCTCATAGTGGAATTAAAACGTTGAGATCCCATGTTTAGGTATCTATACCTGCTGCAGTAACACAGCTTTTCAAAATCTAGGGCATTGCAATAGATGTTAAGTAGTTTTCCAAATACTTATCAATAGGAACTATGTAAGTTTCAGGAAGCTTTTTTTTTCCTTTTACTAAAACCAGTATTGAAACTGTTTAGAGTTGTAATGTTGGAACTTTGCGAATGAATTTACAGAAAAATATTCCACAAAGCTGTGATGTAGCATATTTAACCAGTAGACTGCTGTTCAGTTTAGCCCAACTTGTCATCTTGGGCAAACAGAGAACTCTTCCAAAGCTCTGTCATCTTAAGGCCAAGATTTTACCTTCTTTCAGAGACAGGTCCACATGGCAGAGTTAGAGCCTGCATTGCAGCATGTTTTTCCAAAGATGGAGGATTCTTATCTCAGGATGCAGTTTGAGGCTTCCCATTTTCTCTTGAACCATCATTAGAACAGTAATAGTAGTGGAAAGAACTGCTCTTTTAAAATATATATTGGAAGATGTAAACTTCGAGTATATTACAGCTTCACCCCATGGCTCTTTGTGTCACTTTGTATTTCTGAATCCTGAGGTTTGATTCAGTTTCCTCTCACAGTTTTTGTTTCAGTCCCATTGAGAAAGACACAAGAAATAAGCTTATTACTCCCTATTTTTAACATTTCTTTTTTCCCCCTCAGCCCAGGAGGTAGGGAAAAAGGTGTTACATCAGTAAGTTTACCCTGATATTATCTTGTGTGTTTGCCCTGCAAGAATTTTCAGGCCAGAGGGTAAGGAATAAGTAGAGGAACAATGCACAGGGACCGTAAACACTTAGTTGTTTATCCTAATGGCTGTATGGGACTTGAGTGGGAGAGGCAGACCATCACTTCTGTAGTTCCTTGAGGCTTTATGCTGAGGATAGGGAAATCATAGTCTCTTTTCTGCTGTTCCTTCTGCTTCATCATTTAGTCCACTGATGCAAAGCAGAACTGAAAAGTTTCATAATCTATTTTACCGGAAGATATGTCGGTTAATTCTTTTTATTGGTCCTGAAGTCATTATGCCTCTGTGATGTGGCTTTTATCTCATTTCAGGTTCCAAATAGCTGCAAGCATAATGGCTCCATTTGAGTGTTACTTACCCTATCCCCTTTCTAGTACAGTTCTTTTCCCTAAAGCTGCACATCTTCAAACACTTTGAGAAATCGTTATGCATATTCATAGCCTGTCTCATTAAGGTCAAATGTACAGGGTGGCTTCTCTGCCCACTCTCCCCCTTCCTCTCTTCTCTCTGTCTTAGAAGTGGCACATGTAATAATTATTGCAATGACTTTGAGTAGACATTAAACAACCATAACTGTCATATCCTGTGATTTTTTTTCTGTCTTCTTTCTGTAAATAGTGGGTCACTGGAGTGCTTTTTACTGTGACATATGTAGAAACATATGGCATGAATAGAAATGTGCTATCCATCACTACCTACTAATGGAAAGTGCCCCAGCAGCAGTAAATGTTTAATTCTATTGCACATATCTATATAATTATTTTCAAATGAGACATTTTACCTGAGAACCAATTTACTGAACTTCCAAGGTACAAAAACTTTTTTTCATACAGATATATACAAATGCATGTGAAACATAAAATTTGGAGCAATTGAATTCAATAGATCAAGGTAAAGACTTCTTTTTATGTAGATTCCTCAGTTTGATAGAGGAAGGAGTTAGTTATTTTTAGTTGTTAACTGAAATAGAATAAATTGGCACACAATTAAAGACAATAAACTTTTGTCATTGGGCAATGGTAAGTTGTTGCATGACAATAAAACTTAGAGAGCTTACCCAGTGTAATCTCTTTGCAGAAAGCTTCCAGTATAAGTATATAAAGCCTTTTACCTAAAATACAGGAAGGAAAAATGTCATCAGTGCTTCAAATGTGATACATGAAATGGAGTTTTGATTTTTAGCAGCATCTCTTAAGTTGTAGAGCTTTGTTTTGGAGGCTTAATGAGTCTGTTAGATACATTTGCAAATTAAAGTGACATTTGAGAGGTAAAAAAAGAAACAAATAGTTCATATGGATTGAGGCTGTTTTTGCAGAGTATCCAAGCTTATTTCCTTGAAGAAGAAACAAGAGAGAAAGAAGAGAATGGAAGGGGCGTCTGGGGAAGGGCAAAAGCATCAGGCCATGTAAGGCACTGGTTTTAGCCAGCTGACTTATCAAGGTAAACCTGTAAAAAGAAGGGAGAAAAGATGCTAAGGAAGAAGGAAAATAATAGTCATTGAAGCATCAGGGTATCGTGCCGGGGGAAGCATCTCTCATAGCAGACTTTCATCCTAAAGTGAATTCATCCTGCTAATGCCAGAGTAAAACAACAGACCCATGAGAGACCTGGAGACAGAACAGACTGTGTTTACATGTTTGCCTGCCAAGTAGGCTGAAACATCCTGCGCCTCAGTTTTCATTCATTGATTATTTTTCTCATCTGTTCTTATTTCCAAGGCATGCCCTTTGTGTTCCAGCTTTCACTGGTGCATCATTTTGCTTTGCATTCAGCTTTTTTGGTATTTTTAATTTATGTCAATTTGGCTTCTTGTGAAGATGTTGAGATACTGCTAAGTACCACATCAAGCAAATTCGGCTAGTGTCTTTCCTCCCCATGCTCTGGAGCACAGTACCGACTGCTGGTAAGAAGGTCATGGGTGTCTTCCCAGCTGCGTGTAAACTTTCCACTCGGCATCAGTCACTTCACAGATTATAAATTATCCAGCCTTTATCTGGACTCACCTTGATTAGATGCAGCTCGCTGCCTGGAATCCTTCTGAGATAAATCAGGAGGGTTTCTGGTTGGTTGGTTGGTTTTGCCTCCGGTTAACTCTGAAAAATGATGTTGTTAGGCACTCCTGGGCTTGGCAGTTGCTTGGGTTTGACTGGTGAAAGCCACTACCTAGATGGCAAGGGATGAGTGAGTGTAGGCTGTTCCTGTGTTCTGTGGCAGCATGTTGAGTTCAACATGTTGGCAGGCTTTTAAGGATGGTAGAGGAAAGAACTAGAGGCTACGGAGCCCTCCTGGTAAAGCCACATTTCAGTGTCATGTGATTGTGAGATCACTTTTTATTACTTGAATGTTCAGAACTTAAAAATACAATGCTATGGGAACAGTCTCCACATGGAGGTGAAGGTTTTAATCTCAGGGCTCATTATAATGAAAAAAAAAAGAATTTATTGGGAAAACATAATGTGAATCAGCATCTGACTTCACTACACAAAAATGTATCCTAAAAGAACTGCTGTCATAACTTTAGGGTTTGCTGTAAATCACATCAGAATCGCATGATTCTAAATCTTCTTCTAGTACCTGTAGGTATTTTCTCCAGTCACCCTTACATGTGCAGCAAATGAAAAACTAAGCCCAGTGTGCAACTGCAGGGAAAATGTCTAAACCATAGAAAGCCCTTGTGAAGTCTGCCCCCAGGGAAGGGTTCTTGATTTGCTCTGTTTCAGTCCAGGACAAACTTTATAATTGGCATTGTAGCTTCTTGTTGCCAAGTAGCAGAAACATTTCCCACTGTCTGACTACTTTCTTTGGTTTCTTCCCCTTCTTCCTTCTCATTCCACCTCAAGCTCTCAATTGTCATATAAAAGAATATAAGAATGAAAGTCTCTTATGTCAGCCACTTTATTTCCAGTGCTCATAGTTGGAGCATGAGCGTCCAGAACATCCATACATAAGGCAGCTAAATGTGCAACGAGAACAAATTGGCATTTGAGACTGAGATAGCAGTAGTAGTTGAAAATGAAGTAGAATCTTTGTTTTGTCAAGTTACTTAGTCTAGGAGGAGGAAAAAATACATCATCTGCAGTCAGAACATATTCCTATTTGTTGGAAACATAGAAACTGGAAAACAAATCAGTTTAGAAGTCTGTGCATTGCAGGACCTCACAAGCCTATATTTCAATAAATCCATCTGTAACAGGGAGAGAAGAAAAAAAGAGATGGTTGGAAATAGGATGATGAAGGGTACCATCTACCTTAAACTCGTAATGTGAAAGTTAGAAGCAAACATCTAGCTCTGGATTCACTCCCTCATACATGTGTCCTAATGGAGGTGTGAGGAACTCAGCACAAGCAGCTTCAGGCCGGTGCAATGAAAACTGCTCCAGTAGAGAACATCATTGAAAGTTCAAACAAAGCTTGTGTTTTCTGTGAAGGTTTTATTTCTGCTTTTGATCGTGGCAGTGGAGCAAAGGCTGGAGAGTTAGTTTGCCCCAGGAATGATGGGATAACTTGTTGGAGTTTGTAAAATTTGGTTTTGATGGTAGTATTTTCTGCAGGGTTGTTGTTCTGTTTGGGTGGGTACAGATGTTGGGGGAGCAGGGGGGAGTGCGTTTGTGCCTGCAGTGGTGTAGCTTCTCTATGCTTCTGTGGGCTTTGAGGAACAAGGCCAGTGATCCAGCTTGTACTGCATGAAAGCCTGTAAGGTGTGTATCACTAGGTTCAAGTGGGGATTTCTGGTGTACTAGAAATACTTTCTCACATTTGTTTCCCCCTAAGGCTTCCTTGTCCTTAAACAACACTTCAAAGAACAGCTTCTCAGCAAGTCATACTCAGAGTTGGTTGTTTCTAACTGCTAGTAGTGTCTTGTTGACAGAGTGGGACTAGGAAGAAAACTGCTTACCTGATCTAAGTATTCTTTCTGTTGTCATTTTCTTTGAAACTGAAATCAATGTAACCAAAAGATCACAGAGCAGATTAGTTTAAAGGAAACATTTGAAATCCTGTTCAGATGACAAATGCTGCATTAAGTTCACTTATTACTGAGATAGGTAATGAAGTGATGAAGAGATTACAGACCATTTTAAAGAGAGAGAAGAGATTCATTCCACTTTAGAACTGCCAGAACCAGTATTCAGGGTGCAGTGCTGCATACTGATGTGTAATTCTCAAAATGAATTTCCCTGAAAAGGCAGGTTAGCTGTGTTGTCACTGTGATGTTACAAAATCAGGACTTCTTTCTTCCTCCCATGTGCTCTGACAGATGGGGGTTTTTTTGAAAGGAAATTATTTAGGCAGTGAATAAGCTGCAGTAGGCATCTGTTTTGATAGATACATAGGCATACCCAGAGGAGTAAAGTACTGCTGATGCTGTTGCCTTACACAGGCAGGAGATGTGCAGAAAGACTCTCCCATGACTCCCTCCCAGGACTTACTAACAAGTGAAGTTAGCGTAGATTATGTAGGAGTGTGAATTCACAGTGTTAGAGCATTTGTGTGGAGGCTGTCTTTGAACACTCCTAGTAAATCCCAAGATTACCTATGTGTTTGCATTTTATCCCTTAGAATTAGTCTTGGTGCTTTCCTACAGAAGAAAACAAATGCACAATAACTGTGATGTGAGTTTACAGGCAATATTTTTACTGATTTCCAGAATGGGTGCTTAGTCCAGGCTTTGGGGCAGCATCAGAAGTATGCTATAAACTCACCTCTACCTCTGTTCCACATGGTAGGAGACATAGAATGAGGGAAAAACGACTGCAGGGTGATGGCAATAAGGGTGAAAGAACTTAATCCAAGATCATCTGGGAATTGGCCATTTTTTATCTCCAAAACCATAGAAAACAGCACTTACTCTGAAAATAGAGCAGTCCATCAGAAGATGCTATGAAGAGACAGCTTACATCCATGGAAATCGAGGAGGAATTTTCCTGGGAGAGGAGTATTCCTGCAACCAGAGTTGGTTGCAACCTATTGAGATTATCACTTGCCCCATAGCATCAGAAAGTAAAGAATGATTGAAATAAATTTGTTACAACTTAAAAGCAAATTAGTGATAGCATTCCACATGGTGTAGTGAGCAGGGTCCAGCCAACAGGGGCCAAAGGTAAGGAAGGAGTCTGTGAGACCATGTGGAGTGGGTAGGGAACAGCTATAGCTAGAGACCTTCCATGAGCAGACCTTGAGGTTTGGAAT